>NC_045426.1:47122506-47747506 GCF_902635505.1 Sarcophilus harrisii | reverse complement strand
ACTGTAAAATATTTTTCCCAGTTTATTGCTTCCTTCTAATCTTGTCTGCATTAGTTTTGTTTGTACAAAACTTTTCACCTTGGTATAATCGAAATTTTCTATTTTGTGATCAGTAATGATCTCTAGTTCTGCTTTGGTCATAAAGACCTTCCCCTTCCACAGGTCTGAGAGGTAAACTATCCTATGTTCCTCTAATTTATTAATAATTTCATTCTTTATGCCTAGGTCATGAACCCATTTTGAACTTATCTTGGTGTACGGCGTTAAGTATGGATCAATGCCTAGTTTCTGCCATATTAGTTTCCAATTTTCCCAGCAATTTTTATCAAACAGTAAGTTCTTATCCCAAAAGCTGGGATCTTTGGGTTTGTCAAAGACTAGGTTGCTATATTTGTTGACTGTTTTATCCCTTGAACCTAATCTATTCCACTGATCAACTAATCTATTCCTTAGCCAATACCAAATAGTTTTGGTAACTGCTGCTCTATAATATAATTTTAGATCTGGTACAGCTAAGCCACCATCATTTGATTTTTTTTCATTAATTCCCTTGAAATTCTTGACCTTTTGTTTTTCCATATGAACTTTGTTGTTATTTTTTTCTAGGTCATTAAAATAGTTTTTTGGGAGTCTGATTGGTACAGTGCTAAATAAATAGATTAGTTTAGGTAATATTGTCATCTTTATTATATTTGCTCGCCCTATCCAAGAGCATTTAATATTTTTCCAATTGGTTAGATCAGACTTAATTTGTGTGAAAAGTGGTCTGTAATTTTGCTCATAAAATTTCTGATTTTCCCTTGGCAGATAGATTCCTAAATATTTTATATTATCAGTAGTTACTTTAAATGGAATTTCTCTTTGTAACTCTGACTGTTGGATTTTGTTAGTGATATATAAGAATGCTGATGACTTATGTGGGTTTATTTTATAACCAGCAACTTTGCTAAAGTTGTGGATTATTTCTAATAACTTTTTAGCAGAATCTCTGGGGTTCTTTAAGTACACCATCATGTCATCGGCAAAGAGTGATAATTTGGCTTCCTCATTGCCTATTCTTATTCCTTTAATCTCTTTCTCAGCTCTTATTGCTATAGCTAGCGTTTCTAATACAATATTAAATAGTAACGGTGATAGTGGGCAACCTTGTTTCACTCCAGATCTTATTGGGAATGGTTGCAGTTTGTCTCCATTACACATGATGCTTACTGATGGTTTTAAATAGATGCTGCTGATTATTTTAAGGAAAAGTCCATTTATTCCTATACTCTCAAGTGTTTTTAATAGGAATGGATGTTGGATTTTATCAAATGCTTTTTCTGCATCTATTGAGATGATCATATGGTTTTGTTAATTTGGTTATTAACATGGCCAATTATATTGATAGTTTTCCTAATATTGAACCAGCCCTGCATTCCTGGTATAAATCCTACTTGATCATAGTGTATTATCTTGGAGATGATTTTCTGTAGTCTTTTGCTAATATCTTATTTAAGATTTTAGCATCAATATTCATTAGGGAAATTGGTCTATAATTTTCTTTCTCTGTTTTCAGCCTACCTGGTTTAGGTATCAGTACCATGTCTGTGTCATAGAAGAATTTGGTAGGACTCCTTCATTCCCTATTTTATCAAATAATTTATATAGCATTGGGGCCAATTGTTCTTTAAATGTTTGGTAAAATTCACATTAAATCCATCTGGTCCTGGGGATTTTTTCTTAGGGAGTTGTTTAATTGCCTGTTCTATTTCTTTTTCTGAAATGGGACTATTCAACAATTTACTTCTTCCTCTGTTAGTCTGGAAGTCTGTATTTTTGGAGTAGTCATCCATTTCACTTAGGTTATCAAATTTATTGGCATAAAGCTGAGCAAAATAACTCCTTATTATTTCTCTAATTTCCTCTTCATTGGTGGAAAGTTCTCCCTTTTCATTTTTAAGCCTACTAATTTCATTTTCCTCCCTCCTTTTTCTAATCAGATTTACCAAAGGCTTATCTATTTTATTGGCTTTTCATAGAACCAACTCTTAGTTTTATTAATTAGTTCAATAGTTTTTTTACTTTCAATATTTTTAATTTCTCCTTTTAATTTTAGAATTTCCAATTTAGTATTTGATTGGGGTTTTTAATTTGGTCTTTTTTTAGTTTTTGTAGTTGCAAGCCCAATTCATTAATCTTTTCTTTCTCTGTTTTATTCAAGTAAGCCTCTAAGGATATAAAATTCCCTCTTATTACCGCTTTGGCTGGATCCCACAAATTTTGGTATGATGTCTCATCATTGTCATTATCTTGAGTGAAATTATTAATTGTATCTATAATTTGCTGCTTCACCCAATCATTCTTTAAGATGAGATTGTTTAGTTTCCAATTACTTTTTGGTCTATTTCCCCTAACTTTTTGTTGAATGTAGTTTTATTGCATCATGATCTGAAAAGAAAGCATTTACTATTTCTGCTTTCTTGCATTTAATTTTGAGTCTTTATGTCCTAATATATGGTCAATTTTGAATAGGTTCCATGAACTGCTGAGAAGAAAGTATATTCCCTTCTATCTCCATTCAATTTTCTCCAAAGATCCAACATACCTAATTTTTCTAATATTCTATTTACTTCTTTAATTTCTTTCTTATTTGTTTTGTGGTTTGATTTGTCTAATTCTGAGAGTGCAAGGTTGAGATCTCCTACTATTACAGTTTTGTTGTCTATTTCTTCTTGCAACTCTCTTAACTTCTCCTTTAGGAAGTTGAGTGCCATACCACTTGGTGCATATATGTTTAATATTGATATCTCTTCGTTGTTTATGCTACCCTTTAGCAGGATGTAGTTACCTTCCTTATCTCTTTTAATTAGATCAATTTTTACTTTTGCTTGATCTGAGATAAGGATAGCTACCCCTGCTTTTTTGACTTCACCTGAAGCATAATAGATTTTGCTCCAGCCTTTTACCTTTACTCTATATGTATCCCCCTGCTTTAAATGTGTTTCTTGTAAACAACATATTGTAGGGTTCTGACTTTTGATCCAGTCTGCTATCTGCCTCCTCTTTATGGGAGAGTTCATCCCATTCACATTTACAGTTAGAATTACTAAATCTGTATTTCCTGCCATCCTAATAACCCCAGATTGTGCTTTACTTATTCTTGCCTCCCCAACCCTCTTTCCCCTTTAAACTTATGTCCCCTCTTGTATCATGATGCTTATCCTCTTTATAATCCTCCCTCCCCCTTTGGGTCTTTCCCCTTCCTTCCCTTATTACTCTTTCTCTTTCCCTTTTCCTCTCCCCATTTTTAATGAGGCGAGGAGAATTTTCTCTAAAACAAATGTCAATTATTTTTCTTTGAGCCAACTCTGATGAGAGTAAGATACACACAATGTTCCTCCCCTCTCTAAATTCCCTCAGATATGATAAGTTTCCTTAGCCTCTTTGTGGGATGTGGTTTCCCTCTTTTTATCCTCCTTCCACCTTATTCTGCCATCATCCCTTTTCCATATCTCTTCCCTTTTTTATGTTATATCAGTACAATCAAATTATACATGTATTCTTTTTGTATATCCACAACAGAAATACAATTCTCAAGAGTTATTTTACCTTTTCTGCATCTCTTGAGTTCTATGCTTGGAGATCAAATTTTTGTTTAGTTCTGGTTTTCTTCAGAAACAAATGGAATTCATTTGTTTCATTAAATTCCATCTTCTTCCCTGGAAGAAAATGCTCACTTAGCTGGGTAGTTTATTCTTGGCTGCATCTCAAGTTCTTGTGCCTTTCGATATCATATTCAGGCCCTTCTTTCCTTTAATGTAGAGGCAGCCAGATCTTGGGTGATCCTTATTGTGGCACCTCGGTATTTAAATGGTTTTTGGCTGCTTGTAAAATTTTTTCCTTAATCTTATAGTTCTGAAAGTTGGCCACAATATTCCTTGGGGTTTTTATTTTAGGGTTTCTTTCAGAAGGTGTTCTATGAATTCTTTCAATGCCTATTTTACCTTCTGATTCTATTACATCTGGGCAGTTCTCTTTGATGATTTCTTGTAAAATAGTATCTAGGCTCTTTTTTCATCATAGTTTTCGGAAAGTCAATAATCCTCAGATTATCTCTCTAGATCTATTTCCAAGTCTGTCGTTTTTGCAAGTAGATAATTCGTGTTTTTCCAGTTTGTCATTTTTTGTTTTGCTTGACTGATTCTTGCTGTCTCAATGAATCATTAGTTTCAATTTGTTCAGTTCTAATTTTTAAAGAATTATTTTCTTCAATAGCTTTTTACTTCTTTCTGTATATGTCCAATTGAGTTTTTGAATGTATTGTTTTGGTCTGTGGAATTTTTTCCATTTCACTAATTTTTTTTTAGTGAATTATTTTCTTTTCAATTCACAGATCCTACTTTCTTGCGTGTTCTTTGTCTTTTCCAATTCATGGATCCTACTTTCTTGCGAGTTCTTTGTCTTTTCCAATTCACAAATCCTACTTTGTAGTGAATTCTTTATTTTTTCCAATTCGTATTTCAGGAAGTTGTTGCTCTCTTGTAAGGCTTCTCTTTCCTTTCCCCATTTATCTTCTAACTCTCTTTTGAGACTTTTAATGGTCTCTTCTATGAGAGCATTATGTAAAGGAGGACAGTCTGATGCATTTTTGCTGTTTGAGGTCTCTTCAGGTTTGCTGACCTGCTCTTTTTCTGCATAGAAGCTGCCGATTGTTCTTTTCATCTTTTTATTCATGTTTTAAAGCCTTTAGGGTAGGTCTCCTAGGCAAGGGGGTTACCAGCTTCCTCTGCAGAGCAGGGAAAGATGTAAACCGATTTCCGGCTCCAAGGTATGGGAGTGCTCTGGGTGAGAGTTTTCCCTTCCCCCAACAGGAAGTGGATTCAGCACAGGCTGAGCTATCAAACTGCTTAGTAGGGCTGAGTGGATTATCGATTGCCCTCGGCTAGAGACTAAGTGGTGAAAGTGTCACCGCCCCAGGCTGGAGCCTCTTGTGGGACTGTGAGTATTAGCAGCTGACTGCAGACCGCAGACCGCCACAAACTCTGCCCAGAGTCTCTGCCTGATGCAAATCGGCCCTGGAAAAGCTCTATGGCCCCAAGCCGAGCTCCCCACTGTGCAGATTGGAGGCTAACCCGGGCTGCGTCCTCCTGCTGTGCAGGATCACAACTGCCCCAAGGAAAAGCCCGTACTGCGGGTTGGGGCTGAGCGCTTGTGCTGAGATCTGTGCCTTCACCCTCGGTTTGAAACTCTCCTCGGAACCTAATTTCTCTCCCAGTCTGTGCCGATCTCCCCCCTGGCCCCGGAACCAACCTTTTTTGCCGAGACTGCAGATTTTCTTTGGGGTGAGTTGTTCTACTTCTTATCTTTACGAATTGTAGCAGTCAAGACTATTTTTGAGGCTCGATATAATATTGATAAAGAGGGTAAGAGAAGAGCTTAGAAAGTCGCGTGTGTCTTCTCCGCCATCTTGGCTCCGCCCCCAGAGGTGAAATTTGGATCTATGACTTCTGATTTAATTTTTACCTGTTGCATAGTAGATATATAGAAACAAGTTTTTTGTTTGTTTTTACCACAATGAAATATGTAAATTTACAAAATAAAGTAGATTTCTATGCTTAAGAAAGACAGAAGTTAAATACTTAGTCACATCTAAAGAGGACTAGGGAGAACTTTATGGACTAAATGATGTATTAGAACTCCATTTTGAAACATGGGTAGAATTCTAACAGATAGAATTAGGAACACTGGACATGAAAACTATTCCCTGTGGAGATATATGTAATGACATTTTCCAAAACTCTTTGAGATCTGCGAATCTCCAAGATTAGTGCAACTACTCTTCTTCAACAAGAATGTGCATAAAGATCCATGGAATCCTTATGCTTCTGAGAGGTGTGAGCATTGAAAAGAATAAAGGAGGGATGTAGAGGGACTAAAGTGACTATTGGTATATAGGGATATCTCACTGTGCAATGACATTTTTCCCTTTCCTTTTCCAGTGCTGATTTTTCATCTTTTACTCAGAAGTCATGTCCAGATATTGACTTTGTCCCTACGCTTGGTGAAGAAAGACACTTGGCCCAATACAATGTTGGTGCCTTCTGAATGTTTTTGACAGATCTCCTTCTTCTGTGGGAATTATATCCCTCTGATAAACATCAATAACTTCCAGATCCTTGAGAGGCATTATCTTAGTGATAAGCAATAGTGTCTTTCAAACAGGGAGTTAGCCATGGGCAAATTGTTATTCTATACCAGTATTTACCATTTATCTTAAACTGAATGTTTGATTGCGTGGAAGGCTAAAAAGATCAGGATTTATCTATATCTGAAAGAATTTTATGGAGTTAGATGATAGCTTAGCTTTAGTCTGAGAGTGTTTATTATCAATATATTTTCCTACTGCTTTTCTGCCTTTCTATTTTAAGTTACATAATGTTAAATTGTGATGACAAAAATTGATAACTGAAGGTTCAATGGTTTGATCTTTATGAGAAAGAAAGGAAATGGTATTTTTAGTGCATGGACTATTTGTTAAATAGAATATAAACCAATTAAAATTTTTGAAGTAGTTAGAGAGTTTTGCAAATAAATAGCCTTGAAAATGATGGGATATCCCTTCTGTAATGGAGAAAAGAAGAGAGTAGACAGGTACTGAAAGGGAAAGTAGAGATTTGAAGACACGTTTTTCCAAATTCAATAACATGCCAAAGGAAATTCTTCAGAAAGATAAAAACCACATTATAGAAAATGGCAGAGTAATAACTTTATATACATTCCTTGAAATAATGGATCAGTAGTAAGAAACTCCAAAATGAGAATTAGAAAACATTATGATGGAAATTAGGATTAAAATTAGGGCAATAATTAGTACTCTCATAAAATAATTTAATAAATTAAACGTGAGAATAGACAATTTAGGGTATGTGATCAAGATTCTCTCTAAATTGTAGAGACTCAGAAAAATGTAATAGTAGATGTGAATCTAAACATTTTATATAAATGTGGAAGGGAAAAAAATAGTAAAAGAGCCAAAAGACTGCAGTATTAAAACAGATTCAATATGAATCAATGTAACACCCCTTGAGAATTGTATTTCCACAAAAAATTTGAGGATTATAAAATTTCCTAGAGAAAATAAAAACATATAAAGTACTAATTGATAGAATTCAAAACTTATAACCGAGAGAAATCCAAAGTAATAGCAGGATTGAGGAAATTGGGTAAAAGCTGATCATTAATCAAAGGAGATAAAGAAGGTATGCGATAGAAGAATGTTTAACTTGGAGTTCACTAAATCTTACTTTGAGAAAACATGCGAAATGGTACTTTTGGAAATTTAATTCACATTAAAGAAATGGAGGGAAAGGAGTATAAAAGCAGTGAAAGGAAAATATTTTGTATGAGAAGTAGTACACTTTCATGCTAAGTGAAGAAAGGTGATGAAATTCATTGAATAGAGAGAACAATAGAGGTCCAATAACATAATTCATTTGGGGAACTGGATATTTAAAGAGACCTTCTGATAATAATGATGGTGATTCCCAGGAGCACATAGAAGAGAAAGTTTATGGTCCATGCTATGGTCAATAAAAAAATAACAGTTTAAGGTTTTGAGATATAAAGGACTTTATAGTAATTCCCTAACTCTGTACCACCTAGAATAAATCCCTCTCACAAATTAGACGCTCCAGAAAGGCTGCCCAGATTCAGATATGCTGTGTTTCTACATCAACTCAAAAGAGTAATTCTTAAGGAAGTATTAATGTTTTTATTTTTAATAGTCAGAGAAAAGATACAGTCATTCAAAGGAAAAGTATTTCATAAAATTGCATAATAAGAAAAGTAAAGTAGACTATATCTCTTCATAATTATGAGACATACTCTCTAGCATACACTCATAAAATTAGTGATGAGTGTATATAATTAGACAAAGAATGTAGTTGAAATACACAGACAACATTCCAAGTTTCTTCTCTTCCTTTCTCGTTCTGCCAGTCTAGATGCCAAAAGCGAAGAAAGCGAAGGGAAAGAAGGTAGCTCTGGCCCCTGCTGTTTTAAAGAAGCAAGCTTAAAAAGTGGTTAATCCTTTGTTTGAGAAGCTGCCCAAGAACTTTGGCATTGGTCAGGACATCCAGCCCAAAAGGGACTGTACTCGATTTGTTAAATGGCTTTGGTACATCAGATTTCAATGTTAAAGGTCTAGCCTTTACAAATGTTTGAAAGTGCCATCAGCAATCAACCAGGCTTTGGATCATCACACACATCAACTGCTTAAAATGGCTCACAAGTACAGACCTGAAACAAAGCAAGAAAAGAAGCAGAGGGTTCTGGCTAAGGCTGAAAAAAAAGCTGCAGACAAAGGAGATGATCCCACTACGAGACCACCTGTCCTCAGAGCAGGCAATTTTTTACCCTAGTAGAAAACAAGAAAGCACAGTTGATAGTGATTGCACATAATGTGGAGCCCATTGAGCTAGTGGTCTTCCTACCTGCCTTGTGCAGGATATGGGGGTTCCTTACTGAATTATCAAAGATAAAGACAGACTGGTTGCTTAGTTCATTGAAAGACATGAACAAGTATTGCCTTCGCACAGGTTAACCCTGAAGGTATGTCATGCCACAGTTCTCTTTAACTGTTCTGACTTGGTTTCCCTGAACTAGTTTCCTTTGTTTCAGTTTCCTTAACTGTTCTGTCAAATCCCCTTAGTCGTAAAAACCCACTCTGGTCCATTAAGATTGGGAACCGTTTACTCTAAGGTTATAAATTGCTAGCAAGATAAAGAAGAAGGGCAGATCTCCTGTCCTCAAGAATTTACAATATCCTTCTAAAATATTCCAAGATACCTCACTGACATCTTTATCTCTGGGTATTCAGACATCCTGTCTCTGGGCTTTTAGGAGTTATGATCTCTCCCCAACCTGACAGAAACCTTCCCGCCTTTTTTGGGTCTTTGTTTCTAGGTTTATTTAAGGAATGGAGCAGCTCCTATTCATTGCTGGAAGAGCCTGGCTGCTAGATGCAGCAGGCTAGATTCTTTGAGATGACAGTCTCCCCAGCCCTGGGACCAATATGGATTCCTTGGTCCCAGTATATCTTTATCTGACTGGATAATTTGAGATGAGAGTCCTGTCCAGTCAATTATACTCTCCAATTAATAAACTAATGAAAACTCTCTAATCTCTCTCCTGCCTCAGTTTCTCCAGCATTACAGGTACAACCCTAGTTAACCCAGTAGAAACTGTCAAAACCAATTACAATGACAGATATGATGAGATCTGTCATCAGTGGAGTGGCAATGTCCTGGGTCCAAAATCAGTGGCTTCTATTGCCAAGCTGGAAAAGGCAAAAGCTAAGGAACTTGCAACCAAATTGGGTTAAATGTACATTTGATTTTTTTCCTACATAAAAATAAAAATATAAACAAAATGAGAAAAATATATACATACAAAAAAACATGCATACTGTGGACAAGGGTATTCAGGGCTCACTCATAGAGGTAGGGGCAACTCAGTCTTCTGAAGTTGTACCATCAATAATTTTTTATTCCCATGGCATCTTGAGGCTTGAACTTGGCTTTCTTCCTATGAGGAACATGACATATATATATATATATATATATATATATATATATACTGTTGAATTATGTTATACTATGCTGTTTTCCTTTTCAATTGTTGTGTGGTTCCATTGGACATAAGGCTATATAGCATCTCAAGTTCCAAGTTCTGGTGGCAGTGGTAATGATGAACTAAAATGAGAACATCTATATGAGAAAAATAATGAAATCTGATATTTATGTTTTAGCTAAGTCCAGAATCTTAAGCTTTGACTAATTTTGGGGAAGTGGGAGGGAAGGCTAAAAGCACTTTTTCACCCCCTCTTTTCTCCCTCCCCCTCTCTCTCCCTCCTTCCATCCCCCTCTCTCTTCTGTCTATCTCTTTATCTCTCTCTTTCTCTTCTCCTCTCCTCATATGACTCAGATATCTTCCCTAACTATCTGATCCTTCACACTACCATTTCAAATGAAGATGTGGCCCTTCTTGTCAAGATATAGAAAAATCTATATCTACAAGATAACATTTTTCCCTAGCATATTTTCTCTAGGATATTTACTCTCTATTATTCACACTTTCCCAGTAATCTTCAGTCTCTCACTATCTGCTAACTGCTTCTCTACTACTTACAAATATGCTTATTTATCTTTTCAATGCTCAAAAATCCTTCACTATTGTCATTCCTATCATTTTACTTCTCTTCCTCTTTTAGCTGAACTGCTTGAGAAGATTATCTAGAATTGCTTCCATTTCCTTTCATTTCACTCTTTTCTTAACTTTCTGAGTTCTATTGTCAAATTTCATTCCCTTTTAAAATGCAAAACCTTCTTGACCTCTTTACAATTTTTGTCAGTGGCCATCAAACTCTTCCCTTTCATATGCTGTATTTTCTGGGTTTTTGTGAAGAGAATGCTCTTTTAGCTATCTGACCTCTCCTTCACACAGTCTCCTTGGCTAGATCTTTAGCCAGGTCAACCTGGCTATTGTTGGATATCTCATAAGTCTTTTTCCTAGGTCTTCTTTTCCTTATATATTGTTTTTCACAATGATATCATCATCTCCCATGAATCAATTATCATCTATATATAAACAATTTTCAGATCAATTTATTCAGCTCTAACTTTTCCCAGGCTGCTTTCTTTAATTGCCCATTGGACACAACTAAATAGTAATCCCATAAACATCTTACACGCAATATGTCCAAAACTAAACTCATTATTCTCTCCCCCAAAACCACAATTAAATTGACGACTCTTCTTAATTGCCGTATTACAGTTACCCAGTCTCGTGATCTATGTCATACTAGATAACTCAGTCTCACTTATCCCCATACCTAATGGGTTTTACTTTCATACCTTTTCTCATATATAGTCCCATCTCTCCTATGACAATACTTAATCCTAACCTAGAATACAATACTACATTGGATTAAACACATCTAGTGCATTTGATTGTACTAACTGAATTGGTAAAGAAGAATGCAATTTGTGAGCTGAGAAATTATTTTACTTTCCCATCTTGTCTCTATCCCATAGAAGTCTGTTCCTATCTTTTTTTAAACCTCACACCTTAAACTTTTTCAAAGAGATAGTTGATGGGCTTGAAGTCAGCAAAAGGTGAATTCAAATTTGTCTTCAAATTTATAAGTTGTGTGATCTGGGGTAAGCTTTTAACTTCTGTTTGTCTTAATTTCCTCAAATACAAAATGGAAACATCACATCTCTCAGAGGTGTAAGGATACCATAAGATAATATTTGTAAAGAATTTAGCACAGTGACTGGCACATAGTGGCAAATATCCTTCTACCCAAACCATCTTAACACATTCTGTGATCCAAGGACAATGGCCTACTTTTTGTTGCTTTGTACAACACTCTCTATCTCCCAACTCCAGACATTTTCATTTCCTGTTTCCCATGCCTGCAACATTTGTCACTATTCCCTGCTCCCATATCTGTCTCATGGCTTTTCTGGATTTCTTCAAGACTCAGCTACATTTCCTCCTATCTTGATCCTCTTAATGCTAGTTTCTTCCCTTCAGGATATTTCCACTTTATCCTGTATAAGTTTTATCTATACTTTTTATAGTTATTTGCATGTTCACTGCTCTATTAGACTATGAGTTTCTAGAAGAAAGGAGATTGCCTCTCTCTGTACCATTATAACATAACCAAGAGCCTGGCACATTGCTGATGCTTGATACATGTTTTTTTTTTTTACTTGATTTGACCAAGAAACACTTTGGGACTCCAAGTTATGGTTAAGTTGAGTATCTGCAACAGTAGAGGACATTTCAGAACCAGAGATTCCCACACTAATGGAGTCACAAGCTCACACCAAAGGAAACCAAACTATCCCAAACTTGTATCACTTATTCTATGAAATATAGATTATAAGCAATATATTATATGCAACATATTATACTATATGCAATAAGCATTGCAAGTCAAGTCCCATCTCAATTGGTTATTACTAGCTTAGAATTGTTATAAACCAATTCATCATTCAGAAGTTTCAATGTTTGATTAAACTTTCAAATAACATATTATTCCTTCCTCCCTTTCATTACTTACAATAGTCTGGAACTTATTTCCTTTCTTCATTTGCTCTTCATCTGCTCATTGTGGCCAATGAGGATTATAAACTATCCTTTGAATTCAACATTTCATCTCCTGTCTTTGTGTCCTTGTTCCAATTGTCCTCTACCCCCAATGCAGTTCCTCCTCATCTATGCTTTTTAGAATCTCTAGTTTCCTTCAGAGCTCACCTCAGAGGCTTTTATATGAGAATTTTCTTAATCCCTACCATTGAGGAATGTTTCTCCCACCTGAAATGACTTAATATCTATATCAGTGTATACCTTGTTTCTCCTCTTTCTACATCCATCTCCCTCTAGTATTTAATTATGGAAGTAATTAATGTTTGTAGAATTTAATTGAATTATTTTGGGGGTATTTGGTAAACAAACTTCAATTCAATCTAAGTTGAAGACAAACCAACAAATATGAGGGAAAAAAGGGTGGCAGGATTTTCCATTTCAGTTTTTTTTTTTGTTTTGTTTTCTGAATTTTTCTTGTTTGTCTGAGATATCAGATAGTCACCTTAATCTTCCAGTGGACTCACAAAGCCTGTGGATTTAAAGGATAAGTAAGCTTTCTTTCAACTAAGGCAGGTAATATAAAGGACAGCAGTGATAGGTAGAAATACTTTTGCAACCTTGCCCATTCAGGCTTATCAAATGTGAAATAATTCTCAGAATCAGATTACTTCCCTATAATCTTGTTCTGAAAAAATATGATCTGCAAAGAGAGTCATTTGTCAGATTGACTTATCTGTGGAATTGTAAAAGTAGACATTTACTATCTAAATTTTGACTGCAATTTGTGGATATGTAGAAATCCTTATAGATGTGCTATTCAAATTGTTTTTTAAAAAAAGAGAGAAGCAAGATAAATACATAGATTACTTTGTAAAAGACTAAGCATGATTGTGAAATATAAGGAATAAGAATATTCTCTCAGATGATATAAAATCTTACTAGAAGGAATAGACTTTCATTAAAGTTGTTTCTACACAAAGTGAACAGTTGAAGCAATCTTCCAGATAATTCAACTTTTAAAAATATCCTTTTGAAGAGAACAAAGACATTTGGAATCTGACTCCTACAGACCATTTGTCTAGATTACTTTGATTAAATTGCTTAAGTAACCAATTCCTTACTTGGCCTAAGTCAATTAAAATTTATTTGAGGAGATATAGGCTATAGTCTCAGTATTATTACCACTATCTGGGCAAAATTGGAAAACTGAAAGCTAAAGAATGCAGTATGGTAGTGAGGAAAGAAGACTGGGTTTGCATTCAGAGAACCTGAGGTTGAATGCTACCTTTGTCATTTACCACCTGTGTGACCTAGGATAAGTCATTGTAACTTTATTCTCCAAAGGTAAAATTCAGGGACTGAACTCAATGGATGTTCTCTAATATCCCTTTAGAAAGATTCCATTTAGCTTTGAGATTTTCTATTTGCAAAATGACAAAATAACCAGTGTAATTAAATTTCTAAATTAAGTAGGTTTGTTACAACCTACTTAATTAGTTAGAAGTAGATTAGTCAAAATTGGGGAAGGATGCATGGTAAAGTCACCCAGAACATTAGAAAGTTTTTTTTTTTTTTCATCTGGCTTGAATAAGTGATTGTTGAGGTTTGTGGTGAGCATGTCATTGCTGTCCCATAAACACCTTTTGTCTCTCTCAGAAGCAACTGGCAGAAGTGTCTGTGAATTTAAGTATTACATTTCTGAGCACTTAGCATACTGTCAGGCACCTAGTAAGTTTTTAATATCTATTGATTTAAATTCAGTTGAATAGACACATGATGTAAGATTTTTCCCCCCTTCCTTCTTTCTTTCTTTTTCTACTTCCTTTTCTCAAAGCTTAAGGCCCCGAATTGCCACACAGAACTAATTTGGTAGTCATCCATCTACTTAATTGTGCACTTGTCTTCCCTGGAGATCCCTCAGCCATTGTCTTATTTGTTTATCAACGTTAATTTTTCCTGACCATTTTTTGAAGTAGTAAAAAAGTCAGTTCACTTATAAAGAGAGTGATATGATAGTGGAAATGCAGATTTCCAAGAAATCCATGCTCCAGCAAATCTTATCCTAAATCTTTGGGCTCAACATTTACTTTTTCTCTGAAAATGAAAACCTGGTACAAATCAGGAAAAAGCATAAATAACATACATATTCATCTCCATCAATAAATTCCCATTTTTACTTTCAAGTAGAAAAATTGAGATTATATTCTGATTCCCTTTATGTTTTAGCACATCCATTGTATTTTTTTTCAAAGTAGATTCGATTTTTCCACAAAATTAGAATATTTGAGATGGACTTAACCTCAATATTTTTTTGCTTGATAAAGTCAGCCATTGAAATATATATCTGATTGAGTTCAATCCATACTTATTAAGCACCTACTGTGTGACAGATACCCTGCTTGATTTTAAAAAAAAAAAGTATTTCTTTGTATTTTCTTTGTATTTTCAGACCTGGCACAGTATCTGATTAATAATGGGAACTATGTCAGTACTTATTGAACTGAATTAAAGTGATTTTTATTTCTCAAAATGTTATGTTTCTTTTGATAAACCTTCTAAGTCATACATAAATTATTGTATCATTAATGGCAAAGTACTCAGTATAGACCCACATCTGGTAAATGCAACAATAATGCTGATCTTTAAGACCAGTAACTCTTGAAGCCTCCAACTGATAAACATTTTAAGTACATCTCTGAAAGGAAGGGTAAGCACCATCCTCCAAAAAATTGCTAATGTTTTTTATTGAAGTCTAGGCCACCAAAAACAAGGACCATTATGGTTTGGCCAATTCAACTTAATTTTTTTTTCCTGTATCTTACCAAGGTTGAAGGTGATTTAAGGGCATTTTCCTCCTTACACTTAAACTCCTATTTTTCAAGTTCTGGTTCCCAAAAATACATTATAATTCAAATGGGATTGAAATTGTTTGGCTGGGAGGATGAAGTAATAAAGAAAAAACTAATGGGATTTTTAAGCAAAACTATATCCTCTAGGCTGAGGGAGTCCACTTCAGAGAATTCTAAAAGTTCAGGGGATGGTGGGAACCTGTGCTAATGGCTCATAAAGTGCTTGGAGATCTTGAGAAGAAGGACTCATAGAGGCACAAAAATAAAATTAAAGTGGCAGTTTCTTTGAATTATAATGAGATGCTAGGTAGGGAAGGCTATAATATAATCACTCTTGAAAAGCACTTTGCAAAGAAAGTGCTATCTAAGTGCTTAATAATAAACTGTTTTTCTTTAGTGGTGGTGCTTCAAGGAAAATGAATGTGTGCTATTTTCTAAGCCATGTGCTTGATTCGCTTAATGGTAAAACAATGCCTAAGTAGATTCTTCTTTGCTGTTAAAAGCCTGCACCTGAACAGAAATTACCATTTTCAAATGGAAAAAAAAGTAATAAATGATATGTTAAATGACTAGGAACATGTCAGTGAAGAATAAGATCTGAAATAATGTTTGCTCCCTGCTTCCCACTCAGCTCCAGGAGAATGGGTCTTGTGAAAGGGTTGCTCTCTCCAGGTACATTTCAACTTAGAAATGAAAAAGTAACTAAGGAAGTCCCTTTTGACCATATAGGGAAGGTAATATGATACAACAGAAAGAATATTGAAGTTATACTCAGAAAACCTTGGTTCATTGCTAATAATTAGTGCTGGGGTTTTAGATAAATCACTTTAATACTCAAATTATTGGCTTCCTCCTCACTGGAAAGGAAACTTTGGATTAGAAACTCTGTGAAGGCCCAGAAACCGATTTGAGCATGACACCAGAATTTGAGGATGATAAAGAAGGTGGGAATCCTACAGACTATTACATATAAATGTTAAATAAAGAAGTTGGATATCTTTACTTTAGAGAAGAAAAGGCTTAGAAAGTCATTATACATATCTTTAAGTATCTGAAAATCTGTCAGCTAGAAGAAAAAATTAGACATGTCCTTGGACCCCCCAAAATTAGAATGATGATTAAAAATTCAATGAAATCTTTTAAAAAAATAATTATCATTGTTTCATAATAGAATGTCTTACCTTGGAAGGAGATAAGCTTTTTATTGATGAATATGTCTTTGGGGAAAAATTATTATCACAATAGGAACATTTTGAAAAGAACAAGTTGAGCTCATGTCAGTTGCTTTAAGAAGATTTCTTATTGTCAGTTGTCAGTGTTAACTGGTTACCTTAGTTATTAATTTCTCTTCTTATAAAAGTTGTTTTGCACTTATTTTTACATGCTCTATACTGAATTATTGGTGAGCATGTTGTATTCCTTCTCTCATTAGAATATAAACCCCTTGAGAGCAAGGAGTGTTTCACACTTAATGTCTTCAGTATTTAGCATAGTGTATGTGCTAATTAATTAAAGTTAAAAATTATAATAATTACAAAGTGTTTTCTCATTGTGAAATTGATGGATGGGATTGGTCCAGATGATTACTGAAAGCTTTTCTAACATGAATATTGAAAATGGTTATAATGATTTCCCAAGCCTTTTCTTCCCCAATGTAAATATCCCTAATTCTCTTCAAATAATATCCTTATAGAATGTCTTTTGAACTTCCATCTTCTTGTTCATCCTCCATCTATCCATCTAACATTCTGTTGGAAATAGTGTTGGAGAAAAAGAGGGCTATTCTGCTTCTTTTGAGGAGAAACAAACAAATTTGAAAATCCATTGTAAAATGAAAATCAAAGAAAGCATATTAAAACTGTTTTCTGAAGTTGTCATTCTGCTTGGAAAGTCAGGGGAGATGTTTTTTAAGTCTGTTTAAGTTTGTTTTTAGTTTGTTTGTTATGAAGATGTCTACCATGAAATCTGGTGAGTAAATGTCTCTCACTATGCAAAAACCTTGAACAGCATATTCTGTGGCTATCTCCAAGGACAGTGATAATTGGCCAAAATCATAGGTTTGTTCCCTATATAACTTAGTCAACTTTGCTTTCTTCCATACCCATAAATTTTTCTGACACCAAATTAGGTACCATATATGAATCTTTTAAAAGGAACTAGGAATAAATAAAAAATACATATATTTATTCCTGTGAATTATCACATGTTCTAATGGGCCTGGAGTGGGATGTTCACTAGTGATTGAAGTGATTACTATGTGCTAAATACTTTGCCAATATCATCTCCTCTGATCCTAAATATCTGAAGCCAGATTTGTACTCCTCTTTCTGAATTCAAGACTAATACTCTATACTCCATGTCACCTACCTGCAAATTGTGGTTCAGTATCATCTCAAAGTATGAAAATCAGCACAAAGATAATTTTCACCAAGACAAAAAGTTTGGAAAAGTTAAAGTGAATTCAAAAAATGTATTTTCCTTCCTTCCTTCCTTCTTCTTTCCTTCCTCCCTTCCTCCCTTCCTTCCTTTCTTTCTTCCCTCCCTCTTTCCTTCCCTTCTTCTCTCTCTCTCTCTGAAAGTTAATTCACCAAAGCATATTTATTACTGGGATTGGTGCAATTTACAAAATGCTGTTTAAAGAAATAAAGAACATATTGAATAACTATAGGGATATTAACTGCTCATGACTTTTATACAATATAATAAAATGATATTAACTAAAGAAAACTAATAAATTTAGTACTTTTGTACTAATTAAACTTTCACATGAATAGACAATATGACACCATTCTTTTGTAGGAAGAAAAGATCTAGAATATCAGAGGAAGTAATGAAAAAAGTAGGAATGAAGGGAAAACAGCATTACCAGATATCAAACTATATTTTAAGGCAATAATCTTTTGAAATAATTTGCTACTGATTATGACAAACAAACAACTGAAACCAATGGAGCATACAAGAAAAAGAATCAGAAATCATTTAACTCAATTACCTAGTGTTCCATAAACTTCAAAACACAAATTACATAGAAAAGAAGTCTCTGACAAAAATTGGTAGGGAAAGTGAAAATCAATGTTAGAATTTAGGATTAAATCAACATCTTATACTATAAACCATACTAATCTGAAACTAGACTCATAATAAGGTTATTAAAGATCATAGCATAAAAAATAGAAGATTGTGAGATCATATATTGATATTTCTCCTGGCAACCTTAATTCCAGTTTTTGACTTATCCAGCCTGTCATTTCCCATGATGTACTTTGTATATAAGTTAAGGAGATGACAGTAAACACTTTCTGGTATTCTTTTGCCAGTCTTAAACCAGAAAGTTCTAACAACAGTAATCCAGTGGAGAAGGAAATGGCAAACCCTTGCAAAATCTTTTCCAAAAAAATGCAATGTACAGCATTTTTTTATGCTTTTCTTGAGTCTTGTATTCAAAGACCACATTTTCTGTTCAGCTCTGGTCTTTTCATCAGTAAAGATTGAAACTTAATATTGTTTCTGAGAGAAATTGGAGAGAACTCAGGCAATTTCTCACTACCATGTTGGCTCCACCATTTTAATCATGTCTGTTTGAGATAGAAGACTATATTCAGGGTATTTTTCTTCAAGAGTGCAGGTGCATATACTGGAATACTTGCCATTCAGAGGGCATGGGGGAAGGGAAGGGAAAATGGAACACAAGGTTTTGCAAGAGCTAATGTTAAAGAATTGTCCATGCATATATTTTGAAAAATAATAAAAAATAAACTTTAATAATAAATAAAGAGTGCAGGTGAGATTTTATTATATAATCTGTACAGAGTCATATAACATTTGAACGATTAGAAAGATATATTTTATTAAGGAATACCATGTGATCTGCTGGGGCATAGTAGATAAAGAACTGGGCCCGGAATCAAGAACAGCCGAGTTTAAATCCAGGCTCAGACAGTTACTAGGTGAGCCTGAGCAGGTCACTGAATCATACTTACCTCCGATAATATAACTTTCGTATCTTTGCAATGAAAACCTAAAATGGGATCTTAGGGACTTGGACACAACTAAACAACAAACAGCAACAGCAAATGAGATCTATTGCCATTGTCATGCAGTATTCAAGAAAAATATCATGTGAGATATTAGGTTTGGGGTGGTGATCTACAGAGAGAAACTATGGACAAGGAAATAAAGCAAATTGGAGGGAAAACCAAGACTGGATATCACTTTAAAACAAAAAAACAAAAACAAAAGGACTACAACTAACAAAATCAAGCCTTAAAACCAGGGAAGGAGGAGTGGTGAACACAAAATCTGTTGAAATAACAAATATATTCTGAGCTGGCTCTTGTCTTACTGCTTAACTTGCACAAAATAAATAGAAGTTTCATATTATCATTGTTAAATTTTCTTTCAAAATATCATGACTACTTCTGGGGGATAGACTGGGACAACATACACTGAGTTGCCATATCTTGTCCATATTGTGAGCCACCAATAATAAAAATGTTATCCTAAACTGGCATGTGGAGTCAGAATCATTTTTAGTTTTATTCAGAAACTTCATTAGTTTGAACTTAGTTTTATTTTAGAAAACATTGGTCATTTTTGTCTTTCTTTATTTAGAGTGGGAATATGTTTAGTTTTTTGTGGGTAACTATTTCAGCCTATTTAATAACAATCACCAAA
The DNA here is from genome assembly GCF_902635505.1 of Sarcophilus harrisii. NCBI lineage: Eukaryota > Metazoa > Chordata > Mammalia > Dasyuromorphia > Dasyuridae > Sarcophilus > Sarcophilus harrisii. The sequence continues at coordinate 47,727,848 of NC_045426.1, read as the reverse complement.
ATATATATACTTTAAAAGTTATGAACCAACAGTTTGAAAAACAGGCCCTTAAATCAGTTTTATAGCTCAAACTGTAAAAATAATTCAAGAAAAAATAAATCACATCCTTTTTTAATGTAGAGAGGGAGATTACTTACTATAGTTGCTCTCGGATGGTTATGACTGTCAGTGCTAACTAGTTCCTAAGCTTAGTTGTTTCCATGCTGCTGAAGATATATATGCATTAAGTTTTGAATACTTTAAATTTTGACACTGTAGGGAAAAACTGTCTTCCTTCCTTAGTTAAAGATAGGAATAAGATAGATATTGAATACATATTTGCATATATACAAATCAATATATTTATATATAATAAAATAGAGAATGAGAGAAGGGATAAATATTGCATATTATTAATTTTCAAACATGCATGCATTTCGATCATAATACATATATTGGCTACATTTAGAGTACAAAATTGAAATGAGATGTATTCGATAACAAAGATTGTGACGTTTTCATCTAATTATTCCTATGAACATATGTGAGCACATCATAATTTTGCATTTATATCAACAATTATTGGTATTTTTTGTAATTTTTTTTTGGTATTTCTTCTAGACAAATAGTATCAACAGGTATTGGATATCAATCAATCGGAAATTTCCTTAAAGGCTGAAATAAAGGGGATAGATAAGAAATATTTCTCTCTGTGAAACAAATACACATATTTTATGAATGGAAATAATGTGTTTATCATTGGATTTGGGACAAGAATATGTCACTCAGGATTCAATAAAATATAAAAAAGGATATATTATTCCTGCTACCTACATATCAATCCCCACAAGATACAGACAAGTGTAATCAATGTTTTCACTTAAGCTTTTGAATTTATTGTCTCTGCACCAAAGTTGAATTGTAATCTTACATTTTATTTATTTTTAAGCGGCAAAAAATGTACAAAGGCAAAGTGAACCATTCTCTCCTGGGTTTAGACTCAAAGGAGGACCATATATTTAGAAACTTCCTATTTCTGTAGAATTATTGAAGAGAGTGCTATTTGAAGATCCATTTCTTGCTGTTTGATGTACTACCTTCAATAAGAAAATGCAAACTTAGGTGTACCCAGGGCTCTTTCAAAATCTTTTAGAAGAAAGAGGGAGTTGTGTCCTGGAGTGTGAATTGTTTGTTCTTTTGTTTAAAGAAAGGAATGCTGCTTCTTTGGAGTAAAACTGAATGATTCCAGCCACAAGAAACCTAAAAGTCTGGTCGAGTCTGTCACATTCCCCATGGAAACAGTTTCGAAAGTTGATCTTTTTCCTTTTTTTTTTTTCTTCTTACACTCAACTATCCTCCTATCTCTGAACAGAATAATTATTTTCTACTTTGTGAAGATTAAGAACATTCACCCCCATCTCTCCCGCCCTCTATTAATTTAAACTACCCCTCATCATGACTTATGTTCTGCTCTTTAATTCAGCCTCAGAGATGAACAGGTCTTCTCCTTTCCAGGACTAATTTTTTCTATGTGCTCCTTATGTCATCACCTCCCTAGGTAATGATTAAACTCTGAGCCTGGAGACACGGAAACCTGAGTTAAATCTGTCTTCAGACACTCATTGCATGTGTGATCCTGGAAAAGTCATTTAAATTCTCAGTTTCCTTAATAACAACATCTATCTTGCAGTTATTATGTTTAAATGAGATTATATCTCACCATGTTCCTCTTTAGGTACCTTCCCCACACCTCTGCTCTCCACTCCCACATTTCAACTCCCTTTTATGTCTTATTTTATTGAATATAAGTTCATTGATAGTAGCAGTTATCTTTCTTTTTGCTTATATGTATGTCTTTCATATTTATTTATTGCAATTTATATGTTGTTTATTATATATATATATATATATATATATATATATATATATATATCCATATCCATTGCCTGGTGCTGGGTATTTAATAAAAACTTATTTCCTATATTTATTGACTAATATTGACTAATCCTGTATAATACACCATGCTTTAGATTCCTATCCAATCCAGATATCAGGCATAACAATCTACAATGCTTCATCCTTTCTCTATTTTTACTTTGCCAAAATACAAATACCTTTCCTGGTAACCTCTCCCCTATTTTTGCTGTCATTATCTATTAGAATGTAAGCTTATCTTTTTTTTTTGCTTTATGAATTTTATTGGGATAGAAAAATCAAAGCAAAAAGGAAAAATAAAACATGTGTTGATTTACATTATTTTCTTAGTTGTTTTTCTGGATGCTGATGGCATTTTCTGTTCAAACTCTATTGGGATTTCTTTGGATAGAATGTAAGCTTCTTTAGGGTAGAGAAATTCTTTTTTATAACTTTGTTCTCCTAGCATTTTGTGTCTCAGTGCTTGACAAAGAATAATTGCTTAATCTTTGCCTTTTAAAATTCATTCTTTTTCTATCATTACGACTTAAACTAGAAGACTCTTACCATCTTGGTCATTTGTCTCAGTATTCTAGTATCTTGACTAAATTAGAGTTTTGCAATTCAAATTATGGAACATCAGAAATCTTTTCTGGGGCAAATATTCTCTTTCATTGGAGAGAAAATTGAAGCTCAAAAATGTTGAACTGATTTGTCTAATATGTAATAGCCAGTTGGCAGAAGAACTAGAACTCAAAATCAAGTTTTTTTTTTCAAGGTTTTATTCAGCTATCTCTCACTACTTCCCCAAGGAGGCCACCGAGTTTGATTTAGTAACTATTTCTTTCCCTGCCATTCTTCATACATTTTACTTTAAAATGTGTTTAAGAAGAGCAAATTCTGAGGTAAGCCAATTCTTTTAAGTTTGAAAGGAAAGAAAGTAGCATATACTTCCATACATGCATACATAAATATAGAAATGTATTTGTGGTATAATTCTAGACTGATGCATTTTAACATATTGTTGATCCTTTTTAGGATTTGGACTCAGAAATTCAATTGAACATCTTCTATTAACTATAGATCTAAGCATCATATTAAACAGTCATAAATTCAAAGCCAGAAAAGACCTTTAAGATCATCATATCCAAACCTTTCATTTTAAAGGGAACAGCTAGAGTCAAGGCAGTGAAATTAAATTGGAATAGAATCAGGTCTAATTATTTGAAATCAGAGGCAGCTAGATGGTGCAGTTCAAGGGTCCTCAAACTATAGCCCATGGGCCAGATGCGGCATGCTGAGGACATTTATGTGGCCTGCCGGGTTATGGCAAAATCAGACCGGAGGTGACGTTCAACCTAAATTCACGTTAGCAATGCACACTTCCGGCACAGAGTGTGAGGCGATACCAAGGTGAGGTGAGTTCCCAGGTCAGGGTGTGTGGTGTAGAGAAAGGAGAAAGCTGCAGAAGACAGAGAACTGACAGCCCGCGACCTTGTACAGTAACAATAGCCACCACAACAGACAGGCGCGGGGGATGTACAGTGCATGCTGCGCATGTCACAGACATTGCAGGGGGGATTCACTGCAGGAGTGAAGGTCAGAAGCAAGAGTGTGAAGAGCAGGAGAGAGAGTATGGGAAATGGAGGCATCACAGAGCAGAGGCAGCTTGGAAGAAGTTGGGCATTGCAGTTTATATGTCTCTGTGTGGGACAAAGTTATTGCTGGCATTTTGTTTTTGTAGTGCTGAATATATATATATATTGGTATTTTACTAATAGCAATTTGGAATTCCCAGGAAATAATGATGTCAAAAAAAAGAAAAATTGACTTGGAGGGTACGATATTCAAAGAACAGTGGACTTATGATTACTTTTTCATGCAATACAAGGAAAGAGCTGTATTCTGATATGCCAGAATATAGTGTCTGTGTTCAAAGAATATAATTTGCATTGACACTATGAAACTCAACATAAAGCTAAATATGATTGTTTGGTTGGAGAAGTGAGAAAAGATAAAATATTAAAACTGAAAAATACATTAACAACTCAACAAAATACTTTTGTGAAGCAGAAGCAGCTAAATATTTCATCACTGCAAGCAAGTTTTCAAGTTTCCAAGCTAATAGCACGCACTGGCAGACCATTCATGGAGGGAAAATTTGTTAAAGAATGCCTTCTTTCTCTTGCCAAAGAGATGTGTCCCGAAAAGGCCGATTTATTTAGTACAGTGAGTCTTTCAGGATCTACAATTACATGGAGGATTGAAGAAATGGGAGACAATCTGCATCAACATTTGCAAAACTCCATAAAAAAAATTTCATATTTTTCCTTGGTACTCTTTGAAAGCAATGGTGTTTATGATTCTGCACAACTTCTAATTTTTATTTGTGATATGAATGATTATTTTAAAGTCATAGAAGAGCTTGCTGCACTGCAAAGCATCAAAGGAACAACTACAGGAAAGGATATCTATGAAACAGTTTGCCAAACTATGAATGGTTTGGAGGTGAACTGGGCTAAACTAGCCAGCGTGACAACTGATGGTGCTCCTAGCATGGTGGGGTGTAAGAAAGGAGTAATTGCTTGCATTAACCAAGAGATGGACAAACATAACCATTCTCATCCAATAGCCATACACTGCCTTATTCACCAACAAGCACTGTGTAGTAAATCACTGAAGTGGACTCTGTTATGAAAATTGTGGTATCTTGTGTTAACTTCATTAGAGCTAATGCACTAAATCACAGACAATTTCAGGAATTTCTGTCTGAGCTAAATGTTGAGTATGAAGATGTTCTGTATCACACAGAAGTCCATTGGCTGAGTCAAGGGAGAGTGTTGAAACGTTTCTATGACTTACTTCCACAGATTACCACTTTTCTGCTTTCAAAAAACAAAGAAGTACCAGAGCTCAATGATGCAGAATAGCAATGGCACCTTGCCTTTCTGACAGATGTAACAGAGCTACTCAACAATTTCAATATGCAACTTCAAGGAAAGGGGAAGCTCATCTGTGATATGCAATCACATGCCAAAGCATTTGAAATAAAAATAGGCCTCCTCATCAAACAAGTGAGGGAGGAAAACTTCTGCCATCTCCCCACAACTCAAAAATCTGTTAGCGAAAAAATCGCTGATTGCATTCCCAAACAAAACATGTGTGGATTCAGTGGAAAAATTGCAAAATGAGTTCCAATTTAGATTTAAAGAGCTTCATCTCCACAAATAGGACATACAGCTTTTCCATAATCCATTTTCTATTGACATTGAAAATGTAGATACAATTTACCAAATGGAACTGGCTGAACTGCAGAATTGTGACTCTCTGAAAGACGCATTCAAGTCAAGCAGCCTTCATAATTTCTATGCATCTCTCCTTCTGAGACATATGCTCATCTCAGGAACCATGCACTCAAAATGGCACCATCTTTGGCAACACTTATGTCTGTGAACAAACTTTTTCTAGGATGAAACATTTGAAATCTCCAACCAGATCAAGACTAATGGGTGCACACTTGCATCACTTATTACAACTAGCAGTGACAAATATGGAACCAGACATTGACCATCTCATTAGCCAAAAGCAGGCCCATAGTTCCCATTGAAATACTGATAAGCTTGTTGATTTAACTTTACTTCATTTTAAATATTGTCTTTGTCCCTTCTTTGTTTCTTCACTTCAAAATAAGATATATGCAGCGTGCATAGGAATTTGTTCATAGTTTTTGTTTTTACTATAGTCTGGCCCTGCAACAGTCTGAGGGACAGTGAACTGGGCCCCTATTCAAAAAGTTTGAGGACCCCTGGTGCAGTGAATAGAGTATTGTTCCTGAAGTCTGGAGAATGTGAGTTCAAATCTGGTCTCTGGTATTTAACACTTATTAGTTGTGTGACTGCAGGCAAATCACTTAACCCATTTGCCTCACGTAAAAAAAAAAAAAAAAAAGTTGATAAAATCTAATATTAAATTCCCTTGTACTATGTGTCATTTCAGTTTTCAAAATGGATTATTTTATTTATTTGACAAAAGTTACTCAGAGTGAAATCAAATGAAATCAAGGTATCAGATAAGCCCCTCAATACCTCTATGTAACTAGAAGTTATACATATCAAGAGATATATTGAGATAATCAGTATCTTAAAAGTATCTCCCCCTACATACCAGAATTGTTTGAACAATAATGATGACATTAGAATGGGCAGAAGGCGGTTCAAAAAATAGAGCACTGGGCTTGGAATAAGAAAAATCATCTTTATGAGTTTAAATCTGGCCTCAAACACTTTCCAGCTGTGTAACCTTGGGAAATCACTTAGCCATATCTACCTCAGTTTCCTCATCAATAAAATGAGCTGTAGAAGGAAATGGCAAACTACTCCAGTATCTTTGCCAAGAACCCCAGATGGGGACATGAAGAGTCAAACACAATTAAAACAATTGAAGAGTATGGTTGACATTAGAATATATCTGGTTTCTAAAAATAAGTACTTTTTATTGGCCATACCCACATCAATAAAATTTCTGTTCTCTATGTCTTAAAACATGTAATATTTACACTTTATATGAAGGCATCAAGGTATTGGCAAAGAACAGACACAGATTTGTGTAGTAAATTACATATTCACTGTCATATAATAATGAAAAGATAAAAAGACTACAAGATTCTATTGTGGTTACTTGTTGACTATAAAAAGTATGGTATTTATTTATTTTCAAGATAATTGGGATTAAGTGACTTGCTCAGGGTCAAAAACTAGGGAGTGTTAATTGTCTGAAGGTAGATTTGAACTCCAGTCCTCTTAACTCCAGGGCCAGTGTTTTATCCATGATGTCATTTGGCTACCCCAATGGGATTTATCTTCAATAAATGTCACCTTAGAGGCTCTCTTCCAACTTGAAAATCTTCCATGTACAGATCAAGAGAACCATTGGTTTTAAATTTTAAAAAATGGTTTCCCCATTTTAATAAACAAGAAGGGGAGAAGTATTGAGGTCACCTTTATTCCAGAGGTAAATTCTGTCTATATTGGTATTCTCATGTACTTGCAAACTACTTGAAGCCTTAGATTTCATTTTAAAAAAATGTGTAATGATTCAATCATGTCTGAAAGGGTTTTAACCTTATATCTCATTATCAGTGTAATTCTCTTTATGACTAATAAATTTGCCAAAGGATAAAAGGGATACATTCTTATATTTCTGTTAAATCTCCTATAATTAGATTAGATGTGTAATTTTATATTTGGAATCTTTTGCATCCTGATTCTATCACCCAATATGTGTTTTTCTACTTTCTGTTGTAAACAAATCTAATCAATATTGCATCTAAAGCTCTTATAAAGTCATTGATAAAACATTAACTGATACAACTTTAATGATGGATTCCTGGAAACATACCACGATAGACTTCTTTGCAAATTGATTAATCCACTAACAACTTATTTTTGAGTCTTGTCATCCAATCAGTTCCAACTCCAATGAACTATTCTGACATTTTGACCTCATGTCATTTCCTGCAATGATTTCACCCTTTCCCCCCTCATCCCAAAATGCTTTGCTTAAATACAAAAAGACTATATTAATAGAATTATGCTGAATAGTTAGGTTTTTAGCGCTGTCCAAATAAAGGAAGCAAATTTATTCTGGCATATTTATGTTTGCCCTTTGTTATCACTGCTTATCTTTCCAAATCTTCACAAGCTTTTCTTTACTAATATAATCTAGATTTTTTACCAGTAATCAAGACTCAAGTCACTGACCAATAATTTGTGCATTTTTCTCAATTTTTAAAAATTAAAATGATCATTTCATCTTTTCCAATCCGGTAATACTCAACATCTCTCATTTTAATGATTACTGGCAGTGGTTCAGAAGTTACTTCTGTCAATTCCCCCCTTCCCCTATTTTCTAAGCTCGAATTCATTCCAGTTCTATTGCCTTTATACAGCTAGATACATTTTTGTACTCTTATTATTCCCTTAAACTTGTCTCGATTTTGACTTCTTTAATCTGGTTTTGTTCTCATCTTTATCGTTCAGATAACATTCTATTTGTCAGAAAAACAAGTAGTAAGAATTGAGCAGATCTACTTTCTAGGCTTAACAGTTTCTTTTTTTTTTTATCATGCTATGTTCCTTGCATATTGGTCATTTTATTCTTTGACCTTCTTAACTCACATGTCTTTACTTTAGTCATGTTCTGCCCCACTGCAGCTTACTTACCACCTCTCCTATCAATATCTACATCTATCTATGTTGAATCAGAGGAAGTAATTGTCAGAAGGATGATAAGTTATAAAGAATGAAATTTAAAAGAAAAACAGAAATAATTTTGATGATGAAGAAATCATGAAACCACCAATTGTTTCAATGAGTTTTCTAAATATAGATGGTTTGGTTAAAAGAGCACAGGATCATCAGAAATCTTGGTTATGATTTCAACCTCAGGTACTTGCTAGTTATGTGACCATAGACAAGTCACTTAAGTTTGTTTATTATAAGGAAATAATGATAACTATAAAAAATGCTAAGCAAGTGCCAAGGCTCAAGTAAGATCATGTATCTAACATGTAAAGATTTAATGGTCTATAAAAATGTCACCTATTATTTTAACTACCTCCTCATTTTTTAGTTCCCCTTTCCTGCATACCAATAAGTTCTAGGAATAAACATTTACACTTGACAAGCTAGAGGGATTTCCCCTTTAAGGTAAAAATTGAAATCTGATATATCAAGTCAAGGGGTAACAAATCAAGAGTCATTTCCTAAAAATCAGCATATCTGATAGCAGTAAAAAATTAATTTCTAGATGAGTGGCCAAGGTAACTAGATGCTAACTACAATGATAAAAATTGTAGCAAAGTACAATTCATTATTCTTTCTTGTTATGGAAATTGGGGGACAAGATAGCAAATTTGATTAGATGAAGACTACTCTTTGTAAACCCATCTTTAGCAACTTTGCCTAGTGGGAACTGGCATGCCATCTTCCAAATGGGTCTTATGCCAACAAACAGATGGCTTTGAATAGAGTCTGCCAGAGAACAAGTGTTTGCATCATGTTTTGCATGCAGCCATATTCTTCTAAAAGGCAATAGGCCCATCAGAACAGTGTATCATGCACAGTTTTCAAGTTGTATCCAAAGAAGAGAGAGGAAAATACTCTTTGGGCAACATACAGTGTTCTTATAATGACAGCTGCCAAGTAAACAACACACTACTTATATAGCTCTGTAGATAAGTTAATGATACTGATAAATTCAGAAATATTCACTATCATCTGAAAGTATTTAATTCCTATTTCTGAATAGGAACTTCTGAAAAGACAGTGGCGGTCATGAGACATTCCTTTTATTCATCAGTATCTCTTAAGAATTAGTTACCAGCTATGCTGAGGTTAAAAAAAAAAAGGCATTGGACATCCAATGTTCATACTTTCTTCCAGTTTCATTATAATTGTTGATTACAGTCATCCACTATTGAGTTGCCTGCTACCTGTAAAGAGAGAGCAATTATAGTTGCTAATGGTTGCCAAAATTTAGTCAGTCTTATATGTCTTTTGTGAAAATTAAAAAATATATATATATTTCACTTTGATTCAGAAAGAAATAGTTCTTTTATTATTATTTTTCCTAACACATTTATTTATTTTTAATACATATAACTTTATGAATCATATTGGGAGAGAAAAATCAGAGCAAAAGGGAAAAACCATTGGAGAGAGAAAACAAAACAGAAAAAAGAAATGAACATATCATGTGTTGTTGATTTACATTCGAACTCCTCAGTTCTTTTTCTGGATACAGATGGCATTTTGGATCACTGAACCACTGAGAAGAACCAAATTTTTCTTAATTGATCATTGCACATTCTTGCTGTTACTGTGTACAATGTATTTCTGGTTCTGCTTGTTTAGCTCATCATCAGTTCATGTAAATCTTTCCAGGCTTTTCTAAAATCAGCTTGTTCATTATTTTTTATAGAACAATAATATTCTATTATCTTCATATACTATAACTTATTCAGCCATTCCCTAATTGATGGGCATCTACTCTTTTTCAATTCTTTGCTACCAGAAAAGAGCTGCTATAAATATTTTTGCATATGTGGGTCCTTTTCCCTCCTTTAAGATTTCCTTGGGATACAGACCCAGTAATGGCACTGCTGCATCACTGCTTGGTATGTACAATTTTATAGCACTTTGAGTATTGTTACAAATTGCTCTCCAGAATGGTTGGATCAATGCATTAGTGTCCCAGTTTTCCCACACCTCCCTCCAACATTTATCATTATATTTTCCTGTCATCTTAGCCAATCTGAGAGGTGTGAGGTGGTACCTCAGAGTTGTTTTGATTTGCATTTTTCTAATCAATAGTGATTTACATAATTTTTCATTATCTATAGATGGCTTGATTTCATCATCTGAAAATTGTTTGTTCATATCCCTTGAAGGATTAGTTCTTAATGTACTTACTGGAATGTAAAGGGAAGTTGGAACATATTCAGAGTACAATTTCTGAATGTATTACCAGGTGGCATTCCAAGCTCATTCTCCCTACACATGATGGAGCAATTAAGTTCTGGTCTCACATAATTTCCCTCTTAATCTAAGAGTTTTATAATTCCCATACAAATTTATTATTAGCTTGGGTGATTTTCTCATTTCTACAATAGTCCAATATTCTCTCCAACTTCACATAACCAGAAAGGATTACTCATTCATATGTAAATTACTTAACTTTTGTTCTTAAGGAAGAAACTTAAATTTTTTAAATTGTAGTCAATTCAATGCTCCTTGCAAACTTTGGTATTTCATACATCTACCCATTCTGTATCTTAAATATTTCAAAAACCGAATTGGTAGGGGATCATCTTCCCTCCTCTTAAGTACTTTGTTCTGAAAATTAAAAGGTATGCACTAATATTGATCTTGGCTCACCACATTCATCTCATTGGACTTGTATTTACTACTGCTCACTCCATTCATGGGTTCTTCAATGAGATTAAATCATACCTAGATACTTTATAGAATGAGCACTGAGAGTCACTACCAATTTCTTTTTGGGGTGCAATTCTTTTAGTATATCTTTGTAGTGTTTCTTCATCTTCTTCCTCTAGCATCTTACCTGAAAAACCACATATTCTGACATTAAAACAATCTTAGATATTTCTTTTTATGTTAAATTCTCTAGAAATTTTACTTTCATATTTCCATTTTTCATCAATTAACTTCACAAGCCCCATACATTTTTGTATAGAAGTCATCAAGCCTGATTTTTCACATGAAGATACTGAAACCTAGAGAGATTAAGTGACTTTTTCAGGATCACACTGATATCACTATTAAGTGTCTGAGGTTAGTGTTCAGTCATGGTCTTTCTGACTTCAAGTACAACATTCTATGTTCAATACACCATTTTCCCTTTGATTTTTTTAGCCAAACCTAGAGGCAGCAGAAAAATGAGAGGAGAGGAAGGAAGAAGAGCATGCTGATCACGTGGAACATACAAATGGATATATGAGAAAATATCTAAAAAAGGAGAAACCCAAACCTAATTTAACATTATTGCTAAATGAAGAAATCAAGCCTACTTTTATACCATGCTTATCTTTCTCCATGAAAGCATGTGATGAGGAGTTAAATTTTATTACAATTATACCCCTGTGTCATTTCATTTTCTGTCTACTTGACTGAAGTAGATAGTCATAGAAGCTACCTGACAAACAATGAGTTCATTTGCCATGAAATGCTTTCTTTGAGGGTCCCTGAACCATTTGACAGGTTTGTTTACTCACTTCAATTGAGAATAGTAGTTCTATCAAAATTTTAGTATTAAATATTTTCCCTTGCCTGATGCCCCTTATCAATAATGTAGGAGTGAATCTTTCTCTCTTCAGTTTAGTTTACTATCAACTAACAGTAAATAGGTGCCTTGATACACACATTCTCATAGTAACAAATCTGACATGGCAAGACTTTACAATTTTTTGTTGATAAATTTTGTTTTAAGCCAATAGGCAAACCCAAACAAACTCAGATGAAACACTCATTCCTCAAAAAGAGCAAAACAAAGAATCATAAAAGATATGTAACTGATAGACTTTCAAACTGTATAGTTCAGTCAATTAACTTTGCAAAGAAGGAAAGAAAGAAGAGAGGGAAGGGAGGGGAAAAGAAAGGGTTGGGTGAAGAGAAACATGTAAAAGAAGAGAAGGAGAAACAGTGGGAAGAGTGGAAAAAAGGAAAGAAGGGAGGGCATAAGAGAGGAAGGAAAGATAGGAAAACTTAGGGAGGGAGGAAAGAAGAAATGGAGAAAAGAAGGAAGAAGAGAGAAAACGGAGCAGTATTTTAACATTACTAAATGTTATTTGTTTTTTATACTATATTTGACATAATTTTTAAATTTTTGTTTTTGTACTATTACCATTTAATGTCTTTATTGTAATCAATGTTGGTATACTTTGGTTATGCTTTCTTTACTCTGCATCCCTTCCCACATTTATTAAAAAAATACTCTCACTATCTTTCCAAATCAGTTTTATAATATTTCCCTTCATGCATGTTATACTACAGCCAAACTGGCCCGATTCCTTTTCCTTACAGTGGAAATAAGTGTGTAAACTTAGCATGAGCAATTTGATTTTATTTCATTTTCATTTCAGCTATGTGTTGTACTACAACTTATTTTTCTGTAATAAGATAATTGCTTCCATTACATATTTGGGCACTGACATGAGTCTTTTTCAATCTGGTAAGCAATTGGAAAATACTTGTTAATGAGGTTAGGAAATTAAAGCTTTGCTTCATAGTTTCCTTGTGCAAATGATATAGGAAATTCATCATCAATTACAACTTAGATTTAAATGCCCTTTGCCATAATCGGAAAATCTTTCTCCTTTTGGGTGACCATTGGAACTGATTCTTACATTCCCTGAACTCAAAGATTTGAACCCCCTATGTTGGCTCAAGAATAGGGTTAATTGATGGAGACACTTGCCAAGACACTATCTTGGGGTTGATACCTGAGTTCCAATTGTAGAAGGAAACTTGTGAGAACTGCCATGAAATTTTCTTACAAAAGCCTTTAGGCATCCACTTGGTGGTTTGTTCCTAGTGGGGTTGATGTTTGTATTGTTGAATTAGGCAATGATTACATGCATTGATTAGTGTAATCTTATATGAACCAATAAGCATATGTAACAGAAAATCAGTTAGGCACATTCATTACATTCCCTAAATATGATATTTCATCTTGTGTCTCTGTGATTTGGCATGTACACACTCTCTCTCATGCCTGGAAAGCTCTTCCTTCTCAGTTTCATTTCTTAGAATACCTAACACTCTTTGAGTTTCATCCAAGGCTTATCTCACAGGATCATCAAATTAGAATTTGAATATTTCAGTTCTTTATTTTATAACTGAGAAAACTGAGACCTGGATAGATAAAGTAATTTATTCAAAGTCATATGGATGATGAATATCAGTGATAAAATTTCAATCAAAGTCTCCTAATTCTAGAGGTATTTTTCTTTCCTTTGTATGCATATAAGGTCTTTCTAGGTAATTCCTTCCTCCACTTGTTAATACTCTGCAAATGAAGAATAGTATAAGAAGACATACTTAAGGACAAGTATTTATGTGGTTGTATACAAAATGGATTGGAAAAATGAAAGACTAGAAGCTGGAATCACACTATTAGAAGGCAAAGAGATTTTCAAATATAAATTCACTAATTTTTAAAGGAAAAATATAAGAAATTCAGAGGTGGATTTTAATTCCAACTGTGATGACAAACAACACATTTCAAAATAAATATTTCCAAATCAGTTTATTATAGTTCAGGCATTAGACAAAAACAATTAAATGTCTGGCTCTAAACCATAGTCAATATATTACTCATTCCTCCCCATAAAATCAGTGGTGAAACAACATTGTCCATTATCACCACTAATATTCAACATTGTATTAGAAATGTTGGCTTTAGCAATAAGAAAAGAAAAATAAATTAAAGAAATTAGAATAGGTAATATGGAAATAAAACTATCATTCTTTGCTGATGATATGAAGATATACTTAGAGAATCCTAGAAAATAATTCAAATACATCTACTTGAAATAATTAACAGCTTTAGCAACGTTGCAGGATATAAAATAAACCCACACAAATCATCAGCATTTCTCTATATTACTGATAAAGCCCAGGCAGCAAGAAATAGAGAAAATTCCATATAAAATTATCATAGACAAAAGAAAATATTTGAGTGTCTACCTGCCAAGACAAAACACTTTTCCACGCAAATAAAGTCAGATCTAAACAATTGAAAAAAATATGAATTGTTCATAGGTAGGCTGAGCTAAAATAGTAAAATGACAATTTGCCTAAATTTTCTACTTTTTAGTGCCATGCCAATCAAACTGACAAAAATATTTTATAAAACTAGAAACAATAATAACAAAATTCATCTGGAAGAACAAAAGAACAAGAGTATCAAAGGAATTAATAGCAAAAATTAATGGGAAAAAAAATGGTTGCCTAGTAGTACCAGACCTAAAACTAACTCTCTTTCTCTCTCTCTCTCTCTCTCTCTCTCTCTCTCTCTCTCTCTCTCTCTCTCTCTTTCTCTCTTTCTCTGTGTGTGTGTGTGTATAAAACAGACTTGTCCAGAGTCACACAGCTAGGAAGTGTCTGAGGACAGATTTGAACTCAGGTCCTCCTGACTTTAGGGCTGGTGCTCTACCCACTACACCACCTAGCTGCATCCCCAAAAAGCTATATTTTGAAGCAACAGTCATCAAAATCATTTGGTGCTAAGAAATAGAGTAGTGAGTCAGTGAAAATAGATTATATACAATAGCACAATGATCAAGGCATACAGTAATCTAGTATTTGATACATCCTTAAAGTCCAACTTCTATGATTAAAAACTTACTGTTTGACAAAAATTCCTGGGAAAACTAGAAAATGATATTTCAGAAATTTACCATAGCCCAAATCTCACACCCCGTACCAAAGTAAGGTCAAAATAGATACCTGATTTGGAAGTAAAAGATGGTACCCTAATCTTAAAAGAGGAAAAGGGAGCCACATGTGCAAAAATGTTTGTGGCAGCCCTTTTTGTAGTGGCAAGAACCTGGAAACTCAGTGGATACCCATTAGTTGGAGAATGGCTGAAGACATTATAGTATATGAATATTATGGAATATTATTGTTCTATAAGAAATGATTAGGAGGATGATTTTAAAGAAGCCTGGAGAGACTGACTTGAACTGATGGTAAGTGAACAGAATCAGGAGATCATTGTACACAGCAACAGCAATATTATATGATGATCAATTCTGATGTATATGACTCTCTTGAACAATGAGATAATTCAGAGAAGTTTCACTATCTTGTGATAAAAAGAGCCATCTACACACAGAGATAGGACTGTGGGAACGAGTGTGGTTTGCAACATAGCATTCTCACTCTTTTTGTTGTTGTTTGCTTCCATTTTATTTTCTTCATATTTTCTTTTCACATTTGATTTAATTTTTCTTATGTAGAAAGCTAATTGTATAAATATGTATGCATATATTAGATTTAATATATATTTCTATCATGCTTAACATATATTGAATTACTTGCATTTAGGGGAGAGGGGTAGTAGAAGGGGGAAAAACTGGAACACAAAATTTTGCAAGGACTAATGTTACAGAATTATCTATGCATATGTTTTGAAAAACAAAAACCTCTAATAAAAAGATGATACCATAAGCATCTATTGATTAGAAAAATTCAAATTAAAATAACTCTAAGATATCAACCTCACACCTCTCAGATTGGCTAAGATGACAGGAAAAGATAATGATAAATGTTGTAGGGTGTGTGGGAAAACCGGGACACTAATGCATTGTCCGTGGAGTTGTGAAATGATACAACTATTCTGGAGAACAATTTGTAACTATGACCAAAAGGCTATAAAACTGTGCATATTCTTTGACTCACCAGTGCCTTTACTGGGTCTATATCCCAAGGAAATCACAAAGGAGAGAAAATGACCCACATGTGTAAAACTATTTGTAGCATTTTTTTTTTGTAATCACAAAGGATTAGAATGGGATGGGATTCCCCATCAATTATGGAATGGCTGAATAAGTTGTGGTATATGAATGTAACAATATTATTTTTTTAGAAAAATAATGAACAACTTAATCTTAGAAAGACCTAGAAAGATTTATATGAACTGATGCTGAGTGAAATAAGCAGTTCAAGGAATACTTTGTATACAATAACAGCAAAAATGTGCAATGATGAACTATGAAAGACTTGGTTTTCAGTAGTACAGTGATCCAAGGCAATCCCAGGAGACTTTGTACAAAAAATGCCATCTACATCCAGAAAAATTAGTATGGAGTTTGAATGTAAAACAATACATGCTATGTTCACTTCTTTTTTCTGTTTTTTTTTTCTTTCCTGTGGTTTTTCCCTTTGGTGTGATTTTTCTCTCCCAAAATGATTCATAAAGCAATATGTATCTAAAAAAAAAAAAAAAAAAAGAACAAGAATTTACCAGTAAAATAAATAAAATGTTACGACTTCTAACCCAATTCTTTACTGTGATGCTATCAGTGAATAAGAGAAAGCGAAGCTGAAACATGATAAATGGAAATCTAAGTAAATCTATGAGGATGTATCATTTTAAAATGAACCTAAAGTTTGTTATTACAATGTGCTTTGGTACATTGTATAATTGGTTTGTAGCAGAGGAGTAAAACAAATAGTATTTGTTAAAGGTAGATAGAATTTTCAAATTTGGATGTTTAAATCTAGAATGCTTACTAAAAAAGTACACTTTAAATTTACATTTATCCCTGAAAGTCAATGTTAAATATATTAATATTTTCTCTCCATGTTTGTTCATTTCAGTGTGTAGTCTCATAGAACATTAAAGCTCAAAGGGACCTTGTTATTATTATTGTTCAATCATTTCAGTCATTTCTGAATTTTCATTAATCCATCCCCAGTTTTCTTGGCAAAGATACTGGGGTGATTTGCCATTTCCTCTCCATACCATTTTACAGATTAAGAAACGGAAAGAAACATGGTCACAGCTAATAAATGTCTGAGCCTGAATTTCAACTCAGGTCTTTCTGACTCCAGTGCTGATGCTCCATTCACTGGACCTTAGAGATCATCTCTTATTTTCATCTTTTATTTTATGTAGAAGGAAATTGAGGACAAGAAAATAAAAGGCTCTTGCTTCAGGTTATACAAAACCTGAGAATTTGTCTTTTGCATCCTACCACTATATTCCTATGTTTTATATATTTTCCCATAGTGTGTCTACTAACCCTTTAATGTACCCAAATTCTCCATGTAATTAGAGTCATTTAAAGAAAAGAAACCTGATTTCCCAAATTATGCATAGTTAAATTTAAATGTATTACAATTGTGATTCTTTGGTTGAGTAAAATTATTTCTAAGATCCTTTGCAATTGCCTGAAAAAAGATGGCTCATGAAAAGTTGGTCATAGTCCCAAGTGAAACATAACCTGCATATTCAATTCACTAAACATTTATTAAGTGCCTACTATATTCCAGGTTCAGCTAGGTGTTACAGTAGATAGAGTACCAGATTTTAATTCAAGAAAACCTATGTTCAAATCTGGCTTCAGATATGTGTAAGTCACTGAACCCTTTTTGTCTCGGTTTCCTCATCTATAAAAAGAAGTGAAGTAGAAAATGGCAAACCATTCCAGTGTCTTTGCCAAGACAACCCTGAATGACATCATGAAGAATCAGACATAACTGAAATGACTGAACAACAATATATAGCCAGTACTATGCTAAACGCTGAAGACATACATAATTAAAAGAAAGACAATTCTTGCCCTCAAAGAAACTTAATATCTAATGGGAGAAGACAACATAAAAGAAGAAAATGGAAAATGGAGAGGAGAACAACAAGGGGTTCTAAGTGCAGGAGCTTCTAATTCTATTCCATGGAGTTCAAACTAGGCAGAATTGCCTATGGAAATGTGGAGAATGACTTGGACAGCCCAGACAATTGCCCTCTCTAAAATTTAGTTTGGGGAGGAGTTCAATACTTCACCTCTATTCCTCCAATCAGAGGGGAAAGGAAACTTTTGTGAGTTACTCACAGATCAGGACAGGAGGTGATCTAAAGGTAGGAGCTGCAGAATTGAAAGAACTAAATCCTCAGGATAGTAATGTCAAACTCAAATGCAAACTAGGCCATTAAACTGCACATAAGAATCCCAGCTCCCATATTGACTCAGAAAACTACATGTTACTATTATCTATCTTTTATTGTGTTGTTATTTATTTTATTAGCTATTTCCCAAACACATTTTAATCTTTCTGCAAGCCTTAATGCTGGCTGTGCATTGGCACCTCTCTGGGACACAGTCTCAGAGGTCACTGACAAAGAAGATGGCCAAGACTGAAGAACGTTCTTTGGAAGTTTTTAATTGATTTCACACAAACAATCTATGGGGATATGGGGTGCCTTTTTATTCCCCTCAATAGATAAATTGACTCAGTTTTGTTAAAGAGCACCCCCCCAAGCAGTCCAATAAGTTTATTTCTCATGGACTCTTATAGTCATCTAGCTTTATTTTACTGAATTAAAGGCTTGAATTTCCCCCTAGATAGAAAATAAATTTGTGGTAATTAGAAGAGTAAACACATATATTTTGGTGATTCCCTTTTTTACTCTACCCCCCAAAGATCTATGTAGCCTCTAGTTTTTTAGTACTAACCTAAATCCTTGAACTCTTCCCAGAAGGACATTAATTTGGGAATGATAAAAGGGTTACATGGATTCCCATTTGATTCATATTGTTTAAATAACTCATGAACAGTAGTCAAGGAGAGTGTCTAATGGGTCCTAGCTTCTCCATTAGTTTGAAGGATATTATTGATCTTCAGTACAGGATTCTCTATATAGTCCACAAGAAAAAGGGCATTTGTGAACACACAACACTCAAGCACTTGGTTCTTTTCTTCACAATTGCAATCTATGGGACCAAGAGGTGATATTATCTCCCAGGATGGCAATTCAAGGTTCAGGAACTTTGACCATCCCTATAGTAATATGGATCTGGAAACTAATCAATATGGACAAATGTGTTAGTCACTGCTAGTCTCAATTCAAGTGACTTTTGTTTATGACCTCCCATGAATTCTCACTATTCTTTTTTTTTTTTAAGCAGTTACATGACTTGTCCAGGGTCCTACAGCTGGTAAGTATGTGAGACCAGATTTGAACTTGGGTCCTCCTGACTCCAGCTGCCTTTTTCCTTGAATCTTCAGTATAGATCCTTTCAATCAAACAGCATGAGAATGCTGGCAAGTGGTATATTTCCCATACTGATAAGTTCAAAGCTCCATTTCAATCATCATCTCTATGCAGATTACTCTCAAATCTATAAAGCTATATAAGCAGTTAGATAATGTAAAGAATTAGACTTGGAGTCACAAAAACCTGAATTTCATTTTAGTCTCAGACACTTACAAGCATATAACCCTAGGCAAGTCTCTTAAACTCTGCCTGCATCAGTTTTCTCATGGGGATGCTAATATGCTAGGGTTGTTGTGAAAATCAAATGAAAAATGTTTTGTAAAACACTTTGTAAATCAAATCATCATATCATCATCACCATCATCATCATCATCATCATTTTCATTATTTATCCTAATCACCCCTAATCCCTCTCCTGATTCTAGAGCTATCTTTAAAAATAATCTGTCATAAATCTCTACCTGGCTCTCTCATAAGCAATTTGAACTCAACATGTCTAAAAGGGAAATCATGATATCCCCCTATTTCTTCTCTAAACTCTATTTTTAATGACAACACAACCACCTTCCAGATGACTTGGATTTACATCCTTGGTAGCCATTTTTTATTCTTTCATGCTTTTCAGTCCCAAGATCCATTCAGTGATTAAATCTTAACAATTCTGCCTAAATCCTATTCTTTACCCTCAGACTTTATTAAGTTATTTGGGGCGCACATCGTCTCTCCTCGTTTATTTCCTTCTCTTATATCTTCCATCTCTAACCTATTTTTTGCTTAAGCACCAAAGTAATATTACAAAACAAAGATCAAACTATGTTACACTATCACCCTAATTTAATAAATTTTGATTGTTCTTTATTTCTTCTAGGATATGTGATGGTAAAATCTGAAATGATTGAAGAAACAAGAGTTTGAGCTTCTGAGTACACTGATTTATTAAATGAATGCATGCCAATTGCTTGACAAATTGTGTCCTCTCCTTCTCCAGTATGCTGGACCTTAATTATAGGGGGACATAGATTTGTAAACACTAAAAGAAAAAAAAGTAATAGAATATAAATCAGGATACAAGATTTTGCAATCTGATTGCTAATTAGAAAAATATTGGGTTTTTTCTGTGTTGAATGGGATGAGTAAATTTTGAGAACTAGGAGAGGAGAGAACAAACAGGCAGATTTTTCTAGATGTAAAATAGATGTTCCTTGACTCCCACAATTAGTGAGCAGGGGGAATTTATATTAAAAAAAAAAAAGAAACTTAGGTCTCAAAATGAAGTCATTTTACAAGATGAAGTCACTTTGCTTTGTACAATTCTCTCAGGTAAAATGCCAAATATTTATCCTCTTCTTTCATAGTTACTTTGTAGTTCCCTCACCCCACTTCTTGCAGGCCCATGTCTTTCAGACTGGTCTATTATATAAGCCATCTCTTCATATAAATTCCAACACCCACTCTGAGCTTTTGCACACCTTGTCTGCTATATTTTCAAGGTGTTATCTCTTTAACTCCATCAAAAAATCTCTCGTTTCCTTAAAAAAATTATTACCTCATAAATGAGTCTATTTCTGATTCTTCTGTAACAATCTCCTTCTTGAAATTGCTTTGAATAGGTTTTCTAACTACTTACTTTTGTACAAATTATATTCCCCTCCTTCCAGTCCCTAGTTGAAAGCAATGTCCTCAATAGAAGAGAAAATGTTTTTATTTGGATCCCTAGAGAATAGATATGTGTTTTATATATTGTATATATTTAATAAATTTTCATAAGACAGAGTTGAATCAAAGTGAACTAAAATGAAAAGTAATGAGAGTATGAGGAACAGGCACCATTTTCTGTGCTACAGTTGCATATCCATCCTTCACCTGCTTGCTCTCCCAAAAAGATCAAAGAAAGAAAAAGGAGGTCTACAAAACACCATATTGTTTATGGACCTTTTATGGCAAGATATAAACAAGAATTACTGGGGATGAAAAGATGCTCATCATTTAAGTTAAATACTGGTAGCTAAAATAATTGTATTTCCAGTTCCCTCTTGAAATGTGAAAGAAGAAAATGCTAAAAGCATATCACAGTATAGCTTAGGCTATAATGTAATTGGTTTTAGTATTATAATGGAATAAATCCTAGGATACAGTAATATAGGAATGATGGAGGGAAAAATATAGTGGGCTGCAGATAGTGGGGAACCATGGGTGGGGTATAAGATCCTTTTGTCCAGTAAGGAAATCTGCTGATAGTGTCTGGTTTGGCTCCCCATCCCTTTTAGGGGTGTCTTGGCCTTCCTGAGAAGTTGGAGGCATGACAACTTGTGTTTTAATTAGAGTTATACTAAAGTGGCAAGGAAATATCCACACACAATAGCAAGTTATTTATGTGGTTCTGCATGTACAGTATCCTATAGTTAGCATATGTGCAGTATACAATATTTACGTAAATATATTTGAATATATAAGACTGAGAGAATTTTGAATAAATAGATTCCTGTTTGATCATCTTTGTGAGTTCTGACCCTTCATTCCTCACCTACAATTAGGATTCAGACTGGCACCAAATTCTAGTGAGCAGGTCTGGAAAGAAAAGCACTGAGAAAAGAAGAGAAGAAAGTAAAGACCAGGAAAAAAATTAAAATGTGTCTAGAAATGACCTTTTTTTATATCATGACTATAGTACAAGAAGGGAGATTTATTTTCAGATTATCCATTGGGAATGCAGAGAAGCTCCACATTTCAATCTCTGGCTATTAAAAAAAGATGGCAGCACAGTTATTTGGACTAATTGGCTAAACAGGACATATTTTTGTCTCTGAAATCTTCCCTCAAATATTAAATAAATGTGACAATCTCAAAGAAAATATATGTCCTCCACCTGCTACTTGTATTGCATGAGGAAAAATGTTCTTCCATTTTGGATCTCATAAAGCTTGGCAGAAACCTTTCTGCCAAATAAATTCCCAAAGAGCTATCAAAAATCACTGTGTTTTTATCCTTTGTTTCAAAGACAGACTTTTCCCCCACCCCCCATAAAACGTGCCCCTCAAATATGCCAGGATAATGTGTGTTGGTATTTGAAGGAATGAAGCTAGTCGACTATGCTGACATTTGGGTCTGATACAGAATTGCATGATAAGCCTATTGAAAATACCATTTTTTATTAAAATGTAGACCCTTGTGAAAGAGAACTGAATGAACATCATCTGTTATCTTGTCTCTTTGAAGCCAAAAGTCTTTAAGCACATTTTCTGTGCAGTTACCTTTGAGATTTCAAGACTGGAACACATTATGACTAGAGCATTGTAAACTTCAGAGATTCACAATTTTGTTTCCAGAACTCTGAGACGTCTGCCTTTCTAATGGAGGCAAATCTGAACTTAACAGATGCCCCTAAGTAATCTAGCCAATCTTCCCATGCTTCACCTACATAACTTGGCTACTATATTCTTGCCAGCTCATAGATGGCATAGATGCTGAGTCACCAGCTATAAAGGATGTACTCATTTGGGGAATTTATTTACATTCTTTAATTGCTAATGGCACTTAGACATTCAAATTATAATATGAACTAAAAACTTTCTCAGACTGACCTAGATTTACACTTATTGTAGTCACATTTCAGAAATATAAATATTTTGAAGAATTCATGTCCTGACTTTTACTACATTCACTGTCTTTTGAGAACGCCCCCCCAAAGCAACCAGAATAAAATGCCAGACATTGCATTTTCAACTTGTTCATTACAGTTCTTGCCTGCCCATAGCATGGGCTCTTGTCTGCTGGTAAACTGAGAAAGCATGTTATTGTGGAAAGACTATCAGGGTTTATGTCAGAAATTCTGAGTTTACAATGAGATCATAAAAAAGAATAAAGGACTCATGTACAAAAATATTCATAGTAACTTTTTGTGATGGCAAAGAACTGGAAATTCAGGTTATTCCCATCAGTTGGGGAATGATTGAACAAGTTGCAATATATAAATACATAAATGAAATATTATTGTTCTATAAGAAATTATAAACAGGCATATTTCAGAAAAACCTGGAGAGAATATGAACTGATGCTGAGTAAAGCAAGCAGAACCAGCAGAATGTTTTACATAGTAAAGGCAACGTTGTTCAACAATGTACAACAACTATAATAGATTTAATTCTTCTCAGCAATGTAATCACCTAAGACAATTCCAAAGAGCTGTGACAGAAAATGCTGCTCTTTGTGAGATTGGGAGAGCAATTTCTAGTTCAAAATAAACATGTGACAAATTCACGATGGCCATTCTCTTTGGCAAAAAGCAGGTTTATTTAGGGGAATAGGTTAAAGACAAAAGATAAGAGGTAAAATAGGTACCAAGAGTGGCAAATATTAAATAAAGTTGGCTAGCAAGTAAAAAGACAAGTTCCACAGGGGAATTTACAAGTAATCAGGAGAAAGGAAATGCTATATGAAGTGGGAGTAAGCCATTGACTGTCAGGTTAGATACATGGAGGATTTTAGCAGACTAAAAAGAGTTAGCTATGGCAAGGGAAAAGACACCATTAGAGAGAAGAGAAGCAAGTAAAAACATCATAGTGGGTTTAGTCACGAAAGAACTTAGCAAAGATCTCCATTACAACCAGAAAAGGGGAAGTAAGGCCTTGGGGTTTCTCAGAGAAGACTGCAACTCAGAGGGGAAAAAAACAAAGAGGAGAGGAAGTTCCAGAAAACTCAAAGGTAGGGGATTAAGTAGTCAGATGGAATTCACCTGGCAAAACAGGTCCCAAACCTGTCTAAAGACATGCTAATTAATATCTCAAATGGCTATTGAAAGATGCATAGAGATTGGAGGGATAAACAAAAGAGTTCCATCTTCACAATTATCTATTCAAACAGGATAATCTGGGAATTTGTTATATCTTATAATAGCTATTTTGGCTTCTTACTGACAGGAAGAAACTATATAACACCCCTATCCACATCCAGAGAAAGACCTGTAGAGTCTGAATGCAGATCAAAGCATGCTATTTTTACTTTTTTAGTTGTTTTTTTTTTCTTTCCCATGGTTTTTTTTTTAACTTTTGTTTTGATTCTTCTTTCACAACATGACATGTGGAAATATGTTTAACATGATTATACATTTATAACATAACAAGTTACTTGCTGTCTTAGGGAGGAAAAGGTGGGGGAAAATTTGCATTCAGAATTTTACCATACTGAATGTTGAAAATTATCTTTACATATAATTGGCAAAAATAAAATTCTATTAAGTGGGAGGAAAATAAAGAAAAAAAAAAAAAGAAAATGTGGGTTCAAGTCCTATCTCTGTCCTTGACTCATTTCATCACTTGGGTCATGTAATTCAAGATTCTTAAGACCAGATTTCTTCAGGTGAAGGGAAATGGTTTAAGTTAATGAATCTTATTTTGTTCACATTTAGTGATGAATTATCTAGATTTTATGTGTCCAGTTCCCACCTCCACTTTAATGAATGATGGCTTGGCCTTATTTTTTGTGTTATAAACATTGCTGGTACTTCTGGTGGTGGTAATAGACATTTTTTCCTAATCAATGCAAAACAGTAATTTGTTTTGAAACTTTAGCAGTCACAAAGAGTTTTCTGCAATATGTTTAGAAGGAAAGTACATGTTTAACTCATATTGAATTGCTTGCTGTCTAGGAGAGGGAGGAAGAGAGAGAAAGGGAGAAAATTTTGGAATGCAAAGTTTTGCAAAAGTGCATGTTGAAAATTATCTTTGTAAGTATTTGGAATAATTAAATACTATTAAAAATAAGATTTTTCTGGAACACTGAGAAGTTACTTAAGTGACTTATTCAAGTCTACCCAGTTAGTATTTGTGTAATGGGCTGAAACTGAGTTGATGCACTGAGGTCAGAGCAATTAAGGCTAATTATCAATTGGACAATACTCTATTAGCATATGCTTGGAGAAAGAATGGCCCTGCTCAC
This sequence comes from Sarcophilus harrisii, assembly GCF_902635505.1. Lineage (NCBI taxonomy): Eukaryota > Metazoa > Chordata > Mammalia > Dasyuromorphia > Dasyuridae > Sarcophilus > Sarcophilus harrisii. The sequence continues at coordinate 47,702,720 of NC_045426.1, read as the reverse complement.
TACTCTGTGCAGGTTTGATCTGTTTGGCATATAGAGAGATTGAGGCAGGTTTTAGAGGGTGGAGTAGGAGGATCGATGTGGCTTGGAGTGGGAGAAGAAAGAGAAGATTTCTTTGTCTGCAAACTCTCCTCTCGCTTAGATAAAGAATAAAAATCAAGGACTCTCACTTATCCTGACTTTGGCTGATTTTAAAGTATCCAGGGTGCTAATGCGGTCTTCACATATGTGTCAGAGGGAGATTTAAACCAAGATGCCTTTGCACAGCTATTCCTTACTTCTGGAATTCTCTCCCTTCTTTTTTACCTCTTGAATGCCCTAGTTTTCTTCAATGCTCAGATCAAGCATCATCTCCAAGTGAGTTCTTTGTCGATACCAAGAGCTGCTAATGCCTCCCTCCTCCTAATTAATTAGTTATTTTTATATTAAATTCACACATGCTCTAAATTGAACTTCTCATATCTAACATATACCATAGACTAAAAGCCCCCAGTGAATGGGTTGTAGGTACTTGTTGCCTTTATATCACCATTGCCCATTGAGTCCCTCAAATAGAATAGGTCCTGAATGACAACTGATTGATGGGTCAGTTGTCTATCTGTTAGCATAGAAACCAATCACTGGGGGTCTTCTATTTACTATATGAAATTAGTCAAAATACCTACATTTAAATTCTATCTCTGAAACTGATTATATGTATGATCTCAGCCATTAGCCACCTTATACTTCAGTTTCCTCAACTGTAAGATAAATAGGCTTGTTCAGATGATCTCTAAGGCCTTTCTAATTCTAAATAAAAAAATACTTTAAGTTACAAAGAATGGCATTAACCTAGTATTTTTATTATACTATTTCTTTGTTTTTCCCAAAAACTAGTGATATAAAAGATAGTTATTATTTCCCCACTTTACAACAGAAGTAGGCTCCAACACATTGACTTGGCTAGGATTCATACAACTAGTAAACATCTGCAATACAATTTGAATTTAGAACTTCTTGACTTCAAATCAATACTCTATGCTCCTCATCGTCTAAAATTAGAATGTTCTCTAAGGCCAGTAGCTTATTACAAAATTTTCTCCTATCACTATGGAAACTGTAACTGAAATAAGTAATTTTGTATTAGGACACTGTGCTCTTACTTAGATGAAATATTTTTGGTTGGACTTAGACTTGGACTTGCCTCAATGATGGTTTTAGCTCCCTGGGACTATCTAGACACTTCGTATTTCAAAATTTTATAGATCATGCTCTGGACCTGCCTTTGACAGATCAAAGCAGCCAAGCACAGAAGAGAAAGCATATTATGTGAGAACTACAGATTTTTTAACTTTAGGACACAAGGACTGAGCTCACTGATTTTTGCCACTTTTCCCTGTTGGGTATTGTCTTAGTCCAGCTGTGCGTACTATGCCATGCACATAGTAAATTAGAATCAATTTCCATTTTGTATTAATATATATTTGTGTAAGAAAATCAAAGCCCCAAGAAGTTTATTTCTTTTCACAATAGTTAAATTTCCATTAAAAAAAAAGTAGTGAGAACTTCTTGAATATCAATGGAATATTAGCCATTAGAAATATGGAGCCATTAGAAATCTATAACAATAATATTTCATGGGTAGCAAGGTATCTTAATAGATAAGAGTGCTATGCTTGAAGTCAAGACTCATTTTTCTGAGTTCAAATCTGGCCTCAGACACTTACTAGCTATGTGATCTTGGGCTAGTCCCTTCACCTTCTTTGCTTCAATTTCTTTATCTGGAAAATGAGTAGCAGAAGGAAATGGCAAATATTTTCAGGATCTCTGCCGAGAAAAACCCAAATATGTTTAGCAAGAGTTGGACATGACTGAAATGAACAATAGTTCATATTTAAGTGGATATTTATAATTTATATTATTTCATTTGAAGTCTCCAACATTTGCATATATATGCATACATATGTATATTTGTGTGTACATACATGCATACTCTATTTTACAAGAACACCAAAGCAAGTGGTGTTTATTTGATTATACACATAACAAATGTCTGAAGCTAAAATTGAAACAAAGCCTTTTCCCACTCTGAGCCTAGTAGTTTTTCATTTTGCTTTACTTTATTACAGCAATATAACCCTTTTTATGAAGTTGAAGTTATGCCTTATATTTTGGAATAAAATAAACACACATGAAATATACATGCATATGTATGTATATTTATGAGTATCTTCTCTGTAAATTGAATTATAGAAATAAGAAAATCCTTAAGAATTCTCTTCCTCAAAAGTACTAGGATAGGAGTTTTTATCCTTGTTCAACCCCATATTCCATAAAAACCAGTAACTTCCTGTCACTTTCAGGATCAAGTATAAAATCTTCTGGCATTTAAAGCTTCTTACAATGAACCTCCCCCAATTTTTCCATTTTTCTAACATCTTACATCCTTCTTCCTCCTCATCTTCTTTGATGTAGTTGCAATGTTCTCCTTGTTGTTCTATTGATGATGTACTTTTATTTTCATTTTCAGTTTTCAATGATTTTCTTCCATACTTAGATTGCTCTTGGCTCCTCATTTCTACACACTGATTTATCTGGCTTTTTTTAAAGCTCTCCCTAACATCTCATCTTCTTTTAATTTCAGTCCTTTGTTTTTTAATTCGTCACATGCATATTGGAATTCAGGGAAGAAGCTATGACTTGGTATATTAATCTAAGGATTATCCTTATAGGGATGATAATTGAACTCATGGGAGCTGATCAGATAACTAACTGAGAGTATATATAGAAAAAAATAAAGATTAAAAAGCCACACAACATAAAGGACTGGAGGACATACAAAAAAGTATTAGATATGGATGAAGACCAATTAAAGGAAACTGAGAAGGAATAAACTGAAAGGTAAGAGAATAGGGAGAGAACAGTGTCATTAAACCACAGAAAAGAAAGATTGTCAGTAGTGTCAAATATTCTAGAGACTTTAATGAGCATTAGTATTGAAAAAATATTATTAGATTTTTCAATTAAGAAATCAGTGGGAACTTTAGAGATAGCAGTTTCAATTGAATGATAAGATAGAATGCTATATTGCAGAGGGTTTAGAAAAGAATAAGAGGGTAAGAGGGTAGGTTGCCCATTGTAGATGATTTATTCACAAAGTTCATTTGAGAAGGTAGCAGAAATCTAGGATGTTAGCTAGTGGAAATGACAGATAGTATTGAGGATTTCTTTTCATGTACAAGAAAACAGGAATGGAAGTGGCAGTGAAATTTCTAGTAGACAGGAAAAATTAAAAATGAGAGAAAGAAAAAAATGGTAGTCGGAGAAATCTGCTAGAGAAGATGTGAGGGAATGTGATTGATTTATAAGGATCAAAGGTAAATAAGGTCAAACATTAATACAGAGGAGTTGACTTAGCAAAGAGAAGAGTCACCTCTTAGAATCTGAAATAAATGAGAAAATAGAGGGAAATGATGTAGAAGTAATATGAAATGAAGAATCTCAGCATATTTTCTATTTTTCCCCCAATGAAGTATAAGATTTAGAACACTGTGGTGAAATCAAGAATCAGGGAGGAGTAAAAGGATTATTTTGTTATAATGAGGGTCTAATTGAGATGAGATATTATAAACATGTAGTGAATAAGATCATCATGGCTATCAAATTTCCTTTAGTACCAATGAGCATCACAAGAATAGGAAGCAAGGATACAGATGATTGGAGAAATCCAGATTCGTAGTTTGACAAGATATAATTGATATAGACTATATAAATATATAAATAGACTCTTGAGAATCACATAATTCATAAATCAACTCAATTCATCAAATATTTAGAAAGTAGGTATCATATGCCAGGCATTGTGCTAAAAAAAGTAAGGTTTCAAAGGGAAAAAAAAATCCTAACCTTCAAAGTACTTATATTTTATTGAACCTACATGTACTTTAAAAAAAAAATCTATGATCTCCTTGACATTTATACCACTTCAAATAATGCATATCACAAATGACCCAGCTTTTTTTCATGGGTTCCAACAGCTAAAGACTTTCATTGGTCAAGCAACTGATGATGAGTCTCTGTCCTTTAACAGAGTGGTTCTCAGAAAGCAGAGATAATGTTTTCCTGGAATTGTGCTTGAAGTTTTTCCAATGTTGTAGAGTTTTCAAGAGCTTATATTCCATCAGCATAGATGCTGAGAATCTCAGATCATTGTCATTCTATAACAACCCATTCAGGTTGAATTTTTGTAGAATTAAATTCAAAATTACTCTGGAAATATATAGAGAGATATAGTACCTCAAGGAAGAAGGCTTCATGGAAGTAGCTCCTGAGCTGATCCTTAGAAAAGATCAATATTATGAGAGATTTACTTATCAGAAAGGCCTATATTCTAGATCTATGGAAAATCAAAGTGATGTCTAATAGAGTACTGATTTCTATAAACAGTTACTTCTACTTTCCAAATAAAAGCACTGTGCAAATAAAATAGTCTTGTATTTCTTTGGTTTTAGCTCTGTATATTTCTCATTAAATAGTTTTGACTTGAAAATCCTGTGTAATTTTAAATTGCAAACCTGATCCAAAGAATCCTATGGGCAAGGTGAAACCTTGTTCTGTTCTTTCATTAAAGATGAATTGTACAAGGGGGAAAAAGGTATTTTTCTACTTGCATAGTCCAGGTAATTTAAGAGCCATAAGATATGTCATTTTTCTCACACTGCCTAGATGGTCGTTCTATGTTGAAGCAAATGTAGAGCTTTGCAAAATTTAATGCTAATTAAGGAATATGAATTCCAGCACATGGAGTTAAGCAGCTGAGAGTGATTCCTCCCCAGTCCTACCGAGGCAAATGACCTCTAATTTCCACCACTTATTAAGTTACATTGTAGAGAAAATTAAAGTTGTTCATTGATTGGCATTTGAAAAAGCAATTAGTAGTTATACTTTGATAGAAACACAAAACAAAGAAAATTGTATCAGCAAGGTTGAACTCAAAATATCCTAGGAAATAAAAAAAAAAAAAGATTGGTGACCAGAGAAAACAAATATTTATTGTAAATTATTTTAATTGTTTTCAAATATCTATCTGGATCATAGCAAATTTCACCCATAAGCTACCTCATTTATTCATTCAATCAGTACTTACTATACAGAAGGTACAATACAGATAATAGTAGAACCTGAATGATCAATTTTTAAGGATGTTGGTGATTAGATTCCTGCTTCTGTTGAGGATTAGGCTAGCCCAGAAATCCTCAACCTTTTTTGTTTGTTTGTTTCACAATCCCTTTCAACAACAACAATAAATGTGTGCTGTCAATCCTCAGGATAATTTAATAGATTACTTACAATATTCTTATTTAGAATTCTTAGTAATTATGAACAAGGGCCTATTATGTGCCAGGCACTATGCTAAGGACAGAAGTCCCTCTAACGACACTTTTCTTTAGCTGAGATAGAAGCTAAAGAATATCATATTTAGTCTTTGTGTATAGTCTTCTTTTTATTAAGATATTTTCTTATGGTGAACTGATTTTTTCTTTCTTGATTGGTAGACTTGAATAATTCCACTGGAAAACTAAAATGGAGGAAGACAGACAGAAAGAGAGGCAGAGAGACAGAGACAAAAGGTATAAGCAGACAGGCAGAAATGGACAAACAGATGGAGACTGAAAGACAGGCAGAGAAGCAGGGAAACAGAGAGTCAGGGAAGCAGGGAGACAGACAGTAAAAGACAAACAAGAAACAGAGACAGAAAGATTGGAGAGAGCAGGAGCAGGAGAAAGCTGAGCCTTCAAGGAAGCTGAAAGTTCTGAGACAAAGACAGAGGATCAATATTATAGACAACGGGGATAACCTGTATAATTTATTCAACCATTCTTTAATTGATGGGCATCCATTAAGTTTCCAGTTTCTTGACACTACAAAAAGGGTTGCCACAAACATTTTTGCACATGTGGGTCCCTTTCCCTCTTTTAAGGATATATATCTTATATCTTTATATATCTTATATCTTTGGGATATAAGTCTAGTAGAAAGACTGCTGGATCAAAGGATATGCACAGTTTGATAATTTTTTTGAGCATAGTTCCTAATTGCTCTCCAAAATAGTTGGATCTGTTCACAGTTCCACCAACAATGTATTAGTATCACAGTTTTCCCACATTCCATCCAACATTTGTCATTATTTTTTCCTGTCATCCTAGACAATCTGAGAGGTATGTAGTGGTGTCTCAGAGTTGTCTTAATTTGTAATTTTCTGATCAATAGTGATTTAGAGTACCTTTTCATATGACTAGAAATAGTTTCAATTTCTTCATTTGAAAATTGTCTGTTCATATCCTTTGACCAATTATCAATTGGAGAATGGCTTAAATTCTTATAAATTTGAGTCAATTCCCTATATATTTTAGAAATGAGAAATTTATCAGAATCTTTGAATGTAAAAATGTTTTCCCAGTTTATTGCTTCCTTTCTAATCTTATCTGCATTAGTTTTGTTTGTACAAAAATATTTTGACTTATTATAATCAAAATCATCTATTTTCTGATGAATAATGATCTCTAGTTCTTCTTTGGTCACAAATTCCTTCCTCCTACACAGATCTGAGTGTTAAACCATCCTATGTTCTTCTAATTTGTTTATAATGTCATTCTTTATGTCTAGATCATGAACCCATTTTGACCTTATCTTGGTATACAGTTATCCCAAAAGTTGGGGTCTTTGGGTTTTTCAAACACTAGATTTCTATAGTTATTGACTATTTTGTCCTGTGAATCTAACCTATTCCACTGATTGACTACTCTATATCTTAACCAGTACCAAATGGTTTTGATGACTGTTATTTTATAATATAGTTTTAGCTCAGATACAACTAGGACACTTTCATTTGCATTTTTTTTCATTAATTCCCTTAGAATTCTGACCTTTTATTTTTCCAGATGAATTTTGTTGTTACTTTTTGTAGATTGGTAAAATAATTTCTTGGGAGGCCAATTGGTATAACGTTAAATAAATAGATTAGTTGAGGTAGTACTATCATCTTTATTATATTCGCTTAACCTATCCAAGAGCCTTTGATATTTTTCCGTTGTTTGAATCTGACTTTATTTGTGTGGAAAGTGTTTTGTAGTTTTGCTCATATAGTTCATGATTTTCTCTTAGCAGATAGATTTTCAAACATTTTATTCTTTTGACAGTTATTTAAATGGAATTTCTCTATCTCTTGCTATTGGATTTTGTTAGTTATGTATAAAAATGGTGATGATGTATGTGGATTTATTTTGTATCCTGCAACTTTGCTAACATTGTGGATTATTTCTAATAGTTTTTTAGTTGATTCTCTAGGATTCTCTAAATATGCTATCATATCATCTGCAAAGAATGATAATTTGGTTTCCTCATTACCTACTCTAATTTCTTTAATCTCTTTTTCTTCTCTTATTGCCAAAGCTAGCATTTCTAATACAATATTGAATAGTAATGGTCATAGTGGGCAACCTTGTTTTGCTCCAATCTTATTGGAAATGGTTCTAGTTTATCCCCATTACATAAGATGCTTGCTGACGTTTTTTTTTAATTTTATTTTTTATTTAATAGCCTTTTATTTACAGCTTATATGCATGGGGTAACTTTACAGCATTAACAATTGCCAAACCTCTTGTTCCAATTTTTCACCTCTTACTCCCCCACCCCCTCCCCCAGATGTCAGGATGACCGGTAGATGTTAAATATATTAAAATATAAATTAGATACACAATAAGTATACATGACCAAACTGTTATTTTGCTGTACAAAAAGAATCAGACTCTGAAATATTGTACAATTAGCTTGTGAAGGAAATCAAAAATGCAGGTGGGCATAAATATAGGGATTGGGAGTTCAATGTAATGGTTTTTAGTCATCACCCAGAGTTCTTTCTCTGGGCGTAGCTGGTTCAGTTCATTATTGCTCCATTGGAAATGATTTGGTTGATCTCGTTGTTGAGGATGGCCAGGTCCATCAGACCTGGTCATCATATAGTATTGTTGTTGAAGTATATAATGATCTCCTGGTCCTGCTCATTTCACTCTTGCTGATGGTTTTAAATGGATGCTACTATTTTTTTTCCTGAGGCAGTTGAGGTTAAGTGATTTGACCTGGGTCACACAGCTAGGAAGTGTTAAGTATCTGAGGCCAGATTTGAATTCAGGTCCTTCTGAGTTCAGGGCTGGTGCTCTATCTATTGTGCCACCTAGCTGTCCCACTATTGACTATTTTAAGGAAAAGTTCATTTATTGCTATACTTTCTAGTAAAATACACTATTTTCAAAGAGGGAGCTTGAATTATTCTAATTCACCTGGAATCTGAAAAATTAGTTGATGTTTTGTTTTGTTTTGCTTTGTTTTAAGGGAAAAGGTCTTATTGTACCTGGCAAACAGGCAAATGCTTTAGTTAATCATCTAATTGTCTAACTCTGGGACAGCATGATAGCAAAGTGGAAAGGAGGTAAAATTGGAGTCAAAAAGACCTGACCATGTCTCAAACATTTGCTGATTCTGCTGCCTCATTTTTCTCATCTGTAAAATGAGAATAATATTTCATAAGTTTGCTTTGAGAATCAAATGAGATAATATATGCAAAGTTTTCTCCAAATTTTAAATGACTCTATAGATGCTATTAGCTATATAAATATTATCTATTTTATCTGCCTATCTATCTAATAAACTAGGTTACCTATTGCTAAAAAAGTCACTGCTTCTTTGAAGGACTTGAGTATCTCTTTCTAATTCCCTAATAAGTAAATTTGGTGAAAGAAAAGAGGTAATTTTATAATCTATTATCTCTGGGGAAGTGAAACCTTCTAATATCCACTTGAGTTACCTACAAATCACTTCCTTGTAACAAAGAGCCTTTGAAAAACTGAGCTGAAAAGCTAAAAATCCTGTAATGGACAAAAATTATCTTTCCCTATGAAATGGTGGATCCCATTGTACATTGTCATTATGTCACTGATTGGGGCATTAGAACTGAAGTTGTGCCTTTTAATCAAATAAAATCTTTTTGGAAAGCCCATCCTTTGATAAGTGGTTAACATCCTTCTTTGGAAACTGAGAAGTAGCAGCAGACATATTATCATTAAAAATAGTATCAATGAATCACAAATCCTGGGATTTTAATATGGTATTGAAGGCATACTATATCTCCTGGACTTTGGGAACTTAATAGGTGTGTGGAAGCCTGGACAATAACAAAAACAACTATATAATATGCACTAATAATTATATATAATTATATTAGCAATCCTTGCTCTTGCATTTAGCAAGGATTAAACACTACCTGTATTATCTTTGGACTACCCCAAAACTCTCTTTGCCTATTGGGTGAGGTCTCAAATTTAACCACACCAACTTAATTTTTCTTAGCAAAAACACCACTGAAAGCATTTCTCCCTTAAAAGTTTTAAAACTTAAAGCCAAAACAAAACAAAACTTTAGTTACAATACTCTCAAAGAAATGTACAAAACCAGGATAATAATTGTAACTGAACACATGTGGAGGGAACACATGTGATTTTGCACTAAATAAGAATCAGATCTGCCAAGATGCATACATAAAGAGATTCATTTAGAGCACACATGTGTTGAAATTCAAGTGGAAGTTACCCACAAGGACAGAGAATATACTTGGAGGGAGAATATTTGCCTTGAGTGAGCAGATCTCTGACAAAACATTGCATAGCTTCTTGTGCTTTCCATTCTAAAGGTACCATTTTCAATCACTGAAGCTCTATTTTGGCTGCTTCTATTCTCTATTGGGTTATCTCTGCTCTCTATTCCCACCTCTTATCTCCTAATACATAGCAGCAATGTGGCTTCTTTTTTGGATTACAACTGGAATTGCCATAGTCTCATTTCTAATAAGGACAGGCAGGCAACTAGTCTGTATTTAATTCTTTGTGGTATTTAGCCATATCTAGGCAGCTGAATTGGAGGAATGCTGGAGGGGGGGAACCAAACCAAAACAAACCTTAGATACTTGTTTGTCACTTGAATTTAATATCAGTGCTAATGATAATTGGAACAATATTTTGAAAACTCCATTGTTTCTTTAATTTACATGATCAAAATTTGAAAACTGGAAGCAATGTTTGCAAAAGACTGGTTCAATCCCCTTGATCTTAAATGATTAAGGAACTCTTTCAAGGTAAACTTGTATCTATTGTAAACTACTGTTTACTAGATAGTAATTGTAAACTAGATCACATGACTCTCAACTGAGCAATATAAGATAGTAAGTCCCAAGAAATCCATTAAGATTGCTCTGTTACAAAAAAAAAATGATAAATGTTGGAGGTGATGTGAGAAAACTGGAACACTAATACATTGTTGGTGAAATTGTGACCTGATCCAATTGTTCTGGAGAGCAATTTGGTACTATGCCCAAATTAATGGTTAAATTAATGTACTATAAACCTGTGCATAAAGCAAAAACACTACTGAGTCTGTATCCTAAGAGATCAAAAAGGAAAAAGAAAAAGGAAAGGAGATGCACATGTACAAAAATATTTGCAGCAGCTCCTTTTGTGGTGGCAAAATTTTAGAAATTGAAATTGAGAGGATACCCATGGAATACTATTGTTCTATAAGAAATGATGAGCAGTCAGATTTCAGAAAAAACCTGGAAATATTTACATGAAATGATTGAGTGAAGTGAGCAGAACCAGTATAATGTTACATTATGTACAGTAACAGGAACATTGTGTGATGATCAATTATGACAGACAGCTCTTCTCAGCAATACAGTGATCTAAGGCAATTCCAAAAGACTTCTGATGAAAAATGTTATCCACATCCAGAGGACAAATTATGGAGACAGAATTCAGATTAAAGCATACTATTTTCATTTTTTTAATTTGTTTTTTTTTTCCTTTCTCATGACTCTCTCCCTTTTTGATTTTTCTTTTATAATACGACTAATACAGAAATATGTTTAATGTGATTGTACATGTATAACCTATATCTTATTGCTTGCCATCTTAGGGAGGGAGAAAAATCTGGAACTCAAAATCTTACAAAAAATGAATTTTGAAAACTCTCTTTGTATGTAATTGGAAAAAAATACTATTAAGTGGAAGGAAAACCACCGACTCCTAAAAAAAATGATTGCTCTCTCAACAAAACAGACTACATGCATCCACATTTTAAGAGACAGTTATGAGATGATGTGGAAAGAAAAAAAAATAAATTAAGTCAACAACAAGAATTTCTTAAATACCTTCTATGTCCCAGGTATTCTACCAAATGCTAAAGACACAAAGAAAAGGTGTTAAAAATGTCCTATTTTAAAAGCTCATAGTTTTATAGGTGGGTGGTAATGGGGAAGGAGGAAGAGACAGAATATGAACAACTATGCACAAACACTATGCATCCAGGATTGTTTTTCAGTTATTTTCAGTCATAGCCAATTCTTTGTGACCCTATTTGAGACTTACTTGGCAGTTTCTTGGAGTAGTTTTGCCAATTTTTTTCTCCAGTTAATTCTACAAATGAGGAAATTAAGGCACATGGGGTTAAGTGACTTATTCAATGTCATAGAATTAGTGTCCATGGCCAGATCTGAACTTGGGTTTTCTTGACTTCACATCCAATACTCTAAACCACTGAGCTGCCTATTTGCCATACATCCAGGATATATGGCAGGATCAATTGGAGTCAATCACAGAAGGTAGGCACCAGCCTTCAAGGGAATCAAGAAAAGACCAAAATTAAGAATAGTAACATTTTTTTCACTTCAAAATTCTATACTTTCACTGATAGAAGTATTACTTTAATTGCTATAAAATCACATCACCATATGAAATCACTAGAGAGATTCTGACAGATGATTTAACAAAATCATTATCATCACCATTCAGCCATCCTGGTGAAGAATCTCTCTGACTCATCTAGATCAAGATAATAGACCCAGTCAGTCACCAGTCCCTTTCTTGTACCTTTTCAGGTTGGTAGAATCTTTCAATTCTGGTATATAACTAGGAAAAAAAACTAAGGCTACTCTCATGCTTTAGCAAAACAATGAAAAGGGGCTTCACTATATATTTCTAGGAACTAGAAATACACATACACATATGTATGTATTTTCCCCCTCTAGACTGAAGTTTGAATGGAATAAATGTCATTACCAACATATGACTAGTTCACATCAAAACTGCTATAGGATTGGAGTACCATAGACAGTAATGAAACTTTTTTTTTTCTCATCAGCCTATGTAATTAATTGCACTCTTGAAAGATAGTACATGGCTTAGTATTACTCTGAGCTGAGCATTTGCAAAGAGCTTGGCAGTTTGGTGGTTTGGTGGATTTAGTGGACAAAGTATACAGTGGTAGTACATGTGGGGATAGTATCAATTATATAAAGCCTAGAAAAGGACAAAAAGATCTGAAGAGCTCATTAAGCAGAAACATTTCCTACACAATGGCAAGATGGAATCAGCCAAGTGAGTTATGCTAAATGCTATAGAGCCAAGCAGTTGAGAAGAGCCAGAAAAGCATGTGAATGTTTGCTTCAGGATTTAGGTAATTTTTTAAACTGTGCTTTGATCCAGCAGTGTTTCTATAGTGCCTCTATCCCAAAGAGATCTTAAAGGAAGGAAAGGGACCTACATGTACAAAAATGTTCATGGAAGCCCTCTTTGTAGTGGCAAGAAACTGGAAACTAACTGAATGCCCATCAGTTGGAGAATGGCTGAATAAATTATGGCATATGAATCTTATGGAATATTATTGTTCTATAAGAAATGATCAGGAGGATGCTTTTAGAGAGATCTGAAGAGAGTTACATGAACTGATGTTAAGTGAAATGAGTGGAACTTGAAGCTCATTGGACATGGCAACATCAATATTATAAGACAATCAAATCTGATGAACATGACTCTTTCCAACAATAAGATGATTGATGCCAGTTCCAATAATCTTGTGATGAAGAGAGCCATCCATACACAGAGACAGGACTGTGGGAACTGAGTGTGGACCACAGCATAACATTCTCGCTCTTTTTGCTGTTGTTCACTTGCATTTTGTTTTATTACTCCTTTACTTTCTTTCTTTTTTTTTTTTTGATCTGATTCTTCTTGTGCAGCAAGCGAATTGTATAAATTTCTTTATACATATTGGATTTAATATATATTTTAACATGTTTGACATATATTGGATTGCTATCCATCTAGGGAAGGGGGTGATTAGAACTAACCCAGAGAATTTCTAGTATTCTTGTAAATGAGTCCCCAATAATGGACTCTCATTAAAATCCATCAGTCAGATTTCAATTACCCTTTAAATGGAGTATTTATGTCATTTGGAGAATGGAATGTAAATGTGAGTGGATAATAATAAATAAAGAAATAGATGGCTTCAGAAATACATGGGATGATTTATAAGAACTTGTACAAAGTGAAGTTAGCTGAGGAGAACAATTTATAGAATATTTATAATTCATAATTTATATAATTTATTAAAATTACACAATTTATATAATATACAAGTTATTATATAATATGGCATTTCCACAACAAAAGGGATAACATTGTTAAGACAAACAACTTTGGAAGACTTAAAAATTCTACAGTGACCAACCATGGTTCCAACAGACCAATGATAAATCATAATCACCTTCATCCAGATAAAGGTTTTGAAAAAAGATGCAAAATGAAAAATGCATTTTTGACAATGGTCAATAGTTATATTTTTTATTGAATATTTTTATAAACATTTCCTTTTAGAGGAAAGATATAAGGAGTAGAAAAATATTTGATCATTATTTAAAAATAAGAGAGTATCAAAACAAAATACTATAGTAAGAACAATTGGTCTAAAATATCCCCTTTCCCTATTAAAGGGTAAATTCTTTATTTTTATATTTAAAATTAAAAAAACTTTAAACGTACATACGTATGTATGTAGACGTACATAGACAAGGGACTTTATCTTTAAAGAACACATCCAAAGATTAAACTCAGTTTCTGATTAATGGATTATTTTTCTTCCTTTGCAAAATCTTCATGAAACTGCCCTTAATTATAGTTCTGTCTGGGTTTTAAGGGTTGATCCCCTTGTTGAGGATTGAAGGTGCTTTTTCTTGATGTATTCATTTTATATGTAGTATCATTTTCAGATCCTAATGCAGTTACTGCTGCTCAGGTGAGACTATGGCTACTTTTATTAGAAGCTACTACTGGCTCTAGCAGACATTATTACCAGTGTCTTCTATCTCTCATGGTTATAATTTGATCAAATACTTCTCTTTATACTTTTTATCAAAAAGATGTTTAGTTTGTTCAACACATGTTCTCTCTACAGCCAAATGGATTAATTTTCTCCTAATAGTCCATTCAGTGGTGATATGGTCATTGATGTGAAGTGTAGATGAGAAAGTGAAACACTCTCTTCTCCTAAGAGTAATTACTTCCCAATTTTGGAATCCACTTTCACTCAATTGACTATTTCTGAAAGAGCTTGCTATCTTTACATGTAGCCCAAGGGGTACAGCTTGATCTTTAACCAATTACAATTTATTTTCTTTTTGATTTCTTTATTCAATAATTCAAAGCCCCTATAATTCTTTCAATTTGGTTAAGGATTTATTCATACCTAGCCTAGGTTTTAATTTATTGGTTTAATTGAGATGATTAAGCATCTCAATAAGATTAATTGGGGTGGGAGATAACCAGACTTCTTTTAGCATACTCTGGAGAGGATTGTCATTTATTCTTCCAGAATTTTATGGGGTACTAGATGCATCCATTCCCTGTACGCTCTAGTTTTGTGCTTTAAAAAAAAAAAAAAGATAACATTCTCCACTGAAGCAAAGGGAAAGCGTGAAAGGGAGATTTTTCCAGGTTTTTCAGCACAACTAGCTTATAGACTATGCTTACATATGACTGATTTGAGAGACATATCTTCAAGAAATAAGGGGGTGATAATGTTGCGTGGATGTTCTTTTCAATTAGACTAGCTAATGCCAATTAAACCAGCATGAATCAGAGCACAGGTTTATTACACTCAGAATGTGTCAAACCCCACCAGCAGTTGGTGGGGAATGTGTCATTCAGAATTCAGCTAGCCATATTTATATATTATATAAAATAAAGGGAAAATATGACTTCATTACAACACAATTGGCCATTCAAAAGAAATAAAGTATACCTCTTAATGAAAATGTATATCATTGGTTATGAGACAGATATGGGATGTATCCTTGTTAGTATAGATATTTTCACTAAATCAATAACCTATTTAAGGACTATATAAGAAAAGGATATTCTTTCAAAGACTCAAAATCTTTTTATTTTTAGTATTTAAGAATGTATAAATTTTAAAAAGACAAAAATCGGGGGCAGCTAGATGGTGCAGTGGATAGATCACCACCCTGAATTCAAGAGGATGTGAGTTCAAATCTGGTCTCAGATTCTTAACATTTCCTAGCTGTGTGACCCTGTAACCCTAATTACCTCAGGAAAAAAAAGACAAAAGACACTGAAGGGAATTAGTTGCTACAGATAGTTCTTGTAGTTCATTGCAGGTATCATACACAGCAAAATGGCAAATGCAGATCAAAATGTAGTTGGTTATGTTTTCCCCCAAATTCATTTTTCATTAATATCACCTTTCTACCCTGGTCAGACATCATTTAGAATATTGCATTTATTTCTGGGTACAAGAGCTTAAGAAGAATCTGTTAAATAAGCATGTGAAGTAAGTCAGGCAAGATGATGAAGGACCTTGATTCCATCATAACTTATTTATAATAACTTATTATGAGCATGTCTGGGAAAAGAAAGCTAAGTGAAAGGAAGCATATGAGCTATCTTCAAATAATAGAAATATTAGGCATCTGGGTGTTACAATGAAGAGAGTACTCGGACTGGAATTAGGGAGACCTGAGTTCAATTTCAACTTCAGAAATCTCATTGCTATGTGATCCTGGGCAAGTCACTTAACTTCTTTTTGTCTCAATTTCCTCATGTGTAAAACAGGGATAATAATAAAACATTCTCCAATTCAAGATAATGAAAATATTGATAACAACAAGTAGCTTTAACTGTACTAATACTACAGAAAGAGAAACTCTAAGAAGATTAATGCTATTATCTATTGGGACCAGCCTGTGTCTTTCTAGCATTAATCCTGGATACAGATTTCACTCAGCAGGACTGAACATTTGTATTCTGGAAACAGGGAGCAAAATAACAGGGTGGACATATAGCTTGTAAACTAAATGATAGCTATCCACACAGAAAGGTTGCCTAGCTCATTCATGTTCAGTCTTATACTATTATGACTTTCATCATAGATAATGGGAAATGAAGCATTGTCATAAAATGTCTCACTCACATACCTTATTTGTGTGTGGGGGTAACTAGGTGTTTGTTTTTAATGGCTTAAGAAAAAAAACTAATATTAGAAACGGAAAATATAGAGAGACATTGCTAAATCTAATTTCAAAGTACTCTTTCCTTCCCTTGAATTCTTATAGAACTTCTCATCTATGCTACCAGCTTGGATTCCTTTGTCTGATATAACTCAATCCAATTTTAAAAGTGTTTATTAAATAAATGAAGATGACAAGAATAAATAGTGTGGAAATACTGTAATCTAAGCAACTCTTCATTGCAGACAAATGAACACATAGAAAATATAGAAATTAATAAATAGATGATAACTAGCTAGATAGCTAGCTAAATAATGACAGAAAAAAAAGAAGCCACCAAGCATTAGTAAGATATGACCTGGTTAGAATTCTATATCAAAATCATTTTAACTTTCATTGAGTAATGAAAAAATAAATACCACACTATAAATACATGACTGAAAGTATCTAATACCATATTGGAAAATGCCAAATATCATAAACCCCTTGTCCAAAATGTTCTAATCATAACATTAATCCATACAAACTTGGAATAACATTTTAATAGATGATGGCTCCTTAAGCTACATGAAATAAAAAAGCTTTTGAGATATAGGTGTTTTAGCCTAGAAAATTACATAGAAAGATGTGGGAACAGAGTGAGGTACATGTCATCCCAGTGGTCCTATCTGCTACTGGAGATGTAGTGGGGATGTTTATAATGAGCTCTTGGAGCCTGAGATTTTCCGTTAATTATATAAAAAGGAAGAATATTACCATCTAAGTGTAGGCCATTAAATACCAAGGGAAAATAGCAAGCTAGCAAGTTATGCAAGGACAATTTCTATCTGAATACTGTCAAAGAATGTGAAAAAAGGAATAGAACAATATTAATAATCAATCCTTATATTTTTTTTAAGAGATTTCAGCTTTTCCAAGAATTTTGTAGACTATTCCATTTAATGTTCACAAAAACCGTGTGGTGGAGATGTCATTTTACAGATGAGGAAACTGAAGCTCAGTGAAGAGAAATTATTTACCTAAGGGAACATAAGCAATTAATGGCAGATGTGGCATTTGAAACAATAGACTTAGTATGATATGATGCTGGGAGGAGGATTGGGAAAAAAATACAGATGAAATATTGTTTCTGGCCTCAAATAAATTATATTTAACAGTATCAAGGTCAAAGTCAAGAGAGAAAAAAGAAAGACAGATACAAAGACAGAGACAAATAAACAGAGAGACAAAAGAGTGTGGGAAGAGGGAAAGAAGGGAAGGAGAAAGAAAGGAAGAAGAGAATTGTACTGCTTATTGGGATGTACCCCTACTAAAATATGAGGTAAGAGAATTTAAAGAATCATTACATATTGTTTTATGTATTATGAGAAATTCCACATCCTAAAAATATTAGAAACTAGATAAATGACAATTATATTATTTAATTTATTGTTTTATTAGAAGCTGGTCCCAATAGCAAGATGCTTAATTTATTTTGATAACACACACACACACACACACACACACACACACACACACACCTTTATATTTTTTTATATTTTTCTGGGAAAAAAGTATCTCTTGTTCTAATTCTATAACTGTATAGTCTTTAGAAAGACGTTGGAGCTATTTCCTCCTTTGTAAAATAAATGAAAAGGTCATAGCCAATTTAATTTATTTCAACTCATCAAATGTTTATTAAGCTTCTGCTGTGGGGCAATATGCTAATTACTGAGTATATGAAAGCCAATGTGAACTAGCCTCTAATTAGACGGAGCTTATGATATATTGGGAAAATATAATATGGACATAAATAAATAAATAAAATGTCTGCACAAAGTTATACAAAGTAATTTCAAGGGGGAAAAAATGATCTTAAGTTCTTTCCAATATTAAAAATTTAAGTGCCATCTGTGAATTTTCAAAAAACATAATTCTGTCACACTCTGAATTATTTATGAGTACAAATAAAGACTTACCTGTTTAGCCAATATTTTTATATGCAAGTATCCAAAATTTGAATATGATAGGATTCTGTCTGCAAAGCCTTAAGAAATTAATCATTTCATCCTTTTGTATTCGGGCAAGATCATCCTGTCTTTGATAGCTAAAGAAAATGTTAATGCCTTGACAGAAGGAAATGTCACCATTTCCAACAGCCAAATAATCAGCATTTCTTAATAATTACTTAACATTATTTTATTTTTCCCAACTTCATGTAAAGATAGTCTTCAACATTTATTTTTGTAAGATTTTGAAGTCTAATTTTTCCTTCCTCCTTCCCTTCCCAATCTGATATGGGTTTTACATGTGCAATCATGTGAAACATATTTCCACATTAGTTATCTTGTGAAAGAAGAATGAGCAAAAAAAGGAAAAAAAAAAAAAACGAGAAAAAAACAACAAGAAAAAACTTCATTTCCCTCCTTTTTATTTGTTTTCTTTTTTCTGGTTATGCATGTACATTGATTTTTTTTAAATACACATTTCTTTATGAATTATGTTGGAAAAGTAAAATCAACACAAAAGAGAAAAGCCAGGAGAGAAAAAAAAAAGAAAAGGGAATAAAGTGAATATACCACTTCTTGACTTATATTTAGTTTCCACAGTTCTCTCTCTGGATGCAGATGACATTGTCTATCTGGAGTTTATTTGGACTGCCTCGGATCACTGAGCCACTGAGAAGAACCAAGTCTTTCATAGTTGATCATTGCACAATCTCACTGTTACTGTGTACAACATATTAATGGTTCTATTTGTTTCATTCAGCACCAGTTCATGTAAATCTTTCTAGGCCTTTCTAAAATCATCTTGTTCATCATTTTTATAGAACAATAATATTCCATTATTTTCATATACCATAATTTGTTCATATGCCATCATTTGTTCAAATATTTGAGATTTACACATTTTCTAATACCACAAAAAGAGCTGCTATAAACATTTTTGCACATGTGGATCCTTTTCCCTCCTTTCGGATTTCCTTGGGGCACAGACCCATTAGAAACACTGCTGGATCAAATGGTATGCAAAAAAACCCAAAAAACAAAAAAAACAAACAAACAAAAAAGTGAAAATGTATTTTTTTTTCTTACTGTGTGTAATGCTCTCCTGGTTCTAATCATTTCCCTCAGCATCATTTCAAGTATATCTTACCAGATTTTTTCTGAAATCTGTCTGCTCTTCATTTCTTATAGAACAATGGGTTTCCATTACATTTATATACTACAGCTCACTCAGTCATTCCCCAATTGAAGGGTAATAGTTTCTAGTCTTAAAAGGTAGGACAACATATTTAGGAGGCTCCATCTTCAGGGTATATGAAAGGTCATGGACAACAGCAGGGAAAATAGTACTGTTTGTATGAATACAATGCAATTTATCTATTTGTAGAAATAAGACAGGCTAATGTAGAAACTTATTCTTTAGTGACATTTTTGATTGATTAAACCAAAATGGGCTCAGATATTGAACCATTTCACAGTGCCAAGAACTTTAGTCTTGAAAATTTTCTTCTCCAGTTCTTTAGTAGTTGTAGTTACTATGAAGGCAGGGGCTAGGCTGGAAGTCATCATTATTCAGAGGTTAAGTCCATGATAGCCTCTTCTTTTGGAACTCAAAATAATTCCTTCCTATTTACTCAGACCAGCTTCTACAAACAAGATCTTCATAATGTAACCAACATCCTATGTGATGCTGAGTTGTTTCAAAAATTATCAACCTATATGCATGAGGCTGATAACTGAGAAGATGTCAGGGTCACAAAGAGGTTACTGCTCTTTCTACATTAGAGTTCTAGATGGAATTATAAAATAATAAAAATGGACTATTTATGCCTTCTCACTATCTAAGCTATATTCTCAGTAAAACTATAATAATCTTCTCTGCATTTAAGTGTATGAAATATGTTACCAGACCTTTGTTGGTGGACACACACAATTTTCTGAAGAGTTGATGTCTTTGATTTCATGATTTCAAGTTACAGAAATAATATTCATGAAATATTTTTACTCTATATTCAATACCCAGTTAAATAATATAAAGTTTATCCAAGAGTAAACTCATGGGCATATAACATCTGCTTTCTCTCCTGTAAGGATGTGTAATGAAAATATTTTTTCACATAGTCCCTGAAATACCAACAGTGTGGTCCAACTGTGCATGAAACTAGCCCTAGACAAGAGCAAAAATTCCTTGGTGTTGTCAGCAGAGTTCCTATGTAGCATCTTTTCTTGGTTTTAAAACAGCAAGGCAAAATTATTTTCACACCAAAACACTTGGTGATATGTTTTACTCACCAATGCGCTGATTCGTCCCACTGGATGATTTTTCTCTTCTTTAGTCTAAGCTTCCTACTTTTTTATTTAGTTGTCTGTGAAGATGGTGCTCAGTCAATGGGTCAATAATAAGTACTGCCTATCAGCTTCAAGGCATGGACACTTATGTGAACAGCTGGAAAAAAGTTTCTATGCCTTAGAGTTAGTGCATGAATTAGTGATCCTGAGCACAAGCCCAAGAGAAAGCTAAACCATCTCTACTAATGGACAAGCAAACAACCCTTCAGAAATGAAAATAATTCATTTTTTAAAATATTGTAACAGGGACACAGGTTGAGCCATAAGCTGCATTAATGTTCCTACAAAAGAGACCTATTTAGACTCTAGGGGGGAATTAAGTATGTCGTTTTAAAAATTTGTGGCACTACTTATTTTAGGGAGCTGACAAGACTTATTTAGTCCAGAGTTCTTTGCTGCTCTGTGGCAGGAGCAAGCATAATTACCATCTGCTTGGTATTCCCAATAGGAACAAAAGCTCTCTCTCACACACAAGTACTTTAAAAAGAGAGAAAGAGAGACAACAACAGGACTGTTCAATATCATGATTCAGTAACATTTACCATCAATGAAGGGCACAGTTACAGAAAACTTTGCAATCTTTTAGGATGTTCTGGCAGGAATCCTTTAAGGAGTGTGCCTTTATTCTAGGTGTTGTAGAACTGGTCTCTTTCTGTAGATGTATTGGATTTTCTTTTGAAATTCTCAGGTTCTGAATAAGGGTGAGTATTGTGCTACTAGTGGACTAGATAATAGTGGAATAAAGAATGAACTAAAATGTGGCAGGTGTGATTCAGAGTGGATACAAGGACACCTTGACTTTTATGTTAAACTTTAATCTAAAGTCACACAGCACCACTATGAACAGATAGTAAAATGGAATGTAGCTGAAACAATTGGTGGAAGACTATTGAGAATGAGACTTGTGGATTATGATAGATTTCATCATAAAGTGTTAACTTAATGAAATTTATTAAAATTCACTCTATGGGGCAGAATACTATCTTTAAAAAAGGCAAATCTGTTTTTGAAAAAATGTTTTCTTTTTGTTTTCATATCACATTCTTCGTTCTTCCGGCCAAGATGGCGGTGAGGAGGCACACAGCTGTGTAAGCTCCCCATTTTCTCTCAGAATCCATCTCATTACAAGCCTCTGAATTAATGCCTGACTGAAAAAAAAAACCCACAAACAGTTACCAAAAGACATCCTTGAGATTCACCAGGAAAGGTCTGTTTTTGCTCAAGGGCGGGACGGTTTTAGATGGGGCACAGGCTGAGGGCAGCAGCAGTGAGAGCTTGGCAGGCAGCTCACAGCTGAGCAGACCAGAGGGGGTTGGGGTGTGATCTCAGCCGTCTCTGCGGGGAGAGCTTCACTACAGGATTGGATACTTTGCTCTGGCAGCAAGTCAGTAGCCCAGCAGAGAAGCTAAAAACACTGGGGGTGAAGAATACAACCCCAAACAGCTGGAGTTCCTTGAGACCGGCCACCCCTCCCCCACAGCATCTCAGAACGCTCTCAGAGTCTCAGAGCGCAGGCGCAGCACAGTCCTGCTAGTGCCTCGCTGCTGCCCCCGCAATCTGTAGAGGAAGCTCGGTAACGCCACTCAGCCCCTCCCCCAAAAAAGCAGATTCCATTGGTGGTTTTTTCCTTTTTTTTCTTTGCTAGTTTGTCTCTGATTCTTCTCTGACAAAATGAGCAAAAAGTTAAAAAGGACTTTAACGATTGATAGCTTTTATACAGAGAACAGACTCTAAACCCTGAGGAGACTAAAAACAGATTATCTTCAGGTGAATCCCTTAGGAGGAGATGCATCTGTCTCAGCACAGATGAATCTCAGAAGAATTAAAAAGGCTCTCACAAGAGAGCTAGAAGAAAATGGGAAAAGAAGAGGGAGGCTTGGCAAGAGAGTCTGAGAAGTCATCCCACCACTTAAAGACAGAATGGATAAAGAAATAAAACCTTGAAAATAGGATTAATGAACTGAAACAGAAAATAGCTCACTAAAAGAATAAAATGGGCGAAATGGAAAAACATTCCATAGAACAAATTGACAATTAGAAAAGATATAAAAAAGTGAGTGAAGAAAACACTCATTGAAAATAAGAATAGAACAAATGAATTGAATGACCTGAGGAGACAAGAAGAATCAGTCAAGCAAGACCAAAAACCAAACAATGGAGAAAAATGTGAAATACCTTCTGGGGAAAACAACAGACCTGGAAAACAGGTCTAGGAGAGACAATCTGGGAATCATTGGACTCCCAGAAAAATACAATGAAAAAAAGAGCCTGGACACTATTTTCCAGGAAATTACCCAAGAGAACTGCCCAGAAGTCATAGAAACAGAGGGTAAAATAGACATTGAAAGGATTCACCGATCACCCACTGAAAGGGATCCTAAAATCAAAACACCAAGAAATATAGTGGCCAAATGCCAGAACCCTCAAACAAAGGAAAAAATACTCCAAGCGGCTAGAAAAACCCAATTCAAATATAGAGGAGCCACAATAAGGATCACCCAAGATCTAGCAGCATCCACATTAAAAGATCGAAGGGCCTGGAATATGATATTCCGAAAGGCTAAGGAACTCGGTATGCAACCAAAAATAACTTACTCCAAGAATGAGCATCTTTTCCAGGGAAGAAGATGGTCATTCAATGAAATAAGTAAATTTCACCTATTTTTGGTGAAAAAACCAGAACTTAACAAGAAGTTTGATCTGCAAATATAGAACTCAAGAAAAACCTAAAAAGGTAAAAGAAATCTTGGGAACTATATTTCTGCTGTAAAGATGTATAAAAAATACATGTATACCTTGTTCTAGAAATTAGAGGTGGAAAGGACATTGTATCAGAAAAAGGGTAAAGTGGGGGTACTATATCTCACAAAGAGGCAAAGGAAACCTATTATATCTGAGAGAAAGAATGGAGGGGGATAAATATAGTGGGTATTTTACTGCCATAAGAATTGACTTTAACAGAAAAAATGTTAGACATATTCAATATATGGTAAAACTTCTCCCATCTCATTGAAAAGTGAGAAGGGAAAAGTGAAAAGGGAAGGAATAAGCTAAGCAGAAGGGAATAAAGAAACTGAGAGGGAAAGGAGTAAGATAGGGGGAGGAACTCTAAGGTGGGGAGGAGGGATACTAAAAAGGGAGGGCTGTGAGAAGCAAGTGGGCTCACAAGTTTAATACTGGAAAGGGGGGGAAGGGAAAGAAGGAGAAAAGCATAAATAGGGGTTAACAAGATGGCAAGTAATACAGAATTGGTAATTTTAACCATAAATGTGAACGGGGTAAACTCTCCCATAAAGAGGAAGCGATTAGCAGAATGGATTAAAAGCCAGAATCCTACAATATGTTGTTTACAGGAAACACACCTGAAGCAGGAGATACATGCAGAATAAAGGTAAAAGGATGGAGCAAAATCTACTATGCTTCAGGTGAAGTCACAAAAGCAGGGGTAGCTATCCTGATCTCAGATCAAGCAAAAACAAAAATTGATCTAATTAAAAGAGATAAGGAAGGGCACTATATCTTGCTAAAGGGTAGCATAAATAATGAAGCAATGTCAATATTAAACATATATGCACCAAGTGGTGTAGCATCTAAATTCTTAAAAGAGAAATTAAGAGAGCTGCAAGAAGAAATAGATAGCAAAACTATAATAGTGGGAGATCTCAACCTTGCACTCTCAGAATTAGATAAATCAAATCACAAAATAAATAAGAAAGAAGTCAAAGAGGTAAATAGAATACTAGAAAAGTTAGATATGATAGACCTCTGGAGAAAACGAAATGGAGACAGAAAGGAGTACACTTTCTTTTCAGCAGTTCATGGAACCTATACAAAAATATACCA
The DNA here is from genome assembly GCF_902635505.1 of Sarcophilus harrisii. Lineage (NCBI taxonomy): Eukaryota > Metazoa > Chordata > Mammalia > Dasyuromorphia > Dasyuridae > Sarcophilus > Sarcophilus harrisii. The sequence continues at coordinate 47,678,156 of NC_045426.1, read as the reverse complement.
CATATTAGGACATAAAAGCCTCAAACTCAAATGCAGTAAGGCAGAAATAGTGAATGCATCCTTTTCAGACCACAATGCAATAAAAATTACACTCAACAAAAAGCCAGGGAAAGTAGACCAAAAAATAATTGGAAACTAAATAATCTCATACTATGAATGATTAGGTGAAACAGCAAATCATAGACATAATAAATAACTTCACCCAAGAAAATGACAATAATGAGACATCATATCAAAATGTGTGGGATGCAGCCAAAGCAGTAATAAGGGGAAATTTCATATCTCAAGAGGCTTACTTGCATAAAGTAGAGAAAGAGAAGGTCAACGAATTGGGCTTACAACTAAAAATGCTAGAAAAGGAACAAATTAAAAACCCCCAGTCAAACACTAAACTTGAAATTCTAAAATAAAAGGAGAGATCAATAAAATTGAAAGTAAAAAACTATTGAATTAATTAATAAAACTAAGAGTTGGTTCTATGAAAAAACCAACAAAATAGACAAACCCTTAGTAAATCTGATTAAAAAAAAGGAAAGAGGAAAATCAAATTGTTAGTCTTAAAAATGAAAAGGGAGAACTCGCCACTAATGAAGAGGAAATTAGAGCAATAATTAGGAATTACTTTGCCCTAACTTTATGGCAATAAATTGACAACTTAAATGAAATGGAAGAATACCTTCAAAATATAGCTTGCCCAGATTAACAGAGGAAGAAGTAAATATCCTAAACAGTCCCATCTTAGAAAAAGAAATAGAACAAGCTATTAACCAACTCCCTAAGAAAAATCCCAGGACCAGATGGATTTACATGTGAATTCTACCAAACATTTAAAGAACAATTAACCCTAATGCTATATAAACTATTTGAAAAAATAGGGACTGAAGGAGTCCTACCAAACTCCTTTTACGACATAGACATGATACTGATACCTAAACCAGGTAGGCTGAAAACAGAGAAAGAAAATTATAGACCAATCTCTCTAATGAATATCAATGCTAAAATCTTAAATAAAATATTAGCAAAAAGATTACAGAAAATCATCCCCAGGATAATACACTATGATCAAGTAGGATTTATACCAGGAATGCAGGGCTGGTTCAATATTAGGAAAAGTATTAGCATAATTGACTATATCAATAAGCAAACTAACAAAAACCATATGATCATCTCAATAGATGCAGAAAAAGCATTTGATAAAATCCAACATCCATTCCTAATAAAAACACTTGAGAGTATAGGAATAAATGGACTTTTTCTTAAAATAGTCAGGAGCATATATTTAAAACCATCAGTAAGCATCATATGCAATGGGGAAAAACTGGAATCTTTCCCAGTAAGATCTGGAGTGAAGCAAGGTTGCCCACTGTCACCATTATTATTCAATATTGTATTAGAAACACTAGCCTCGGCAATAAGAGTCGAGAAAGAGATTAAAGGAATCAGAATAGGCAGTGAGGAAACCAAACTATCACTCTTTGCAGATGATATGATGGTATACTTAGAGAACCCTAGAGATTCTACGAAAAAGCTATTAGAAATAATCCATAACTTTAGCAAAGTTGCAGGTTATAAAATAAATCCCCATATCACATTCTTCAAAGTTATCCTATATAACAAATAATTGTTTTAATTATTAAATTTATTTTTACTGCACATTGCTTTATAAATCATGTTGGGAGAGAAAAATCATAACAAAAGGGAAAAACATGGGAGAGAAAAAAAAAGAAAGCAAAACTGAACATAGCATGTTTTGATTTACATTCAGTCTCCTTAATTCTTTTTTTGGATGCAGGTGGCATTTTTTGGTCTAAAGTCTATTGGGGTTACCTTGGATCTCTGAACTACTGAGAAGAATCAAGTCTTTCATAGATGATCATTACATTTTCTTGCTCTTACTGTATACAGTATATTCTTGGTTCTACTTGTTCAGCATTAGTTCAGGTAAATCATTAAAGGCCTTTTAAAAATCATTTTGTTCCTCATTTTTTAACATAAAAATAATATCCATTATTTTCATATGCCGCAATTTAATCAACCGTTCCCCAATTGGTAGGGAATACCATACCATTCTAATCCTTTGTGATCACAGAAAGAGGTGCTGCAAACTTTTTTGCACATGTGGGTTGTTTTCCCTCCTTTATGATTTCCTTGGGATATAGACCCAGTAGTAGCACTGAGTTAAAGGGTATCCACAATTGTATAGCCCTTTAAGCATAATTTCACATTGCTCTCCAGAATGGTTGGATAATTTCACAATTCTGCCAACAAAGCATTATTGTCCTTGTGTTCACAGGTCCACTGCAATACTTATCATTATCTTTTCCTGTCATTTTAGCCTATCTGAGAGGTGACAAAGAATGTTTTTTTTTAAAAGAAGAGTTTAGGAAAACTAGCAAAAACATCAAAAAATTCTGATCTTATATGTAATTTTCCATACCCATGTTCTCCTCCCTCTACAAAGAAGTTCAGGAAGTTTCTTCTATATCTCTTCTTTGGGGACAAGCTTGATCATGATAATTTCATGGTATTCAATTTCAGTTGTTTTGGTTTTGTTATTGTTTCTATCAACACATTTGTAGTCAACATACATATTTTTGTCTAGTTTTGTTTATATCATCATCATCATCATTAGAACAATAGTAATAATTAATAAAAATTTATATGTTTGCAAAGAACTTTACATATATCACATCATTTTATCCTTGCAATGCTATGAAGTAGGCACTATTCTTATCCTCATCTTAAAAATGAGGTAACTGAGATTAGAAAGATTAAATGATTTGCCAAAGGTCACACAACCAGCATACGAGGCAAGATGTAAATACAGATCTGCCTGATAACAAGTGTAATTCTCTATTAACTCCAATTCTAACTACCTGCCTTGATGATTACAATACTTAGCATTAGTTCAGCTGATTTTTCCCATTTCTGTATTCATTACCTTCATCAATTTTTAACATGGTAATATTGTATTTCTATTCAATCCATTGACATGTTGATAAATGTTTAATAATTAACTTTCTGGAAAAATATGTATTTGAGGCACTTTTAAGTTCAATTTGCATATTAATATTTTTCTATCACTTTAAGTTTAGACATACAATAAAACAATCTAGCCTTGATTGTAGCATTTATTGATTTTCTGAAAAATTTAGTAATCAACTCTTCTTATTAGCCTGTTAAAGCTTCCTCCAACATATTTCTGCATATATTTGTTTAGCTATTCACTATCTAGGAGCATCTTTTTTGATTCCCATTTTCTCCCATAGCAGAAAGAATGACTATGAACATTTTGGTATCCAAGAAACCTTTCTTTTTATCATTGACCTCTTTGGAGTAAATGATTAGAAGTGGGGTCTTTGAGTCAGAAAGTATGAACATTTCCCTTACTTTCTAAAAATAATTCCAAATTGTTTTCCAGAATAGTTGGAAATATTTCTTTGCTTTTCCAATAGGCACTTAGTGTACCTATCTTTCCTCACTGCTTCCAACATAGCCTATTCTCTTTTTTCTGTCATTTGTCAATTTGCTAAATAAGACACAAAAACTCAGAGTTGTTTAGATTTGCATTTATTTTGTTGTTCATAATTTGGATCATTCTTTCTCTCGTTTTTTTTTTACAACTGTCTTTGTATTTGTGTATTTTTCCAAAAGAGAGAGCACAATTTTCAGATGGAGATGAAGAAAAATAGAACCTTAGGTTTTTTCAATTATATTTTATTTTTCCAAATACATTTAATGATAGTCTTCAACATTCATTTTGAAAAACTTTTGTGTTCTAAAGTTTTTCCTTCCCTCCTTAGCTTTCCTCCTCTCCAAGACAACAAGCAATCTAATATTGATTAAATACGTGCAATTCTTTTAAATACATTTCCATATTTGTCATATTGTACAACAAAAATCAGACAAAGGGGGAAAATAAGAAAAGAAAAAAGGAAACAAAAAGAAAGATGAAAATACTATCCTTTCTTCCACATTCAGTATCCATAGTTCTCTTTCTGGATGTGGACATCACCTTCCATCCCAAGTCAATTAGAATTGGCATAAATCACCTCATTGTTGAAAAGAGCAACGTGATCAAAGCTGATTATAATATAATCTTGTTATTGTGTACAATTTTCTCCTGATTCTGTTCACTTCACTCAAAAAATTCATATAGATCTTTCCAGGTTTTTCTGAAATTAGCTTGCTTATCATTTCTTCCAGAACAATAATATTCCATTTCCTCATATACCCTAATTCATTCAACCACTCCCCCACTGATGGACATCCAATCAATTTCCAGTTCTTTGCCACTACAAAAAGAGCTGCTACAAGCATTTTTGCATATATGTTTTATTTATTTATTTTTTTTTTGCTTTTTAAAAATTATCTCTTTCAGATATGGATCCAGTAGTGCCACTGATTGATCAAAGGGTATGCACAGTTTTATAGCCCTTTGGGCAGAGGTGTTTGGAACATTATTTCATGAATTAATAATAGTTCACAAAATTACTTTTGAAGAGTATTTGTGTATTTCCTCTGATCGTGTAAAAATTCCACTGAATAATTACTTTTGTAGATCGCCAATTTCAGAGGACTCAGGAATTCTGCCAATGCAGATCAACATTTGCTTTTCAACCTGTAGTTTTTGGGAATTACCTAGAGCACAGAGAGATTTCAAATCAAAGTCTTTCCCAGAGCCACAATACCAGTGGCTGGATTTGAATCCAAGTTTTGCTGTCTCCAAGGACCATATTTCCATGCTGCCAGCTAGATTTCAGAAATTAGGAATCTGACTAGCTGGAATTCTAGAATGGTAGCCCTAATAATTTTGGTGATTCCACTATTATAAAGTATAAATGAGAAGGAAAAAAATGGAGGGGGGGAAAGTGGAACTCAAAATCTTGTAAAAAGGATTGTAACTGAGGAAAAAAATAAAATTCTATTAAAAAAAATTAGAGGGATGAGGTTGGGTTAGATAAAGCCTGAGATCTCTTCCAACTATTTTACATATTCCAATGTATGATGCCATAAAAGAGAACATAGATAGTGTGTACAGAATTGAACAAGGAACTAACACTTCCTAATATATAGAACCCCAGGTCTCTTTTGCCATGAATGTAAAATATGTCTTCATCAGATAAACTCAAACAATAAGGTATGGTGGATTTTTTTTTCCATTTAGAAATGAGCAAGTAACTATTTCTACAGGTTCTTTTGGAGTTTCTTTCAATTCCCAACACACTTTCTTCTATTTTTAAAGTATAGATGCCATTACTTCAAATTAATTCATCTAATTCTCTATCTATGATGATACCCAGAGAATAAATGGGTTCTCTCTAGTGTAACTCTTATTTTACAGAAAACAATACAAAACAACTTGAGCAGCTTGTGTAAAATCACACAGGGAAGCTAAAAAGTTTGAATCTGACATTGGGTTCTAGGCCTTCATGTGTAAGAGTGAGTTTAGTTCTCTTTCCAAAGCATAATGCTGTTGAAGAAAAACTATTGAAGAAAAGCAGGGGTAATGGAACCCAATCATGTTGATCTCTTCTTGGCTCTGTCTCCTTCACTTTTTCCTTATGCTCTTCAGTTGCTCTCTCCTTATCGTCTTTCTTTGAGGGTTGCCAGTCACCCATGAAAGCATATGGCCAGGTAGAGAAGCATATTTGTTTTTAGACACATAGTTTCCCTAATCCAAGTTTCTGAAGAAGAGGACAGTGTCACAGAGATCCGAACATGTTAATTTGGAAGAAAATAGCTCTATTAATGCTAACTCTGGGCCAATCCACTCTTCTCCCCCATATTTAATTGCTACTAGGGATTTCATGAGAAGTCATAGCGACTTTGAAAAGCACCACTGAGCACTCAGTGGTATAATTAGTAAGAAGTTGCCAATCTGGCTCAGCGGGCTATAAAGCACAATATGTCTACATCTTGCCAAAAAAAAAAAAAAAAAAAACCTTTGCAGGTAAATGGGGAAGACATGTAGGAAGAAAGGTGTCTATTCGTGAGACAACTTAAGGGAGGAACAGAGACAGATCCTATTCTCTGGGCCTATGTCCTTTTTAAAAAGAGTAAGTGCTGAGATTAAATTCTGAAACAGGCTAAAAACAACTTTTGAAAATTATTGGGTTGATTATTTTATTTGCTTTAAAAATCATGCTTGTTAGAAAGGAAGGAAGAAAGAAAATAAAAGAGAAACAAAGGAAGGAAATGAAGATTAGAAAGAAGGAGGAGGGAGAGAGGAAAGGAAGGAAGGAAGAAAGGGAAAGAAATAGAGGACAGAAGGAAAGAAAATAAATAAAAGAAGGATATAAAGAATGAAGGAAGGGAAATAAATTAAAAAGGAAGGGAAGAAAAAGGGAAAGAAGGATTGAAGTAAGGAAAGACAGGAAAAAAAAAGAAAGAAGAATAAATTCACAATGTTCCAATTCACAATATGGACCTGAGCTACTGCTCCCTGGCCTATCATTGTATCAATGGCATTAATTTCTCTACTTCTAAAAAAGTTTTAAAGATTTTTTTTCAATTTTTCTCACCAATAGTACAGATATGTATAAGTGAAAAATTAGTTTTAACCTTCCTACATATCTCAGTCACTACCTGGCTTCATTTATCCATTGACTGTTCTCTGACATTGTGAGCCCCTTCTTTATCAGACAATAGTTAGCTATTTTTGACTCTTCTTTAATCCTTTTCATTGTTGGAAGTGCAGAGTGGTGTAGTTTGGGATAAGGGCAGGGATTCAGAAACTCTGGGTTCCAACTTTAAATTTTCTTCTTGCTATCTGCACAAACTTAATCAGACCACTTAACAGAATCACAAAATGTTAGTATTGAAAGGTACCTTAGAAATCATCTAATGTAGGTGCATTTTATTTTTTATTTTTAAAAATGCACTTTATGGATGCATTTTGTGTTTTTACTCAAGACATCCTCTCCCACTATTTCAGACCTAACCCCACCAACATAACAAACAAAAATAGTTATGTAAACATTTTCTATGTAAGAACCTCATGTATTTACAAGGAAAATTTTTTTGTTTGTTTTTTTAACTTCCTTTGAAAAATCTGTTCATTTGCATGTGTAATTACTATACATTGTTCTCTGTACCCAATTGTTTTATTCTACATCATTTAATACAAAATTTTCCATATTTCTGTCATTTCCTCATAATTGTCATTTCTTACTGCATATTAATATTTCACAATATTTATATAGCATAGGATTGTATTTTCCAATTAGTCATGAATATGTCAATACAGTTTGTTCCTAGTTCTTTGCTATAATACAGTACATTGTCATGAAATTTTTGGATATCTGCTTCTGTCCTTGACTTCTTTGGGGCATATCTCCAGTAATTTCACTACTGTTTCTGTTAGTGGTGAACAAACCACAAGCAAAGACAGATTGAAATTCAGGATTTCTAAGTCTGTGGATTTCAAATCCATTGTTCTTTCTTCCTGTTATGTAGACTACTACTCCACTTACTAATTCTCCCTTTCCACATTTACAAAATGGAGAGTTGTTTTACTTATCTCAGAATATTATTATGAGAATCAATTAAATATATATATGGATACACCTTATAGCCATAAACCATAGGGCAGAACTACCTCCTTCCCATACAATATAGACACAACATTGAATTTTCATCACTTTATTCAATTTTCTTATCTTAAAAAGTCATTTTCTTTTCCTACCATATCATATAGTGTCTCCACTTGATTCAGTCCATTGTTTTCATCTTCTCATTTCTTCAATTCATCTTTGTCCCCCTTGGGATGAGGAATGCAATGCGGTGGGTGATGAAACTAGAAGAGGGAATTCAGAACTCAGTGTGGAAATTCCTCGAGTGATATAAATCAACAATTTATCTCTAACTTGAAGTCAATGAAACTTACTAATAAATCAGTCCTTGTGTAAAAAAAGAATGGATTTGAACTCAGGGCTTCCCAACTCCAAAGCTGTTCTTTATTCACTATGTCATTTTGTGTCTCAGGCTGGATATAGTCATTTCAAATGATTTTTCTTTTATTCAAGGAACAGCCTCTAATTAGGTATCATTTACTAATTAGGTATCTTTCACTGTGTTGAGATAGGAATGGGATCATGGACCCATAAGACATGCAGAATATTTTTCAATCAGAAATATATCAAGGGTAATAAGAGAGTTGAAGTATCCAGTTGTTGGATGAAAACTTATTCTTAAGAGATTTTAGGGAGTATGTAGTATCAGATACTATCTGTTAAGGACCATGCATAGGTGAAAGGGCAGGTCAATTCTCTGAGAACCTCCACAGCTGTGAATCATAAACTTGAAGGACTTGCAAAGCAGCCTTTACTTGTGGATTGGGAATGAAATAAATTGGAGGCAAGAGGGAAGAGGAGAGAGGTCAGACAACACAACTGCCTCTCAGTGGAAAGGTCAGAGAACAGCAACTGCCTCTCCATCTCCTTGTATGGTTATCATTCTCTCACAGGGGGATCCATTCTACAGGTCTGAGTTAGACCTCCAGCAGCTACTGGCAAATGGCTCTGTATCACAACTATTTCTGAGATTAGAGGTTATTTTATTTATTCTATTTGTCTCCATAGCATCTGGAACAGTGCTCACCAGCATATATTAGGCATTTAATAAATATTTTTAGATTGATAGTATTTGCAGATATGCAAAAAACTTTTACTATGCAAAAACACTTAACCCTATGACCCCAGTAAAAAGAATGAATTCTTGTCAGGAGACTAGAAAAGACAAAGTGGAGATGGGACCAAGAAAGTAGTTATGCTTTTATCTTAGGTGATGTTTAATGTAAATTATGTGCTCAAAAGAGTTAACAAAAGTGAAGTGAGCTTAGAATGATCTGCTCAATACATGGTGAATACAACTGTTACTGTAAAGCATCTAAGTTGCTCTGTATTCCTGTTTCCACGACTACAGGAGAGTGTGAGAACTAATGAACTTCATGCCTAGACTACAGAAATTGTTTCCTTACTAGGCTTTGTGATTGTAGTCTCTTCAAAATCTAATCCATCTTTGCCTGACTGACAGATTAATGGTGCTGAAGTTCTGCTTGGATCATGCCATTTTGCTATTCTGCACCTGTGGTATTTAAATTCTATAGCCTCCCATACCTTCTACTACCTCTCCTCCTCTCCCAAGGGTAATTTCTTTCAGGATAGACAGTGTTTTGTACTCCCTCTCTCACTCCCTTTTTTTTGGTCTCTGTCTCTGTCACTCTCTCTCTCTCTCTCTCTCTCTCTCTCTCTCTCTCTCTCTCTCTCTCTCTCTCTCTCTCTCTCTCTCTCTTTCTCTCTCAGTTCCTCTCTTCCCTTTCTCCCTGTCTTTATTCCTTCCCTCTTTCCCTCCCTCATTCTTTTTGTCTATCTCTATCTCTTTTTATCTGTCTCTCCCCCCACTGTGTGTGTGTGTGTTTTCTTCAAGTTTAACAGAGTGCTTTGTTCATTGTAGGGTGTTAAAAATGTGATTCCACTCCAAACAAGTTCCTATCTTCTACACTATCCCTGCCTCCTTTCAGAATTTATAGGTCTTTCAGAATAAATGCATCCAAGTGACTTAATGTGCCTTTTATGCTCCAACCCTAATCAATCCCAAATTCTAGTTGTATCTCTTGTAACATATTACCTTGCAGAAAGTGGCATTGTTTTGTGACAGCAATGTACTTGTACCCAGTGTACTTTGACAGCTAGGTGGTATATTAGAGTATTGGGTCTGGAGTCAAGAAGAGTGTTCTTCCAGAATTCGTATTTGGTCTCATACACTTACTAGAAATTACCCCAGGCAAAGCACTTAATTCTGTTTGCCTCAGTTTCCTCATATGTAATATGAGCTGGAGAAGGAAATGGAAAACCATTCCAATATCTTTTCTACCAAAACAAAAAACAAAACAAAACAAAAAAAAACAAAAACAAAAAAAAAAACAACAAATGGGATCACAAAGAGTTAGACTAAATAAAAAATGACTGAACTAAAAATACTTGTCACACCCTTCTCCTTATTCCCATGTGCCAGCACTGCCTTGAGTTTGAACTGCCTCCCAGCCATACAGCTTTCATCTAGAGCCATGATTGGCCAACTTGCAAATGCACCTCTTCAGTCACCAAGGACAGGAATTAATCACTGCTTCTCAGAAAATAACTAAAGATACATGTCCTACAGAACCAATTACAAGAATAATAACAGCTCACATTCAGATCATGTTTTATGGTTACAAAGCACTTTATGTACATTACCTTGTCAGACATAATGAGGCAATAGTGCCATTGCTCTATATGAAAAATAGCTCATTTTCTTTCTTCTTTCATTTCTTTAGCACTGGACTATGTATAAAGTGAGTATTTAATCAATTCTAAATAGATGCCCCTAAGTGTTGTCTCTCCAACCAAGCATTCTCTTCGCCTTGCTCACATTAGATGTGACAGGATCTAAATCCTCTTTAAATGGAATCTTACTTCATTTAATATGTATCTTTCACCTACTTGTCCCCTAATATGAATCTATAGTCTGTACCACTACTTTGGTTTTTCTGTGTGGACAGATTAGATTCATTGTGATGAGTTATTTGGCTAGGCAACTAAAAGTCCATCAAAACATCAAGGAACAATGGGGAAAGTAACAACAATAAAGCACTGACTATTGACTTAGAATACCTGGGTTGCTACTCTGCTCCTAGGTGCCTGAATTATATTCATTAAATCAAAGACTGCAAGTTAATTCTCTTCTCTAAGTCCTAATTTCTTCTTATATAAAAAAAAGAGTACTAGATGTACACTAGTACATCCTGTCATATCTATTGGTGTATGATTCTACTATCTTGATTTAGCTTTTACTTATACAATGACTAAGAGCCTGGCTTTTTATAAGTTATATAATGAAGTTAAATCATACATTGTTACATTATGACATTTGGACTGTAGCAGATGTTTTGATTGGAGTGTCTAGCCAGTTTGTTATTGTATTAACCCCATTTATTTTAGTGGTCCTAGATCATAGAGCTAGTCATAGATCTGATGGGATAGATATCACCATAGAATGGGATCAGATTGATAACCATATAAATCCCTCTGGCTCCTATAAAGATTCTTGATTTAATAATCTACTCAAAATACCTTAGAATTCTTTGTGATATCCTCTATGTCACTATCATACAAAATGCAGCCTTGGGAAAAATTATTTAGAAAAAGATGAATTTGACATGCTCCCACTTTTGTTTTTTTTTAATTACCATATTAATAAATGTGATAAAAATAATGATCAGTGACTTTCAAAGTAGTTTAATTTTTTATTTCTCGCAGAATATTATACAATATGATGCTTAGTTGCTGCCATGCTTTTAGCTAAAGAGAAATATGGAGACATTGAAACTCAACCCTGTGTCTGCCTGATAGGCAGATATTTGGGACAAATGGGTCTTGCCAGTATCTTTCTATGAGGCAATAATATTTTGCTTCTATTTCTCTTCTATATGTTTCCTAATCTTCCTTTTAAGAGGGTTTGTGTGTGTGTGTGTGTGTGTGTACCTAGTAAGAGACAATGTGAGGTATTGGATAAAAAGCTACACTCAGAGATATGAGAAGATCTTGGTTTATTTTTTTTTTTCCTGACACATTTTTGCTATAAGATCTTGGTCAAGTCATATGTACTTCAGCCCTCTAGGTACTCTATAGGAATATGTATTTCTTAAAAAATGCCTATCTAGCTTGGTAGTACCCTAATCTAAAAGTTCTTTATATAAATGAAAACAAGGCAAGTCAGAAGCATTCATTAAATATTTAAGTGTGAAGCACTATGCTAAATTCAGAAATTACAAATAGAAGCAAAAAGAAAGGCATTCTCTATCCTCAAGAAACATACATTTAATGGATATTGGCAACATAAAAAAGGAAGTTCATAAGAATGGGGAACTACCTAGCATACTAGGGCAAGGTAAAGAAAGATGGAGGATGTGGCAAGAATAATGAAGATATGGAAGAGTAGCCTAAAAGCCCTTCCTTAAAATGAAATTTCCAAAAGGAAATGACCAATTAGAACAAGGGACAGGAGGTGGAAAAGTGAGCTTTTAGCATGAGAAGACTGCTGAAAGATAATAGTGAAGGCAGATTCAGAGGTGAGAAGTCTGCTGAAGCAGAATGAGGAACATACCTTGGAGAATTAAGAGTGGAATCCAATGGAGAATCATAGGGTTATACGTAATTCACTTTGTTCTAGAATGCATTTAGCCTTATATTCTTCTCCCTCTCAGTTTCTTGAGAGCTAGATCTATGATATAGCTATTTTTACAGCTCTAAAAACTTAAAAAATTCCTAGGGATCTTAGTGAATGTTTTAATGTATTAAATAACTTCCTCCACCTATATGCAAGGGATCCCACAAAGCAATCTCTATCTCCTGGCCATTTACCTTTTTTTTTCAAAATATGATTCAGATAAATTATTTAGAACACTGATTTCAATTATCAGAGCTGAATGTTTCTCCATCAGTCTGATTAACAAGATCAATCAGTAGAAATCACTATTGGTCTATTTTAAAGACTATATTGATATTAAAACTAAGTGACCAACACACCACAGAACACGCATAGCCTCCCACCACTCATGTACTCACATTGTCCTTATAGAAATATTGTAAATTAAATTTTATTTTCAGATCTATCTTCCTTCCCCTTCCTTCCCATTCCCCAATAAGAAAACAAGAAAAATAAAACTTTCCTTGTACACATGTATAGCAAGGCAAAACAAATTCATGTATTAGTCACAAAATGTATGTATGTATCTATTTATTTATTTACCTTTCTATCTATGTATTGCATGCAATTGTTCAGATAGATTTATAGCACATATTGCTCCAAGAAGCTGTAGTATGAACAGTGGTCACACTCCTGGAAACCTTTTTGGTCAATGGGCTAAAATGAGGGTAACTGATAAGTCTCAAATCTGTCAGTTAGAAGATGTGTACCACAAACATGTGACGGCTTTCTCCATGTGGAATAGGCAGGTAAGAGTAATTTGTTCCAATGGCCATGAAGGTGATTAAAGCAGGCACTGTGTGGCATTTAGAGTTTAGTCAGGCATTGAAAATACCAAGGTCATACAAAGCAGCCTGGGCTATCGTCCATCATCTTAACTTTTATCCTGCCACTAGACCTTGATGACTCAGAAAGAGAGAGTTAGACTGATGAGTTAGTGCAGCTGGGCTTCTGATATCGGATTCATGCACAAGACATCACCCCATGATAGTATTGATCCTCTTCAAAAACGAAAGAGAAACAACAACAATAATAGGAACAACAACAACAAGGTATTAACAGAAAAATCTGTTTCTCTGACTGTCTCTGCCTCTGTTTATCTCTCTGTCTTTCTCTCTTTGTATATCTTATGGTACTGTGTTTTTACTTAATAATGATATTATATTGTGGGAAATCCCAGGACCATTCTGGTTCTGATCTATTCAGTTCCCTTCACCCTTTGAAGGTAAACATTTCCTTGAGGATCATAGGTAGATATCAGAAACCTGTTTGACCTTGTTGCCATTTTTATTCAAGACTCGTGAACACCTAGGGGATGCAATCATCCTGAGTTAAGAGTAACTGTGGGAGAACTTTAAATAGTGATAGAGACCGAAAAATCAAGTTTGATTTGTGCAAGGAATTTGGAGTGTTTTATTTTATTTTTTTGAAATTGTCATTTCTAAGGTCATTGGTCTGTAGAAATCCCAGAAGGGAAACTTAATCGAGCCATTGTGCTTGAAGAGAATGCTGACATTTTTCAAGTCCTTAAGAAGTTCTGAGTTACAAGCTACTTGTTACATCACAGCAAGCTTTGGATTCCATGATCTAAGGACTTTGAAGATGCCTCCTTTCTTTGGACCTTGAGTTAGCATTTAGAGCCTTTGTTGTAAGGAGTGCCTGATGTTCTAGTGCAAAGAAAAGGAAACACAGGCTTTTACTGTGTCTCAAGTTTCCAGGTTTCAAGAGGAGAATGTTGGGCTTTAAAGCACAACCTTGGCCTTCTCCTTGTTTTAAGTACAAAGTAATTTTGTCTAAATATAAAGGCAAAAAAGTTGGGAATAGTACTTCATCTTAGTTTTGTGCTTTTTAGTGATGCACAATGATTAAACCCATGAGTCCCATTAAGGCTGGTCCCTATAGGCCTGAGTAATTATGTTTTTCTTGATGATTTTGTGGATTGAACACTTTATACTCCCAGTGATGAATTTGTCCCTGGCAGGCTCAGCTGAGACGTGACACCAAAGCAAACACATAAGGTACTTTTAAAATTTTTACAATCTAATTCAAAATAATACAGCCTAATGATAGAAATAACTCATTATTGGAAACATTGGGGCAAGTCAGTAATGAGAAATTTATTGGACAGATTTGGAGAAAAGCCAGAGTTTTCATAGATCATTCATTCATTTAATCATCCATTTATTTAATAAATTTTATTATTAAGTACCTACTTTGTAGTATGTATAGTGCTAGGTTTTAAGGGTACAAAGATAAAAATAATATAGAGACGGCCCTCAAGGAATTTGCATTCATTGACTAAGATTACATCCTATTAGTAACATCCTAGTAGTTTACATATTACCCCAGAAGTCCACTGGCAAGAACTTGGGACAAACTATTGGATTTTGTGTGTCATTGTGTATCTTTGTTTTCCAGAGTTCTGTAAACTAAAGACACTCTAAATAACATGATTTTATGAAGGACCTCTACCACAATATTTAATGTAAAGTATTTCATAATTTCAAATTAAATATTGTGATAAAGATCCTTCATAAAATCACCCTTTCTTAGGGACCTGTATTCAACATGACAATAAGGACAAAAATGCACATGGAATGAATGTAACACTTTGAGGGCAAGGACTATGTTTTTTTTTTTTTTTTTTTTTTGGTTGCACCCCCAGTGTCTTCAACTGTTTAAGACTCTGACACTATGTTTATATATATTTATTTATAAATATATAAACATAAATATATAAAAATATAATTTATAAATATATAAATATTATATATGCACACATATGTATACATGTATAGACATATATAACACATAAGTATACACACATCTATTCACATTTATAAAGATATCATATATAGATAACTGTAAGTTGAACTGTATTAAATTAAATAACATACGATAAGCAGATCACAGTACCATACATTTAGAGATGGAATCAGGTTCATCCCTTTCCCTCATTTTACAAATGAAGAAACTTAGTCCAAGAGAAATTGACTTGACCAAGGTCATACAAATAAGTAGCAGAATCAGGATTTGAACCCATGTCTTGACACTTTTCACTCCACTATGAGTGACTTTCTGGTTTATCATAGCATCAACTGTCAGAGTACTAGATTTGCCTTAAGTTGGAGCAATCACTATTGCTAGACATTCTGAGTGCTCTATCAATTAGCATTTTGCCAGTAATTTTATGTGAATACCGAGCAGCTTAATGATTTAAATCCTAAATTTGCTTCTTTCTGATTAATATCTTTCCATCACTTACTGAATATTGCCACTCTGTCTTCTGATGACTTTAGGAGACTGACACATACATGATGGAAAGATACTAGTGAGACTTGAGTTACACTGTATTCATCACAAGATGGAAGATGTTCTGTCTTTGCTTCTGATTAATTTATAACAACGGGCTCTATTATGCTTCCTTGCTTTATATATATATATATATATATATATATATATATATATATATATATATATACATATATATTTTTAGATTTTAGACATTCTATGGAAGTGTAGATTTCATGTGAGAGAAAAAATAATCAGGGCATGTTTCAGGAGCATTGACATGCAAATTTTAGGGACCTCCCCCCTTACCCCTACCCCAGACTTTTCAGATAATGCTAAAAGGATTTTTGTTTTTTTGTTTTTTTTGTTTTTAATATGCCTCAGGTAATAGGAACATAAAGCAAGGTTACAAGCTTTGTTGTATCCCTGTCTGATGTTTGTTTCCTATCATAATGCTCCTGACTTAGACAAATGGAAGGAATAAATAGCAGATAGCATAGATAAGAGACAATCTTTATGGCAGTAAGTATAACTGAATCAGCTGGTCTGGGTACCCAAAGGTTTACAGACTGACATGATCTACTGATCTATGTAAATAAACTAATGCTCTTATTCTTATGATTTGAGGAGGGGGAGAGGGATAAGTACATTGTAATGTGATTCAGTCTTAACTACTCTGCTCTTAAACAGCTGAGCAATTAAGGTCATTATTCAAGTACCATCTCAGAAACCTGTTTGAAATAAGGATGAGTGAGTACCTTGATGAAAAGACCAGAAACAAAAATAGCATCCTTGACATAGTACAGGTGGAATCTATGCCAGAATTTTTCTGCACCTTGTAATTATAGATTGATCTTTTCTATTCTGCATTAGGACTAATTTCTTATCTCTGTAGGTAATGTGCCCTTAATGTGAAAGAGAGAAAAAATTCATACCACTTCCCTCCTCATACTGTACTTTGGGATAAACAGGATTATCAGATTTTCCACCTCTGGTTTTTGTCCAAACATTCATTTTGCTTTGTTGGAACAATCTATATAACCTTTATTGTTATTCAAATCCCGTCCACCCAACATGGTACAGTTACACACACACACACACATACACACGTGTTCACGTGTTTATATGCTTATGTATGCATATATACACGTGTGTATATAGTCATATATTCATGTGTATATATATACATATATTATATATGTGTGTGTGTGTGTATCCATCCATATATGTGTATGTTTGTTCTCTTTGTGAAACAGTAAGGTCCATATAGGCATATATATATATATATTTTTTTTTTCTTAGTAGCTCCCCCAAAGTCTAGACTAATGAGTTGCATATACTACACACATAAGTATCTTTTGAATTCAATGGAAAATTTCCTTTAACCTGTTCACCAGAAGGACCCAAGATAGTATGCAATGTTCTTGTTGTAACAACAGAAAGCGCAAATGCAGGTTTTCATATGGGGTAAGATTGTTAATATGTGTTAGGCACTGGAGTGGATGGGATAAACTGTATTTCCACATAGGTACCAAGAAAAGATTTTTGAGGAAGAGTAACACTATATTCGCTATTACATTATCAAGAGTATTTCCAAAGGGAAGACAGGGAAAAACAGTAATTCTAGAAATCTGAAAAGTGCCCAATTGCTTGATAATTTACTTAGCTTAAAATTTGCTAACATTAACATCCAACTTTAAAATTTATTTAGGACATATCATACGTTGTCTCATGGGAGCTTCACAACAACTTTTGAGGCATATGCTGAGAAGTATGAGTGTACTGATTAATATTTAACAATCGGATTTCCTTAAAATGTATTCACTTTGAAGTCTAATATACATTATGAACATTTTCTCCACCACTTTTTTAGCTATAAACTGTCAACAACATATTAAATCATGCCCTGATTTGTAACATTCGCTGATTTCCAAGATTCAAATGCTCACATTGAAAACAACAATGAATTCTTGATCTTGCTAATATACTGGAATTGAACCCAGAACTTTATAAACCTATAATCAGAATGTGTCGGAGATAGAAAATGAATGTCTTCTCAATGTTAAATCAAATCTTCTTTCCACTCTACCACTGCCAACCATGATCTCACTTCTGTCTTTGTTCATCTTCATTTTTAATTGGAATTAGACAGTGGTTGTGAATAATTTGTTTGTCCCTTCTTTCTTTAAACTCCTCTTCTCTGAAATAAGGGACCTTAGCAGTTAGTGAGTCTAATCAATACCTATAAAAACACCTTTGCTCTCTTGACTCCCATCGTGCTACCATTTCCTGACTTTCTTTTGTCTAAGCCATGGCTCATCTCACCTTAATTGCACTTCCTCTTCCATCTTTAACTAGTCTCCTCTTTCTGACTCCCATACATGGTCAGCCCCCAAGTTTCTATCATTTACATTTTCTCTAAGTTCTTTTTTTCTTGAATGTGATATAATTGAAGATGATTATGTGGAAGGATTTTAGTGAACTACAATCCAATATGATTCAACAATGTTACATCTCAGCCAAGAAAGGTATAGGTGTCAGGCTCCCTTAAGAGACACAAAGTATCTACAAAGAAAAGGATGGTATTGTGCTACTTTGCCTCACTTATACTGTATTTGTAATATAGATTAAATCTGTATGCCACTTTTAATGAACAGCAATAATATTAGGGAAGAACCAAAATAAAGCAGGAAGAGTGGACAAAGTGTTAAAACTATGGGGATCTATTAAAAGAAAAAGTTGTATTTGACATAGAAAAAAAAAAGGAGACCTACAAGGGACATGAGAGAGGTTTTGTTTTTAATATTTTGATTTCTATGATGTGAAACATGATTATACTCATTCTGCTTGAGCCCTAAGCACATAATAATAACATTTGGTGAAAATTACAATAAAAAATTTGAATTGACATCAGGGGAAAATTTTTTAATAGTCAAAGTTATCCAAAGTAGAATGGGTGTCATCAGAAGAATGTTTTCCTTCACTTAAAATCTTCAAATAAAAAACTGTATGACAATTTGATAGATATGATGCAGGAAAAATATTCCAAATATGAAATTCCAGTTTTTTTTCTGTGACTCCTATATCCATATTTATAGTCTCCACCCTTCTTCTAAGATACTTCTATATCTCCCACTGTCTGCTAAAATATTCATAGAATTCTCACTTGGAAAGAATTTCAGATGCCATAGAGTCAAATTCATATCTAAATAAGAATCCCACTACAATATAACCAAACAAATGGGCACTAGATCTTTGCTTGAAGATCTCTAATGGGGAGAGGAGCGCACTATTTTCCCAAGTGACCTATTTCACTTTAGGAGCATCATAATTGTTGGAGATTGTGTTTTTGTTTACTTTATATTTAGCAGGAATCTTTTTCTCTTCAACTTCCACCTATTGTTCTGTATTCTGTCACCTAGAGTCAAGCAGAACAAAATGAATCCCTCTTCCCATATGACAATCCTTCAAATACTTAAAGAATAACTGGTCTTCTCCAGTTAGCATATCTCCAGTCCCTTCAACTAATCCCTATATGGAATGAACTCACTATTCTTTACATCTTCTACCTAAATGTCCTGAAATCACTTAAGACTTGGTATACCTAAGTCTAGGGTCATCATCACTCATTCAAATCTGCTTGTTCTCTAGAATTTCCGATTTCTGTTAATGGGATTGATATTTTTCTAGTCACTGGGGTTCAAAATAGGAGCCGTCTTTTACAATGACGTTTTTTGCTTAAAACATTTGCTAAGCCAATAAATCTTGTGAACTCTTTATTCGCAATTGACTTTTTCCATGGCTTTCTATTGCCATTTCCATAACTTTAGCACAGGGTCTTGTTAACTCACACCTGAACTATCTCAATAATTTCATAATGAATTTGGTCAATTCTTATTCTACTCATTCACCCTAATTTATTTTGCATATTAGTGTCAAGGTGATTTTTCCAAAAATCTGGTTCAGATAATAATGACTCTTCTAATGTTCATATTCTTAACCTTAGTCTTAAAGATTCTTCACAATTTGGACAGAATCTATTTGTTTTTTCTTATTTCCCATTTATCTGTTATACAAAGACTACATTCTGGCTAGTTGGATCTATTTGCTGTCCTATAGAATAGGTATCATATCTATCCTCATTTACACCTTTGCTCATATTGTTCCTACTGGTTGGGAAAAAAAACAAAACAAAAAACTTTTACAATCTTCTTTTCCTTTTAAACTTTGCATAATTTTTCAGGATTTAAATCATAGATTATCTTCTCAATGGACTCTGTCCTAATTATTCCATCAAGATATAGTGGTCCCCTCTCCAAAATTTCTATACCTATTACTATGTTAACTATTTCTATTCCATTAATGCTGAGCTGTCTAAGAGTTATTTGCATTAGTTTAATAAATCAAGTGCATTTTGGGAATTATGAGGGCATTCTTCAGTTCATTAACTATAGCATTAAACACAGTGTTTTCTGTCCACTAAGTGTGCAATGAAAATCTGTTGATGAAAGGTTTTGATGCATACAACTATGTTCACCCACACCTGCATTCCCACCCCAAATGATCTGATTTCTATTGTTGAAAGGAAAATTCTTTGTTTGGACTTTTATCCTGATTAATGAGGCAAAAATCAGGATAAAGAAAATTTGAAATAATTTATTATAAATCCTTTAAGATACACACATTGACAGTCTGATGGCTGGAGATCTGTAAGGGCTTCAAAGCAGGGCCAGCTCTTATTGGTAACCTTCATAATGAGATAAAGACAATACAGAGAGATTGATGCTATCAAAAGGGGATTGGGTCCTTGAATTTCCTCCCAAAGATAATAAGTAGAAGTAATTTTCTGGCAAGGGTACATCATAGGTAAGAGGAGATAATACAAAAATGTATAGATTCTGGCCTACTTCCCCCAAAGAACCACCCCCAACCCAAACTAACAAATAGGTCTGGGAACAATGAGTCACTGGGTCAACATAACTGTAATATTATTCGAGCTCTTCTATTGCAAATAAAAGGTAAGTACATGAAGTGATATTAAAAGCAGTGTATTTGGAATTCAAAGATCTAGGTTTAAAGGTCTCTTCTGCTTCCTACCAACTGCTTGTAACCTTAGACAAATCATTTGTCCCTGCCATCCGAGATTGGGTTAGATTGGATAATATCCCATCGAAACTTAATTGCCATATTCCTTAATGTTCCTTTGTCTTTTCCCTGGAAAGTTCATTCTGAATGACGCTTAGAATTCCAGAGATTTGGGGACATTTGAAACTAACTACTTCAATTCATACTTTGAAAAGAATCCCCAATGACACACACTTGAGAAGTGATAAATCAGCCTCCACATAAAATGCTCAAGTTAGAAAGAACGCAGTACTTCCCATGAGCAATTCATTGCACTTTATGATAACTCCCTTTGCTAGTAGAAAAGTTAAAGTTTGCTTATCTTACATCAAACTCCAATTTATGTCTTTGCAACTTCTACCTAGTGCTCCAGAAGGCAGAACTAGCCTTGGGGCTAAATTTCTGGGCTCTTCTCAATACCTGTGGGCTCACTATCCAGAGAATTCAGAGAAAATCTATTGTTTTTCCATATTTTTAACAGGGAACATATTTTGATCCAGGACTAATTATCATGGTTTTAAACCTATTGCTCATCATTGGGAGGAAAAAGGCACACACACACACACACACACACACACACACACACACACAGACACCTGATAATTCCTGAGATAAAAAAAAGATATATGATCAACTACTATTTAAATTTAATCAATTATGATTTTAATGATTGCAAGCAGCTTGTTTTCTTCTTTCTGCCATCATTCTTTGACAAGTAGTTTCTTCAAGTGGCTTAGAAAAATCAATGAGAGGGAGATGATGTATTATCTGTTTTGGGACCCAGTATTGAAAGAAAGGGACAGTCAGACACATATTCTATTTTCTTTCCCGTGAAAACCCTGCAAAACAACTTGAAAATGATTGTTTAACCAATCACTGTCTTATTCGATTGCCTGCAAATTGAGTATTCAGATTGTGATATCTTCCCATTTCTTTATTTGTGCTTATAATGTGCTTAGCCATTATGGCATAAAAAGTACTAACAGATCATATTTTTGAGTGATTACTCTGTTTCTTACCAGTGGCAATTAATAGAAGAGAGCTTGTTATTATTAATTAATAATCAAGGATGAGTTTAAAATAAGCATATACATAATGTAATGGAAAGAATGCTGGATGATTTGGAGTCAAGGGACCCAGATTGTAGACATGGCTTTTTGGGACTCTATTTGCTATATTACTTCTGTAATTTGAGAATTCAATGAATTAGCAAACATTTACTAAATACCTGCTGTATGTGAAGAAATGTGATCTTCAGACTTTTGTTTTAACATTTATAAAGTAAAGAAATTAGCTCTGGTAAGCCTTGAGATTTCTTTCATCTTTAAATCAATGACCAAAACTTTGATCTGATCCTCTATTCTGCTTTAGTGAAATATTGGTATGAATGGTCCTACTCTTAGAAATAACAGAGGGTGGTGACAACCTTTAAGTCCCAATTTCCCCAAGCAACTTTTCACAATTGCTAGTACCTAGAATATTTTCCCTCCTCATCTATGTCTCCTGGCTTCCCTGACTTTTTTTTCAAAGCCCAAATAAAACTCTACCATCTACAGTCCCATTTAATTCTCATGTCCTTTCTCTAATAATTATCTCAAATTAATCCTGTATATAACTGGTTTGTACCTAGTTGTTCTCTTGTAGGGACCATATTCTACATTTTTTTTTGTTTTTTGTTTTTTCCAATTTTAACATAATGACTGAACCAAAGCATGTGCTTTATAAATGTTTATTGACAAACTGCTAATGACTTTCATTCCAAGATTACCTTCCAACTATAAGCATACACAAACACACACGCACACACATACATATGTGTATATATATATATGTATATATATATATGTGTGTGTGTGTGTGTGTGTGTGTGTGTGTGTTATATATGGTGGTTTATATGCTTTCTCCTCCCAGTAAAATGTGGCTTCCTTGGGGATAGGGGCCATATTATTTTTTTCTTTCTGTATATCTTAACAGGACTTAACAATGTGTAACAAATATTAAGTACCTAATACATACTTGTTGGCTGACTGATACCAGAATAAAAATACACATAAGCAATTTCTAAACTTAGAAAATACACTAATTCCATAATTTTCAAAAGACTTTATGGATCACCTATTACAATCTCCATTTATTATTATTCAAAAAATTGGTATTACAAATTACTTTTGACCTAATTTTCCAGGCATATATATACTATGCCCATTCACGTACGTTACTCTTCAATTGTCCCATTTTCTTTTCCTCATATGCAAAACTTTTGTCTTTGGAGCAGCTAGATGGCACAGTGGATAGAGCACTGGCCCTGAAATCAGGAGGATACTGAGATACTGAGGTCTGGCCTCAGATACTTAATACATTCTAGCTGTGTGACCTTGGGCAAGTCACTTAACCCCAATTGCCTCAGCAAAAAAACAAACAAACAAACAAAAACACTTTTGTCTTCAGTCTTTGAACAGGCTATAACCTTGCTTATAATGAACCCCTCTTTCATCTTTACTTCTTAGGATCACTACTTTCCTTCAAAACTCAGCTCCAACACAAAGTCTTACTTTTTTTAATAGTTATTTTTTTGTTTATTTTAAATACACATTGCTTCACATATCATGTTGGGAGAGAAAAATCATAGCAAAAGAGAAAAACCATGAGAGAGAGATAAAAAAAATAGAAAACAGAATTGAAAATAGATTATGTTGATTTGCATTCAGTCTCCTTAGTTCTTTTTCTGGATGGCATTTTTTACCTAAAGTCTATTGGGATTGCCTTGGATGGCTGAACCACTGAGAAAAACCAAGCCTTTCATAGTTGATCATCACACATTTTTGCTGTTAGCGTGTACAATACATTCCTATTTCTGTTTATTTTGTTCAGGATCACTTTACATGAAGTTTTTCAGGCCATTCTAAAATCAGCTTGTACATAATTTTTATAGAACAATAATACTCTATTACCTTCATATACCACAACTTATTCAGCTATTCCCTAATTGATGAGCAGCTATTCATTTTCCAATTCTTTGCTACTACAAAAAGAACTGATACAAACATTTTTGTTCATCTTGGTTCTTTTCCCTCCTTTATGATGTCCTCGGGTTACAGAGCCAATAGTGGCACTGACAGGTCAAAGGGTATGCACAGTTTTATACCCTTTTGGGCATATTTCCAAATTGATATCCATGTTTGACTCTTTTCACAACTACAACAACAATGCATTAGTGTAGCAGTTTCCCCACATCCCCTCCAACATTTATCATTATCTTTTTCTGTCACCTTAGCCAATCTGACAGGTGTGAGGTGGTACCTCAGTGCTGTTTTAATTTGCATTTCTCTAAGCAATAGTGATTAAGAGTATGATTTCATGTAACAATAGATGGTTTTAATTTCTTCATCTGAAAATTGCCTGTTCATATCCTTTAACCATTTTTCAATTGGGGAATTATTTGTTTTATTATAAATTTGAGCCAGTTCTTTATGTATTTTGGAAATGAGACCTTTATCAAAAATACTGGCTAAAGATTTTTCTCCATCTTTGTACTTCTCTTTTAATCTTGTTTCTGTTGGTTTGGTTTGTATAAAACTTTTTTAATTTAATGTAATCAAAGTTGTCCATTTTGTCTTTCATATTGTTCTCTAGTTCTTTGGTAATAAATTCCTCCCTTCTTTAAAGATCTGATAGGTGAATTATCCCTTGTTCTCCTAATTTATTTATGATATTATCCTTTATGCTCAAATCATGTATTCATTTTGACCTTATTTTGATATGGGGTGTGAGATGTAGGTGTTTGCCAAGTTTCCAACAGATTTTTCAGTAATTGTGTCAAATAGTGAATTCTTACCCCAGAATTTGTAGTTTGAAGATTTAAAAAATACCAGATGCTATAGAACTTGATTGATCCCCAATAACATCAGAGGTGAAACTAGAATGTCCATTATCACCACTATTATTTAACATTGTACTAGAAATGTTGGCTTTAGCAATAAGAAAAGAAAAAAAGAAATTAGAGTAGGCAATCAGGAAATAAAATCACTCTTTGTAATTGGTATGATGATATACTTAAAGAGAATCCTAGAAAATCATACAAAAACCTACTAGAAACAATTCACAGCTTTAGCAAAGTTGTGTGATATAAAATAAACCCACACAAAATATCACTGTTTCTATATATTACTGACAAAGTCTATCAGCAAGAGATAGAGAAATTCCACTTAAAATTACTATAGATAAAATATTTGGAGGTTTAAGATAAACCAAGATAAACACAATAACTATATGAACACAATTACAAAACACTTCTCACACAAATAAAGTCAGACCTAAACAACTGGAAAACTTTCAATTGCTCATGACTATACTGAGCTAATATAATAAAAATGACAATTCTGCCTGAATTGGCCTACTCACTCATTGCCATATCAATCAAACTGCCAAATATATATATTTTTATAGTACTACAAAAAATACTAATAATATTCATCTTGAAGAGCAATGAAGAATATCCAGTGATTAATGGGAGGAAAAATTAAGGATACTTGCTTAGCAGCACAAAACCTAAAATTATTATAAAGCAGCAGTCATCAAAACTAACTGTCACCCACCCACTCCCTTATTTCCTATCAGCCCACCCACCTCATCTTAGTAGTGTTTTTGTTAACCCACTCCATCTACTACCTTATGAGCTACCACCCCTTCACCCCTTCTGTTACCTTTCCCTAATATTTCTGCCCCTCCTTCTATCCTGCTCCTCTCTTTCCTTTTCTTCTTTCTCCTCCTACTTAGATAAATTCTTATACCCAACTGAATGATTAAGTTATCTTCTTTTAGAGCCCAAATTGATAAGATTAAGCTTCAGAGAATGCTCATTTTCCTTCCTTCTTTCCCTCAATTGTATTAGATTTTCTACATCTCTTCATGCAAATTAATTGTCCCATTATATCTCCTCTTTTCTCTTTTTCTATTACAGAAGGTTTTCCATCCTTTAATGTATTTTTCTTTGATATCATCACATCAGAATCTACTCACAACCACACCCTCCTCAGTGTATATGATGACTCCTTCTATCTGCCCAGTAACATGAAGTTCTAAAGAAATACAGATATCATTTTCCCATCTAGGAATGTAAAGAGTTTAACCTTTAAATAATATATTTTTTTTCACTGTTTACCTTTCTATGCTTCTCTTGAGCCCTATGTTTAAAGATTAAATTTTCTATTTAGTTCAGATTTTTTCAATAGAAATTATTGAAAGTCTCTTACTTCATTGAAACTCTATTAATTCCCCTGAAAGATGATGCTAAGTCTAGTTGGATGGTTAATACTTGATTGTAACCCTACATTTTTGCCTTCTGGAATATGATATTCCAGACCTTCCAATCCTTTATTATAGAAGCTGCCAGATCCTGGATAATCCTGACCGTTGCTTCTTGATATTTCAATTGTTTTTGTAGAGAACCTTTCAGTATTTTTACTTTGAGACTGTAGTTTTGGAGTTTCACAACAATGTTCCTTGAAGTTTTCTTTGTGAAATTTCTTTCTGAAGGTGATGGATGTGTATTCCTCCAGCTCCCTACCCCCATTTCTAGTATATTTGGACAGTTTTCCTTAATGACCTCTTGTACAATGCTATCTAGGCTCTCTTTTTTTTTTTTTTTTTTTTTTTTTTTTTTTTGGTATGGCTTTCAGATAGGGCAATAATTTTTAAATCGTCTCTTCTGGATCTATTTTTCAGTTCATCCACTTTGCCAGTTAGGTATTCCACATTTTCTTCCATTGTTTCATCCTTATTAATTTGTTGCATAATTCTTGCAGTCTTGCGAAGTCCTTAGCTTCCATTTGCTCTGTTATAGTTTTAAATGTGCAATTTTCTTCAGTTAGCTTTAGTATTTCTTTTTCCATGTTAGCTAATTCTACTATTTAAGGAGTTGTATTCTTCAAACATTTATCTTTCTTTCCTTTTCCAAACTTTTGACTCTCTTATGCATACCCTTCATTTCTTTTCTCATTTTTTTTCTACTTCTCTTATTTTTAAAATCTTTTATGAGCATTTCCAAGAAGCCTCTTTGGGCTTGAGATCAGTTTATCCCACTCTTTGAGGTTTTTTCTGTGGACATTCTGTCTTCTTCTGATTTTGTGGCTTGGTCTGCCCTATCACCATAGTATCTTTCTATGGTCAAGATTCTTTTCTGTTTCTTGCTCATTTTCTTTCCTTTACTTTTGGTATTTCCTCTTTTTTTTTTTAACTTTTATGATTGAGATTTGCTTCTGGGATAAAGGCAGCATTGTCCCAACCTTCCTATGCAGTTCTAAGCCTTGACTTTGAGCATACTACCCCTTTGTAGAGAGTAGATTTGCCTGCTCTTTCCAGGAAAAAAGCCCCTGTTTCCCAGACTTTGCCTGCTGAGCTGGGACTGGAAACTGTCTCATTGATTTGCTTCTCTGTGGAGCCAGGACTGAGGGTTTTAGTTTGCTAATTTGCTGTGATTAAGGTACTTTCACCAGCTTTTTCAGAAACTATCTGAGCTGGGATGACCACCCCTTTCACTCCAGTGAGACTGACCTTTTTTGAAAAAAAAAATTTAATCTATCTTGAGCTGGAGAGTGGTTTCATTCTCCAAAGTCTTTCTTAACCACAGTAACTCATCATCAACAATTGCAAATTTCTCTCTGATAAGCCTAATGTGGATTATTTTTCCGTGCTTAGATGTATGTGAGTTGGACAGTATTGTCACTTTTTATAGAATTTAAGAATTGTTTCATCTTTTTTTGTTGTTGTTTTTCCATTCTCTAGCATCATGCTTTGTATAAATAATTGTTTCTAATTAAGTACAAAAAAGGAGGAAACTGAGACTCTGGGAAGTTAAATGACTTATCCAAGATCATGCAGAATGTCAATTCTTTGACATTTCAGTCCAGGCTCTCTGCTTTAAGATCTAAAACTCTTTGCAGTGTGCCTCCACTGCCTTTAGATATAGTAGCATAAACACACTAACCACTCACATTTAAAAACATCTTCTAAATCCTGGGGATTCTCAAAGGGCACATTTACTTTAGGAGAGTTAAAGCCAGAGGAAGAGTCTTTGTTATGTTTTTTTTTTTTTAATGGTGTTTTGGGTAACCTACTTTAAAGACTATCTTTTGTCAGAAAATTATTTCCCCCTATAAGAAGCATGATGTATTTTCAGATCAGATTTTTCTGGTCATAGAAAGGAATTTAGATTATTGATATTATGTTTATGCTTAGCATTCATAGGGAAATAAGACCACAGACAACCTGGGATAAGGAATACCAAAAGTTTCCATAGGGCATGCAGGATTTATGATTCAGCTATCAAGCTGGCAAGAAAGAAAGAGGGAGAGAGAGGGAAGGAGGGGGGAAGAAGGAAGGAAGAAAGAAGAGGAGGGAGGGAGAGAAGGAAGGAACGAAGGAGGGAGGGAGGTTTGAAGGAAGAAAAAAAAGAAAAAAAGGAAAGAAAGAAAAGACAGAGGGAGAAAAAGAAAGGATGTAAGAAAGAAAAAGCACTTATTATGGGTAAAACACTATTTTAAGCACTGGGAAGACAAGCAGAGAAACAGTGACAATCATCTCTCTCAAAGAACTCTCATTTCAATAAGGAGGAACACATATAGGAATTTTAAGCTACATGTCAGATGGAAAGGCTTCATGGTCCTTGGGGAGCTACAGCAAAACAGATGGTAATGCATCTTTCTCAGTTATCATTTCTATCTAAATCGAATGAAGAATAGATCAAGATCTGGGGTAAAGATGACACAGAAGACAAAAAATCATTTCTGAAACACACTGAAATCGAGCTAGGTTGCTAAGTTAAAGTTATGAACACTGAAAGATAAGAGAAGTATTACAAACCAGAAGGGAGGGTGACTTTACCAAAACTGAGATTTCTACATGGGCAATGGAATGATTGCAAGCTTAGTATCTGGAATAAGTGGCTTGAAATGTGTTTTGAAAATCAACTTCTTGAAGAAAGATTTAGTTGAGTGAGAATCTGGTTAAGGGAACCAGGCCACAATAGGCCATTTGAGTGCAAGTAGATGACATTTCCTACGGTGAGACAGAGACTCCGACCCCAGAATTCTCTACTCCTCAGAGATAGAAGTAAAGAGCAGTTCAGAGAAGGGATTGCCTGGGTATAGTCCTTAGGGAAAGGGCAACCTAATATCTCATAGTAACTAAATATCCTTGCTAATTAGAATTAGCTCAATGGTTTTTAAATTTCTAGAAGATTGCAGATACTACTAGAATCCTCTAAATGTTGGTGTCCAGTTGCCATTTTCATTGGACTTGTAGCTTAAATTTCTGTATGTATTTTTTATCCCTTTAGAATCTGAGTTCCTTGAAAGAAAGGATGGTCTCTTTCTGCTTGTCTTCCCAATATATAACACAATATTTTGCAATTAGTAAAGTCCCTGTTGTTTTGCCCTAGTTATGGCTCTTTATATGATACCCTAAATACTTTCCTTTTGTGGAACATTTATTCCCATGATCCCATGCTATATCCATCTTCCACCCTGTCCCTGCAGGTCCTCCTGTGGTACTGCAAACAATTTTATGTTAGAAATTAAAAGAAAAATATAATTAATTTCCTAGAAACTCATCTTATAGGCAACTTTTTCAAGAATTCACCTATGCTTTACAGAGAATTTTACCTAAAAGGAATATATTGTGTAGCCTGTTTATCTAGATGATAGGTTGTACTTCCTTCCTTCCTTCCTTCTACTAACCTTGAGCTGACCTATAGATTTGTCTTCATCAGGTGACTATTGCCTCACAGATAACAGTGATAAAAAACTGCATAATTGCAGTAAGAAATATGAAAGGCATAAATCTTTCATGATGTCTCCTAATATAAGTAACATATTTATAAATGAAAATCAGTTTTATAAACTACTATAAAATAGGACTTGATTCTTTTTTTCAGGTAATTAATTATTGACAGTTTCTGCTTATATTCTGCTTGGAAAGCACTTATTTTTACCTGAGAAAATCCTCAGAGATCTAATTGATAATGTTCATATTTTGAAGTGCTTCTAAAAATAATTTCATTGTATCTTTTAGAAGTTATTACATGGTTTTAAGCTTCAAAAATGATAACAAATAAGTAATATTTATATAGTAGTTTAAGATTTGTTAAACACTTTATATACATTATCTCATTTAATCCTCTTAAAAACCCTGTAGGTTTGGTTCAGTTTTACAGATAAAGAAACTGAGGTTTGAGAAGTTTAGTGACAGGTAAAGAGTCATAAAACTAATAAATGAAAAAAACAACTCTGAAATTCCACATCGATCAGAATGACAAAATCACAATGATTGGAAGGGCTGAAGGAAAAAAGCACATCTATGCACTTGTGCTGTAGTGTGAATTTGTTCAGTTGTTTTGTAAAACAATTTGGAACTGCATACCCAAAGTGACTTACTAAATACCCTTTGATCTAACAATACCTGTAATAGACTTATACTTCAAAGGGATCAAAGAGGAAGAGAGACAGAGAGAAAAAATCAGAGAGACAAAGACAGAGAGACAGAGAATGAGAACATAGAGCATGTGTAATCTATAAATCAGGTGGAATTGGAATCATGGAATGATTCAATGGTCCCTTGCACTGCAAAGCATATAGAGAAATGCATGTTCATTTCTATTGAAATAAAATGAGGAACAGATCAAGACCACGGTTAACAATGACAAAGAAAACATGAAATGATTTCAAAAACAAAAACAAAAAATTAGAGTAGGATTACTAACAAAAAGTTAGTTATCCAGATACTAACTGAATATACAGGTATCCAGAGTTGAATATCTGGTATATATTAAATTTTAAAAAAATTAAAGTGTTTGAAGTGGAATTTCATCAAAGTCTTCCTACCTTCAGGTCCAATATTTTGTCCTTTATATCATATCATTCCCTATAAAACAAATTCTCGGTTGGGATAAAATCCAATGGCCTATACCCAGAGGGGATCTATAAGATAGAGAATTCTAATTCTCTAGGTTTTTGAAACTCATCATGTTTAAAATAACATTCACATATTCTTTACTAAATCTACCCTCATCTTTTAATGTCTCTGTTTCTACTGAGGATGTCAGAGTCCTTCCCATCCCTAGGTTTATACTCTTTATGCTGACCTTGGCTTTTTGTTCTCCATACCCAAAGTCACTTACTATTTCTCTTATCCAATTAGTTGCCAAGTTTTGTGAAGTCTGAATTCACAACATTAGATATTTCTGTTCCCTTCTCTCCATTTACAGTGTCACACCACACACCCCTACTGAGTTCTTTCTTTCTCACCTAGATGTCAGTGATAGCCTCCTAATTGATTTTCCTACTTACAATCTTGCTCTTTTCCAAATCCAAATAAAACACCCGCATTACCCTGTTTCTCACTTGCTCAAAAATTTGCTTAAAAAATATTGTCTTCAACATATCATTTAAACTTTCCACAACATATCTCTAGTCTTTCTTTCCAGATTGACACTATTTTTTTATATTATTCTCCTCCAAAGATTGTACATTCTGACGAAATTGAACTAGTAGCAGTTGCCTTTAACCCAACACCCTGAATTATCCCTCTATACATTTGCACAAATGGTTCCTCAGGACCTTGAATATACTTTTTCTTTCACACAACTCAGATTCCTTTTCATAAAGGCTCAGCTCAGGTGCTATCTTTTTGTTTAATTATATTACAGCTTTTTATTTACAAGATATATGCATGGGTATTTTTTCAGCATTGACAATTGCAAAACCTTTTGTTCCAACTTTTCCCCTCCTTCCCCCCACCCCTTCCCCCAGATGGCAGATTGACCACTACATGTTAAATATGTTGAAGTATAAGTTAAATACAATATATGTATACATGTACTAGGTGCTATCTTTTGGGGCACACCCTCTCTGATCCCTTCTGTTGTTAGTGCTTTCTCCCTCGTAGAACTATTTTCACATACTTGTTGTTTTTGATTGCCCTTTTTTCTTAAAGATGATCAATAACATCTTGAGGGTGATGTCTTGACTTGGGCATGATTGAATTTAAGTGAGTGGATAAGTGAATTTCAAATTCAATTTCCCTTACCTATGTTATAATGTAGCCCCACCCTGACACCTGTGCCCACAGTGGAATGAAAGCTTCTTTAACACAGAGACTGCTTCTGTCATTGTGTCCAGTGCTTAAGCTTGTGGTCAAGTCATTATGTTTAATAAATGTAATAAAAATAAACATTTTTGTTGAATAAAAAAGTAATGATATTTTTAAAAGATTTTATGTTGTTATTGTTTGTTTAAGAAAATAATCCAGGGAATGAGGTGCAATTTACACCCAGATATTGACTTGAACCTCCCATTGATTTCCATGATACTAAGTGAATAGATCTCAAGGTAAAATAGAAATGTTTGTACATGGACTGAAACTGTTTAGGTGATGGAAAGTGTCATATACTGTTGTGGTGTTGACAACTACAAGTTCATTTGAATCCATGTTATATGAAGTATCAACTACATTTCAGTGAACACTACTTATTTTAATATACTACTTTAGCCATGAGAGAGAGATTAATAGCAAAAAGTCTTATTTTTTCAAAATGGTTTGGTACTAAATTGATAATTGTATCTGGCAGCATCTAGCTGCTAGTCAAGATCTGGTCAAGGGCATTTAGGGTCTATTGAATTGGATACAATTTATTTAGATAAATTGGATAAATGGGGGTGGAGCCAAGATGGTGGAGAGGACACACATTTCTTTCCGACCTTCTCCTACAGCCTTCAGACTAATTAGCAAGCCCAGCCTCTGAATTAGTTCTGAACTGGCAGAATCCACAAATATTGGGAGTGCAACAAATTACCAGCAAAAGATAATTTCAAAGATTGCCAGAAAATGTCTATTTCAATGGGGCATGGAGGGAGGCAACCAAGTGCAAGCAGGCTGAACACAGACACCAGTACAGATAGTGCAGAATCCTAAGGCAGTGCAGACTCCACTGGACAGTGCAGACTCCATGTGGTGGAAAATCTACAAGGAGAAATCTACAGCATCAGTGTTGGCTGCTCTGCCCTGCCCCAGTAGATCAGTAGAAAAGTTATAAAACATCTAACACAGACACAAGAGGTGAACCCAAAATGCCAGAATCTCATGGGATCTGACCATGCCCACCCAGCACTGGGAATGGGTCAGTACAGGCTCAATTCAGCCACTGCTGCTTACAGAGGAAGCTTGGACAACCTCCCTTGCCCTAAAATCAGATCTTAAATTAAAAAAAACAGAATAAAAAGAGAAAAGGAGCAGCTCTGACCATAGACAGTTGTTATGGTGAAAAAGAAGAACAGATTTCAAATCCTGAGGAGACTAAATGCAGGTCATCTACAGATGAAGCCCCAAAAGGTGATATAAACTGATCCCCATCACAGAAGGCTCTCCTAGAAAAAAAAATTTAAAGGATCTTAACAGAGAGCTAGAAGGAAAATGGGGAAAGGAAATGAAAACTTTGCAAGAGGGTTTGGAAAAGGCATATAACTCATTAAAGATAGATAGGCATATAACTCATTAAAGATAGATTTGATTAAATGAAAACAACAGCAACAACAACTGCAACAACAACAAAAAAAAAAACTCCCAGAAAAACAGAATTTGTGAAATGGAAAAAGAAATAACTCCTTAAAAAATAGAATTTGTGAAATGGAAAGAAATTCCATGGAACAAAATAACACATTTAAAAATTCAATTAGACAAATACAAAAAGAAGTAAAAAAAAGTAATTGAAGAAAATGATTCACTAAAATTTAGAACAGAACAAATGGAAATGGATGGCTCAATGAGACAACAAGAATAAGTCAAGCAAAACAAAAAAAAAAAAAAAAAAAAAAGAGAGAGAGAGAGAGAGAGAAAAATAGAAAAAATTGTAAAATACCTAATTGGGGAAACAACTGATTTGGAAAATAGATCTAGGAGAGACAATCTAAATATTCTTGGATTCCTTGAAAACCGTGATGAAAAAAAGAACCTAAGCACTATTTTTCAGGAAATCATCAAAGATAGATTGGACAAATTTACCTAGGTTTTTGAACTCATCATGTTCAAAAGGGATAAAATTATTGGATTGGCCAAATTGGATAAAAATAATTTGAGAGATGGAAAATGATGGTGATATCAGAGGAATGCCATTGTTAGTATTACTAAAATATTTTTTCTGATTTATTTTTCTTTTTAAAAATTAAGTAATTCAGAAAGTTTGTTTTTAAAGAAATATAGGTGGATGAGGAAAGAAATATAGATATGGCACACACTATTTTTGAGAGGATTACTTTATAATAAAGATGATTTCAAGTGCACACAAATAAAACAAGATATGAGCAAATGATTTATAAAAGAAGAATACAGATAACTTATTTTTAAAAATTGAGATGCAGCTGACAACAAATGATGATGATATTTTTATGGTACTTTAAGGCTTACAAAACACTTTACAAATATCAATTTATTTGATCCTTACACAATCCTGTCATGCAGATGATGCTATCATTATTCCCTTTTTACAGATGAGGAAACTGAGGAAGGAAGATTAAATGACTCACCCAGGGTTGTATACTTGGTAAATGTCTGAGGTTGGATTTGAACTTATGAGTTCCTGGCTCCAGGTCCAATGGAATTTATCCATTGTGTTTGGGACGTAGAAAGGATGGGTTGTAGGAAGAATATTTTATGGAAGTTTACATGTAGGAAAGTGGTATCCATATTGATTGTCAAAATTAGGGTAGGAGTTCAAAATACACAAATTAGGATAGAAGGAAAATATTCTCTATGTGAGGAAAGGTATCACTAAAGTAATCAAGGTCAAGATATGGGGGGAAATGAGAAGAAAAGGAGTAGTTTGAAGTAAAGATGAATAGATACAAGCAAACTGCAAATTACAAGCAAACTATATAGGGCCTGGATTCTATTTTGCCACTATATACAAAATGGTGATCTTTATACATATTAGATATTTTTTTTCCCCTCATACTCGAAGAGGAACAAAATGACATCACAATATTGAGATCAAGATTCAGCGTGTTCAACTGACTGATCAGTCTAATACAAGCATGGAAGTCTGGAGTAATGATCTAGAGAGTTTATAAATGTTTTTGGAATAGAAATTAATCTTTATTTGATGATACTCATGTTGCATTGCTAAATTTGGTGCAATTCAGCAAGCATGTTTTAAGCACTGAATTAGGGACTCACCAGATTGGCTTGACCACTGTGAAACAACACCTCAAAGAATGCTGAGTAAAAGCAGATACTACTTTTTTAGAAAACAAAGTTTGAATCAGTTAACAGAAGCTGTTTAGCTATTAACAAACACTGCAACACTGAGGCCCAGATGGATAGAAGTGCAACATGCTATACTAACCCAGGAGCCCTCTGCTTCCCTGATATATTTTTATCTCAATCATATCTTCATCCTCATTAAATTATAAGACCCTGTTGAATAAGGTCTATGCCACATATATCCTTGCCACTTATTATTTTTAAATATACATAATTTTCTGAGTTACATAAAATTAAAACCAAAAAGAAAAACATTAGAAAAATGATGTTCAGAATGCTAATAATAGCATGCATTCATCATATGCCTTTGGTGTTGAATCAGTTTAGTCAAAAGAGCTTCAGCAAAT
Organism: Sarcophilus harrisii; assembly: GCF_902635505.1. Lineage (NCBI taxonomy): Eukaryota > Metazoa > Chordata > Mammalia > Dasyuromorphia > Dasyuridae > Sarcophilus > Sarcophilus harrisii. The sequence continues at coordinate 47,642,835 of NC_045426.1, read as the reverse complement.
ACCTTTGAAGGCTCTCTAACTGTAGCATGCATGCATTCTGATGCATTTTCTGATAATATGCCCCCCCATAAATACACAAACCATTTGATAACCTCTGTAGCATCCACAAAGCTGAGTCAAGAGATGTCTTCCATTGGTAACTGAAGGGAGTAACTACAGAATATACTCTAAGGATAAAAACAAGAAAAATAACTAGAACAATAATAATTTTCATTTAAATAGCACTTATTTTGTGCCAGGCAATGTCCTAAGTACTTAACAATTGTTATCTCACTTGATCTTCCCAACCCTTGAGAGGTAAATGATCTTATTATTTCCATTTTCAGTGAGGAAACTGAAGGCAAAATGAAGTTCAGTGACTTGAGCAGGATCATGAAACTAATAAGGATCTGAGATTGGATTTGAATTCAGGTCTTCTTGATACCAGACCCAGTGCCCTATAGGGTAAATTAACTGACATAAAAGTGTTGTGAAAGAGCTTTTACAATGGAGGGAAAGCTGAAGTGGAATGGGAGATGATACTTGAACCTCACTCATCAAAACTGATTCAAAGAAAGAGTAACATATACACACCGTGAAATAGAGAAATCTAATTTACCCTAGATGGAATTAAGAGTGGGAAGGAAAAAGAATAGGGGAGGAAAGGTTATAGAAGGAAGTTTGGATTGGGGGTGGCTGTGGCCAAAGTTTCACTTTTTAGGAGGGGCACAATGAAAGAAAAAAAGAGAAAAGGATAACGGGAAGAAAATAGAAGGAAGAGACACTAATCATAACTGTGAAAAAAAATCACAAATTTCTCTCATAAAGGCTTCATTTCTCAAATATACAGAGAATGGAGTCAAATTTAGAAGAATACAATCATTCCCCATGAACAACAATTTTAGACCAAGAAATAACAACTATCTTATCTTATATTTAAAAAAAAGCTCTAAATTACACCTTTTTAAACTGTGGGTTGAAACCTCATAGTCTCAAAACTGAATGTGAAGGTCAAAAAATTAAGATTTATTGTCAATAGAATGTTTTATTGTAAATCTATTTTATAAAGCTATATCCTGGGTGGGGGGAGGGGAGGAATCACATAAAATTTTTTCAGGTGAAAATTGGAGCTTCTAGTGAAAAAAGTTTAAGAAGCCATGCTCTAAATCAGTATCGATTAGAGAAACTCTCATTATAATAATTTTGAGGTAGCACCTCATACCTATAAAACAAGTTAACATGGCAAATGTTGGAGGGGATGTGGGAAAATTGGGAAATTAAGGATTTGTTAGTAGAATTATGAACTGATCCAATCATTTTAGAAAGCAGTTTGTGACTATGCCCAAAGGGCTATAAAAACATATGTTCCCTTTGACCAAGCACTAATACTGCTTCTACTAGGTCTATATCCCAAATAGATTAAAAGAATGTTAAAATTATTTTTATTTGTGACTGAGCAAAAATTAAATATCTCCAGCTATTAAGATTAAATATTTCCATTTATATTGAGTTTGGTCTAAGCCTATACATTTATTGGAATTGGGAAAGAGAAAATGATCTCAAATGGAAAAAATGTTCCATAGTTTAGGATGATATTTATGTAAAAAGCCAACTAGATGCAAGATTTTATAGCTCTTTGGACATAATTTATATCTTTTGATTATTTATCAATTGGGGAATTGAACTTTAAAAAAAATGAATTTGACTCAGTTCCCTATACATTTGAGAAATGAGGCCTTCATCAGACACTTGCTTCAAAATTATATTCCCGGTTATTATTGCTAACTATATATTTCCTCCCTGCTTATTCTATTTTCTCTCTCTCTTTTCACCCTGATCCTCCTCAAAAGCATTTGGCTGTTGACCACTTCCTCCCCCAATATGCCCTTTCTTCTATCACCCTCCCCATTTCCCATATCCTTTTCCCCCAGAGGGAGAAATTCAACAGGGAACCAAACTTATAGCAGCAAGATGTATTTCTTCAGGTAATCATTCTGTACACAATACATGGTCACAAAGTAGATGTTTAATAAATGTTTACTGACTGACTGACATAGCCAATGTTACATCTAGCCTATATACATAGACTGCAGATGAAGTTTACTTGACTACAAAAACAAACTAAACTTAAAAGCAATAGATCAAAAAATTCTTATCATGGAGGTTCCCGTAAGAAGTTGCTAAAAAATCAAATAATATATCATTTCCCTGCTTAAAAATATTTTAGAGCCACAGAAAGGGACCATGAAAATCACCTATGTCTTTCATTCATGACTATGTCATTTTACTAAGAAGAAAAGCCTAAAATACACTAAGCATAAATTGACTTATCTAAATTAATTCCAAGGGAGATTCATCCTAAAAAAAAAAAAAAAAAAAAAAAAAAAAAAAGCCTTGCCTTACATCACATAACTAGATACCAGAAAAATTGGATATAGAGGCAAATCTTTCTTTCTTAATTTTATTTCTCTAATTTTAAAAAGATTACAAGAACTTAGGCTGGGATATATAGAAAGACATTTGAAAGTGCTTTCTCTGTCTCTGTCTCTCTCTCTCTCTCTCTCTCTCTCTCTCTCTCTCTGTCTCTCTCTGTCTCTGTCTCTGTCTGTCTCTCTCTCTCTCTGTCTCTCTCTCTCTCTCTTTCTCTCCCCACAGATACATACACACACACATACACATACACACACACACACACAAATACCTTGCCTCTTATTATCAAGAGAATCTCTCTTATGCCATATATCTACCCCATCAGGTTCAACTCACTTGTTATTGAGTGCCTTCAAAGGTGTTTCTCACTTTCAAATTGCCTTTTGCAAGGCAATGCATTAGAATTTTGTCCTCTCTTTCTTACATCGGCTGCCTCTAGATAGCATCAATTCATCAGATTCACTTCCTTAACCCTCCTATTCCAAACCACATTTTATTAGTGGATTTCTTTTCAGTATCTCATCTGGTCATTGTGTAAATACAGTGGCCTCTTTGATCTCTGAGGTTTTAAATCCCCATCAGTGAAGTTATTCAGAGACGCCAGCTGAAAAGAAAATGTTGCCTACAGATCTGTTCTGGCAGATACATTGTTTCTTCTTCTTCTTTCAGACATATAGGACAAAGTGTGTTTACCTTTAATATGCTGCTGTTGTCTTTTTTTACACAAAAGATCACCAAGTCTTATCTCATTGACCCATTTTTTTTCACATGACTCAGCAAACTCCTCACTATTATAAAGGGCACATCATTTTGATAAAAAGTGGGAATAGAAGGCACATTTCTTTAGTCATCTCACACTGGAGGTAAAGACAGCAGAAATTAATGAAAGAAATGAAATGCTGTGGTAAGTTTTGGCCATGTTCCACTGCAATCCCCACTAAGATCTGATAGCTATATGTAAATAAGGACTCTTAGGACCATGGACAGAGAAATAACTTAACCTTGGTAGTAAGAAGAAATAAGATTATAAAATTTGGGAGAGGAGAAAGAAGTTTGTTTTTATATAAAACTGTAAATTGTAAAATAAACATATTTCAAGTCATTCAGACCCTGTTTTAAAATTTCCCATTCTAGGACAGCTAGGTGGCATAGTGGATAGAGCACCAGCCCTGAAGTCAGGAGGATTTGGGTTCAAATCTGATCTCAGATACTTAACACTTCCTAGCAGTGTAACCCTGAAAGTCACTTAACCTCAATTGCCTCAGCAAAAAGTAATAATCATGATAATAATAATTCCCATGTGACATTTATTTTTTTTGGGGGGGGGCACACATTCAGTGCTTGGGAGACAAAAGGAGTCTCTGGAAAGGAATGACTGCTCCTCTGCTCCAGCAAAACTCTTAGCTCATTCTGGTTATATGATAAGGTCTTGCATTGAATCTACCAAGTCATCTATTGATTGCAACTGGGATTAGATCAATTGTGCATCAGTTAGTCAATGAAGAAGAGTATCTTAAGTGTTTGCTATGTGTAAGATGCCAGAGTAGGTCCTGTTTGTGTATCATTTGTCCCCTGTTTAACAACTGTATCCTTATAAGCTAAATTATTTATATATGCACGTATGTATATACACATATAGATACACATGTACCTATTATATCTATATTTTATATACATTTCAATATTCACATATGTGTATAAAATAGGTAAATATTTTATATATCAACATATATATGTGGTATGTATAAACTATCCTTATTCGCACAGATAAGTCAGAGATATTACATATCTATAATATTGTATTGTAATGTGTCATATTATAATTGCATTATTATGTGACATATATTTATATTTAGCGAATAGGCTATAGAAGTCATCTTTATTACAACATCTGCTAGTTACAGATGACTCAGGTCACATCTCCAAGACTCAAAGGGTATCTCTAAGAAGCTAGGGATGGAAAATTTTCTAATGCCATTGGTTCCAGATTCCATTGATTTGCTTCCTTTTCTTTCCTAAAAAATTCAGTCAATTTTAAATAATTTTTGGAAAGGGGTATTTACTGAAATAATAGAGTAAAAATAGTTGTTACAAAACATCTCCCTAAACTATGCCCAAAAGGCTATGATGCTTTTGAATGAGCAGCGTTAATGCTGGGTCTATATTTAAGATATCACAAAAGATAGGAAAAAACCCACATGTGCAAATATGTTTGCAGCAGCTCTTTTTTTGCAGTGTTAGGTATTTGGAAATTGATGCCTATCAATAGAGGAAGGAGTAAGTTATAGTATACAAATGAATTGAATACTATTGTTCTATAAGAAAAAATGAACAGGCGGAGCCAAGATGGCGGAGAACACACATGCGACTTTCTAAGCTCTTCTCTTACCCTCTTTATCAATATTATATGGAGCCTCAAAAATAGTCTTGACTGCTACAATTCGTAAACATAAGAAGTAGAACAACTCACCGGCCGAAGAAAATCTGCAGTCTCGCCAAAAAAAAAGGTTGGTTCCGGGGCCAGGGGGGAGATCAGTGCAGACCAGGAGAGAAATTAGGTTCTGAGGAGACTCTCAAACCAAAAGTGAAAGCACAGATCTCAGCACAAGCCCGCAGCCCGAACCCGTAGTACAGGCCTCCTTGAGTTTGGATCCTGCAGGCAGGGGGGACGCAGCCCAGGTTAGCCTCCAACCGCAGTGGGGGAGCCCGGCTTGCCATAGGAGCCCAGGGCGATTTGATTGGGCAGAGACACTGGGAGAGTTCCGGGCGGGTCCGGGGTCAGGCCAAACTACAGTCCCACTAGAGGCCCGGCCTGTGGCAGGACACTTTCACCCCTTAGTCCAGCTGAGGGCAATCGCAACCCACACAGCCTTACTGGGCACCCTCCAAGCTTCCAGTGCTGAATCCACTCCTGTTGGGGAAGGGAAGAATCTCACCAGAGCACCCTACCTCGGAGCCGGAAATCGGTTTACATCTCCCCTACTCTGCAGAGGAAGCTGGAAGCCCTTTGCCTAGGAGACATCCCCTAAAGGCTTTAAAACATAATAAAAAGAGAAAGAACGATCCACAGCTTATGAGAAAAGAGCAGGTCAGCAAACCTGAAGAGACCCCCAAACAGCAAAAATGCATGACTGTCCTCCTTACATGATGCTCCTAAGAAGAGACCATTAAAAGTCTCAAAAGAGAGTTAGAAGATAAATGGGGAAAGAAGCCCTTTACAAGAGAGCAACAACTTCCTGAAATAGAATTGAAAAGAAAAAATTCCCAGGAAGTGGAAACAAAATTGGTGAATTGGAAAAAAAAAGAACTAAGAAAGTAGGATTTTGAATTGAAAAAGACAAAGAACTCAAAGAAAGAGGATCTTGGGAATTGAAAGAAAATAATTCACTAAAAAATTAGTGAAATGGAAAAAATTCCAAGACCAAAAAATTATTTAAAATTCAATTGACATATAAGAAAGAAGTAAAAAGCTAAGAAGAAAATAATTTTAAAAATTAGAACTGAACAATAGAAACTAAGATTCATTGAGACAGAAGAACAAATAACAAAAAGAAAAAATGACAAACTGAAAAACCAAATTTATCTACTCTACTTGCAAAACGACAGATTGGAAAATAGATCTGGAGATAATCGAGGATTATTACCCTTCCGGAAACTATGATGAAAAAAGAGCCTAGATACTATTTTACAAGAAACTAAAGAGAACTGCCCAGAAGTAATAGAATCAGAAGGAAAAAAGGCATTAAAAATTCATCGAACACCTTCTGAAAGAAACACAAAATAAAACCCCAAGGAATATTGAGGCCAAATTTGAACTTCAGATTAAGGAAAAAAATTTTACAAGCAACAAAAAAAAAACATTTAAATACCGAGGTGCCACAATAAGGATCACCCAAGATCTGGCTGCCCCACATTAAAGGAAAGGGCCTGGAATATGATATTGAAAGGCACAAGAACTTGAGAGGCCCAAGAATAAACTACCCAGCAAGCTACATTTTATTCCAGGGAAGGAGATGGAATTTAATGAAACAAATGAATTCCATTTGTTTCGAAGAAAAAACCCAGAACTAAAAAAAAATTTGACTCCCAAGAACCAAGAGGCAGGGTAAAAAACCTTTGACAATTGTATTTCTGTTTTATCAAAAGAATAATGAAATTTGATTGACTGATAAAAAAAAAGGGGTAGATATGGAAAAGGGAGATGGCGAATAAGGTAAGGAGGGAAAAAGAGGGAAACCCTCCCACAAAGAGGCGGAAACCATCTACGAGGGAATTTTAGAGAGGGGGAGGAACAGTGGAACTTACTCCATCAGAGTTTCCAAAAAAAAAAATTGACATTTGTTTTAGAGAAAATTCTCTCCCCCATTAAAACGGGGAGAGGAAAAAGGAAAGAAAAAAGATAATAGAAGGAAGGGGAAAGACCAAAGGGGGAGGGAGGGATTATAAAGAGGATAAACGTGATACAAGAACATGTTTAAAAGGGGAAAGAGGGGTTGGGGAGGAAGAATAAGAAACAAAACTTTATTAGGGGAAAAAACAGATTTAGTAATTTAACCAAATGGAATGGGATGAACTCCAAAAGAGGAGGCAGAGAGCAGACTGATAAAGTCAGAACCCACAATATTTGTTTAAAGAAACACATTTAAAGCAGGGGATCAATAGAGTAAAGGTGGCTGAGCAAAATCTATTATGCTTGGTGAAAGTCAAAAAGTAGGGTAGCCATCCTTATCTCAATCAACAAAAGAAAAATTGATCTAATTAAAAGAGATAAGGAAGGAAACTAACATCCGCAAAGGGAGAAAACAACAAGGATATCAATATTAAACATATATGCACCAAGGGTATGGCACCAACTTTCTAAAGGGGGAAGTTAAGAGAGTTGCAAGAAGAAATAGACAACAAAACTGTAATAGGAGACTCAACCTTGCACCTCAGAATTAAAAAACAAACCACAAAACAAATAAGAAAGAAATTAAAGAAGTAAATAGAAAAGAAAATTAGGTGTGTTGGATCTTTGAGAAAAGAATAGAAGAAAAATCTTTCCTCAGCAGTTCAGGAACCTATTCAAAATTGACCATATATTAGGACATAAAGACCCCAAAATTAAATGCAAGAAAGCAGAAATAGAAATGTTTTTTTCAGATATGTGAATAAAAACTAATTCAAACAAAAAGTTAGGGGAAAGACCAAAAAGTAATTGGAAACTAAAAATCTCATCTTAAAGAATGATTGGTAAAGCAAATTATAGATACAATTAATAATTTAAATTGATAATGACAATGGGAAGACATCATACCAAAATTTGGGGATGCAGCCAAAGCGGTAATAAGAGGGAATTTTATATCCTTGAGGCTTACTTGAATAAAACAGAGAAAGAAAAGATTAATGAATTTTGAAATAAAAAACTAAAAAAAGGCCAAATTAAAAACCCCCAATCAAAATACTAAATTGAAATTTAAAATTAAAAGGAGAAATTAAAAATATTGAAAGTAAAAAACTATTGAACAATTAATAAAAACAAGAGTTGGTTTATGAAAACAATAAAAATAGATGCCTTGTTAAATCGATTAGAAAAGGAGAGAGGAAATGAAATTATTTTTAAAAATGAAAAGGAGAACTTTCCACCAATGAAGAGGAAATTAGAGAAATAATAAGAGTTATTTTTGTCAGCTTTATGCCAATAAATTTATAACCTAAGTGAAATGGATGATCCTAAAAATATAGATTCCAGACTAAAAGAGGAGGAAGTAAGTTTGAATATCCCTTTCAGAAAAAAATAGAAAGGAATTAAAAACCCCTAAGAAAAATCCCAGGACCAGATGGATTTAAGTGAATTTACCAAACATTTAAAGAACAATTGGCCCCAAGCATATAAATTATTTGATAAAATAGGGAATGAAGGAGTCCTACCAAATTCCTTCTAGACACAGACATTATGATTCCAGGTAGGTAAAAACAGAGAAAGAAAAATTATAGACCAATCTCCCTAATGAATTGATGCTAAAACTTAAATAAGATAACAAAAGACTACAGAAAATCACTCCAAGATAAACACTATGATCAAGTAGGATTTATACCAGGAAATGAGGGGTTCAAATTAAAAAACATCAATATAATTTCCAGAAAACCAAATTAACAAAACCATATGATCATCCCAATAGATGCAGAAAAGCATTTGATAAAAACCAAATCCATTCCTATTAAAACATTGGAGATAGGAATAAAATATTTTTCCCAAAATAATCAGCAGCATCTATTTAAACCATCAGTAAGTTTAATGTAATGGGCAAACCAAAACCTTCCCAATAAGATCTGGAGTGAAACAAGGTTGCCCACTATCACCGTTATTTTATTGTATTATTGCTGCTTTAGCAATAAGAGCTGAGAAAGAGATTAAAGGAATAAGAATAGGCAATGAGGAAACCAAATTATCACCTTTGCCGATGACATGATGGTATACTAGAGAACCCCAGAGATTCCAAAAGGAGAAATATTCCACAACTTTAGCAAAGTTGTGGTTATAAAATAAACCCACATAAGGCATCACATTCTTATATATCACAAAAATCCAAAGTCAGAGTTACAAAGAGAAATTCCATTTAAAGAACTATGATAATATAAAAAATTTAGAATCATCGCCAAGGGGAAAATCAGAAACTTTATGAGCAAAATTACAGACCATTTTCCACAAATTAAGTCTGATCTAACAATTGAAAAAAAATGCTTCCTTTGATAGGGCAAAATAATAAAGATGACAAATTTTAAACTAATCTATTTATTTAGCGCTATACCAATCAGACTCCCAAAAAACATTTTAAGACCTAGAAAAAATAACAACAAAGTTCATATGGAAAACAAAGGTCAAGAATTTAAGGGAATTAAGAAAAAAACCCTGAAATTTTAGCTGCCAGATCTAAAATTTTTATAGAGCAGCAGTTAAAACATTTGGTATTGGCAAGGAACAGATTAGTGGATCAGTGGAAAATTATTCAGAAAAAGTCAAAAAATATAGCAACCTAGTCTTTACAAACCCAAGATCCCCCTTGGATAAGAACTTACTGTTTGATAAAAATTGCTGGAAAAATTGGAAACCAAATGGCAGAAACTAGGCATTGATCCATACTTAACGCCAACACCAAGATAACAAAATGGGTTCATGACCAGGCATAAAGAATGAAATTTTAATAAATTAGAGGAACACAGAAGTTTACCCTCTCAGACCTGTGGAAGGGGAAGGTCTTTGACCAAAGAAACTAGAGACTTACTGATCACAAAAAAAAATTTCGATTATACCAAGGTGAAAAAGTTTTGTACAAACAAAACAAGAGACAAGATTAGAAGGGAAGCAATAAACAAACATATTTTACATAAAGGTTCCATAAAGGCCTATTTCCAAAATATATAGAGAATTAACCTAATTTATAAAAAATCGCCATTCTCCAATTGAAAATGGTCGGAATGAAAACAATTCTCAGATGAAATGCTTTTCTAGTCATAAAAATGTCCAAGCAATTAATCAGAGAAATGCAAATTAAGACAACTCTAAGATACCACTACACACCGTTGATTGGCTAAGATGATAGGAAAAAAAATGATGATTGTTGAGGGGATGCAGGAAAATGCATTTATTTTGGGGAGTTGTGAAGAATCCAACCATTTTGGGAAGGAACTAGCTGAAAAATTATCAAACTGTGATACCTTTGATCCAGCAGTGTTACTACTGGGATTATATCCCAAAGGGATTATAAAGATGGGAAAATTTTAAATGTTTGTGGGCCCCTTTTGTAGGGAAAAACTGCAAATGTCCATCAGTTGGAGAATGGCTGAATAAATTGTGGTCTATGAATATTAGGAAATTACTGTTCTGTAAGAAATAAGGTAATTTGAAAGGCCTGAGAGACTTTATGAACTGGATGCTGAGGAAATGAGAGGAAGAGATCATTATATACTTCAACAACAAAACTATATGATGACGTTCTGATGGACCAGGCCACCCCGCAACAAGATCAACCAAATCATTTCCAATGGGGAGAATGAACTGAACCAACTATGCCCAGAAAAAGAACTCTGGGAGATGACTAAAAACCATTTTAAATTTAATCCCTATATTTATGCACACCGATTTTTGATTTCCTTCACAAGCTAATTGCAATATTTCAGAGTCTGATTCTTTTGTACAGCAAAAATAACGTTTTGGTCATGATACTTATTGTGTATCTAATTTATATTTTAATATATTTAAATCTACTGTCATCCGCCATCTAGGGAGGGGGTGGGGGGAAGAGGGAAAATTTTGAAACAAGAGGTTTGGCAATTGTTAATGCTGTAAAGTTACCCATGCCTATATCCTGTAAATAAAAGGCTATTAAATAAAAAAAAGAAAGAAAGAAATAATGAACAGGCTGATTTCAGAAAAAAAAAAAAACTTATATGAACTGATTCTGGGTGAAATGAAGAAAAGCAGAACATTGAACATAGGTAACAGCAAGATTATATGATGATCAACTATGATAGGCTTAGCTCTTCTCAGCAGTATGGTGATCCAAGATGACTGCAATAGACAGGTGATGGAAAATGCCATCTGAATTCAGAGAAAGAACAATGGTGACTAAATGTAGATCAAAGAATAGTATTTTTACTTTTTTGTTTATTCATTGATTTTTTTTCTTTCTTGGGTTATTATTTCCTTTTTGATCTCATTTTTCTTGTATAATATGACAAATATAGAAATATGTTTAAAAGGAGTGTACGTGTATAACCTATATTGAATTGCTTAATGTCTTGGGGAGGGGAGTGGTAAGGGAGGGAGGGAGAAAAAATTTGGACACAAAGTCTTACAAAAGTGAATGTTAGAAACTATCTAAACATATAATTTTAAAAAAATGAAATACAAAAACTAAAAAATAAATTACCCACTAATTTAGGACAAACTGTCTCAACAGTACATAATATCCAAGGGAATTTGGGCTCTTGCTAAGAGAGCATATTTGGCAGTGGGATAATTCACATTATCTGGTTGCTGGACATCTTTTTTTTCCCTATATATATATATATATATAAAGTAGTCAAATAATTCTCATAGGGCACAGTTCAGTTGCTTTGCTTGCATTTTAGTGAAGTTGAAAATCTATTTCTGACAGTATGTCCCTGGATTGCAATCAAGACATTGTCATCAACTAATCTGAGAAACTAGTAGAACACTAGTGGGAAGATAAAAAATCCAATATATTCTGAATATTTCAAAATTCATGAGGACCTTTCTCTGGCCAATGAGCAGGAAGGAGAGGGAGAAAAGCCAGGAGTAAAGACTATTATTCTTCTTTCTTCCTCCTTCTCAGAAGGTTCATTTTCAGGGCTTTGAGTAGAATACTATACTCTTGACAGTTTTTGGAATGAACCTAATTGTAAAATAAGAAATTATTTATAAAAGACCCTTGGGGCAAGACTGGGTATCCTTAACCCTCAGGAAGTCTTCTTCCTATCCCTTGGTACTTTAGGTCCAATTATTTTTTAGCACTTACTCTTAGTTTAGGATTCAGATTGATGGATCTTATTTTTAAGAGAGGCATGGTGTTTTGACTAAGTAAATCAACCAACCCCCTTAAACATTTGCATGCCTTGATTATTTTGGTACACTTGTTTTTATCCCCTGAAGTTAGAATACCTGCAGTTATCCTACTAGTAACTGAAAAGCATCTTTAAGCATATGAGCTAGTCTTTATTCTCAAAGAACTAGCATTATAATTAGCTTAGAGAACACACATAGGAAGGAAAGTTCAGCAAGAGCAGACAAAATATTCCAGTCATCCTTAGAGGTCAGTGAAAGGGCTGATGTCAAGACCCAGATATCCTCAGTGTAAACTTTTGAGAAAGGGGAATGCTAGTAAGATCTGGGCTTAAGGGGAGTGAATAAATATTCTTGGATCTACATATAGTGATATGTCATTTTTCATTAACATAAAAGAAGAATAACAAACGAGGCAAAATTTGGGCCTTGTCTCTCTTTGATAGTTATGTGTGGCTGCACTTTCCCCCCTTCTATTCCAGCTTTTCTATTTTAATTCTGTTTTCTTAAGGCTACAAGAGGATTTGTAAAGGGCATTGAACACATTTGGTTCTGGCCAGGTTGAGAATCATTCTTGACAGGATTTTCTTCTCAGAATCTTCTTTCCTATTACATATGAAAGTAGTGCTTCATTAAGCTAAGTCTGACCTGTATTAATGCCCAGAGCTCACAGCAACAAATTCTTAAAATATAGCACAGAAAATATATTTCTCTCTGTTTTTTTTCCTTTGGTTTTTTTCTCCATTCTTTCCTCCAATTTATTTTTGCTTTTCTAACTTAGAGTGTAGAGGAAATCAAGGGTGTGTGTGTGTGTCTGTGTGTGTGTGTGTGTATGTGTGTGTGTAGAGAGAGAGAGAGAGAGAGAGAGAGAGAGCGCTGAAGGAAAGAAGGGATGGAAGTAGGGGGAAAGGGAGAAATTGAGAGTATACTTTATAGTTAAATACTAGGTTCATTAATCATTAATAATTAATTCTCATTAGGGGCCATCATATTCCTTAATGTTTCATTCTATTCCCACCTGAGATTCCCAAGGAAAGTTACCACTTATAGAATTACTAATTGTAGAAATGGTTAAAGAATCTAAATCTAAATCTAAATCCCCAAGAAGGGGGGAAGTTAAAAATGATAATCAGGCTACAAACATGAATCATATATGGAGTGGGTAGTTTATTCTCCCACATAAAATGGATTATGAAATAGTAAAGAATCATATAATATGTAAAACAGAATCTAGTACCTAATTAGTAGAATTGACCATTGCACTAGTATGGACAATTACAAGTGGTTGGAAAGTTAATGTTTGAGTTTTGCTAGGATATAGTATTTGCAAAACTACTAAATAGTCTTTTTTGTGTTTCTTCTCAAAGTTGGGATTTTCTGGTCTAATAGCCTAATGAGATACAAGTGGAATCTTCTTGATTAGACATATCCCTCGACAACACAAAAGCCATAATACCAATTTTGTTTCTGCTATTGTAACCACAACTGTGTCAGTAGATGTAGTCTTTGTTGTCAGGACTCACAGTCCTTCCATGTTCACAATGTTGATCCTAAAAGAAAGGAAACATAAAAATAGAGGCAAGACAGTCAGAACCTGCTTCTGGTTCAAGATGGACTAATAAAGTCCATGCTCAACAACTAGACATGGTTAGAAAAGGACATTTCTTCTTCCATCTCTGATTTGGAATCATATTTTATCTTCTCCATACCTGCCTCCAAGAAACCTGAGAGCCATCCTGAAACCACCTCATCTTCTGCTATATGTGGTAGTCTCTTTCTGGCTCATCAGTCATTAGGGAGAGTCAACCTGGAATTGAGTCATACCTACCGAGAAGTAGATAGAAAGTCTCTGCACATGCTCCAAGGAAGCTAGTGAGGAGAGTCAAAAAACCTGTTAAATTCTTACTCCTCCTGGAGGGAAAAAAAATTCGTTTGTGCATTTAAAAATAAAAACATTTCTTGACTTTATTAGTTCACAAACATCTTTCTCAATGCACTTGCAAATAATGTGTAGTGGAAAGAGTTTTGAAACTGAAGGCAGAACACATGAGTATGAATCACCTTTCTATTATTCACTCTCTGGGCAACCTTGAGTAAATTACTTCCCTTTCTGAGCAGCAGCTTCTTTCTTTCATAAAATGATGGAGGTGAATGACATGACCTCTAAGTTTCCTTTCAGAGCTAAAATTCCATGATCTGATGTTATTCAGAATATTTTATCCCTTCTGTTTTGCCTATTCATCCAGTCAGAGGTTTGCAGCTCCAACTGGAGTAATCTTTATCTCCCCCAAAACTTCATTATCCAATTACTTGCCAAGTAATTCTATTTCCACTTGATCTATTTCCACAACATATCTTGAATCTGTCTGCTTCACTTCATGAGCATAGCAACCACCCCAGTCCAGACCCACATCATCCCTTGCCAAGGTTATCGCAATCCGTCTCCTTGCTTCTTAATCTTCCCCTCCACAATCAATCCTCCTTGGCTGCTACATCAGTATCTCTAAAGCACAAGTCTGATTGTATTACAGATCAAGGTTCTCAAAGGCTTCCTTTTGCCTCGAGCATAAAATACAAATTCTTATATGTGGCATTTAAAGACCCTGATGATCTCTTCCCAGACTCATTTAATGGTACTCACCCATTTCTATAATCTAGCCAAACTGGTCAACTTTTCAATCCACATAAGATTTCATCTCTTCTTTATGTCCTTTTGCCACTTAATGTGTTTTTGTCTCAAAGGGAGATCCATTTAACAGGATATTGGAAATGGGCATAAAGGCTTTATGTGTACAGTGATGGGGAAGTGGATATAAAGGACTAAATAATGAATACAGGTTATGTCTGATATAAGTTTAGGGCAATACTATTTATAGTTTTTGTTCTTCCTGCCATACAGATTATCTTTTGTGCCTGAAATTTTCTCCCTTTTTATCTCTACCTCTTAAAATCAATAGGTCCTTTTAAGTCTCAGTTCAAAGGCCACATCCTATGAAAAGTATTTCCTAATTTTCTCAGTTGTTATCATTTCCTTACAAAACTATTATTTTATGTTTACTTCATTTGTTGTTGTTCAGTCATTTCAGTTATCTCTGACGCTTTATGATCACATTTGCAATTTTCTTGGCAAAGATAATGGAGTGGTTTGCCATTTCCTTTTCCAGATCATTTTCCAGATGAAGAAACTGAGGGAAATGGGATTAAGTGACTTGCTCACAATCACATAGTAAGTGTCTAAGGAGAAATTTGAAGAGTGTCTTCTGACTCCAGGCCTGACAGTCTATCCACTTTGCCAACTAGCTACCATTTACTTCATCATTTTTTTTTTCTATTTGTTTGACTATAGATATTGATTCCACCAAATAGAATTAAGCACTTTGAGATCTGAAACATTTTCCTGTTGCCTTTCAATCCCTGACACTGAATTAAATGCCTAGAACCTAGTAGGCACTTAAAGTACATTGTTTTGAATGAAATGAAGTTGTCACAAGGTCCACATGTTTGTAGGACATCCTTTGAATGAAAAACAAAAACACAATAAAACAATCTGCTACTATGTTCCTCTGTAATCAATCATAGGATCATTTCATATTCATATTTCAAGGTAGAAGGGATCTTGGAGAATGAGATCATAGGATTATATATATGATTATGCATATAACAAAATTTAACCCTTCCTAATTCATGTTCATAAAACCTGAGATCATCTGTCAAGAAAAGTTTTGTCCATCCCATCCTGTAGAGGGCTGAAACTCTGAAAAACTATGCTTGAATCAAACAGCAGAGCACTTAAGGTTAATTACCTATTTGATGTGAGATAATGACTCTATATACATATATTTAGATGATATGGTAATGTGATGGCTCTCCTCATGACTGGTGCTTGTTGAATGTTTGGTGGTAATGTAATTGTAGGCAAGGATTCGAGGGCAGAGGGAGAGAGGTCATTCTCACTTGGCTGTAGGAGGAGGAGAAGAGAAGCTGGAGACTCCACACTCCAGAATCCAGGATACATCTTTGGCAAGCCGTGTAGCAGTTTGCCTGCCTCCTTCACTTCTCCCCTAAAGACCAAGAACTTTGAGTAATCCTGACTCTGACTGATCCTGAGGCCCTCCAGGGATCTAGTCTGGTCATTATACCATCCTATTCAATGTAAGGTTGGAAAGGGACCTTAGAGTTAATATGATTTAAGACCTTCAGTTTCACAGAAGAAAAACTGAGGCCCAAGAACTTCTTCAAAGTTATATACACAGTGAATACAAAAGTCAGAATTTTAAATGAAGTTTATTACTTAAAAAAATAAGTCTTTATGATTCAGACCAGTTCCAATGATCTTGTGATGAAGAGAGCCATCTATACCCAGAGAGAAGATACCCAGTAGGAACTGAGTATAGTTTAGAACATAGCATTTTCACTTTTATTGTTGTTGTTTGTTTACATTTTATTTTCTTTTTCATTTTTTTCTTGTGTGGCAAGGTAATTGTATAAATATGTCTGCATTTATTGGATTTAACATATATCTCTACCAAGTTTAACATGTGTTGGATTAATTGCCATCTAGGGGAGGAAAGGAGGGGAGGGGAAAATGGAACACAAGATTTTGCAAGAGTTAATGTTGAAAAATTATCCATGCATATGTTTTGAAAATAAAAATCTTAATAAAAAAAGAGAGATGAGATGGAAAGAAATAAAAAAAAAAGTAAAGTCTTAAAAAAAAATTATGTTGCTTTACCAGAATTGCCTTGCTTCCTTTTCTGCTTTCTTGCCAGTTATCTCTGCATCTTGATGTGGGCTCAATCTCACTCATTTTCAGATATGCTAGGCAGTTAATAGTGATAAAACTAGGATTAGAAAAAGTCCTCATCGGGCGGAGCCAAGATGGCGGAGAAGAAACACGCGACTTTCTAAGCTCTTCTCTTACCCTCGTTATCAATATTATATCGAACCTCAAAAATAGTCTTGACTGCTACAATTCGTAAAGATAAGAAGTAGAACAACTCACCGGCCGTAGGAAATCTGCAGTCTCGCCAAAAAAGGTTGGTTCCGGGCCCAGGGGGGAGATCGGCGCAGACGGGGAGAGAAATTAGGTTCCGAGTAGAGTCTCAAACCGAGGGTGAAGGCACAAATCTCAGCACAACCGCGCAGCCCCAACCCACAGTACTGGGCTTTTCCTTAGGGCAGCTGTGATCCTGCAGGGCAGGAGGACGCAGCCTGGGTTAGCCTCCAATCTGCGCAGTGGGGAGCTCTGCTGGGGCCATGGAGCTTTTCCAGGGCCGATTTGCATTGGGTAGAGACACTGGGGCAGAGTTCTGGGCAGTCTGCAGTCTGCAGTCAGCTGCTAATACTCACAGTCCCACAAGAGGCTCCGGCCTGTGGCAGTGACACTTTCACCCCTTAGTCTCTAGCCGAGGGCAATCACTAACCCACTCAGCCCTACTAAGCAGTTTGATAGCTCAGCCAGTGCTGAATCCACTTCCTGTTGGGGGAAGGGAAAACTCTCACTCAGAGCACTCCCATACCTCAGAGCCGGAAATCGGTTTATATCTTTCCCTGCTCTGCAGAGGAAGCTGGTAACCCCCTTACCTAGGAGACCTACCCTAAAGGCTTTAAAACATGAATAAAAAGATGAAAAGAAAGATCGACAGCTTCTATGCAGAAAAAGAGCAGGTCAGCAAACCTGAAGAGACCTCAAACAGCAAAAATGCATCAGACTGTCCTCCTTTACATGATGCTCTCATAGAAGAGACCATTAAAAGTCCTCAAAAGAGAGTTAGAAGATAAATGGGGAAAGGAAGAGAAGCCTTACAAGAGAGCAACAACTTCCTAAATATCAGAATTGAAAAAGTTAAAAAATTCCCAGGAAGTACAGGAAACAAAATTGGTGAATTGGAAAAATAAAAATCTCAGGAAAGTAAGAATTGTGAATTGAAAAAAAAAGAATTCACTAGAAAGTAGGATTTGTGAATTGGAAAAGACAAAGAACTCCCAAGAAAGTAGGATCCGTGAATTGAAAAGACAAAGAACACGCAAGAAAGTAGAGATCTGTGAATTGAAAAAGAAAATAATTCACTAAAAAAAAAATTAGTGAAATGGAAAAAATTCCACAGAACCAAAACAATACAATCGAAAACTCAATTGACATATACAGAAAGAAGTAAGAAAAAGCTATGAAGAAAATAATTCTTAAAAATTAGAACTGAACAACATAGAAACTAATGATTCATTGAGACAGCAAGAATCCAGTCAAGCAAAAACAAAAAATGACAAACTGAAAACCATGAATTATCTACTAAAAAACGACAGACTTGGAAAATAGATCTGGAGAGATAATCTAGAGGATTATTGGACTTTCTGAAAACTATGATGAAAAAAAAGAGCCTAGATACTATTTTACAAGAAATCATCAAAGAGAACTGCTAAGATGATAGATAGAATCAGAAGGTAAAATAGGCATTGAAAGAATTCATCGAACACCTTCTGAAAGAAACACCAAAATAAACCCCAAGAATATTGTGCAAAATTTCAAAACTATCAGATTAAGGAAAAATCTTTACAAGCAGCCAAAAAACCATTTAAATACAAAAGCACCACAAAAGGATCACTTGCAAGATCTGGCTGCCTCTACATTCAAAGGAAAGAAGGCCTGAATATGAGTATTCCGAAAGGCACAAGAACTGAGATGCAGCCAAGAATAAACTACCCAGCTAAGCTGAGCATTTTCTTCAGGGAAGAAGATGGACATTTAATGAAACAAATGAATTCCATTTGTTTCTGAAGAAAACAGAACTAAACAAAAATTGATCTCCAGAACATAGAACTCAAGAGATGATAAAGGTAAAAACTAACTTTGAGAATTGTATTTTGTTGTGGATAAACACAAAAGAATACATGAAAATTTGATTGTACTGATATAACATAAAAAGAGATGATATGGAAAAGGATGATGGCAGAATAAGGTGGGAAGAGAGGGATAAAAAGAGGGAAACCACATCCCACAAAGAGGCTAAGGAAACATCTATCTGAGGAATTTAGAGAGGGGGAAAGCATGTGAATCTTACTCTCATCAGAGTTGGCTCAAAGAAAAATAATTGACATTTGTTTTAGAGAAATTTCCTCGCCTCATCTAAAAACGGGGAGGAAAAGGGAAAAGAAAAAGAGTAATGGAAGGAAGGGGAAAACCAAAGGGGGAGGAGGGATTATAAAGAGGATAAGTATCGTGATACAAGAGGGGTACATAAGTTTAAAGGGGAAAGAGGGTTGGGAGGCAAAATAAGAAAGCACAATCTGGGGTTATTAGGATGGCAGGAAATACAAGATTTAGTAATTCTAACCATAAATGTGAATGGGATGAACTCTCCCATAAAGAGGAGGCAGATAGCAGACTGGATCAAAAAGTCAGAACCCTACAATATGTTGTTTACAAGAAACACATTTAAAGCAGGGGATACATAAGGGTAAAGGTAAAAGGCTGGAGCAAAATCTATTATGCTTCAGTGAACAAAAGTAGGTAGCCATCCTTATCTCCAGATCACAAAAGCAAAATTGATCAACTTAAAAGAGAAAGGAAGGTAACTACATCCTGCTAAAGGTCAGTATAAACAACGAAGGATATCAATATTAAACATATATGCACCAACGCTGGTATGGCACTCAACTCCTAAAGGAGAGTTAAGAAGTTGCAAGAAGAAATGACAACAAAACTGTAATAGTAGGAGATCTCAACCTTGCACTCTCAAGAATTAGACAATCAAACCACAAAACAAATAAGAAAGAAATTAAAAGCTAAATAGAATATTAGAAAAATTAGGTATGTTGGATCTTTGGAGAAAAAATTGAAAAGATAAGGAATATATACTTTTCTCAGCAGTTCATGGAACCTATTCAAAATTGACCATATATTAGGACATAAAGAACCTCAAATTAAAATGCAAGAAAGCAGAAATAGTAAATGCTTTTCAGATCATGATCAATAAAACTACATTCAATAAAAAGTTAGGAAATAACAAGCAATTGGAAACCTAAACAATCTCATCTTAAAGAAAATTGAGTGAAGCAGCAAATTATAGATACAATTACATACTTCACCAAGATAATAGACAATATGAGACATCTAACCAAAATCATGTGGATGACAGCCAAAGTAATGAAGAATTTATATCCTAGAGCTTACTTGACATAAAACTAGAGAAAGAAAAGATTAATAATGGCTTGCAACTAAAAAAACTAAAAAGGCCAAATTAAAAACCCCAATCAAATACTAAATTGGAAATCTAAATTAAAAGGAGAACATAAAATAGAAAGTAAAAAAACTATTGAACTAATTAACTAAAACTAAGAGTTGGTTCTATGAAAAGCCAATAAAATAGAATAAGCCTTTGTTAAATCTGATTAGAAAAGGAGGAGGAAAAATGAAAAGTTGTCTTAAAAATGAAAAGGAGAACTTTCCACGCAATGAAGAAGAAATTAGAGAAATAATAGAGTTATTTGCTCAACTTTTATCCACTAAATTTGATAACCCTAAGTGAAATGGATGACTACCTCCAAAAATATAGACTTCCAAGACTAACAAGAGGAAGAACAAGTTGTAATAGTCCCATTTCAGAAAAAGAAATAGAACAGGAATTAAACAACTCCCTAAGAAAAATCCCAGGACCAGATGGATTTATATGTGAATTTTACCAAACATTTAACAGAACAACTTATTCTAATGCTATATAAGTATATTCGATAAAATAGGCAATGAAAGTCCTACCTAAATTCCTTCTATGACACAGATATGTACATATACCTAAATCAGGTAGTTTGAAAACAGAGAAAGAAATTATGCAGATCCAATCTCCCAATGAATATTGATGCTAAAATCTTAAATAAGACATTAGCAAAAAGACTACAGAAAATCATCTCCAAGATAATACACTAATGATCAAGTAGGATTTACTACCAGGAATGCAGGTCTGTACACATATTAGAAAACTATCAATATAATTGGCCATGTTAATAACTCAAATGTAACAAAACCATATGATCATCTCAATAGATGCAGAAAAAAGCATTTGATAAAATCCAACATCCATTCCTATTAAAAACACTTGAGAGTATAGGAATAAAAGGACTTTCCTTAAAATAATCAGCAGCATCTATTTAAACCATCAGTAAGCATCATATGTATGTGAGACAAACTGAACCATCTCAATAAGATCTCGAGTGAAACAAGGTTCAACTATCACAAGTTACTATTTAATATTTATTAGAAACGCAGCTATAGCAATAAGAGCTGAGAAAGAATTAAAGGAATAAGAATAGGCAATGAGGAAGCCAAATTATCACTCTTTGCCGATGACATGATGTATACTTAGAGAACCCCAGAGAGTTCTAGCTAAAAGTTATTAGAATAATCCATCAACTTTAGCAAAGTTGCTGGTTATAAAATAAACCCACATAAGTCATCAGCATTCTATATATACTAATAAAATCCAACAGTCAGAAGTTACAAGAGAAATTCCATTTAAAGCTAACTACTGATAATATAAACATTTAGGAATCTATCTGCAAGGGAAAAATCAGAAACTTTATGAGCAAAATTACAGAACCACTTTTCACACAAATTAAGTCTGATCTAACCAATTGGAAAAATATTAAATGCTCTTCGATAGGCAAGCAAATATAATAAAGATGACAATATACCTAACATCAATCTATTTATTTAGCGCTATACCAGTTAGACTCCCAAAAAACTATTTTAATGACCTAGAAAAAATAACAACAAAGTTCATATGGAAAAACAAAAGGTCAAGAATTTCAAGGAATTAATGAAAAAAAATCAAATGAAGGTGGCCTAGCTGTACCAGATCTAATATTATATTATAGACAGCAGTTACAAAACTATTTGTTATTAGCTAAAGGAACAGATTAGTGGATCAGTGGAATAGATAGGTTCAAGGATAAACAGTCAACAAATATAGCAACCTAGATCTTTGACAAACCCAAAGATCCCAGCTCTTGGGACAAGAACTTACTGTTTGATAAAATTGCTGGGAAAATTGGAAACTAATATGTGCAGAAACTAGGCATTGATCCATACTTAACGCCGTAACACCAAGATAAGGTCAAAATGGGTTCATGACCTAGTGCATAAAGAATGAAATTATTAATAAATTAGAGGAACATAGGATAGTTTACCTCTCAGACCTGTGGAAGGAAGGTCTTTATGACCAAAGCAGAACTAGAGATCATTACTGATCACAAAATAGAAAATTTCGATTATACCAAACTGAAAAGTTTTTGTACAAAACAAAACTAATGCAGACAAGATTAGAAGGGAAGCAATAAACTGGGAAAATATTTTTATAGTCAAAGGTTCTGATAAAGGCCTCATTTCCAAAATATATAGAGAATTAATTCTAATTTATAAAAAATCAAGCCATTCTCCAATTGAAAAATGGTCAAAGGATATGAACAGACAATTCTCAGATGAAGAAATTGAAACTATTTCTAGTCATATGAAAAGATGCTCCAAGTCATTATTAATCAGAGAAATGCAAATTAAAACAACTCTAAGATAACTCACACACACCTGTCAGATTGGCTAAGATGACAGGAAAAATAGGATGATTGTTGGAGGGATGCGGAAAACTGGGACATTGATGCATTGTTGTGGAGTTGTGAACGAATCCAACCATTTTGGAGAGTAGTTTGAACTATGCTCAAAAGTTATCAAACTGTGCATATCCTTTGATCCAGCAGTGTTACTACTGGATTATATCCCAAAGAGATTATAAAGAAGGAAGGACCTGTATGTGCACGAATGTTTGTGGCAGCCCTTTTGTAGTGGCTAAAACTGAAACTGAATGGATGTCCATCAGTTGGAGAATGGTTGAATAAATTGTGGTATATGAAAATTATGGAATATTACTGTTCTGTAAGAAATGACCATCAGGATAATTTCAGAAAGGCCTGGAGAGACTTACATGAACTGATGCTGAGTGAAATGAGCAGGACCAGGAGATCATTATATACTTCAACAACAATACTATATGATGACCAGTTATGATGGATCAGGCCATCCTCACCAACGAGATCAACCAAATCAATTCTAATGGAGCAGTAATGAACTGAACTAGCTATGCCCAGAAAAAGAACTCTGGGAGATGACTAAAAACCATTACATTGAGTTCCCAATTAAATAAAAAAAAAGGAAAAAAAAAAAAACAAGGAAGTGGGAATTTTTTTTTCAAAGGGATGAACACCAGAAAGGGAACAGCTGGCCACATCTGAGGAAAATCAACACAGCAGTCTATACTTTGAGAAGGCAAACTGTATATAGTTGTTTTTTTTTTTTTAAATCAAACAAATATTTCTTTCACACTCAGTGAAAGAAGAGCAAAAAAAAAAATGGAGAGAAGAAAATGAATGATACTTACAAGTCTTTAAATTTATTCATTCCACAATTGGGTACATTTTATAAAAAGATAAACTCAGAAAAATGTCTGTTAACATTATATGACTTGTGCTAGAGCCATTTTATGTCCATAATATCTGGCCTTCATTTCACCACGTATCTATAAACAGTGCAAAAATAATTGATATACTATCTTTTTACAAAGCATGAAGTCAAGTTCAAAAGTTAAGGAAATAAATAGAAGCTATTCATATATAGAAATTAGCATTCCTGATCATCTTTAAAAAACAAACAAGCATATCTTTGTGCAATCTCAGAACTGGCCCATAACTAGAAAAAATAGCATTTATTAAAGACATTAAAAAATGTAAGATCATCAATTTTATAAAATTTTGAGTTTAAAGAGAACCAATTAAATCCATTCCTTGACAATTCATCCTCAGAAAGCCCTTGACCTGTCAGTCCCTGCTCAAAATATGGATGAAAAATGAAATTCCCCAAATGAGTCATCAAACAACACTACCATTCACAAACAGACGCAACAGTCAAGTTGATGACACTTAAGATTCCTTCAAGCTAGAACATTATTATCTAACAAATATGTAAGGTAGGACTTGGGAAGAAACTAATGTAAGGAGCAATTAAATGTAACCTTGGTTACATGATGGAGTGATAAAGCACCATGAGTCAACTATGTAGTAAAATGAAAAGACTATTAGATTTAGAATAAAAAAGAACTATGTATGAGTCCTGTTTCAAACATAGCCTAGCTGGGTGGACCCGGCCAAATCATAACCTGTCTGATCTCATTTCCTCATCTGTAAAATTAAAAAGTTGGACTCAATGACCTCTAAAATTCCTTCTAATTCTACATCTATTTTCCTTTGACTGTATGAATACCAATATAGAGTTTGTAAAGAGAAGATAAGAAGGGTAGTTAAAATATAAACTAGTCTGCCTTTCTATTTTGAGATAAGAGAACAGACTTAGAAAATCAACCTATTCTTCACTACCTATTATGTGCAAGATATTTAAATTATCTGAAACAGGCAAGAGATTCCCAGGATGAAGGTGATGTGAAAACAAAAAATGCCAACAAAATGGAAATATATATATGTATATACACACACCCATACATATTATATACACAATATACATGCATATATAACATATATATAATATAAATACACAATACATACATATATAATATATTTACATAACATAACATATAGCCATATACATAGGTATATTTCCATAAACACACACACATACAACTCTGTAAAAGGATTCAAATTATTTTAAAGTTCCTAATATTTTCATATGTTACATATTTAGGTATAGTCAGTGTCTACTTTCTTCCTTTTATCCTTAAATTTATCTTTCTTTCTTTGCTTCCTCTCTTTCCTTCTTTTCCTTCTTTCCTTCCCATCCTTCCTTTCTTTCATTCTTTATTTTTTATCTATTGTTTTGGCGACTACTTTATTTCCCAATCTATTCATTCCTCCCCAATATATATTCCCCAAATACATATATATATATATATATATATATATATATATATATATTCCCCACATAAAGAACAAAGAGAAAGAAGAAAAAGAAAAACAATTCAGTTAAACAAATCAACACACCAGTCAAGTTTTATAGTATGTTTGAAAATCTCAACTTTAAATAATGTAGTTGATTAGTTTCATATCAATAACCTTAGAAATATTGTCCAACTGTTATTTTACAAATGAGAAAACTGAGGAACATAACATTACAGTATAGTGTAGAGGAGAGACTTAGGCTAGAGCTGGAAACAGGAACACCTGAATTCTAATTCTCTTTCTGAAACCTAATAAAAAAAAATAAAAGCAAATCACTTAATTTCGCTAAATTTCAATTTCCTTTAATAATGGAAACAATACTGATAGTCTTTTACAGAACTATTGTAAGGCAGAAATGAAATAATGAAGGCAATATGCATAAAGAACTATATAAATGTTTTATTATTATCATCATTTTTATTTTTATTTTGAGATCAATACTTTGTTTACTGGAGACAAGCTTAGAAGCAAGGTTTTCTTCTCTTGGTCCAAGATTTATTCCTCTATAAGTTTTGTTTTTGCTGAGGCAATTGGAGGTAAATGACTTACCCAGGGTCACACAGGTAAGAAGTATTAAGTGTCTGAGGCTAGATTCGAACTCAGGTCCTTCTGACTAAAGGGCTGGTATTCTATCCACTGCACTTCTCTATACGTTTTTAAGCAAATCCTATTCTCAAAAAGCTTAGATTTGCCTATCAAGTAAAGCAGAGTTCTTCTAAGTCAGAAAGCATCTACCAATCACCTACATTGTGCCTATCATACTGTGTATTGTGGCTTTTCTTGAAAAGGCTACCCAGGATGGGTGTGGTTGGGTGGTATAATGGTCAGCATATTAGAGTCTGGAGAACCTAACTTCAAATTTAGCCTTAGATATTTACTAGCTGTGTGACCCTGGCTAAGTCACTGATTGTTTATTTTTTTTAAAGGTTACATGGTTGTTTTGTTTTGTTTAATTTAGTTTTATGTCTTTTGTTCTTGCAGCATAGTTAATTCCAGATACATCCTTTCCCTACTGAACTTCTTCTCATTACAAACAGAATCAACTATGAGAACTCATCGAAAAGTAACCAAATATGACAGCTAATGATGCAGTCTGCATCCATGACTCCCCACATCTTTAAGGAAGTTTCCCTCTTTCATCTCTTTCCCAGGAATCAAAATTACTCCTTACAATTTCACAGCATTTGAGTAATTCTCCCTTTTATTTCTGATGCTTTCCTGATCCCAATTACTTCACTCTGCATATGTTTGTGCATGTCTTCCCGTGTTTTCCTTGGACAGTTGGGTGACACACTGGATAGAATGCCCTGTCTGAATTCAGGAAGACCTAAATTCAAATTCAACATCAGACACTTATGTACCAGATGTATGACCCTAGGTAAATCATTTAATATCAGTTTGCCTCAATTTTCTCATATATAAAATAGGGATGAAAATAACACCTATTTCTCAGTGCTATTGTGAGAATAAAATACAATAACAATTATGAAGCCCTTAGCATAGTGTCTGGCACATAAGTTCTATATAAATGATAAATATGATATTAAGAAGATGCAATCACATTAGAGAGTCAAGTTGTCCATTCAAAAAGAACAGAGCACAATTTAAAATCAATATCCACTGTATGTGGTATAGGATTGAAATGCTATAGAAATTTATTGAAAGTAGAAATCATTTTGGGGGCAAGGCAAACCAATAAGCATTTGACACTTTTTAAGTATCAGGTACTTTGTTTAGGATACATGGAGTAAAATGAAATAGTTCCTGCTTTCAAAAAACTTACATTTTTTGAGAAGAATCATTAAAAGCAAAATATAAAGAAAAATGCAAAGCTATTTCGGGGAGAGGAGAAAATAATTAAAGCGTCCTGCAGGAGGCAGGCAACACTTGAGCTAAGTCTTGAAAGGATCTGGGATTTATCAATGGTGGATATGAGAATATAGAGTATTATAGGAACAAAGGAAGTAATAAGATTTGCCTTCATGTACAATGTAGGTATTTAAGAGACCCTTGAGGAAGTATAGGTAAAGAATGGTCTTATTCCATATATGGAAGTTCAAAAGAATAAATGAGAATGTTTCCTGGCATAGCCTCTATCTCCTTGTCAACCAATGAGTTAGGTCCACATAAGGAATACACAAAGCAATCCTGTGAAGATACAATCCATTCTCCACCTCCCACCACCTCCTGAGAGATCAGAAAAAGCACATGGGCAATAAGGTATCACATCTTGCATTTGTCCTGACACAATTTGAAATGAGAGTGAGATACTGTCCACAACCCAAGATTTAATTCTACAAGTACTGAAACCAGCTTTCAAGATTCAATTTCTGTAACTGCCATTCAGTTTTGCTCTGTATGCATAGAATATACTCCTTAATGATAGGCAAACATTTTACAAATATGTTCTTAAGAAAGAAACTAAAAAGAAAACTATGGGTGGAATGGGACATTCCAGTCCCTTGTTCAAGTCTTCAGTGGCTCCCTATTGCCTCTAGAATAAAATACAAACTTTTCACTTTCATATTTAAAGTCTTTCCCAATCTGACTCCAAACAATCTTCTCAATTTAAATCTTTCTCTGTATATATATATATATATATATATATATATATATATATATGCTTTATTTATGTATATATATATATATGCTTTATTTATGTATATATACAGCATATATATATATATATGCTGTATATATACATATATATATATATGCTTTTTTGCTGCTGGTGAGCCAATCCATATAGGAGTTTTGATGTAGCATGGTAGAAGAGATTTCAGAGGGCATCTAACTTGACCCTTCTTTTTCTAGTTAAAGAACCTGAGACCTACAGAGTTAAAAGGACTTCTGCAAGGTTACATAGGTAATAAGCTTCAGGAATTGGATATGAACCAAAATCCTCTGACTGCACGCCAATGTTTATTCCCTTTCACCACATTGTTTTTCAGATTTATTTTAAATTCTAATTTTCAGAGGAAAATTCACAACTTCTTTATATTTCTGGTCTCCCCTCCTCCTTTTTTGAGGTGTGGGGGGAGGATAGAAATTCTAAGACAGAGCAAAAGGAAGATTTTTCATTTTGTTCTCAGGTATGCTAATTACCTGTACTACTTCAAAAGCAAACCAGTGTCAAATAAATTTAAAAAAAAAATACTGTTAAGTTTAAGATACATATTTGGATTAATTTCTCCTCAGGATAGAAATATGCCTTCCTTTATGTGGACACCATAGGGAACTGAAAAGTCCTTTGACTCCAAAGCAAATACCAGGCCAACCTTGTACTTTTCATTTGTAGGATCTCTTTATGTATATTTTAGATTACTCTCCTCCCCAGATTTTGAACTTCCTGAGGTCAGAAATCTCATCTTATCAAATCCATGCATATTTGTAAGCAGCCAAAGGATTGGGTTTATTAAGAAATAGATCCTGAATGAATGAATGGGCTAGGACATTGAAAAGTGTATGTTAAAATGTTCCACACAAATCAACCTCTAAATAATTCATTTGTATTAAAAAAAATCAGGTTAATATGTGCCTGTTTAATCCTCTCTATTTTTCTCTACTGTTGTATAGCTATAATAATTCACATGCAAACTTGCCCTCTAGTGACAATATTTTGTATTTCACTTTCATTCAGAAATTAATTCATAGCCTACATTTTCTCCAAGGATACATATCTTAAAATTAACAGTATTTATTGAGTCCTACTCCTGTGCATAATACTTCACACTATCCAGATTTGATCCTATATACATCCCTAGAACTGGTGTGGCTACCTCCTAGCCACTGCACATTTTAAGGGTCCTCTCTTTTGCACATTTTCCCAGGATCCTCTAGTTATCTATTCTGTCCTGATGCAATACAGGTATAGTTTGAGTTCACAGATAACAGAGTTCACCATTTAACATTTCAGGATCCATAATGTGAAAGGAAGGGAGCTAGACAGCATTAGGGGGAAGGTCAGGATGTCAACATCTCATTGGACTTGTGCCAGGGTTTAGAGAAAAGGAAAAAAAAAAAAAAAAGCAGTGTGGACTTGGAACATTTTTAAAGGAAGTAAATAGACAAGGAATATCATAGAAAGGAGAGCCCCGAGGTGTATCTGAACTGTCATGGAATGAGGGGGAGTGGCAGAGTGGAGAATCAAACTGGAACAGTCTGATATAATACAATACAGTCTATTGAGGAGATGCTGTAATTGTAGCCATACATGCAATACTTTGTTTCCTTCATTCCCAATACTTTCCTTGGAGTTCTTCCCTTTTTAGAAATTCTGCAAGTGTATAAGATTAAACCAGTTTATGAGTTCTGCATGGGTATGTATGCATGTATGCACTTGCACACATGATCATGTGTATAAGTGCAGAGAGTGACAATTGCCTGATATCCCATATTTTTTCTTCTTTGTCATACTATTCTTATGTCTTAATTAAATCCTTTGCTCTTAGATTTGTGACTTTTGTTGCTGTGTAAGGAGACTATTATACAGGATTAGCTATTTTTTAATCACTAAATATCCCACAAATACTCCAAACTAAACTCAGGAAAGATAATTCTAGAGCCATAGTTCTCTGGAGGACTCAAGGGAATGCCTATTATACTAGTTATGCTGACTTTTCTGTAGTCGCTGCTTCTGATGTTTTTCTAACCATTTTTGAACTATGATTTCAAACAGACTGTGCAAAATGTAGAGGGAAAGCAGTCAAAGGTAACAATATTTTCAAGTCTTTGTAGACCAGGAGAATGGCAGCACCATATCGACTGCATTTCACTTTTAACCCTTTCCCACAGAACTTTCTCTTAGTAACTGACAGAGTTTAGCAATAAGCAATGCATGAGATGAGTACAGAAGCCTCTCTTTTCAATAATATAGGCTTAAAACTATTCTTTTTTTTTTTCCTTTTAAGCACATCTTGGCAGATCCTGTTCTTTTTGTTTGTTTTAAGATGGAAGATCTAATCATTTCCCTCAGTTATTTTCTTCCTTTTTTTTTTTTAAACTTTTGTTAATTGTGTGACCCTTAATGAAACCAGTAACTCTCCTTCATCTTCAGTTTCTTAGTTTGTAAAATAGGATAATATAGTGCTTTTGTTCATCATGTACAGTGATAAGATAATCACAACAATGATAAGAAAATCAACAGATAATCAAGAAAGAGATACATATGATCACCACATCATTATATATTATCACTATATAAAATGATAACCATTAATGATTATCATTATTCCTATGATAGCTATTTGTGTCTACCAGCTCCAAAATTATAATCCTATTAATATTTTTTCTCAGCTTATTTTCCTCTGCCTTAAAACAATTAAACTGTGAACATGAAGATATACTGATTGCCTGTGAGGGTGAGTTAGATGAAGAGAATATGAGATGAAGGGAATGAGCACGGATTTTAATATTGTTAAATGAACAGATTTTACCAAGTTGAATCATTAAAGAAGTATCATGTATTTCAAGTATCTTTTTAGAATGTTCCTACTAATGAATATGAGTCAGTAGGGAGTAAATTGGGGGTCTCTTTGAAGTTTTCTCCAAGTCTATAGATACTGAATTCCCTTTTTAGAAAAATTATCCTGAAGAGGGATAGAGAATATTTCTTGTAAACTACTGTTGTTTTCTCTAATATTATTCCTAACTCCAAATGGTAAACCACTCAAGTATTTTGCCCAATCTGGAAACCCCCGGATTGGGCCATAGAGACTGACTAAAAAGACTGGATAACAATAGCAACCCCTAATTCCAGTATTCAAATAAAGTTCTGCCCCTAATAACAATCAATAGAACAATAAAAAATGTCCTTTCAGAAATAGTAGAGTGGGATTGAATTGACTATTTTGATTCATTTCATTTTCTGAGCAAGAAACTTACACTGAAAAAGTGAATTAAGTGAAAAGAGAGAACATAGATGCTAAAATAGGAAACCTGAGCCTGAGTTCAAATACTGTCAAATACCTGCCACATGTAGGTGAATGCAAGCAAGTCATTGAAACTCCCTAAGCTCACTTTCCTCTTCTATAAAATAAAGGCTATTAAGAGCATATGACTCCTGAAGCCACTGATGATCCTGATTACATGCCAGATAATATGCCTTATATGGACATTTAACTTTCTCCATGATCTAAGCCACCTCCCATTCTAGACTCAGTGCTTTTATATTCCTTTACATGAACTTTTTCATCAAAACTGATCTAACAATCCCTTCCTTCCCCATCACTGCACAATATTCCATCTGTTCCCCAATAGTGAGATTACTTTCTCTCCTACCCATTCTCTATCAATTGAAATCCTACCCTTACATCAATGTCTAGTTTAACTTCCCATCTTTTGTGATCTTCCCTGATGAATCTGACCAGAAGATCTCACTTATCTCAACATAGTTGACTACATTTAAGCATCCTTCTTTTTCTATGGCAACCCCCTCCATGTGTTATTGAGATGAAGAAATTGAGGTTGGAAAAGGAAATAGGTCAGGGAAGATAAAGCAGAAATTGCATTATTATCATCATAAGGACTCACTCCCACATTTCTTACTACTGAAAAGGTTGCCTGGAGAGAAGTGAGAGAAGATTTGGAATGGTTAAACTTTTTAAAAAGCCAGAGATGTCATCCATGGCTTAGGGGAACCCTACCCACAAAGGATTGCTGCTCTGGTCTCTCATATTAATTGCTCTTTAGGCGTGAGACTGACTTTAAAAGGGAGGTTAGTCTTCATCTTTCTGGCTCATCCCAGTTTCAGAGTAGAGCTTTAGGGAAATCTTTAAAAACCATATTCAGGCATGGCTTATATACTGATATCCATAAAATCTGGGTAACTGGGTCCTTTCCTGACAAAATATTTTGTGCTAAATATGAAAATAAGGGATAGGACAATTGCATATTTCTTCTACCACAGAAAATGGTTGAAAAGAAAAGATATATATTTATATAGACAGATACAAAAACCAAGATATTTCACTTGACTCATTCACTTCTATAGAAAATTTAAAAGGGAGGAAGAAAACAAACATTTATTTATTTAAAACTTAAAAAACAAATAGAAAAAGAAAAAAACAGAAAAATATTGCTATGTGTACAGCAGAACATGAGAGAATTCAAAGTGTGAGACAAAAAATGTCCATTTCAAGAAAACTACATAATAAATTTTACACATTGTTCAGAGCTGTATATCTTTCTTTTGCTTTCTTGTAGGTTTTCTTTTGTCCTCTTCTGTGTACTTTATTCATTTTTCCTTTTTCTTCTTTCCCCCCACATCCCTCAAGAAAGCTGCAGTTAATATACATAGATATGTATACATGTATATATACATGTAAATACATTACTCAGATATACATTCATACATATATACCATACTTTGCTTGTTTGTCCTCTGTTTCTCTGAAGGTGGATAACATCATCCTTCATAAGTCCAAGTATTTCCATTTTTTTAAATCCACCAACTCGTCATTTCCTATACCATAGCAATATTCCAATCTTTATACTGTCTGTTTATTTCAAATAGTTTATAACCATATTGATTAATATGGCCAACCTTACTGTGATAAAAATAAACATTTATTAAGATACTACTTTCTGCCACACACTGTGCTTCAACACTTTACTAATATTATCTCATTTGATCCCAAAGATCATCCTGGGATGCAGATACACTTATTATTTCCATTTTGCTGATAAAGTAACAAAGCCAGATTCATGCTTTGTTATTTATCCAGAGTTATGCAGTTTTTCTGAATCTGAGGTTAGATTTGAATTCAGGTCTTTCTGCTGCCATGCTTAGTGCTCTCGCCATTGCATCTGAAATTGTCAAGTGAATTGCTGGATTGTCAAATGAATATTACACTGCTCTTTCATGCTCATGCCGACTGGAGCAGCCCATAAGGTCCAAAACTAGCCAGAGTATGGTTTTCTTTAATAATTCAGCTGTCAGGTCCTCCTGGTGATGGTGCTTTTGTTCTCTGTGATCTGTGCTGTTGCAGAAATCTGAAGCTAGGTAGTTGATAATCAATTGAGAAATCTAAGATCTCTCAAACTCATGAGACATCCAAAGCTGCAACAGAGGAAGAAAAATAAAATGGCCACTGGCACAAAGGTATCCTGCTGCCAGCTTGCTATATTCTGAGTTTCCTTGATAAAAGCAGGCTCAGAGGTGAGTGATGAATGAATAGTTGGAAGTCTGGTGCACACAACAGACTACCCATCAACAACAGGAGACAGAATGGCCATTGACATTTGATCCGAATTGTTGAGAAAATGGGCCCCAAGCTACCCTAAAAAATGAATTTGATCACATAGCTATATTTCTTTGAGCTCTGAGATTGTCTCACTGGCATAAAAGTACTTGCTGACTGATTGACAAAGGAGATGTTTGGATCTGAGGATGAGATTTGTGTTTCTTTGATCTCTAGATTTGGCTTGGAGGTAAAGGAGAGGTTTAGTTCTAATCTCCTAAATCTTTTTTCTTGAACTCCTGAGTTTTTTGCTTGCCAACCAGTGTTTGGGCTGCCTGGTCTTGGAAGAGCTACAAGCATATCATGCTCCAGCAGTTGATATTCTTGGTTTTATTCCTTTTTTGTTTCTTTTGTCATGATAAGGGAGCTATTTTCACTGAAAAAATGAGCAATTGATTTAAATCTCTTCATTGTGGAAGCTCATCCTGTCTGAACTTCACACATTGGGAGTATGCTCCACCTCTGCAGACTGTCTGTCTGTCTCTCTAATTAACTGCTTCCTTCTAGAACCCCCACTTCAAGTCTGAGGCTGAGATCAGTCACATATTCTTTCCTCTCCAGTATGCATTTCTGCTTCTCTTGAACTTTCTTTACAATATTTCTTATCTATTTTTTCATCTTCACTTTCATGTATTATATTCTTTTATTAAAATGTAAGTTTTATTCTATTTATATTTGTATCACAAGATGTTAGCATATTTTGTACATATAGTGTTTAATAAATGCTTATTGAAAGCTGATTTCAGAAAAACCTGGAAAGACTTATATGAACTGATGTTGAGTGAACTGAACAGAACCAGGAGAACCTTGTACACAGTAACAAAAAGATTATGTGATTATTAACTATAATAGACTTGGGATGGAAAATGTCACCTGCATCCAGAGAAAGAAATATGGAGATTAAATATGGATTTTAACCTTTTTTTGTTTTTTTTTCCCTTTATCATGGTTATTTCCCTTTTGTTCTGGTTTTTCTTTTCCAACATGATGAATATGGAACTATGTTTTAAGTGATTGTATGTGTATAGTTTATTATTAGATTGCTTTCTATCTTCAAGAGAGTGGAGGTAAGGGAAGAGAGGGAGGGAGAAAAAAACTTGGAACTCAAAATCTTACAAAAATGAATGTTGAAAACTGTACACATAATTGGAAAAATAAAATAATATTTTAAAAAGTTAAAAAATAAAATAAAAATTAGGATATTATGCCCCCAAATAAACAAATAAATAAATGCTTGTTGCCTTTGCAGAAAAAAAAAGTTAAAGTTTTTGCTTCATATTAAAGAGATTAGCATTTCAAACCAGAAAATTGTCAGGGAAGGAAAAAAGAAGTACCTAATTCTCTGAGAATCATCACAAGCTTGGTGGTGCTGTGTAGAGTGCATCATAACTGGGATGAACATTGATAGACCCATACTTGGACATCGTCATTTCCTAGATTCATACATTTGGTTGGCAGCACTCCCTGGTGATTACATACAAAATCTCAGCTTATAATGCCTTTTAGAGAAGTGTATGTTTTGCCATCACGATGAAAAAGTTCATGTAAAGGAATATTAAAACACTGAGTCTAGAATGGAAGGTGGCTTAGATCATGGAGAAAGTTAAATGTCCGTATAAGGCATATTATCTGGCATGTAATCAGGATCATCCGGGGCTTCAGGAGTCATATGCTTTTAATAGCCTTTATTTTATAGAAGAGGAAAGCGAGCTTAGGGAGTTTGAATGACTTGCTTGCATTCACCTACATGTGGCAGGTATTTGAGGTCATGTCCTATCTTCAATATTTTTTGTACACTAATAGTGGGATTTTTCACATACGTAGCTAAAATTCTATCCCTGATCTACATATGTTTTATTCACATTTCACCTTCTATCTTGTATTTTACTTATTTCTATCTTTCTCTTATCTCCCTTTTTAGACAATATGTTCCATAAGATCATGAATTCTGATTTATCTTGTAGTAGAAAGGTCACTAGATATTGAGTCACTGAATCTAATTAAAATCCTGAATTAGCTCTTTATCAACCATTGGACTTTGACTGAGATAAAGATCTTTCTTTCTTCATCCATAATGTGAAAACAATAATATCTGAAAAACCAAACAGCTGAGTGGAACGCAAGCTATGCATAATTCAAGAGAAATATGGTTTCTATTCCTGCTTAGGATATTTATTATCAATGTGATCATGGACATGTCTCTAATCTATTGTTTCCTTTCCTATAAAATGAGTGTGATGATACTTAGACTTGTCTACATCTTAGAGTTATTGTGAGATTCTAATGAGATGATGTGTGGAAAGTGCTTTTCACTTTAAAGGACAAGATAAATGCAGGCTATTTTCATCATCTTCATCATCTTCCTATCTCCAATAGCAACACTGCACATAATGCATATTATAAAAGCATTCTTCTGTTTGAATTCAATGAAATCATGTCTGTTTCTGATGAGGAGGAGGGGGCAACAGGGCCTGAGTTTCTGTCCATTTATTTTTGGTGGTCCACAGATACAGAAGGAAGAAAAAAGATTTTGCAGGAAGATGAGGAAAAAAAATAAAAGCAGAGTGAGAGGGGATTTTTTTTTTTTTTTACAGAGGAGCTCAATGGAACTTTCTAGGTTTCTTATGAAGCATGTCCTACTTGGTAATTCTGCCCCCAAAATATACATCCTGAAGCTCATGGGAACAGTTTGTTTAAAAACCTCAGGATGTAGCCTTGGTGAGCTGTTAGTAAGGGCTGTAAAAATTGCTCAGAATAGCTCTGGCAAATTAACATCTGCCAAAGGCATTTGGTAGACCTGCCTTTTTTTCTCACTTGGCAGGAAACATTGCTTATTATGTTCCCAATGATATTTTTTCATAGATATGACCTTGTCTCAGGTACCTACTTTTGCTGTCCTATTCTTAAAAAAAAAAAAAAAAAAGGATGCTAAAAGATGGTCTATATTGCAGTATAATAGTTACAACTTAAGACTCAACTTAGGAAATAATAAAATACTTGACTCACTAATTGTTTTTTCTCTCTGAAGGGGGTACAATTCCTTTCCCCTGACCAAAGGAGAAACACAATTTAAAAAGCAAGGAAAAACAGGAAAGGGATATGTTTTCTATAGCTCCAATCTATTACTAAGCATTTATTAAGATTGCATATGCAGGGCACTGTGATAAGCATGAAAAAGATAGATGTTGATCAGTTGATCATGTTACTTCAAACAATTACATAAAGCCAGAACAGATTTTTAAAGTATTTTAGTCCAGCCCTTGCACTTTACAAATCAGGAGATTGGAGCTTGTGTGGCACAAAGATCACACAGAGATAGGATTTGAATCCATGTCTTCTGATTCCAAAGCAGGTACATTTTCCACTATACAACACTGACCTGAGGCTTGTAAGAGATCTACAGTTAAATAATAATATCTTTATTTCACATGCCGGGAAACTGAGATTTGCTGAATTGTTTGGAGTGACATAATCAGTAGTTACTGCAGATAAATTCAGATCTTTTCTGAATTTATCCATGCTACTGTGGAGGAACATTTTTGTTGATACAGAGGTCTTCATCATTAAAATCTAAATGGAAGAAGAAAAGATCTTAGAACTGAAATGGTCTTTAAAAGTAATTTAACTGAACTTTTTTCCTTTTAAATTTGAAAAATCTTCAGCTAGGTGGTATAGTGAATAGACTGCTAGGCCTAGAGTCAGAAATACTAATCTTCCTGAGATTTCCTAGCTGGTTAATTCTGGATAAATCATCCAACCCTGCTTGCCTCAGTAATCCCATCTGCAAAATGAATTGAAGAGGGAAATGGCAAATCATTCCAGAATTTTGTCAAGAAAACCCTAAATGGAGTCATGAAGAATCTGACATGATTCAACTAGCAGGTATAGAACTCTCAATTCATTTATCAATGGCCTCATCCAGGTCAATAACTCCTAACTTCTACTTCTAGATTGATAATCAGATAATAAATTAATTTCTGCCAATGTGTCAATGATATAATACATACTCTGGAGATTTTCCATTAGGAGAGATGATAGCCATCTAGTTAGCTAGATAACGGGAACAAGCAGTCTATAGGACAAATTGGAATCACAATTAAATGGAAGATAGAGAATAAATGGGATTGCTTTCAAGAAATTATAAGACATCTCATCTATCACATCCATGATGTCAAACTTCTTCCAGAAATAACTAGTCATCTTTTAATACTAATATTCTCCTAATTTTATCACGTATCTATGAGACATTAAGCTCCCCAGTCTTCAAAAAAACTGAAAATGAGCATCACACAGAAAACAGTAAAGACAGGTTTAGTAGGTGTTTGTAATCTGTACCATATATCAAAAAAGGGATTTTGAAGAAGAAAAAGAGTAAAGGATGTAAGCAAGGACATGAATCATTTAGAAAGAAAATAAAGATGGGATGTTAATGTGAAAAGGGTAAAATATAACAGATGGACAGTTCAAGTACTCCAATTAAGTACTCATGATAGTTAAAGAGAACTGAAGACCTCCAGTATATTGAGTGAATCTACTGTGGCAAATGTTTTGGAAGACATGAATACAAATTGTCCTAATTGGACAGGCAGAGGTGGACTATGATCTCTATCCACAGCAAGAACATTTTAATTAGTTAAATAAATAGAGATTTACTTATTTAATAAGTTGAATTATAGTATGTTTTGGTTATTTAATTAACTTCTTTCCTAGGTAAAATATTTGGATTTGAATGAGGCCTTTCAGAGAGGCATTTTAATGGCAGAAAATGCAAAATGTATATCATTGGGGAAAACAAAACAAAAAAAATAAACTCAGTTTGATGTATTTCATAAACTTATAATTTGTTATCAATATAGTTATGAACCCTCATGTTGAAAAAAGAAAATTAACATCTAGAAAAAAAATAAGCTAGTTGTCTCATAACTCATGAAAGACAAGTCTGGCATGCTATCTCATGTCTCTTTTCTCTTAGCTTAAAGTTTATTTTAATAATGATAATAAGTTATAAAATCTATACTACATGGAAGACATTACTCTAAGCTCTTGCAAAAGTCACTTGATGAGATGAATTTCACTGAAGTCATTATTGCCTTTATTGATTTAAAATGCAATCCCTCCATAACTGCCCACCCTGAGGCTCTTCTCCAGTTCTTCAAAAAGTTTGCCACAAAAGATCTACTTAACTGTCTTTCCTCAATTTCACTTGCTATCCAAGTTTGCTATAGGAACCTTTTCCTAATCCCTTTTAATTCTAATGTTTTTCCCATAGTGATTATTTATCATTTACCAAGTATATCGTTTTTCTACAAATATTTGTTTTTTTTCTTTTATCCTTGAGGGCAAAAACTAGCTTACTTTTCTTTGTGTTTCAAGTGTTTAGTAAATTGCTTGGCAGATGATATATGATTAATGAATGCTTTCAGTGTGGAACAAAGATGGTAGAGTAGAGGAAGGACAGAGCACAATTTTCATTTCTTCGAAACAACTTTAACAATTCCAATTTAGTTCTAAGAGAACAGAAAGTTTTAAAGCCCAAGACAACTTAAGAGGCAGAGAAGAGAGGTCAGTGATATCATGGTCAGGGCTAGCCAAGAGCAGGTAACAACATCAGCTGAGGGACTTGAAGGTAATTACAATAGCAGGAATAGCAGTTTCCTAAACTCTCAGACCAGAGACAGTAAAGGGATTGTTCAACTAGTTAGAAGGAAATTGCAGGAGACCCCTAAACCAGAACTGAGCACAAGACTGAGAACTATTGGGACATTCCACTGTTCATACTCACTTCCAGATCACGGTTTCAGGGTGGAGAGGAATATTAGCAATTGTGGTAGCAAAGAAGCCGGGACCCTTCCTTGTTAAAGTGTTATGCCACAGTTCTCTTTTATTATCCTGACTCAGTTGCCCTAAATTGTCCTGCCTTGGTTTCTAATTGTTCTGCTCGATCCTGCAAAACTACCCCTCCCTCTTAATCATCAGAATATTTGATAAGGATAAAAATCTTATATTTTAGAATATCAGAATGACTCTCCCCATCCCAATCTATCAGAATATCAAATACTTTCTTATCAAGATGTCTCTCCCCATCTCTGGAGTACTCCCCACATTGTGTCCTCTCCAGTGCCTTTCCCCCAACTCTGTCAAAGTCCCATTCCTCCTCTTAGCATTCTGACTCCTCCCCTGACTCAGTCTACTCCTGTATCTGAGCCACATGTATATATGTCATTGAGAACTCACACTTTAGCTGGATTCTTGGAGACAATAGTTTCATTCAGCCCTGGGACCAAACTGTGGATCTATTTGGTCCCAGTAAATCTCTCCCTTTCAAATAAAATATTAAATACTCTTCAATCTCTATCTTGCCTCAGTTTTTTCCAGCATTACAAAAGATCAGAGCTCATTCCAAAAGAGCAATGACTATATCTCTATTTAAATCACATTGCCTTGGGATGAAAATATACAAGCTCCTAGAACTAGTGAATATAGTAGTACCCAAAAGCCTGAAGCTTAGGATACTGCTGACTCTATCCAAAGGAATACAGCATTATTTTAACATAAATTTTGAAGTCAAAAAATATACTAGAAAAAATAATCAATCAACAATAACAACAGAAAAAAAAAGAAGAAAAACCTGCCATAGAGAGCAACTGTGGTGATAGGGAAGATTAAAACACAAACTTAGAAGACAACATGAAAATAGGTATAAATAAAGATACGAACAAAAATGCATGATGGATATAAGACAAAAAAATGTTCCTCGAAAAATTAAGAGAAAAAAAATTGATGTTGAGAATGACATTGAGAAAAGAAATTAGAACAATAAGAGAAATTTATGAAAATAAAGTTACAGGGTTGAAAAAAGAGCCACAGCATATCTAATCTATATCGGATTGATTGTTGTCTTGGGGAGAGAGGAAGGGAAGGGAAGGAGGGGAAAAAATTGGGAACATAAAGTCTTACCAAATGAATGTAGAAAATTATCTTTACATGTATTTGGAAAAATAAAATGCTATTGGGGAAAAAAAGAAAGAATTAGTATAAACATAACAAAGAAAATAATATCTTTAAGACAGAATTGCCCAAATGGAAAAAGAACACAAAACTTTACTGAATTAAAAACCTTTTTGGTAAAAGAGACACAAAATTTAACTGGTGAAAATAACTCCTTAAGAAACAGAAATAATCCAAAGGAAAAAAAGAGGTAAAAAAGATTACTGAAAAAAAGTAATGCCTTAAAAGTTAGAATTGGACAAATGGAAGCTAATGGCTCTGAGACCGCAAATAACAATAAAACAAAGTTAAAAATTGAATAAAATGTAAACTATTTCACTAGAAATAACTGACTAGGGAAATAAATCAAGAACAGATAATTTAAAAATTAACACACTATCTGAAATCCATGATTTTTTTTTTAAAGAGCCTAGACATCAAGAAATTATAAAGGAAAATTACCTTGATACTGTAAAATAAGAGAGCAAAATATAAATTTAAAAAACTCTATTGCTCACTTCTTGAAAGAGATCCCAACATGAATATGAGAAATATTATGGTCAAACTCCAGATTTCCCAGTTAAGGAGAGAATACTAAAAGTAGCTAGAAAGATTCCGTTCAGGTACCATGGAGTTACAATCAGGATTATACAAGTTTTAGAAGCTAGTTTTGAAAAATCAGAAGTCTTTAAATGTCATGTGTATTTGTGGGAAGGAGTGTCCATTGTTGTTATTGATCATTTTCACTTTTATACAATGCTTCATGATCCATTTGGGGGGTTGTCGATGGTAAAAAAAAAAAAAAAAATACTGTGATTTGTCATTTCTTTCTCTGAATAATTTTATAGATGCGGAAACTGAGGAAACCAGAATTAAGTGATTTACCCAGTGACACATAGTTGTAAATGTCTAAGACCAAATTTGAATTCAGATACTCCTGACTCCAGACCTGGCAGTCTATCCACTGTACCACCTAGTAATACTGCTTTATCCATAGAAATATAATTTTTGTCACCTATATTTTGTAAGACGTTTTGGAATTTGGGTACTTGATTTTTTTTAAAATTTAATTTAAATGAGTTATTTATTTTTCTTAAATTGGGGCAATTTGCCTTTTGTCCTCTACAATTTAAGTTATGACTTCTTGAAATATAGCTCTGAAAAAACAGGGTTTTTTAAAAGTTTATTATGTTTCAAATAGAGCTATTTGACTAAACCTTTATTTATTTTTCTTTTGTGAGCTATTAGGGTTAAGTGACTTGTCTAGGGTCACTCAGCTAGGAAGTGTGAAATATCTGAGACTGGATTTGACTGCAGGGCCAGTACTCTATCCATTGAGCCATCTAGCTACCCTTGACTATACCTTTAAATCAAAATCATTCTGGTTTTCATTGAATGGCTAATAATAGTCTCCAGTTCAAGTTGCTATGAATCATAGGTTTTGATGATTTAGAATGAGTGTAAATAGCAATTGTTTTCTGTTTAGTAAATGAAATCTGAGGGTCTTCCCCTTCCAGAATGATTCTTTTTTTCTGATGGTAAACTAGGCCATCTTTTGTTTCATTTCTTACCTAGTCCTTTCTCATTGAATGAGCATTGCCTCAGACA
The DNA here is from genome assembly GCF_902635505.1 of Sarcophilus harrisii. Classification (NCBI taxonomy): domain Eukaryota; kingdom Metazoa; phylum Chordata; class Mammalia; order Dasyuromorphia; family Dasyuridae; genus Sarcophilus; species Sarcophilus harrisii. The sequence goes on along the minus strand of NC_045426.1, from coordinate 47,601,039 downwards.
AACTGAGACTTAGGGAAAACCTTAATTTAAAAAGGCCAAAATCACCCATTGTATCCAAAGCCATTGCCAGTCAGTCATCTTGACGTTTGCTTTGCCACTGGGCTTTAATGACTCTTCAGGAAAGAGTGAAACTAAGGAATTTGATCAGCTTTGCCTCAAATCCAATTCATATGCAAGTCAAAATATCACCCTTGTGATGTCATTGGTCCTTTGAGAACAAAATATGGACAATAACACTATACCAAAATAAATTCAAAATAAGTACATGATTTAAACATGAAGGGTGAAATCACAAGCAAAATAGTAAGAGCACTGAAAAATTTACCTGTCAGATTTATGGATAAAATGATTTTTCACTATACAGAAAATAAAGAGGATAACAGGAAATAAAATGGATATTTTTAATCACATAAAGTGAAAAAGTTTTGCCCAAAGAGAAATCCAGGGTAGCCAAAATTAGAGTGAAAGCAGAAAACTGGGGAAGACATTTTTATAGCAAGTTTCTCTGATAAAGGATTCAACTCTTCAATATATAGGGAACTGAATAAATCTATTAAAATATTAACTATTATTAAATTAGCAAATTAACTTGAGAAATGCAAAATTAAAATTAAAGAAAAAAATGAGGAACTACCTCACACTATCAGATTGACTAATAGGACAGAAAAAGAAAAAGATTAATGTGGAAAGAATCTGGGGAAATGGGTACTATATTATACTGTTGGTGGAGTTGTAAACTGCTTCAACAATTCTGGATAATGATATAGAGAATTGGTTGAAAATATAGAACTATGTCCAAATGGCTATAAAATTGTGCTCTTTGATCCAGCACTGTCTCTATCCTAATTTGGTAATAGAAAAAGGATTCATATCTCCAATAATATTTATAGTAGCTATTTTTGTGATGGTAAAGAATTGGAAATTGAGGGGATGCCCATCAATTAGGTAATAATTGAAAAAGTTGTGATTTATGACTATAATAGAATCTTATAGTTCCATAAGAAATGATGAAGAAGATGATCTCAGGAAAAACCTGAGAAGACTTATATGAACTGATGCAAAGCAAAGTAAACAGAACTAGGAAAATATTGTACATAGTATCAGCAATACTGTAACAATGATCAGTGGCAAAAGACTTAGCTATTTTAATCAATATAATGATCCAAGGCAATTGCAAATTTATCACAAAGAAAAATGTTATGTATATCCAGAGAGATAATTGATAAACTCAGTGAAGATTGAAGCATACCTTTTCTCACTTTATTTTTTCTTGTTTTTTCCTTCTTTTCTTCTTGCAACATGACTAATAAAGAATATTTTATATGATTTCACATGTATAATTTCACTTTGATTGTCTTATCAATGTGTGGGGAGGGCTTAGACAAAATGCAATGGACAAAGGACTGGCCTCCCCTCCCCTCCCCTCAATCTTAGGTTAAAGGACCTTGGGCTGGCAGAGAAATGTCTGCTCAGCTAGATTAAAGGAGGCGTTTTGCACTTTGAAGTGCAAACTACAAACTATGTCAAACATCTGCCATTGTATTTTCCTGTCCTGTAAAATCAAGTCACTGTTTAATGTCAAAATGTGACAGCAAGGGTGAATAAGAATGCTTATAAGGCTATCCCTACTTCAGTTCGACATGGTACCCTATGGAACCCTACTGGAAGTCCAATCCCCAGCCATGCAGGCCATCTAGGCCAGCAAAATACATTGTCTCTAAATTATGAACCATCATGGCTGTCTTGAATATTATTGCCTGGGCTATTTCAAAATGAGAGAATCAGAAACACATTTTTTGAAAATGAATGTTTAAAAAAGCAAAATTATAAAAAATGATAACTTTTTTTAAAAAATGTTCTTTTTCTGAATGAATGAGTTAAGAGAATTTCAATGGCATGCATGGATTATCTATTTGTTCTTCCTCACTTTTCCCATATGATTATCCCATCTTATTGTTCAGTCATATGTTTCTTTGATGTCATCTTTACTCTGGTTTTTCATTGTTATAAATTCCTTGGCGCTCACACCCTCCAGCCATTACTAGATTAATTTCCACTTCTTTGAAAGAGTCATGTTCCATGACTCATGCTGGGATACAAAAAGTAAAACATTCCTTATACTCAAGAACAGTGGACATTGTACTAGTGACCTACATATACAACAGAATAGAAAAAATGACAGTATCATAAAATCTTATATATCACAAAATCTTACAGACAGAAAGGAACTTGGAGATCATGTAGTTCAACTCACTCATTTACAAATGAGCAAAAGTGACTTACTCAAAGTCACCCAGGTAGTCAGTGTTATAGGCAATGCTCTTGCCAGTAACTCTTTGACTTAGAAACAAGCAAGGGAACAAAGAAACAGCATTTGCAGAAAAAATATAGCAGTACAAGACAATATAGGTGAAGTACTCAGTGATATAGACAGCCTCTTGAAAGTTGGAAAAGATATGCTTTTTTTTGTGGAGTCTGCTTGATTCACTCTTTTTTGTTATTTTTGGCTTTCCTTCTTTATCTGGTCTCTAGAATACCCAGAGCATCAGCAGCAGGCCAGTTGGTAGGAATCAGGGAAAATAGTCATTAAAACATCAAGGCTCAATTCATGGGAAATTGTTGATCCCACCAGGGAAAGATGTAACTGTCAGAGATCTGGCCTCCTGGCTTTTAAAACCATTTTGATGTTGGGGTGGGTACGCTGTTCTAAACACGAGTCTTTAAGATTGAACTTCATCCTGTCTCTCCCTTTCTCACTTTGAATGGCCCATTAACTCAGCTAGATGCAGGTCTTGTCTGCAGTTTCTTATCTTTTTTAGCTATTTGAAGTAGAAAGAAATGGAAAAAAAGAAGGCCCACTGTGGTTAGAAGGCTCAGGATTATATATACTGAAGAGCACTCTCAGCCTCCAGTGGACATTCTTACTAGTCAGGCCACAACTTTTCACAATGGAAAGTGATACATAGCAATGTCCCAATTCCATCATATTCTTCCCCTAGATAAATCTCTTTCCCTGATGAAAAAAACTGTACGATAAGAACAGAAGAGAAAATGTACCCACGCAGAGAAAAACTTCCGAAATACAAAAAGAAGGCTTGAGAGAATCTAAAGGCTGAGCAAGAATGTGATGTGAAACCTGAACCTGCATGGAAAATGAATGTCACCAGACTGTCTTTGCATATTGATGTGAAGCTTAGAGTTGGAAAAATGCACATATATATTTCCTTTAAGAATAGAATTTAACCATATGATATGTACCAGATCAAGGGGAAGTGGGTGCCTTCCCAGAGTAGCCTTTGTAAAATTAAACAATGCCCTAGTACACTATGTAAGATATATGTAATTCTGTAAAATATTTATGTCTCCATGAGTTCATTAAATGTATAATTGCAAGTCTTAGGTATCATGCCTACATAGTTCAGGAATTTGAATCATCCCTCTTTAAGGGAGACTACAATCTCCTCCTTCATGGAAACAAGGGACAGACTGTGGCTGAATAATTGTCCATTCCATCATCTATCTCCAAGAAAAGTAATAAGCCAAGATTAAATTATTGATTTATACCCTTCAAATATCTCTCTTCTAAGAGTACATTCTGTGGGGTTCAGAGGGAAAATGATTTTCTGGTCATTCGGAAATGTGTAATCCTTCCCATATACTCATATCTCCTGACCATGACAGTTAAAGAATGAATTGATTTCTTCAAGCAAATAGTAGAGATTTGAATTTTACAAATTAGAGTACAATAGAAATGCACAAAAGTCAAAATATATTAGCTGGGAGTGAGGTGAACTCTTAACTCAAAACAAGACTAAGGACCAAAGTCTTACTGGAGAGAAAGTTGAAGCTTCTGGGCTATCTAGAAATCAGAGCTATTAAAAAATTGAAACCTTGGGAAAATTGGAAACTAATATGGCAGAAACTAGGCATTGATCCATACTTAACGCCGTACACCAAGATAAGGTCAAAATGGGTTCATGACCTAGGCATAAAGAATGAAATTATTAATAAATTAGAGGAACATAGGATAGTTTACCTCTCAGACCTGTGGAAGGGGAAGGTTTTTATGACCAAAGCAGAACTAGAGATCATTACTGATCACAAAATAGAAAATTTCGATTATACCAAACTGAAAAGTTTTTGTACAAACAAAACTAATGCAGACAAGATTAGAAGGGAAGCAATAAACTGGGAAAATATTTTTACAGTCAAAGGTTCTGATAAAGGCCTCATTTCCAAAATATATAGAGAATTAACTCTAATTTATAAAAAATCAAGCCATTCTCCAATTGAAAAATGGTCAAAGGATATGAACAGACAATTCTCAGATGAAGAAATTGAAACTATTTCTAGTCATATGAAAAGATGCTCCAAGTCATTATTAATCAGAGAAATGCAAATTAAGACAACTCTAAGATACCACTACACACCTGTCAGATTGGCTAAGATGACAGGAAAAAATAATGATGATTGTTGGAGGGGATGTGGGAAAACTGGGACATTGATGCATTGTTGGTGGAGTTGTGAACGAATCCAACCATTTTGGAGAGTAGTTTGGAACTATGCTCAAAAAGTTATCAAACTGTGCATACCCTTTGATCCAGCAGTGTTACTACTGGGATTATATCCCAAAGAGATTATAAAGAAGGGAAAGGGACCTGTATGTGCACGAATGTTTGTGGCAGCCCTTTTTGTAGTGGCTAGAAACTGGAAACTGAATGGATGTCCATCAGTTGGAGAATGGCTGAATAAATTGTGGTATATGAAAATTATGGAATATTACTGTTCTGTAAGAAATGACCAACAGGATGATTTCAGAAAGGCCTGGAGAGACTTACACGAACTGATGCTGAGTGAAATGAGCAGGACCAGGAGATCATTATATACTTCAACAACAATACTATATGATGACCAGTTCTGATGGACCTGGCCATCCTCAGCAACGAGATCAACCAAATCATTTCTAATGGAGCAGTAATGAACTGAACTAGCTATACCCAGAAAAAGAACTCTGGGAGATGACTAAAAACCATTACATTGAATTCCCAATCCCTATATTTATGCACACCTGCATTTTTGATTTCCTTCACAAGCTAATTGTACAATATTTCAGAGTCTGATTCTTTTTGTACAGCAAAATAATGTTTTGGTCATGTATACTTATTGTGTATCTAAGTTATATTTTAATATATTTAACATCTACTGGTCATCCTGCCATTTAGGGGAGGGGGTGGGGGGGGGTAAGAGGTGAAAAATTGGAACAAGAGGTTTGGCAATTGTTAATGCTGTAAAGTTACCCATGTATATATCCTGTAAATTAAAGGCTATTAAATAAAAAAAAAAAAAAAAAAAAAAATTGAAACCTGCAACAATTCCTCCCTTACAAAAGCCTTTCTTTCTCTCAAATTGTAGTGCAAGAGAAATTGAGGCAAGACAGAGATTTTTTTTTAATCTTTTAACGTGAAGAGTTTAATAAACTAGCTGACCTATGGGACTATCCCATAATGTCCAAAGCATTATGCATAGAGTGATTGAGACACAGTGTTTATATAGGATTGTAACTAGCAAAACAAGCAGCTGATATTTCTATATGCAAAAAGAATGAAATTAGATCATCAGGCAGTTGTTATACTAAAAAAATTCTATTTCTCACTGCCTAAAGCAATAACTGGATGAATGAAATGATGGGAATTGGGATCTATACAATGGTAAAAATAACAGGATCTATATAGTGATGGGAATGGGCTTAAGGGAACCTTCCAGGGTCAGTGTTTTCAGAGAACAATAACTGATCTTATATGTAGAAGCAGCTTGTGATTTCCAAGCAAACAGAAGAACAGAAGTAGGCAAGGTATCTCTATATTCGTGCTTATGGCTTTGATCTAGTGTGTGTGAGGCTAAGTTCAGGTTCTCATGAGAAACTTACAGGGTCCTTTTTGGTTCAGCAAAATGTCTCCAGTAAAAAGAACAATTTTCCAAGAAACTTTGGAACTACATGTTCCCTAACTCTATCCTTCAGTGTCAGTCTTCTCTCCACCAATCTAGAGCCATGTCTCCTGCCATACACAGCCATATGCACAATGCAAAATGCCTTTACAACTTTTGTAAAGGTCCTGGGTACAAATAATAAAGCATGGGAGACAGCCTGTGGTTGGGGAATAGAAAATTTGACTTCTTGCCCTAGTTTTTCCCTGATTACATAACCAAGTCATTTTAACTTACTGGGCTTCCGTTTCCTGAAACAAGGAAGTCAGCTGAGATGATCTCTAAGTTCCCTTTTACCTCTGGTATTCTGTGTCTCAGTGAGACTTGAAATTTAAATTAGACATTTAAATAATCATGTTACATCATCTACAAAATTATGACTAGGGAATAAATGACCTATGACAGGCTTTCTAACTCTATAAAAGAGGACATTTGGTGTATCCATTAGACTGTGGACCTCTTGAGAGCTGGCACTATTTGTTTGTTTGCTTTTCTTTGTGGCTCCAGAGATTAGCTCAGTTCCTGGCATATGGTACTCACTTAATAAGTGCTAACTGATTATGTGACAATTCCTCTAGGCTTCAGTTTTTGCATTTGTAAAGCAAGGAAGTAGAATAGCAAGACTTGGCTGGCCTTTGAGATTTTTCTAACTCCAGGATTCCTGGTCCTGTGAACCTTTACCTTTTTAAGTAGATAGAGATTACCCAATAAAAAAGCACAATTAGAAAGTTTAACATAGATCTAAGTAGTAAAGCCCTGGAGTTGGGGAGATCTGCTTCAAATTCATTTCCATTTGATGCAGCTGCTCGACCATGGGAAAGTTCATTAAGTTCTCCAGAGTTCAAGAAACTCTTAACTACTTCAAGAAAACAAAATATAGTGCCTTGTAGAGTTGTGTCAAATGGATGCTACAATAACAACTCTCTTTTTCCTTCTCCTTCTCCCTCTCCCTGAATCTGTTCCTCTTTCTCTTCCTCTCCTATTCCCTCTCCCTTTCTCTTTCCCTCTCCCTTTCTTTTTCTTCTCCCTTTCTCTCTTTTCCCTCCCACTCTGTCCCTCCCTCTTCCCCCGTCTCTGCCTCCCTCCTTCTCTCTATCTCTCTCTGTATGTGTGTGTATGTGTATATGTGTATATATACATACATATATATATATATATATATATATATATATATATACACAGAGGGAGAGAGAGAGAGAGAGAGAGAATTTGTGTGTGTGTATATTCAAAAATGAACTCAGTAGAGAGGAGAGGGCCTACTAGTACAAAATATAACTGGTACTATTAGCCATTATTGAAATTGCATTTGTTTTTGTTTAATTGCCCTTTATTCAAAAGAGTGTTTGATGGAGATATAGTGGGAAATGATTGTCATGGAAATATATTATATTATATTTATATAGGTATATATAAACATATTTGTATATATATGGGTATATATACAATATATATTTATGCATACATAACATGCCTTATATTATGTATGAAATATATTAAATGTGTATACATATATTATATGTATTGTGTGGGTAGATAGATAGATATAAATATAAACTAAGAGATCTTTTTGAGATGAAATTATCAGGAAAGGCTTTATAGAGGAAATGGAATGTCAGTCAGTCAGTCAACAAGCATTAATTAGTGTCCTACTATGTGCCAGTCATTGTGCTAAGTGATTGGGATACAAAAAAGGCAAGACAGTCCTTGTCTTCAAGGAGTTAACAGGAGGAGACAATGTTAAAAAAAAAAAAAAGAGGATCTGAAAAGACTTTTGCTGAAGATGGAACTGTAGCTAAGATTTGAAGGAAGCCAAGAAAGTGAGGAAGTGAAGATGACCAAGGAGAATGCTCTAGGCTGGGGATCACCAGTAAAAATGCCTGGATTCAGGAGACAGAATATCTAACATGTGAAAAAGTGAGATCAGTAATACTGAATGCCTGAGGAACTATAAAGTTGGAAGATTGCCAGGATTTTGAGGGCTCCAAAAACCAAAAAGAGAATTTTATTTTTGACCCTAGAGACTATTAATAAGGAACTACTGGAGGTGTTGAATAAGAAGATTACATAGTTAGACAAGTATTTTAATAAAATCAAAGTTACATCTGACTGGGCAATGGCAGTCTTGAAGCCTGAGGCAAATGGCATTTAAGGATGGACTTGAGGCAGGCAAACTTCCCTTTTCCCCAGGAAACTATTGCAATAATTTGGGCATGAGGTAATGAGGTCCTGGACTAAGAAGGTAACAGAGTCAGAAGACTGAAAGAGTCATACTACAGGATTTGGCAACTGATTGCATTTAAAAGGTGAAGAAAAATGAGGAATTGATAACATCTTGTTTTCTAGTCCATGTGACATGGGGAGTAGTGGTACCCTTGACAGTAATAAAAAAGATCAGAAGAATGAGTGTTTGAGGGGAAATATAATGATTTAATTTGAGTTTGGACACATTGTATTTAAGATATTTATAAAACATCCATTATGAAATGTCATAGGCAGTTAGAAATGAAAGATTGGAATGGGTAGAGGTTAGGGATAGAGAACTAAATCTTTAATGAACTACAAGAGATGATAGGACTTTTGAATTTACAGTATCCTTTATAGCATCTGAGTCCATAGCAAGGAAAAATTGCAATCTTTTTTTTTTTAATGTTTCTATGGAAAGTGTAAGAGACACTATAAAATTAAGCTTGCTTTCTTTTTTCTATTACTATAAAAAAAATGCAATTATTTTAAGGTCCCATGACCAGGGCTCAGGGAAACAGAGAAAATTCATGGAGAAAGGTTTGGTTGTGTTTTTTTTTTTTTCATTAGGATGGGGGCTCAGAGCCAATCTGATTATAAAAGTCTCCTCTAATTAAATTTTTGCTTAGATGAAGTAGTGTAAGTAACAAGAGAAAGGTAGAGAAAAGGAATAATGGTGTCTACTTTCCAAGAACCCTTTCAACAAAGCAGGAAGAAGAGTAGTAGTGAAGTTTCAAATATACATGCATATATACATACACATATATTTCTATATGCATATATATGTAGATATAGATGCTATATAGATTTAGAGATAAAAATTGAGATAGTGATGTTAATATAGTTATAAATGTAGTCATTGGTGCTATAGATATAAATGACTATAGGTAATATATATATATATATATATATATATATATATATATATATAATATACAATATAAAAAAATCACAACTTTTGGGAAACAAAGTAAGATCCTCAAGAAAGAAGGGAAATTCTATTTCATAAGAATCTCTGAAATTTTATGGGCTACAACCCACAAATGAAATATGACTAGAAGGGCATGGCTTATTCAAAAAAGTATATATTAAGGTAGAAGAGGAAAAGTAAATATAGTGTTGTAAATGAGGTAGAATTATATGAGGAAGTCCATGAAGTGGGAAGAAGAAACAGGAGGAGCAAAAATCACACAAGACCAATAATTGTTAGAATCCTTACAAAGTGTTAACTCACTGGAATCTATAGAAACAATGCTTATGTACTTAAGTTTACAGCTCTGAGAGTTCACACATTAGCTCACATTAGAGTTAACAAGTCTGGGAGATTCACAAGTTAGGAACCCACAATCCCACTCTCTCAGAGGAGGAGTCAACCTTTGGGTTCACACCTTTAAGAGATCAAATATAAAGAAGCTCTTGGAGCCTCAGAGAGGAGTCAGTGGAGGAGACAGTTGGGGAAACTGAGTACAAAGGATTTAGATAGAGGTGGAGGCTGATGCTGGCAGAGGCAAAGGACAAGCAACAGGAGCTCTTGGAACCAAGGAGGGAGATAGGCCTCTAAGAAAACTAACTGGGCTATTTTGAAGAAGACAATAAAGGATTGAACTTTTAACAGCTGGCTGCATTTGGAGTGATTGTTGATCTGAACTAAAACTAAGGCTGCCTCCAGAAGCCCCCCAAGAAACCTGCTCCCAGAGAACCATTATATTTTAGAGAAGAGAATAGTACATTTTGGCGCCCAACGTGGGGTTCTTCTTTTCTAATATATGACCATTCTCTGGGAGCAGATTTCTTGGGGGGACTTCTGGAGGCAGCTTTAGTTTTGATTCCCTGTAACCTGTAATAATCACCTCAAATGCAGCCAGCTGTTAAAAGTTCAGTCTTTCTTTGTCTCTTCCAAAATAGCCCAGTTAGTTTTCTTAGAGGCCTATCTCCCTCCTTGGTTCCAAGAGCTCTTGCAGCTTGTCCTTTGCCTCTGCCAGCTTCAGCCTCCAGCTCTCTTCTGAATCCTTTGTTCTCAATCTCCCAACTGAATTCTGGCTCTGTCAATCTCCTGAACTCACTTACTTCTGACTGAGACTCCAAGAGCTTCTTTATATATGATCTCTTAAAGGTGTGAAGCCAAAGGTTGACTCCTCCTCTGAGAAAGTGGGATTGTGGGTTCCTGACTTGTGAATCTCCTGGACTTGTGAATTCTAATGTGTGAACTAATGTGTGAACTCTCAAAGATGTAAACTTAAGTACATAAGCATTGTTTCTATCAATTCCAGTGAGTTAACACTTTGTAAGGATAATTTACTCAGAACATATAACAAAATTAGAAAATATGCAATGAGTTTAGGAAATAGTCCATAAGGCAGATGTAGAGACATGATATTAGATATAGTAATGAAAGATTTAAATTATAATAATAATAGTGTTTTTATTGTAACTTAAGGTTTGCAAAATATTTTACAAATCTTGTCTTATTTTGTTCTAGAAAAAACTGTGGGAGGTTATTAGTTATTATTATTATTAATTATTAGTTATTAGTATTATTCCCATTTTACAAATAAACTGAGAGAAACAGATACAAGCATCTAAGGCCAGATTTAAACCTAGATATTCCTGGTTTCAGATCCAGTGCTCTTCTTGCTGTGACACCTTCTGGAATTCTCTCTCTGCCAAATGCAAAACAGCTAAAAATGTCTTAGTTTGTCTTAATGAGAAGTCCATTAACTAAAAAATATGGGTAATAGTAATCAGAAATTCCCTACTGGATCTAACACTGATCAGAAAGAAGAAAATATAATTCTAAAAGCCTTGGCAAAAGTGACTATGATGTTTTAATTTGTGATAGAAGTGAGGGAGAGTCTGACATGCAGTCAGAGCAGACTGTATTAGACACACTGTGAATTTGTTGAGGTGGAACATGTTTCCCAGACTGGAAAGTACAATTCTGGAGAGCTTATTTATTTATTTTAACATTGGAGACCAATTCTATACCTGACACCTCACAGAAATAGAAAGAGAGAGAGAGATAGATAAAGCATTTATTAAGCTCTGCAGGAGCTTAGATCAGAAACTATTTCAGGACCCATGTTAAGTATTTTACAAATATTATCTCATGGATTTTTATATCAACCTTGTGAAGTAGTTGTTACTATTATCTCCATTTTATATTTAAGAAAATGGAGGCAGAAGTTAAGTGATTTGCTGAGGTTCGCACAGCTAGTAAGTGACTGAAATAAGATTTGAAATCATCTTGATTGCAGGCCCAACTCTATCCATTCTGCCATCAAGCTTTTTGAGATAAGGGACAAATTCTCTCATTGGGTGACATGCTCAGGATGTTGTCACCATGATGCTCTTCTTTTGGGATCCTATTACTTTCCCCTCACCTTTTGATGAAGAGCAAAAGGAGGAGTTGTCTTAAGAATGAAAACAGTTTATGGGTAGGCTGAATTAATATAATAAAAATGTTGATTCGACTTAAATTAATCTACTTATTCAATACCATGCCAATCAAACTCCCAAGAAATTATTTTACAGAGCTAGAAACAATAATAACAAAGTTTATCTTTAAGAATAAAAGGTCAAGGATTTCAGGGGAATTAATAGAAAAAAATGCAAATGAGGGTGGCCTACATGTACCAGACCTAAAACTCTATTATAAAGCAGCAGTCATCAAAACAATTTGATATTGGTTTAAAAAAATAAGAGTAGTTGATCAGTGGAATAGATTTAGTTCGCAAGACAGAATAGTCCATTACTATAGTAATCTAGTGTTTGATAAACCCAAAGACCCAAGTGTCTGGGATAAGAACTCACTATTTGACAAAAATTGCTGGGAAAATTGAAAAATAGTATGGCAAAAACTAGGCATTGACCAACACCTACCAAGATAATGTCAAAATGGATTCATGATTTAGATATAGACATTTAGACATCCTGATATTATGAGGGAATTAGAAGAACAAAGGACAGTCTACCTCTCAAATCTGTGGAGATAGAAGGAATTGATGGCCAAAGTAGAACTAGATTACAGTATGAAATGCAAAGTGAATAATTTTGATTATATTAAATTTAAAAAGGTTTTATACAAACAAAACCAATACAAAGATTAGAAGGGAAGCAGAATATGTTTACATTCAAGTGTTCTGATAAAGAAAGGTCTCATTTCTAAAATATATAGAGAATTGACTCAAATTTATAAAAATACAAGTCATTCTCCATTTGATAAATAGTCAAAGGATATGAACAGACTATTTTCAGACAAGGAAATTAAAACCATTTCTAGTCATATGAAAAATGCTATAAATCACTATTGTCCAGAGAAATTCAAATTAAGAAAACTCTGAGGTACTTCTACATACTTCTGGCTAAGATGACAGGAAAAGATAATGATAAATGTTGGAGGGGGGGAATATGAGAAAACTGGGACACTGATACTTTGTTGGTGAACTGTTAGCAAATCCAACCATTCTGATGAACAATTTGGAACTATGCCCAAAGGGCTATCAAACTGTACATACCCTTTGATCCAGCAGTGTTTCTACTGGGCTTATGCCCCAAAGAGATCTTAAAGGAGGGAAAGGGACCCATAGATACAAAAATGTTTGTGGCAGCCCTTTTTGTAGTGGCTAGAAACTGGAAATTGACTGGATGCCCATCAGTTGGAGAATGGCTGAATAAATTATGGCATATGAATGTTATGGAATATTATTGTTCTGTAAGAAACAACCAGCAGGATGATTTCAGAGAGGCCTGAAGAGACTTACATGAATGAATGGCTAAGTGAAGTGAGTAGAACTAGGAAAACATTGTACATGACAACAAGATTATGTTACAATCAGTTCTGATGGATGTGGTTCTTTTCAACAGCAAGATGATTCAGGCCACTTTCAATAGGCTTGTGATGGAGAGAGCCATCTACACCCAGAGAGAGGACTGTGAGGACAGAGTGTGAATGACAATATCATGTTTCTACTTTTTTGTTGTTTATTTGCTTTTTGTTTTCTTCTTCATTTTTTCCCCTTTTGGATCTGATTTTTCTTATGCAGCATGATAATTGTGGAAATATGTATAAAAGAGTTGCACATGTTTAATATATATTGAATTACTTTTGGTCTAGGAGAGAGGATGGGGAAAGGGAGGAATAAAAATTTGGAACCCAAGGTTTTTCAAGGGTGAATGTTGAAAACTATTTTTACATATACTTTGAAAATAAAGAGATATTATTTTTTTTTAAAAATTAAAAAGAAGGAAGGTGGTAACAAACCTATTTTTTTTTAAAAAAAGATCAGAAAGTGAATGCAAGGATAAGTAAAGAAGAATGCAGAGAAAAAGATGAAATTGTTCTGTAAGATAGCATCAAAACATTTAATGTTCAAAATGAGTTGAGGCTTGCAAAGAAACCTAAGGATGTTGTGCAAGGACTACAGAAAAAGAGGTAATGGACATTGATTTATAATGGCAAAGTCAATATGAGTCAACAGTTCTATAGTTGCTAAAGAATCTCATGAGGCCTTACCTTTTATTAAATAAAAGTGTCCAGAAGGCTTTTGAGTTGATATTCAAGGTGTTTAGGGAGAACAGCAATACTAGATGGAGTCCTGTAGAAATTTAAATAATTAAATTAAATATGTCCTAGGATCTTGTTGTGTTTGATAGATCATTGATAGTGACCTTTGAAAACTAGGAGGGATGGGAGTACATAAAACTAAACAGAATACTCCCAGATATGGTCCAAAAATCAATCAATAAACCAATCAATCAATAAAACTGAAATTTCAGTCACTATGCTTAGTATAGAGAGATACCAACTCAAAAATGGAGCATGACAAAATCCAGCCTTTTTACCAGTGCCCCAAGCTAAATTTATCCTCAAGAATAGGGAAAGGTACCATTACGTGGTTAAATTGTAAATATTGTTGGGAGACAGAGAGGAGAAACATAGACCTAGGAAGAAACAGAGAAAGAGAAGGGAGACAAATACAGATGCAAGGGAAGAGAAAAGAGAGAAAAAGTAAGTAAGAAGAAGAAGAATAGCAACAACAATCAGAAAAAGGAGGAGAAGGAAAAGGAGGTGGAAGTGAAAGGGAGAGAGAGAGACAGAGAGAGAGAGACAGAGAAAGAGTATTACATGATTGTATCCTAAGTATCATTATTAATGGTTTGAGATGAATGTGAAAAGAAATCTTTAGTGTAGTGCCCCATGGATTTTTATTTGGTCATTTACTTTTTAATTATATCCTAGATAAAGACTTAGATGGCAAACATCAGATTTGAAGATAACCCAAAAGGCATAACTAATAAATCTGTGGCAAGATCACTATGTAACATGATCTTGACAGCCTAGAACACTGGGAGGAATCTAAAAGAATTAACTATAAGGTAGAGTGCAGTACTGGTCTGTGCATTTGATTTTATTATTTTTGGAAGGCAGACGAAAGGGAGAACTTTGTATCTTTCAAAGAGATAGCATGATAAATGATACTTTTTTAAAAATCCTTTATTTTGGTGTGCTTTAATTTGTACAAGTAAAGGGATGTGGCTTAATTGGAGAAATTTGGGAACCAAAGTAGGTGGCAAACTTGCATCTCCAATCACAATCATCAGAGAGAAAATGAAATAATAAGGTCTCCAGGGGGGAGGGCATGTAGGCATCTGGGCTTTGGCTGAACTGATTTTCAGGACTTGGCAGGAGAAGGAAAAGAGTTAATGATGCAGTGAGAGATGCCTTTCTTACTTAGAATGCAAATTATACCTGCATTTTTTTTTAACATTTCCTGTTATTTAAGGGAAGAATACATAGGTTGTTGAACATAGTGGGGTTGCTCAGGGAGGTCAATTAGAGCTCAGGAATTTATAGGGTAATTGAGGGTCTTTAGCAGAAACTGTTAATTGATTTCTAATCTTTGGAAAGTGGATTGATTTGTAGCCAGAAACTAATTAAAGTTATCTCTTAGCATTTTTGCCATTTTTTTGATCATTGTGTGATCCTAGGCAAATTATGTATTTTCTCTGTTTCCTCAATGAGTGGGAAGAACAAACTAAATGATATCTCTGGTCCCTTCCAGTTCTAATCAATGGTTCTAAGACAGAGACAAGGAAACATCATCTAGTAATACGGTTATTTTTAGCATAGATGATTCCAGATAGGAGCTTTCCCAGAAAGAACCAAGGGAGAGAGAACTAGAAAGGAAGAAGGGACATTCCTAAAACATGGAAAGCCCATGACAGGAAAAACAGAGATGGTGATTGAACCTGAGATTTCATTCATACAGGGAGTTCTTAAATGAAGAAATTAACTCTACTAACTTTCTTAGCAATTTACAGTCATACTAAGTTGCCTAAACTGTAAGAATAAGAAGTTAAATAACTTGCCTGGAGTCACACAGCCATCATGTGACAGAAAGTAATAAAATCAAAGTATTTTTGACTCCAAAGAGCCACAATTTTGCCAAGGTAATTGGGGGTTGCAATAGATAGACCACTGAGTCTGGAATTAGGAAAAACTTGAGTTCAAATCCAGCTTCAAATACCTACTAGTGATTTGATCTACTGAATCAGAGAAATGAACAAATCATTTTACCACTCTCTGCCTCAGTTTCCTAATCTTTAAAAAGAAGAGTTTGGTCTTAGTGGTCTTTGAGATCTCTTCCAATGTTAAATCTATGATCTTACAACTTAAATGGAGACCTGAAACTTTTTTGTACTCCCTCCTTACCTCCAATTCTTAGAATCCTTGAGTACTCTCAATAATCAATTTAAATACCATCTTCTGCAGGATGCTTTTTCCTAATGTTCTCCCTTTGTTCTCTACTCCTAAAGCCATACCTTTAAAGTAAGCATCTAGTTACCTTGTTTGCTTCTTGCCCAAATACATATTTATATACATGGTTTCTCTTCTATTAGAAAGTGAATTCTTTGAGGTCAGGGACTGTCTTTATCTTTTTTCATATTTCAAAAATTTACCTTACCAATATTGTTATTGAGTCATTTCAATTGTGTTCAATTCCTCATGACTCCATTTAGTATTTTCTTGGCAAAAATACTAGAGTGGTTTGCCATTTCTTCCTTGGCTAATTTTATACATGAGAAACTGAGGCAAAAAGGGTTAAGTAACTTTTCCAGGGTCACACAGCTAGTAAGTGCCTGAGACAAGATTTGAATTCAGGAAGATGAATCATCCTGACCTTCAAGCCTAGTGTCCACTGTGCTACTGTGCACTGTTGCTTTTACCTTACTTATAGTGAGCCTTAATAAATCCTCCTTAATGGATTGGCAAATCAGGGTTTAGATTTTTTTTCTGCTTTATCCCAAAGATCAGAATAAAAAGGAGGGGATAGAAATTTCATGGAAGCAAATTTAATGTCAGTATTAGGAAACAAACAACAAAAGAAAAACTTTTCAAGAATTAGAGCTATTCAAACATGGGATGGGCCTCAAGAGATAGTGGAGTTCAATAAGAAAAACTATGTTGTTATTAGTTGGAAATATTGTGGAAAGTACATTTCTCTAATTAGGTGAATTTCATAGTCTTTGTGGCCCATTCTAACCATGAGATTCAGTGATTTTGCGAGTCATAACCATGCATTTAGGGAGTATTGATCCATCACAGTGAATAGGAGAATTCATTTGGAAAAAAAAAAGCACAGATTTAAGGCTCTGCCTAGATTTATGGAGGGTGTAGGAGCTTCATTTGACTAATACAGTACTAAGTCAAAGCAATACTATGAAGTAACAATTTCATTTTTTTACAAAATAGTTTTCAATTCACTTTTTGCCCCAAAATAATTAAAATAATTTAGAATACCTTTCATGCTAATTAGTATAAAATAGTGAAACCACTGTATAAAAATATCATTTGGAGATACTTCATTGAGTTCTTGATCTGGAATCTGGAAGAATGGAGTTCAAATCCTACCTCTGGCTGCTAATCTCACTAGCTCATCAACTGACCTCATATGGGAAGTCTATATTTTTTCGGAGTCCTAGTTTCATCATCTAAAAAGTAGAGATCATACTGCTTTCTAACACTAAACAAAAAGCACTACATTAACCTGAATTACCATCATGATTATCATTATCTTTTCAATGCCCCTAAAACAAGATGCTAGGTGGCAGAGGGGATAAAGTGGCAGACCTGGAGTCAGGAAAACCTAAATTTAAATTTTGCCTTAGAAACTTACTAGCTATGTGATCCTATATCCTAGAAAAGTCATTTAAGCATATTTGCCTTAGTTCCTTCATCTGTAGAGAAGGAAATGGCAATTCTTTGCCACTCCAATATCTTTGCCAAGAAAACCCCAAACAGTGACACTGTCATGATTGAACAACCAAGTTTAGCCATCAGTTTCTCCAATTTTTGTTTTTTTGTTACCTAGTCAACTCTCCATCTTCTCCCCAAATCCAATGTTTTAAATAGTTAGGCTTCTGATAGAAAGTGTTGATGTATTCTTGTTAGAGGCTGTAAGATCTCAACATCAATATTAAGGTAAATGTGTTCTACAACACACAAGAAAGGACAGTACAAAACAAATGCCCCAAGATTCTATCAGCAGATGGTTATCAGGATCAACACCAGAAGACATCACTTTTTAAAGGCTAGAGAGTTGACATTTTATCTCCATTATTAGAGAGTCCTCCCAGTGCATCCATGGTTCCCTGCTAGCCCTTTGTGGGTTGGCAGTGTGAAAATTCTTAATTATTTATTCATGCTAAAGGATTGCTTTTCTGTCTTAAAAAACCTGCCTTTACAGAGAAGCATTTTAAATACAATGGAACTCTGGTAACTCTGCACTGTCATTTCAGCTTGGGGCATAGAAGGATACTCATTGTAAAGATGGTCCTTTGTCCCAGTGCAGAGGGATGCTGTGGTGAGTTACTCTATTGACTAGATTACACCATCAAATTTCAATAGGAAAATCTGTGGCTGGCCCTCTCCTCCATGTGACTCACTAACTCACTGCTATCCTTGAGACTAAGAGAATTTGATGGTAAAGACATAACAAGCTCTTATCATCAGAGCATGTCAAATCAGAGAATCTTCATTTTGATTTATCTTTTTATGCTGTGCATATTACACCCACACAGTGTATTTTAGAATGACAAACTGAGCCTCATTCTCATTCCAATTCTCTTGCCTTTACAGTTAATTGACTTTAGGTCTTTGCAATATTTAATGATGGTGTTTATTGAGAGCTCATTTGGGACTTCGATTACAATGTTTTGTCTCATGTCCTTTTTTCTTGTCTCACATTTGTACCTCTTAATAACTGTAGCTAGCTCAAGTTGCTGTAGCATCTTGCAGGGTGTTTTATATAAAATTTATATGCCACAATAATTTATGCTTGCAACACCGGGGGAAAGAGTATGTATGATGTTGACTCTACTTTGTAGATGAGGAAAGAGGCTCTAAGAGTTTAGCTGACTAATTTTGGGGTTCCCATGACATTATGTAGGATCTGGCACATAGCAGGTGCTTAATAAATATTTCTTGACTAATTCATTAATTTACTTAAGTTCACTCAATTAATAGTCGTTTATCAAGGGTTCATGAAAAGTCTATTGTCCTAATCCACATAGCATGGCAATTTCTTTAATCTCTTATAGATTTTATTGGATTTCAGATCAAACAGTAATAAAATGTTTCTTTTCAATGATATAAACCTTTCTTGCTCCTTAAATGTAGAAAATTCAGAGTCCACCTTAGTGTTTATGAATATTTGTCCTTTCAAGGTGCATTTAATTTCTGAAACATCTTTAAGTCATTCATAGATATGCCTAGTGAGGAAGGTAGATGGTCAAACTATAGAATCCTCTATGGGAAAAAAAAAGACTTGTAAATATAAAATATTCAGAGTTGCTTTCTCATTTAATTTGTAAGCTGACTGTGAAAAAACTTACCAAAGATGAGTCTTCAAAATGTGTTGAGCAATAGTATCTGCATTAGTACTTTCTCCCAAGGTGATGCTTGTGAAAGAGAGTACTTTTAAGGAGAGTAAATGTAAGACACTTATGAGCAAGGACTGTAACTGTACTCCCAACATCTAATAAAATATCTGGCACACCAGAAGTATACTTTAATACTTGTCAAACTGTTGAAGGAATTATTTAATGCATAAATTCTAGACTATTTGTTAAATCAGTCCACTTCACATTCTAAATCATCCCTTTCCTTTTATCTCTTTTAAAATCCTTCTTCTCACTTTTTTTACCTGTGTGATGTTGTATGGGCCACTTAATTTCTTTGGGCCTGTTTCTTCCTCCGTGAAATGAGATGCATGGACTATAGAATGTATTTTTAACCTGCTTATTTTTTGTAGCATGGACCCCTTTGGCAAAACCCCTGGCTTTACCCCATCTGGTTGAAATCATTGATTTTCATATGTATAAAATAAAATGTATAGGCTTGCAAATATATTGAAGTACAGTTATAAAAAGTTAAAAACAAAATCATAGACTCCTTAAAATTTCATTTAAGGGTCCATGGACTCTGTTAAGAATACTTGAATAAATGAACTCTAAGTTCCCTTCTATAAATTTTTGATCTATGATCAACGTCTTCATCACCCCATCTCTTAGTCCTCCTAATGCTCATGAGGCACAAGAGCTGTTTACTTCAAATCCTTTAAATATTAGACCTCGAAATCTGGGTTAACATGAAAGTATTTTGGTAACACAGTCCCCCAAATAGTTCAGAATTGGTATTTCATTCTAGATATAATTCACTTAATTTTACCCACAATATCATCTTTTAATATAAATTGGATTTTAAGCCATTATAAGTATACCCTCTTTATTTTTCAAAAGAAAAATCTTCCAATGTACTTTCAACCATATTTGTTTGTGATTGTTAAGTGTAACATAAAAAAAAATTCTAATTTTTCCTCCTAATATTTTCTGATTCAGGTTTATTTATTTACAATCTAGACACCATTGAAGGGGATTTTCAGAAATGTCTATATCACAATCTATGCCATTTTGGGTGCTACAAACTCATTTTATTTTTGGCCAGAATGAGAAGCAAACATTGCTGAGACAGCTAGCCAATGGTAAAAAAGGGGGAGAAACTACATTCAAACAAATCCCAGTAGCAATCTGGGCCCATCTCCTCACAGTGGCCTTGGATAGAGCCCCAGGGCACTATGCAGACAGAAAAGAAATTTCCAAGACAAAAAAGAGAGAAGCAAATTCTGCCTTAAGATACAGACAGCAAGCTCCCATTGAAGTCTGGGGGAAGAACTATGCCTTGGGTTGTCATAAAAAATTTATTCCAGTTTGAATTCTAAACCATTTCTACAATAACAGTGTAGCTGTGAGTGAGTGAGTGAGTGTGTGTGTGCATGCACACGTGTGTATTTCTTTATAAATAATACTTTTAGCTAGATTTTGTCTAGTAATCACATTTTTAGCTGGTTCCTTGATATATGTACATCTCTGTAGATTTAGTCATCATTTGTGAAATTAGTCAAATTATCATTGATTGACATCATTGATAGGGCCCTGTTGGTTCACTGGGCATGTGCAAATGTGTCATCTAGCTTTTCTTTACAGGTCTATTGGTATTTCCCTTAGCAAAACCTATGGGATATAGTATTTTAAAATTGCTTTGGAAATAGCATTTTCAGATGTTTATGACATTAGAGAGAGATTAGATCACACTATTTCATTTAAGACCAATGAATATGCAACATTTACAAAGCACATGATAAAAAAATTATGGTAATCTTTGTAAGTTATTCATGTCTTATCATAGTGAAATTAAATTCTCATTAATGAAAATGGGATAACCTAAAGAACAATTAACATGGAGGCCTTGGGATTTGCTGCCATTCATGATATTTTGAAATTGCTATGTTCAACATTTCAGGTAATCATTCTATCCTTGCTTGTGGTAAAAAGAACATCAGATGGTAATCTAATAGATAAATTTTGTGGGGGCAGGAACTGTGTGGTTTTTCATCTGGAAAGGGGTATATCTATGAATGAATTCCATCTTCTCCTGAGATTTATGATGGAGAAAGAGCTTTACTCACTTAGGGAAAAGGGTAATAGGGAACAACTATAATGAACTAGGGAATAATTCATATGTGTCTTGTTTTAAGATTCTGAACTGAAGGGAAACTGCCCTTAGACCAAATATAAAACACTATATCCATATGTAAGTAACAATACCACAAATTAGAATGTGTTAAGTTCATAAAAATGTGTACTTAACTATGGTCCTAGTAAAAAGAGTTCTGAACTGGGAGTTTTAAGGGTTGTGTTCAAATTCCAGTTCTAGTTTTCACTATCTGGAGACATCTGGTGTGAATGAGTTAACCTTTCTGGGATATATGATCTCATTTGTAAAATGAAAGTGTTGGGTTAACTTTTAGATACTTTCCTGTTCTAATTTTGTCATCCTGTGAGTTCATATTAAATAGGTACCCTTACTATGTGAGGAAATCAGGGAAGACTGCATGGTAAAGTTAGCATGTAAACTGAATGTTCAGAGATGGTTACATGGAGAGTTACAAATAGGAACCAGGGAGGAATGGAATTCTAATTCTGGAAAACAGTGGGTAGAGCAGAGAAATGGTCTGAAGCTTAAAAGTATGAAATGTGATGAAAAATCACTACCTAAATAATACCATTTGACAATAAGGCAGTGAGACTTGTTAACAGCTAATCTTATAAATGCGATTTGTTTGCAGATTGAAGGAAGACTTAAATGTAAACTAACGTATCTGATATGTATTAGTAAGGCGATTCCTCATAAGTGATTTGCTTTTCACATTTAGTTGTTAACATATTAAGCTTTCTACTACTACTTTGGGTCCAACCAAGGCTAGATTCTTCTCTAATTTTTTTCTTACCATTTTTTACTTCATGACAATATTCTTTACAAAACTACTGTTTATCTATTTTAATCTCATGTCATAGGATTTAGGCTATCATATCTTATAGAAAAATGGAATTTCAGAGACACCAAGGATCTTTAGCAATCATATTGCCTCCTTGTTTTAGAAATGAGGAATTTCTGAACAGGTGATTGATGTCAAAGTCATATAAACCCATTGGAAAAAAGAGCTGGAACCAGAATTCTCTGAACTGTTCCTCTAGAGCTCTTTTAACCACAACAACCTGTTTCTTTCCTCTTTGAAATAAAATTGATGGTTGCCATTCTAGGAAATAACCTGCTTAAATATCTAACAGTGTAACTGGGATGCCAAATCCCCACCTCCATGTCTGGTACCAAATATGCTTTTGCAGATATAGCATTTGAGGCTGACCAAGATCTACTGTGGTGAGATTAGTACATTCAGGCTGTTCTTGACCCGGGATTCTTTTGTGATACAGCCATGGGCATTGCCCCAGGCATTGACCTAGCATGCAAGGTAAAAAGGAAAGTCTGATAAGGCTCAGGGAATAGTAAACCTTTTGAGGTACTGAATACTTTTAAGAGACATAAGATATTATTAGTGAGGAATTGTGGGACTATCTTGAAAAGAGGAGAAGAAATAGGTGTTAACATCACCCAGGGGAAGAAGAAAAATACTATGAAAGAATATGGTGGTAGGGTGGACCAACACCATGACCAAATAGTCAGGATGACAAATTAAGGCAAACTTTGCTTCTGTAAGATTCCATCCTTCTCACATGTCATATTTTGAGGCCCATGGGACTCAAGCACCAGAATGAATTCCCAAGATAGCCTTCATCTTTCTCTCTCCTGATCCATTTGTCCTTTAAGACTCATATACTTTGTGCTTAGCTCTTTAAGATAGAATTGGGTAGCCAATGAAATATTGATATATAATAAATCTAATGAATTAATGGGACTTATTGTATTATTCTCTCCTATTTCAGGTTATACAACTTGTATTTGTACTGGAAGTTTTAGAAACCATTCCTTTAAACTAAAGAGGTTATTCAAATTATGGGAAACTGGCAATTTTTTAGTGATAGAGACCTTTCCAATCACATCACAGGCACATACATTTGGAATAAGAAGAGATCTTACAAAATATACCATCCAGTATTTTTTATTTTAAAGATGAAGAAACAGAGTCTGGGAGAAGTAAAGCATATTGTTTATGATTATATAGTTAAGATGTCCCAAGAACTTGATTTTGAATTCAGATCCAGAATTCTTATCAAAAGACCTACTACTTGCTATTGATATGGAAGAAACTTCTTGGGTCATCTACTCAATCCCTCCATTTTCTTTTTTTTTTTTCGTAATTTTTTTTATTAAAGATTTTTAACTTTCAAAACATATATGCCTGCGAAGTTTTTCAACATTAATCCTTGTAAAACCTTGTTTTCTAATTTCCCTCCTCTTCCCCTCCACCTCCACTATATGTCAAGTAATTTAATATATGCTAAATATGGTTAAAATATGTTAAATCCAATATATGCTGACATATTTATACAATTATCTTGCTGAAAGAGAAAACAAATCAAAAAGGAAAAAAAATAAGAAAGAAAATAAAATGCAATCAAATAATAACAAAAAGAATGAGAGTAAGATTTGCACAATACTCATGCACTCCCCTCTTTCCTTCAATTGCAATAGGTCTTTTTTGCCTCCTTATGAGATATAATTTACCCCCATTTTAACTCAATTTTCCTCTTCTTCCAGTAGAAACACCTTTCCTCCTCTAATTTTTTTTAAATCATCACAATAATATCAAATTATGCCTGCATCTTCTATGTTTGTCCATAACAGAGATACATATCTCAAGAATTAAACATATTATCCTCCCATATAGAAACATAAGCTTTTTAACATTCAAAAGAAAGTTATTTTTTCTTTCCTCTTTATCTTTTTATGCTTCTCCTGAGTTCTGTATTTGAAGATTAAATTTTTTATTCAGCTATGGTCTTTTCATCAGAAATAGATGAAATTTGCCTGTTTCATTGAATGTCTACCTTTTTCTCAGAAAGATGATGTTCAGTTTTGCTTGTTAATTGATTCTTGACTGCAATTCAGGTTCCTATACATTTTTAAATATCAAATTCTATACCCCTCAGTCTTTTAAAGTGGAAGGTACTATGTCCTGGGTAATCCTGATTGTGGATTCAAATTTGAATTGTTTCCTTCTGGCTGACTGCAGTATTTTCTTCTTGATTTGATAATTCTGAAAATTAGCTATGATGTTCCTTGGAGTTTTTTTATTTTGGTGACTCTTTCAGGAGGTGATTGTTATATTTTTCAATGAATATTTTACCCTCTGGTTCTAGGGCATCAAGGCAGTTTTCCTTGATGATTTCCTGAAAGATTATGTCTAGACTCTTTTGTTCATCCTGGTTTTCAGGAAGTACAATGATGCTTAGATTGTCTCTCCTAGATCTGTTTTCCAGGTCAGTTGTTTTTTCCAATGAGGTATTTTACATTTTCTTCTTCTTCTTCTTCTTCTTCTTTTATTTTGTTTGCTGATTCTTGAAGTCTCATTGAGTCATTCACTTCCATTTCTTCAATTCTAATTTTTATTGAATTATTTTCTTCATTGGCTAGATTTTTTTATTTCCTTTTGCATTTGGCTGTTTTGTTTGTTGCATTTTTTTCCATTTCACAAATTCTGTTTTTTAATGAATTGGTTTCCTCTTCATATCTATTTTACATAGAGTTATATGCTTTTCCCATTTCATCAAGTCTATTTTTAAGGAGTTTTCTTCAGATAATTTTTGGTTTTCCTTTTTCATACTCTCTTGCAAAGATCTCATTTCCTTTCCCTATTTTTCTTCCAACTCTCTTTTAAGAGAGTTCCTTCAAAAAAATTAATTCTTCCAAGAGTCTTGTGAAATGATGACCAATTTGGGGCTTCATCTGGAGTTTATTTGCCTTTAGGATCCTCAGGGTTTGAGGTTTATTCTCTTTCTCTATGAAAGCTGTCTATGGTCAGAGTTCTTCTTCTTTTTTTTTTTCTATATTGCTCATTAAAAAAAAAAAAAGATTGAGCTCTACTCTTAAGAATAAGGGGTGACAGTCACTTTAGTTTGCCCTGGGGCCAGTACTGCTTACTGACTTCCAGTACTGGTTAAGCATGACCAGGTGCCACATTGTTCTGGGGCTCAGTGGCTCACAATTTGCTTTTTTTATTTGCTTTTAGGGTGTCTTACAGCAAATCTATTGAACCACCAGTTTGTAACCAGGACAGAGTAGCCTAAGAGCCTCACAGTAGATTTCCTAGTAATAGACATTTCAACACCTTAGCTCCACCCCCCCACACCTCCTTGCCCCAGGTTCTCTGTGCTGCAATCTGGGCTCAGCAGCCTCTCCCCCTGCCCTGTTGAAACAGACCTTTTCTGAAGTTCTTCCAAAGTATCTTCTTCTGGATATTTCTTGCATTCCAAATATTTGTGAGTTCTGTCACTCCAAAACCACTTCAGAGGCTTAATCTGCTGTTAATTTGAGGGAAGCTCAGAGGTGGTCACATAGATATTAACAGTTCATCACCTTGACTCTGCCCCTAAGCCCTTCATTTTCAAGATGAGGAAAATGAGTTTAAGAGTGGTTAAGCAATGTGCTTAAGAACACAGAAATATTAAGTAACAGACATGGGATCCAAACTCATGTACTTTTCCTCCAAATCCAGTGGTATTTTTTTTAATACTTTATTATACTGTCTCCCAAAAGGACACTGAGGTTTCATCATAGCACTTTCATATATATAGCAGACATGATAGTCCTTTGACTATTACACCAAGAAGCAGTGTGGCATATTAAATAACAGATAGACAAAGGTTCTTTCTTACCTCTAACATTTACTAGCTACATGTCCATGGACAAAGTGAGATGCAATTCCCTTATGTATGAAATGAAGAGATTTGGATAACCTCAAATCACTCGATCAGAACACCTCTCTGATATCCTCTTCCCCTTACTTACTAAACACATGAAAGAAATAATAACCACTTTATCAACCTCACCTGATGCTGAAAGACCTTTTAAAAAAGAAAGAAATAATAAGCCTTTATGTGGTACTGAATATATATATCAGCCATTGTGCTGTGTTTTAGCAAACATTATTTCATTCAATCCTCTCAAAAACCCTGTGAAATAGGTGGCAATTTAAGCCATGTGAGAGCTGTTTTTGCCACAATGGGGTGGCTTTTCATTTGAGCTAATATAGTTATTTTGTTCATTTTTTTAGTGTCAGAGGAAAAGGGGGAAAAAGTTTTGTAGTGAATATTCATCCATTTATTCAAAGATATTTGATTGAGCACCTATTGCATGCAAGACACTATACTAGTTAGAGGGGCAGTTGGCCTGTCTTTGGTGCTCCCCTTATACAGTTTTGAGATTTGCCAAATACTTCATTGAATTTTCTAGGTAGTACAGTGGATGGAGTACCTGGAATAAGGTCAGGAAGACTCATCTTTCTGAGATCAAATCTGATCTCAGACACTAATTAGCTGTGTGAGTTTGAACAAGTCACTTCACTCAGTATGCCTCAATTTCCTGATCTCTAAAAGGAAATGGCAAACCACTCCAGTAGTCAATAAGAATCACACATGATTGAAAAACAATTGAATAACTGTCTTTATATGGATCCTATTATTTGATTATCTCAGTAACCTTGTGAAGTGGGTCCAATTAGCATTTTAATTTTACAAATGGGAAAATAGACTTAGGGAGCTAATATATTCATAAAACTAGCAAAAGCAGAATTAGAACCCAGATATTTCTAATCCCCAGTAATAGGATCATAGCTCTAAAATACGAAAGGACCACCAGGATGTTCTAACCCAACTTCCTCATTTTACAGATGAGCAAAGTGAAAGTCAGTGATGTTAAATGACCTGCCCAATATTACATGTCTATGGTGAGATTTGAACCCAGGTTCTCTGTCTCCAGGGCAATCTTTTCACTATATCACAAAGGCCTCTTCTTCTGTCTACATCAGGAATTAGAATCAACTGGGAGAAGTTTAAGGATTATAGAATTTTAAGCTAGAAAGGACAGTAGAGAACACCTAATATCTCAAAATGCAAATATAAGAATTTAGCTCTAAAAGGGGACCTGGACATGAGCTATTCTACTCCCCCTGCATTATAGGGTTGGAGATTAAGGATTAAAGGGAATAAAATCTTGACCCAAAACACACCAGTAACAAGAAAATTCTAGATTTCGGGTCTCTTTCAAATGCCTTCATGTCCTCATATCAAAAATGAAGACTAGGGAAAAAGCATTTATTAAACATCTACTACATAACAGAATACTTTGCTAAATGACATATATATATATTATCTCATTTAATTTCATATGATCCCATTTCATATCAAGTAGGCTAATTTAGCCAAGAATATATGATATAATTTCATCCAAATTATAAATAATTATTGTGTCTCCTTTGTCAATGAGAAAATATTATATAAAGATAAGACCACTAGTTCTGAACCCTAAGGACTTGGCTTCAAATAGCAGTTCTCATTTCATTTCATCATACACAAGCTCTGTGATCTTTTAAGATCAATTGACCTGTTCATACTTCATTTACCTCAGAATAAGAAAATCAGAAACTTCTATATGACTCATAAAGTCCCTGCAATAGGTTCTTGATCAATTTTCCTATATTTTGGACCTTATTCTCTGATTCCAAATCCAATATTCTTTCCACTCTACTAAAATGTCTACTTTTCAATTGCTCTTTCCCCCTTTGATTCTCTCTTTCTTCTTTTTGGGTTTTGATGTGATAGCAAACATTGATCCTTGAGGAGATTAGGAAAAATTTTTATTTAAAAGGCTCCATTTCTTTCAATGGAAGAAAATAAAGGTTTGATGCTACTTTCAGATGAGCAAAAACTTCACTGGAATGCTACAGAAACACATACTCAAACAATTCTTTATTTTGTGGAAACTTACTTGTCCTATACCCAGGTTTGTTCCTTCTAGACTTTAGGGTTAGTTCCATGATAGAAATTAGAAACTTGAGATTTGACCTTGAGAAATCAGGAGAGATTGCTATTCCTCATGGAATGGAAAGGAGCACTTCTTGCTCTCCAACCTTACCCCATTAATTAGCCTAAAGAAATAAGTACTGTCTTCTAAGACTAAATTTGGAGCTCCTGTGTTGAATCTTGTTTCTGCTTCTCCTCCCCTCCTTCCCTCCTCCTCCCACACCCCGCCTCACCCCCAAAGTCCTGAGTCACTGTGAACTCCTTTTAAAAAGGCAAGTTAAGATGCCAAGCATCTGTCAGGGAAACTCATTGTTCTGGGAATGCTTTTGAGTGGTAGCTCTTGCTTAAGTTTAACCACTAGCTTACTACCTTTCTTGCCTATTAATTTTTCAAATGTGTTTGGACCTGGTAATCACATTGTATTTGCTTGCTATAATGTTCCAGCTAGCTTTCTGGAAGTCCTCCAGATGGGCCTTAGTCTCAGCTGGATAAACACTATGAGGATGATCTGGAATGGAGTCTAGAGTCTTTAATGTCTCCTTCACAGTCTATCTTGTTTACAATCTGTGTCTGTCACAGTGTGACCCAATCTTGATCTTAGTGAAGGAGTGCAGGAGGCAGGAGAGCCACCAGGAAGATGGTCAAAGATAGAATGTCTATCTTGCAGTCCTTCTCAGCCCTTAAATACCTTGGTATGATCACATCATTACAGAATACTGAATATGTGTGAACTAGAGAACCATTACATCATCATGTTAAGTACTAAGTATATGTATACTAAAGAACCATAAACTCATCAATTCCACTGAGTTAACATCTTGTTGTAAGTATTCTTGTTTCAAGTATACTTCTCCAGAGTTCCAGCCCTCTATAACTTTCTTACTGATTTGGGTTCCTATCTGTAGCCTCTCAATCAATTCAATCCAATAATCATTTATAATAGAATTTCTATATGCAAGGTACTCTGTTAATGAAAAACAGGCCATACTTTCAAAGAGTTTACACTCTATTGGGGGAATATAAAATACAAAAAGACACATTTTTACATGTCAAATTCGATGTGATAGGAAGCATTGTTACCCAGGGGGAATCAGGAAAGATTTTTCTATAAAAGGCTCATTTCCTTCAATTGAAGAAAGGAAGGACTTCAGAGATAGAGATTATTTTTTCCAAGTAAAGGGATAACTTGTGCAAAGGCAAGAAGATGAGAGAGGGAATTTTGTTGTTGTTGTTGTTCCTGTAATAGAAAACAGGCCAAATTAAACAGAATGTAAAGCATGAGATGTGAAGGAATATGATGAAACAAGTCTCAAAGGATTAGAAAGAGACAGATCCTGAAGCTCATTATAGGCTAATCTTAAATTATGCTAGCTATAATAGGGAGCTACTGAAGCTTTTTGAGCAAAAGAGTAAGAAGGTCTGACTTTTGTTTCAGATTATCATGGCATCTCTGTGGAGAATGCATTAGAAATAGAAGAATTTCTAAATTTAGGATCCCAATTAGAACTTGGTGCAATAATAGCCCAAGGAAGAGTTACTGATGACCTAAAGAAGTGGTATCATATATTCCTTAATAGGAGGAAAATATACAGTTTTGAAATATATAAAGATATAAATATTGAAAGATATAAAGATTAATTGAATTTAGCAAGTGACTAGAAATAGTAGAGGAGTACTAAGAAAATGGAAGAGTTGATAATGACACATTTTCCAGTATGGATCAGATTATTGAGTGAGATGAAGTAGTTTGTGGTAGGGGAGGACTTTTTTTTTGTCACCTACAAAATTTTGCCATTGTGGTTCTTGACTACTCTACTCATATAGATACCTAGCCCTACCTGCATCTTGTTATATTTTTCTACTAGGATCATGGCTTACTATGTTCCTCACAGGTAGCATATTTGTGAATTAACATATGATTCTAATATATTAAGTGGATTCAACAAACATTTATTAAGCACTTACTATATTTAAGCCTCTGAGGATCAAAGAACAAAATAAAAATGAAACAGGAACTTGTTTTCAAGTACTTTATACTCTAATGGAAGAGGGTACAATAGGGACATAAAATATATTTAAAAATATATAAATAGAAGAAAAAATAAATAAAAGGTTACCTCAAGAGTGAGACAGTGCTATTAATTCAAGAGATCAGAAAAGGCCTGCTTAGAAAGTAGCAATTTGACTATATGTTGAAGAATCTTGGCAAAGGTAAGGAGGATGAGAGCACCCCTATGCAAATTTACCAAAGTGGAAAATAGGAAACAACTAATAGGTTAGTTTGACTTGGATAATGAGCATGTGGAGAGCAGCAATACTGATATAAAACACATGATGGGGAGTCAAATTGCAGAAGACTTTAAATGCCAAATATTTTGTATTTTATCCTAGAGACAATTGGAAGCCACTGAAGATTTTTGAGTAGGTGGGATGATATTTTATATTTTAAGAATAGCTATTTGGTGATTATATGAGAATGGGTTAGAGAGAGGAGAGGCAGGAGGTATGAAGATTAGTTAGAATATTAGGCCTTAATGTAAATGATTATGTTAGAATCTTGGATTTACTGATGTAAAAAATCTTTTTATTAAGATAAGGTTGTGGAAAAAAGAACATAGGAAAACCCAAATGAGCAACTCTACCTATGCATAGAATCAATCAGAGGAGATAAAGCTGAGAAATGATCCTTAGAGAGACTCCTAAACCTTTAGATGTTAAGGAGAATTCAAAGATTATTATGTGCATTATTTTATATATATATATATATATATATACATATATATAATTTATTATATGCATTAGCATATAAAAGCCTATGAAACAGTGGCAACATAACAAAATCCCTGAGATTCAACTCATTATTTATAAAATAAGATAGAACACAAAGTTCTCTTGATGTTCTCTGAAGAGAGCCCAAACTCTAGAGAAGTATCCTTTGAAACAAGGTGTTAACTCAGTGGTATTGATGAAATAATGGTTCTCTAGTTCACATAAACATACTTAGTACTGAGCATGGTGATGTAATGGTTCTCTAAGTTCACACATAATCAGTATGCTGTAATGATGTAATTACAATAAGGTATATAAGGGCTAAGAAGGACTAGACGATAGACATTCTATCTTTGACCAGCCTCTTGGTGGCTCTCCTGCCTCCTACACTATGGGGGAGATTGGTTGAGACTGTCAGACTGTCAGACTACTGGAAGAGACTGGGTCAGACTATGACAGACACAGACTGTGTAAGAGACAGTAATGACTTTTGACTCTATTCTTGTCCATTCTCATGGTGTCTATCCTGCTGAGACCAAGACCCTTCCAGAGGACCTCCAGAAAGCTAGCCCAGATATGACAATTCTCAAAAGTCACTTTGGGTCAGCAAGGTGGCACCTTGCCTGGGGTTGGGAAGATACGTCTTCTTGAATTCAAATCTTAGTAGATGTGTAACCCATGGCAAATTATTTTGCCCTGTTTGCCTTAGTTTTCTCATCTGTAAAATAAGCTGGAGATGGAAATGATAAACCAAGCTAGTATCTTTGCCAAGAAAATTCCAAAATGGAGTCATAAAGAGTCAGATATTATTGTAACAAATGAAAATAAACAAACCAAAAGATAAAACAAAGGTTACTTTTAGCTCCAGATTTATGATCCTAAAAGTCTATGACTTATTCCAACTTGAGGAAACAAGGAGTCAGGAAAACTAAGTGAGATCATTAAGTTTCCACAAATAATTGCTTATGGAATTTAGGGTATTTTTTAGAGTCAATTTTATGACTTAAAGTCTTCTAGTTTCTTTTGCACTTAAGGAGTCTGAATTGTTTCAGTAAAAAAAGAAATGCATTCTACAACATGTCTGACAAATGAAAATCCAGTCTTTAACTTTTTTTCTCTTTTACTTTGTTTTGGAAAGGTTTGTTTTATTCACACACACACACACACACACACACACACACACACACAAAAAAAAAAAATTTTAAAAAAGAAAAGCCAGTCTTTGTTGAAAGACTTCTGATACCAGTGAGTCTGGTACCTCCACAGCAGTCTAGTATACTTATGGATTGCCGTAATTATGAGGGAATTTCCCCCCCAAGTTAAGAGTATATTGATCTCCTTATAACTTCTACTCATTGATTCTGTTTCAGCACTTGGGAGCTTGATAGGATTTATCAAATCTCATACATGAGAACCCTTGAAAAAGTCTTTTATTTGCCTCAGTTGCTACCTAGCCTTAATGACTGAATAGATGTCCTCAGTCAAACTGAGACCTTTTGAAGACTTTAGTTTAAAAAAGATAAAAATCACCCATTCCATCCAAAGCTATCTCCCATTTCCAGTTATCCTGATCACTATCTTGCCACTGGACCCAGATGGCTCTGGAAGGGAAAGTGAGATAGGTGATCTTGCACAGCCTTCCCTCACTTGAATCCACTTCACTTGCATGTCATGGCACCTCCCTGATGTCATGGACCTCTTCAAGAATGAAAGTCAACAGTTCCAATAGTCTTATGATGAAAAAAAGCCATCAATACTCAGAGAGAAAACAGTGGGAACTGAATGTGATCCCCAACATAGTATTTTCACTCTTTTTGTTGTTGTTTGCTTGCATTTTGGGTTTTTTTTTCCATTTTGATCATGTGCAGCATGATATTTGTGAAAATATATAGAGAAGAATTGCACGTATTTAATATATATTGTATCACTTGTGAATTGGGGGAGAGGATGAGGACAAAGGGAAGGAAAAAAATGACCACACAGGGTTTTGTAGGGGTGGATTTCTAAAATTATCCATGTATATATTTTGAAAATAAAAAGCTGTAATTAAATAAAAAGAAGTTATAAAAACCATTTTGAGAGGTAGAATATATTGGAAAGATGATTAGAAAGAAAAAAAAAAAAGAAGGAAGGTTAAACAACAACTTCTGTGTCTCCCCTTAGTTACAAACTGAGCATTTTCATATGCTAAGCAATTGTCATAGCCACTACATTGGTGAAACCAGATTAGTGGAAGATACAGCTTCAGAAGGATATTCATTCTTCTAGGGACTCCAGGGAGTAATTCAGGGAGGCAGAGTCTTCTTGATGTTTGTTTCCACAGCTAAATCTGCTCTTTGACTCCTCCCTCTATGTGTTCTCAAACTGTTTCTATTTTTAAAATGCAATATATCTCCTTAGTCCAACTCAATATCATTTTCATGACTTTTTATACTATGGAGACTCAGAATTCAGGTATAATTTTCTTAGAACACCATAAGAAGGCAGGACCTCCTTTTTTTTAGTTCTATCCACACAGATTCATTTTTTTTCAGCCATCGTTATATATTAGTAAAGTTTACTTCTTTTTCTAAGATGTAATTCTCTCACATATACTCTAATTTTTTTTTTCTTTTCTGGCAAGACAAGAAAGTATTAGCAATCATGTAAATACTAAATGAAAAAGGAGAATTAAGTTGATTCTCTGAGACACAGCCTATTTAATGCACTATGTTCTATGTTATTTCACTAATTCTATGTTCAAAATCTTGTTAAATACTGTGTACAAAGACAAAATAACACACCACAAAATAGCCCCACCTTTGTCTTCAAAGAACTTACAATATCTTAAGGACTATGATGAACAGAATACACCAGATGAGTAGAATACAAGGCAATCTGTGCTAGCAAATGATGGATTAGATGAACTACAAGAATAGATAAAAGGAATCACATAGCATATATTTTAACAGGTATAACATATATTGGATTACTTGCCAATAGGGGAGAGGATGGGGGGAAGGAAGGGAAAATTTGAAGCTCAAGGTTTTGCAAGGGTCAATGTTGAAAATTTATCCATGCATATGTTTTTAAAATAAAAAGCTTTAATTAAAAAAAAAAGATAAAAGGAATCATATCAAGAGCGAGTGAGGAGGTTCTTTCTACAAAAGAAGGTCCACTTCATATTCTAAGACTGAAGAAAATAAGGCAAGAATAGACAAAGGCATAGTGAATTTCTTAGGTGTGAAAATCAGAATTCAAACATGTCTCTTAATCCAAACTCAAAACTTTTAGACCCAAGAGAAGGTCCTATAAAATCAGGGAAGGAACTCCACCTAGACAGCTGAAAAAAAAGCTGAAACAACTGTGGAGGAGGACAGGAGTAGGGGTTTTATTTACCTTTTTCCTTTCTTCTATGTCAACAGTATCTGGGGGAGGTGAAGAGAAGGATGATTTGGAAGGGAGGTGTCTTATACTTTCTACTTTCTTATCACAGAATATTTTAACCCATCCATTTTCCTGAGAGAAGAAACCAAAGTTTGGAAAAGGAAGCTGTCCAGACAAAAGTTCCCTGTTCCAGATAACCAATGAAATTAGATGTAACATTGAATCATCTAAGCTTTGTGTTTAGCACATGAACTAGCGTGAAATTCTACCCAAGGGAGCAAGTTAGTAACTGTTGTGGCTGAGAGAAGTCAAGTTTCTTTCTCAGGTCTGGATTACTGATTATCAGGAATCTAGAATGAGGGGAAGATGTCTAGAATACAAATCTAAGAGTTAGAACAGTTGGGTCTAATTCTAATGCCAACATGAATATTATAAGTGAATTTACTTAGGCAAGTCACTTCTATGGTCTGAATCTCAGTTTCTTTCTCTGTCATATGGGTCTAATGCCATTTGCCCCACCCACTTTGAGTCTCCCCTTCCCTGCCCAGATTTCTGAGCATGAATCGATTTTTATTTTTCCTGTGGTTATCTTAATAATAATATACTTTGAGGGAGAGAGCCATAATTTCAATGGCATAAGCAATATTTCCAGTGAGAAAACAATTCTGCTAATACAAATTGGCACCTGTTCTGATACTTAGAAGATTACTATGATGTTAAATGATTTGGTCAGAATAACAGCCTCTGTGTAGCAAAGGCTGGACTTGAGTCAGATTTCTAATGGCTCTGATGTCATTTTTCTACTCTCTATGTTAATCTGCTTAACATTTATATTGTACTTTAAGATTTAAAAAATACTTTTTATCGATGATCTTATTTGACCCTTATAACTACCTCACAAAGTAGATGCTACTATTATTCCATTTTACATATAAAGAAATGGAGATTACGAGAAGTTAACTTACTTGTGGCTTGTGACCAGCACCTAGCTTAATAAATGATTCTTTTCCTCCCTCCCCACATCTCTTTGCTTTATTTGAAGCAAATTTCTAACCCAGATTTCCATAGTATAAATCCAATATCCAAAGATAGATTTAGCCCTTGGAATATATATAAGTTAATTGGGACACACTGGAAGTACATGTGAAAATATATAAACATTCCCTTTTATGTTTAGGGAAATGGTTAAGCAGCTTTTCTTCTGACTGAAAAGAGGGGATGATAAAAAGGACTCTTCCAACCTTTTATGTATTTAATATACAGAATAGAGAATGCAAAGTAATCTAAGACAAGGAAAGTCTTTTTAACCACCTGATAATTTGAGTACGAATGGGTAGAAAAGTATAAGTTTTCAGTTCCAATAGTAAACATATAGAGTCTTCTCATTGCATCTATAATTGGTCAACTCTGACTCCATCTTTGGTGGGTTTGAATCCCATTAAGTAACCTATCAGTTGTTGATGCTGGCTCTGGAATAAAATAGCAAGTCCCTTAATATGCTTACTTTTTCAATCTTCTCTTTTTGTGGGATTTTCTTGGTAAAGATACTGCAATGGTTTGCCATTTCTTTCTGTAGCTCATTTTACAGATGAGGAAACTGAGGCAGATAGGGTTAAGTGACCTTCCCAGTGTCACACAACTAGGAAGTGTCTGAGGAAGGATTTGAACTCATGAAGATAAATATTTCTTACCCCAGAGCTTTAAAGACTACACCACAACCTATTTTTTTTTTTTTTTTTTTTTTTTTTTTTTTTTTTGTCATTTAGAGCCTATCAAAATTCATTTCAACACATCCAGCCATTTTGGAGAGCAATTGGAACTATGCTCAAAAAGTTATCAAACTGTGGATACCCTTTGATCCAGCAGTGTTACTACTGGGCTTATATCCCAAAGAGATACTAAAGAAGGGAAAGGGACCTGTATTTACCAAAATATTTGTCTCAGCCCTGTTTGTAGTGGCTAGAAGCTGAAAAATGAATGGATGCCCACCAATTGGAGAATGGTTGAGTAAATTGTGGCATATGGATGTTATGGAATATTATTGTTCTGTAAGAAATGACCAGCAGGGATGAATACAGAGAGGATTGGCAAGACTTACATGAACTGATGCTGAGTGAAATGAGCAGAACCAGGAGATCATTATATACCTCAACAACGATAGTGTATGAGGATGTATTCTGATGAAAGTGGATTTCTTCGACAAAGAGAAGATCTAACTCAGCTTCAATTGATCAAGGATGGACAGAAGCAGCTACACCCAAAGAAAGAACACTAGGAAATGAATGTAAACTGCTTGCATTTTTGTTCTTCTTCCTGGGTTATTTATACCTTCTAAATCCAATTCTCCCTGAGCAACAAGAGGACTGTTCGGTTCTGCACACATATATTGTGTCTAAGATATACTGTAACCTATTTAACATGTATAGGACTGCTTGCCATATGGGGAAGGGGGTAGAGGAAGGGAGGGGAAAAATTGGAACAGAAGTGAGTGCAAGTGATAATGTTGTAAAAAATTACCCTGGCATGGATTCTGTCAATAAAAAGTTATTTTAAAAAATTATTTCAAGCTTCTTTTTAGAAGTTTATTATATATTAAGAGCTCACTGCATGCTCTAGAATAGGAGAAAGTGCTTTTCTCTGAATCAGCAAATGTACAAATACAGCTTTTGGCATCTATTAGCTCTGTGAACCTGAGTAAAATAATTAATATCTTTGAGCCTCATATCCTCATCTGTAGAATCAAAGGACAGCTGAGTGGTTCAGTGGATAGAATAACAGATCTGGAGTCAAGAAGACTCATATTCCTGAGTTCAAATCTAGCCTAAGACAATAGCTGTGTGATACTGGGTAAATCACTTAACTTTGCCTTAGTTTCCTTACTTGTAAAATGAGCTGGAGAAAGAAATGGCAAAACTACTTCACTATCTTTGTGAAGAAAGTCCCTAATGTGGTCACAAATAGACAAACACAATTGAAAACGAGTGAATAACAACAGAATGAAAATAATAATATTGTTGCAATGGAAATAAAGATACAATAAAGCAGCAAAATCTGAACATGATCAATTTATTAGGTAGGTTGGCATTCACCAACAAATAGAATCAATGACTTTTCAAATTCTCTAAGTTAGAGATGATAGGATCTATTCTAGTGATTAACAAGATGATAGAGCAAAATCTGGAGCAATAAAGTGTCTTCTAATTGGCTAGACTTTTTAACGAGGAGGTGGAATAAGCATCATCTCAAATCTTCCCTATTACATCATTGCAACATGAGGTCAGTGCTCAAGTGATGAGATTAATCTGTAAGCATGGTAGTTATTAACAATTTTAATTTGATGAGATTGACCTTTAGGTTAATCAAGTTTCTCTGGAAAGTACAAGTGGAGGGGGTACAAGTCACAATATTAAGGGGAGAATTACAAGTCGCAAAAGTAGAATTTTGACCCAAGTGACCTCTGGTGAAATCACAAGAGCAAGGAATTTAGATACTCATAGCAAAGGAGAATATCAAATGTAAGCTAGTTTGATTGAGTCTTAGCAAAATAGAATTCAAAACCATTTTAGTTTCACAATATAATCTAACCCATAGGGGAAATATAGAGATCCAAATAAATCTAGAGATCCAAAGAGATAACAAATCTTAAAGTGTGATATTAATAATAATATATTACTTTTATCATCATTATTGTCATCATCATCATCACTTGAGACATCCATTTGCCATTTCTGTATGATTGCATAGACTGTCTCCCATGCCTTTAATGCACTCCTTCATCAACTTGATATTTTTGAATCCTTCGTTGTTAAGTCATTCCATTTTTTTC
This sequence comes from Sarcophilus harrisii, assembly GCF_902635505.1. Classification (NCBI taxonomy): domain Eukaryota; kingdom Metazoa; phylum Chordata; class Mammalia; order Dasyuromorphia; family Dasyuridae; genus Sarcophilus; species Sarcophilus harrisii. Next base: position 47,562,974 of record NC_045426.1, on the reverse strand, counting down.
TAACTTTATGATACCATTTGGGCCTTTCTTGTCCCAAAAGATACAACAGTGACTTGCCATTTCCTTCTCCAGTCCCTTTACAGATGAGGAAACTGAGGCAAACAGGGTGAAATGACTTTCCCAAGGTCACACAGCTAGTAAGTCTTCGAGGCTGGATTCTAATCACTAGCTTTCTTTGAAAGTTCAACGCAAGTGTCATCAGTAGTATGAGGCCTTTCCTGATGCAACCCATTGTTCATGTTCACCTTCACAAAATTATCTTCTATTTAATTTATGTATATTTTGGATTTATGTATATGGGTACTTCCTGTGTCTACTGGTAAAATGTCAGCTTTTTGAGGTAAAGACCAATTTTATTTTTGTCTTTTACTTTCAGAACCAAGCATGGTTACCTGCCCCCCATTAGGAGCTTAAAATTGCTTTTTGATTGATTTGTTGATTGATCTAAAAGCAATCTCTGAGCATATCTGTCTTATGTTTTAAGGCTGAGTGGAGAATGAGGTTCACAAATAAAGAGGAAAGTGGAGAGAATATGAACACATTTTACTTTTATTTAAATTTGTTATTGTTTTTCATTTTTTGGTGGGGAAATAATGGGCCTGACATGGAACTCTCATCAACCTTCACTGTTCACTAAAAATTATTTGATTTAAAATACAGAGTGTGAATAATGTGTGATCAGTGGCCAGAACCAAAGGAGTAAATAGACTTTCAGATCAGGGTAATGAGTTGTGCCAAATATATATAAATAGGGTCTATCTAGTCTTGGTATTTTCCTGAAACCATTAGGAATTGTGGGGTGGTAAGGGTGGTGAAGGATTGCGGACAGTTTAAGTGAATCAGTGAAGACTCCATAAAAAGAGCTTTATAGGCTTTTATGTGGTGTAGTCCAGATTATTTCTGGCTTTCTTTCTACTTTTGTGGCTTTTCAATGGCAGAATTCTTAGATTTTGTTATTTACACAAGCAATAGATGATATAGACTCATGTTTGATTTAAATTCTTGGTCTGAGTTTTCCAACTAAACTGCTTCCACAGTGTTAGAGAAGTTACTTCATTTCCCTGGGTCTGTTTCCTTCTCTATAAAAGGTAGGGGGTTACTAAATGATTCCTAGGTGCCCCATGATTCTCGACCTCTGATTTTCTGAAATGATCTGCCTCATTGAAATCAGCCATTCTTGATAAAAACAAATTAAAAGATGGAAAAAACTCTAGGAACTGGAGCTTAAACCCAAACTAGCTTCTGAGAAAATACAAAGGGGTCCACATTTTTGTAAATATAAATGGCTAAATAAATATCAGGTGATTGATTGGTTGACTGAGAATGGCAAACTCCTTTTGACTTAAATAGAAAGCTTCATATATACAAACTTTTGGGAACACAGAAAATGATCTGGGGGTGTATTGTTGTTTTCGTTTAGTCATGTCTGACCCTTCATGATCCCATTTGGGGTTTTCTTTGAAGATTTATTGGAGTAGTTTGTCATTTCCTTTGACAAGCAAATATGGTTAAGTGATTTGCTTAAATTTACATAGCTAGTAAAAGTCTGAGACCAAATTTGAACTTAAGACAATGAGTCATCTGTTCTTTTGGGCCAGCTATCTATATCTACTCCCATCTAGCTGGGGTTTCAGGACCTAATGGTAAAACAAACAAACAAAAAACTAAGGTGACATTAATCTATAGCAAGACAGGTATGACTTCTAGAAGGAGTAATGCGATAGGACCCATTCTTAATTTTAATATCATCAGGCATATTTGAAGCACTCTGTTCAATTTGAGGAAACACATAGATAGACCATTTGTAATTTGGATAATCCAAAGGAAGGCATCCAGATGAGTAAAGGACCACAAATCCATTTCTTTTGAGGCTATATTGAAGAAACTAAGCCTGTTGATTTTGGAAAATAAAAAGTCAAGAGGGACATAGAGACTGGAGAGCTGACATATATGAGAAGTCTGATTATTATTATTATTTTTTCTTTTTGGTACCTGAATATTCTCAAGCAGAAGCACTTCTTAAGTGCTATAATGAGGACTCCTATGTGAGAGATGGCTGGTTACCCAGATCCCTTCGAATTTACAAATTTAGTCATTTTTTTTTTCCTTTTGTCATTAGATTGTAAACTCCTTCAGGGCAAGTATTATTTTACCTCCTTTTGTATTCTCCCCCATCCCACCCCAGCATAATGGTGTACTGGTATATAGTAGGTGCTTAATAAATGTTTTCTGATTGATATATCCTTATATCCCCAGAAAAGAACAGAGTGCTTGACACAGAATAACCTTGATTAAAACTTACTGCATCAAATTGAATTGTTATATTTAATGTCTTATCCAAATCCAACATTTTTCAGCTAATCAGACTCAGTGTCAAAAAGATCCTTTAACAAAACATACTATTTACAATTTGGCTCCTTTTAAATGTATTATATACATACACACACTTAAAAGTAAAAAATCAAAAAGATACACCTAACATGATTGACAGGTTGCTACAAAAATATATTTTTAAAAATCATATTGGCATACAGCAGCATTCCTAAATCTGTTTCTGTCTCGGGCAGAGTGCATATCAGCTGTCAGATTTTCTGTAGCTGCTGATTACTTTCATTAGTGTAATTTATCCGGTTGTCTAGATAAAATGGGAAGACACAGACTTGGGAAATTCATCTTTAATTGGCTAGGTCCCAATTTCAGATGAGCCTGCTGCCAGTAGGTGTGGCATTTTTTCTTCCACCTATAAAATGAGAATTTTTAGACATTTCCTTTGTCTATCCTCTTTTGTTGATCTTTTCACCTACCTCTTTTCCCATTTTATGACTGCCTCCAGTAAGGGGATGAAGAGCAAGCTGGGGTAATGTTACCATTACTCATTCAGAGTTTTGTACTACAATAAAATCCCACATCTTCATTTTGTAAGTTTTTATTTCCAAACTTTCTATTGAAATAAATATACAAATCCTCGTTGTCTCAGACAAACTGAGACCAGGAAAAGATTGGGATTTAGAAAAGACAAAGTCACTTTATCCTGGGTCATTGCAAAGTGTTAAACATGATGGTATGTGTTTGCCAATAATATCCAGCAATGTCATAAAAGTATTTTTAAATTAATAACATTTTTTTCCATTTATATGCAAAGACAGTTTTTAACATTCACCTTTGTAAAATTTTGAGCTCCAATTTTTTTTCCTTACTCCATTCTTTTCCTCTTCCTCAAGATAGCAAGAAAATCCAGAACAAAAGAGAAAAACCATGAGAAATCAAAAACTGAAAACCAAAAAAAAAAAAAAAAAAAAAAAAAAAAGAAAGCAAAATAGTATGTTTTGATATTCATTCAGACTCCATAATTCTTTCTTTGTATGTTGATAGCCTTTTCCATTATTAGTCTTTTGGAATTATCTTAGATCATTGCTTTGCTGAGAAAAGCAAAATCTATCATAGTTGATCATCACACAATGTCACTGTTATTGTGTACAATATTTTCTTGGTTCCACTCATTTCATTCAGCATCAGTTGCATAAGAGATTTTTTTAATGGAAGATTTAAGCCATAGGAAAATCTTCTATTTATGGTGGGATTTTAAACATGCTGTATATAGATTAGGTATTAATTTTATTGAATCTTGTCATAACTGCTGAGTGAAAATCAAAGCAATGTGAAAAAAGATTATTTTTAACAATAAGTTTTTGGAAAGTGAAGTAGAAATCTAACAGTTGTATACTATAAGAAGGTCAAAGACAGAGAGGAATGACCCATATGTGCAGAAATATTTATAATAGCACTTTTGCTTGTAGCAAGGAATTATAACAAGATTAAGTGTCCATCACAGATGGGAAAGGCTGAACAAATCACGATGCATGAAGGGAAAGGAATATAATTGCATCATAAGAAATAAAGAATATGAGGGGATCAGAGAAACCTGAAATGAATGGGTGGAAAGTGAAATAAATAAAACTAGTAGAATGATTTATTCAGTAATCACAAAAATATAAAGGATAACATCTTTGAAATACTTTAGAACTCAGATCAAAATAATGACTAATATAATGTTTAAAAGACTATTTATATTTTTAAGTAATTTATTTTTACTCCAAATAGAGAAAAAAATACTTCTTTATTTAGTATAATCTATAGCTGAGAACACCAACTATGTGTAAGATAAGCTCATTATTTCATATAGAATTATCTCTTCTGTATTATTGGAGTTGAGAACAGAACACTTCTATGACCTGGAAAATCTACCTAAAAGTTTTTGGTCCTCTCTTCATACCAGTATCGTCTGAATTATTATAGTACTAAAAGATAAAATATATGTATATTATAAAAATACTATACATATATTTTATGCAATTCTGGGTTTTTGAACTTTTTCTTGTTATCTGCTGCTCTACATATGTCATCTGTGACTTCCACAAAATTAGCCAAAAATTCCCATTGGAAAACTTTTTTTTCTCAATAGGGAAAGTTGTGATCAGGAAGGGATAATTGCATTATTATTCATTTTTTATGTTGAAATGTAATCCAATTTTTTTAAAGAAAGCTATGATAAAGTTGGCTTCTATATAACTATAGTTATTTGTTAAAAGGGAGGGCTTTTATTAAAGGAGAGGTTGTTAGTAAAAGAGATCTAAAAGATTAAAAAAATAATAAAAATAGCTAGCATTTATGTTTCTAAGCATTATACTAGATATCTCTTTTTATTTTCAAATGGTCCAGGACACTAGGTGCTAGTATTTTATAAAGGAGAAACTGAGGCTATCAGAAGTTGTGACTTGTTCACTGTCATACAGTTGTTATTATCTGAAGCAAGATGCACACAGAGTTTCCTGATTCCAAGTACAGCTGTCTATTCCCTCCACCAATTAACTGCCTTAGTGGATAAACAAACAAAATGTAAATAAAACATTTAAAAAATAAATAGAAGGAATAAAAGAACACAAATAGGATGATTTCATTACCTCTTTGTTAAATTTGTAATATTTCATAATTTCTTATACTCTTCCTCTTTGTTTTTTGTGTATTGAAATATCTGTATCTGTTGTTGACTGTTCAATACATAATGAAAAGAAAAAGAAAACAAGTAAAAAAAAAAAAAAAAAGCTTAGTGGATGAATGACATATTGGCCAGATTATGCAATGCACAAAATTGGGAAGCCTATCCCACTGATTCATTTATATACATCTTTGACAAGTGTTGCAGATGGGTAATGAGTTGGGTTTAGATTGAGCAGGAGGAGATTGGTCTTGAATACCTTTGGGGAATTGCTAAGTGCTCCCAAAGAGATAATGAAAAAGCCCTCCACACCAATATTCTCGGAGTGATGTTATATGTTTGTGAATCCCTAAACTACAAACTCTCAGAAGTATTCAAATTATTGTTAACCCAAAAGACAACAGAGACATGCTTGTATGTCCAGCTTTGGGAGGGGTTTATATGTTGGCAATTATGACTTATTTAAGAATTACTACAAAGATAAACATTGATTCATACATCCGTATATCTTTCTGTCTAGATATGTCAGGAAAAGGAGGTGCTCTTCCTCAAAGAGAGAAGGAAATACCGCCTAACAACTTGTGTGATCCATTTATATCGCTGAGATGCTAAAAGAACAAAAGGAAGGTTACAGCCTTTTAGAAAGGAACCATAGGAGCAAAACACACAAGAGTTGCACAGCATGGGTGGATGTGAAAGAGTTGTAAATTTCTTATTTCAAGGGAACGCTAACCCTAATGAAATGGCATCTCTTTCAAGTATCAAAGGTAGTAATACTCTATTGACACTATGTCCATTTAAACAGTCTGTTAAACATATAAGTTCTACAGATCTAAAAACTGACTCTATTGTCTGGATATGAGATCATATGACTGTGAATATAAGTGAGTTTTTCAGATGAAATTTCTAAATATTCTTTTAAAATGTTCTTTTTAAAAAATATTTTTTATTTAATTTGTTTTTAATTTCATAGTCATGTTGATCTAAAATATACTCTTAGAAGGAAAACAAATATCAGAAGTCACCAAGTAGAATCTGAACCTGAAATGAAATGATAGATAGAGTATTGGACTTGGAGTCAGGAGGACAAAGTTCAAATTTTGCCTCAACATGTATTAGCTGTGTGACTCTGGGCAAGTCACTTAGTTGCTGTTTCCTTCAGTTTCTCCATCTGCAAAGTTGGAATAATAATAACCCCTAACTCTTAGGGTTGTTGAAAGATAAAATAAATGTTTTGCATACTTTTAAATTGTTATATACATGTCAGTTATTGTTGCTATTATTATCACTATTATTTTATCCTTAATTGTAATAATACAGCCTTTACTTGATGACTTCCAAGGAATCAGCATCATCTTAAGAAAGTCCTTTCCTTTTGAGAATAGAGCCCACCATTAGAATTTCTAATTGATTAATATTTCTGTGCTCTCAGGAACAGTATAGCCAGAGTCTATATATCTATGTACAAAATGAATGGACAATTTAAAGCTAAGACAATCATTTTTGCTCTCCGAAAGGAACCTTGATTGCCCTAAATTCTATTGCACTTAAAGATTTACTATTAACCACTAAGCAGATGAGATAGATTTTGCTGTTTTCTGGCTCAGTGGCTAAGTTTAGGACTTGCTCAAGCTCTGAGGTACCATTTATTCTAGTTGCTTTAACAAGGGCCCCAGCCAGATTGCTGCTTTGCTTCAAGATAGGGATGATTGCTCTGTATGAAAACATTATTTTCCTTTCTAGTTATGAATAGGCTCCTGTAGTGGAGAGGCAAAGTAATTCTGCAATTAGGGTACCAGGTGTGTAGACAATCAGGTTGAATTTCTATGTCCTTCACCACACACAGAGCATCAAAGCATTGAGTGCCACAGGAAAAGGGTGTTAAATTGAATTTCTCCCTGAGAAGGGGAAAGAAGAAATATGTTGGTCTTTTTATAAGCTCCAAACTCTTCCCACTCTTCCCCTTTTCCAAAAAGATGACAAGTCACATATTTCATGTAGACAATGGAGGCCATTCTTCCTGAGTCTCTTCAACTTTCTGCCTCTACCCCCTCAAAACCTCTTGGTAACTATCTCTTTCTTCCCTCTGTTTGCAGAGAGTCGTTTCTATGCCTTTATTAAAAAAAAAAAAAAAAACACTTTAGCTTCAGAGCTAAACCCATTTCCTAGGTCTTCTTTGATGTTTTCTCTAATTCCTGGTGAATAATGGTTTTACGTTGTTATGCAATTAGATTAACAATATATTTCAGACTTCACTTAAGCCTTTACTTGCCTCTCTTTGATGTTATCATCCCATAATATCTCGTATTATAATTCTCCAGGAAGGTCATATATCCCTGCTAAATTATAAATTTTATAAAGATAGGAAATATGTCTTATTAAATTTCATTTTTCTAGGATCTAATATAGTGCTTCATATGGGGTGGAAGTGCAATAACTTCTACTTCATTTGACTTTTAAGGCTGTGGCTAAAAAAAGAAAAAAAAAATGAAGGAAGATACTGAAATAATAATTCAGTGAATCTTTCCATTGTAGATTCTCTAACAAAATTATGATGGATAGCAAATTCAAAGCAGCCTTAGGTTTCAGTCTTAACTTTTCTGTTGACCGACTGTGTCACCTTGGCCAAGTCACTTATCTTTACTGGACCTACATTTTTGTCATGTTTAAAGTAAAGGGATTGGTTTAGATGGTTGGAAAGAACTCTTCTATCTTTATAACAGTATAATGCTGGGGGTGTGGTAAGTAAATGCAATAAAGGTAAACTGAGGTATGTTTTCTGAGAAAAATCAGTTTATTAACAGCAGATATATTTGTTAACAAAGCAGGTCAGTCTGGTCACCTCAGTAAGATCAGTGATACCAACGAGAAGACAGGAGAGAGGGAAACTGAGGAGAAGGGAACACTATTTATTGACACACAAAAAAAAGATGTGAATCAGGTAAGTTGGGGAACATTATCATTGACTACAATGGGGAAAATGGATTTACCTTCAGGTATAGTTAACTAGACATCTTTCTGACAATTAAGACATATTATTTTTTATGGGACTCATTTGTCTCTTGTAATCTTTGTTAGGAGACCAGAACAACTCAGTTTTATCTTCAAAAATGGAAAATCAAACTTCCTCTAAATGTACAAGGACAGACAAATTGTCTTTTAGAGGGATGATACCAGGTCAAGTTAGCTGAGGGTTACAGAGAACTAGCAGATTTCCCAGAACCTAACTACATATGTGAAAATATCGTTCCCTTTCAATGGGACCTATGAACTGGCTCAAAGGTACAACTGCATTCTTGATCTTAATCCTAGAAATGAGAATTGTAGCTTAGCAAGATGAGGAAAAGAGTCAAGTATAAAACAGAATCAACTATTAAATGATCCAGAATAATTCAGATTTCTAAAGGGTAAGGGGGAAGTGATACCTTTTTAATTTTTTGAAAGGGTTTTTGCTTAAAATAGCCATATACTTATCTGAACCAATTCACTTTTCTTAAATTCACTTTTCCTAAATAGGTCAAGCCTTAATTCCAAAATAATTTTTTAATACAAAAGTAACACATTTTATGAGATAACTAAAAGTAAAGTTAGCTATCTTTTCTTTTGAGTCTCTGTCACATGCAAACTTGTCCATTCCTTCTGTGAATTCATTTGTGCTATTCTTTCCATTGCTTGTGTTATTCCAACTTGCTTCCTGATTTCTCTTTCCTCTAAAGTCTCTTTTATTCTACTGAATACTAGAATCTAGGAAGTAAACTTATAGGCCATCAAGTCCAAACTATACCTAATAAAGGATTCTTGACATCATGCCTTCCAATACATCATCCAGCTCTTTGTTAAAAATCATCATTGTGGAGGACTGCACTCCTCTGGGAAAGATCCATTCTAATTCTAGAGAGTTTTCATCATTGGTAAATTTCCCCTTCCAGCTTCTAGTTATTTTTCCTAATTCAGCCCTCTTGGACTAAGCAGAAGTCTAACAATCCCTCCAACACATGAAAAAAATTTCAGGTTCTTGGAATATGGCTACCATATTCCTTCCAATTCTTTTCTTCTTCAGATATTCCTCAGACATTTAGCTGATTTTGTTTACAGCTGACACTCATAACCCTTCATGGCTACCCTGTTTACCTCTAATTTATCACAATCCTTTATAATATGTGTCACTCAAAAATGAACATACTGCTCAGATACAAACTCAAAACAGATGAAGTCACTATCACTTCCATGTTCTTGACATTGTAGCTCCTGTCTTCATGCAACTTAAGCCTATATTAAGTAGCTTGGCTGAAAACAAGCATTATTGAGTGATGAACAGCTTACAATTATATCAGCAGAACTTTTACATTAGTATCTAATTTTAATGTTGATGAAAAAATATAATAGCTAACATTTATATGTGTCAACTTTGTGCTAAGCATTGTGGTAGGTGATAGGTGCTTTACAAATATTATCTCACTTGAAAGTCCCAACAATCTTGGAAGGTAGATGCTATTATTATTGCCATTTTACAGTTGAAGAAACTGAGGTAGGCAGGTTAAGTGACTTCTATGAGGTCTAGAAAATGTATTGTGTCTTTTAGATGCCTATTTGCCTAAACTTTATTGGAATTATTTGCATCCTGCCTTGATTTAAGGTCCAGTTTCAAATCAATCTTTTGCCCTGATGACTTTCAACCTAAGGTACTCTCATCTCCATTCTCAAGCATATGCTACCTAGGGCTGTCTGTTATAATTTTATGTGTGTGATCTGTCTCTTCAATTAAGTCTTGTTAAGGTAGAGACTGTGTTTTATTTGGTTTTATATTATCCTCAGCACACATGGTGCCTCTTACAAAGAGAGCAGTCATGGAATTTTGATTGCAGTTTTGACTTGAAAAATTCCCCAATTTACGAAACTAAGGAATCAAATAACTCTGGCTGGTCCCTTTTCCCCACTTCTATAATCATGGTCCCCCAAGGATGATAGAAAATGAGACATAATAAGGTAAGTATTTGGTCCATTTCTTATTCAGTTACCAAAGGAAAAGATCAATGCACCCATCCCATCCCATCCTTACTTAGTAGATCAAGAAACATTTATTAAGTACCTACTATTTGTCAGGTACTGGGCTACATTTTGGGAATTTAAAAAAAAAAGTAAACATTAGTATCTATTCTTAAGGGGCTCACAAATCAAAGAGACTATTATTACTCTACTTTATAGATAGGCATAAAATTTCATGCAAACATATATCACTATCTCCTCCTTTTGTGTGCCCCAACTCCATCACAGAATTTTTTGTTTTCTTGTTTTCTAGTGTAATATTAGCATACGCCTTTGGACGTAGACATCCTCAATGTTGGGAGAGCCTAAAACTTTCCACCTTCACCTACCAACCCACCTTCTTTAGTTCACATGTCCTAAAGGTTCGACATCTTTCATGAAATCTGAGTCATCTAATGGCCAATACTTACTGGTGTATTGTACTTTTGGACTGATTTAACTTCTGTTCAAATTTACAGGTTCATCGAGTTAAAGTTTCCATTTACCACCAAAGCCAATGGTCTCAGTTAAATCTGGCTTTCCATCAACTCTCCTTTCCTTCTTTTCAGTCATGTACATATACATACATCATGGGATCTTTTGGATCCTATAGACTCTGTTACTTTAATCTTGTTTCAAAATTAAAAGTCCTTCTAGTGCTTTATCTATTCTAAATGACCAATATAGTATATTTTCCTTTGTTTTCCAGACACTTCTTTATATTACCTCACCAGGAGATAATTTGGCTTAAATTTTATTCTCAATCAAACAAAACATTTCTCCATTCTTTTTGTTTTCATTTTTTGTACAACTTGGATTTTGCCAAGCCCTACTAGTAGGAAAAAAAAAAGTGATTTTACTGTGAAAGAAATAAATCACATATATTAGGATGGGGTAATCTGACCATTTGGCTCCTATGTCATAGTACGGCTTAGCTAAGATTTACAAATGTAGCTAATTCTCCATTCTCTATAGTAATGAGAAATTCAAAAGAATAGATAATTCAGAATTAATACTACCATAAACAAATGGATAGTATACAGTGCCATGCATGGTGTTTTGTTGCTGTTTTCATGGAAAGCATGAATCATGAATACAAATTGTCACCTTGATTTAGTTAGGTTAATGACAGACCACATTCATGTGAGTTTGCTTTTCCTTCAAATACATGTTGGACATAGTGAAGAGTATTAGTATGTAAGTGATTCTGATTTACAAGACATTTAATTTCATCCTAGCCTAGGGTCCTGTATGTGCTACTTATTTTATATTTTCCCCTTCATTCACACTGTGATCTACCCAAACTGACCAATTTTCTGTTTTTTCTATATCACATTCCATCTCTCATCTCTGCCTTCACATACTCTGTGCCCCATAGCAGGAAAACATCACCTTGTTACCTCTCCTTAGAAAGCCTATTGTTGTACAGTCATTTTTCAGTCTTGTCTGACTCATCATGATTTTTTTATGGGTTTTCGTAACAAAAGTACTACAATGGTTTGCCATTTATTTCTCCAGCTTATTTTGCAGATGAGGAAACTGAGGCAAACAAGATTAAGTGACAGTCACACAGCTAGACAAATGAGATTGGATTTAAACTCAGGTCTTCCTGACTCCAGGCCAGGCACCTTAGGTGTCTCTTTTGGAGTTAAGTTTCCTCAAAATTCAATTCAATTGAAAATCCCTATATGGATTTATAGATCCTCTCAATTGGTAGTCTGACCTCAAAATTGATTTATGTTCACTATGTCTCAATTTGAATTATTTATTTATCTCTTGCTGTTTCTCCTGTAGCTTAATAGTCACTTAAAAACACTTGCTGAAAAGACCCACATGTGCAAAAGTGTTTGTAGCAGTTCTTTTTGTTGTAGTGAGGAATTAAAAATTGAGTGGATGTCCATCAATTGGAGAATGGCTGAATAAGTTACTGTATATGGATGTAATGATATATTATTGTTCTATAAGAAATGATGAGAAGGCTGATTTCAGTAAAACCTGGAAAGACTTACATGAACTGATGTTTACATGAACATGAATGAAGTGAGCAAAACCAGGAGGACATTTTACACAGAAACAGCAAGATGATGATCAACTATGATTGGCTCGGTTCTTCTCAGCAACACATTGATCCAAGACACTTCCAATACACTTGAGTTGGAAGATGCCATCTGTTTTCAGAGAGACAACTATGGAGACTGAATATGGATCAAAGCATGATATTTTCATGGTTTTTTTTCCTTGTGGCTTTTCCCTTTTTTCTCATTTTAGTTTCACATCATGATTACTATAGAAATATGTTTTAAATGATTGTACATTTATAACCTATGTAAAATTGCTTGTTGTCTTCATGAGGGGGATATAAGGAAATTGAAGGAGAAAAAATTAGAATTCAAAATCTTATAAAAATGAGTATTAAAAACTATCTTTGAATGAAATTGGAAAAAAACAAAATACTATTAAAATTTTTTTTTAAAAAAAAGAAGAAACTGCTTTTTCAAACAACAACAACAAAAATAATTGTTGATTGACCCATTCTATAATAAAGTATTTGACCACTACTGAAAATGTGGAAAAATATTTGTCCTTTCATTGCACTTTCCTACTCTTTTGCCATATTTCCTCTCTCTGTCAAATGTCTTTTTTTGCTGATTGGGTCATTAGCTTTTAATGAGCTGCCTCATTTCAAATACCATATTCTGGGTAAGTTCCTGGAAACATAACACAACACTTACATCAATCTTGTGCCCATTATTTGTCTATCTCAGAGGTCTTCACTTATTCCAGGATCAGGAGATCTAGATCTTTAAAGATGTCAGAAGTCTGATCTCCAGTTAAGGGAGCTTTTGCTACTGGATTTCATGTCTTTAAAGAGCTTCAAGAAGTTTGACCTTACTTTTGCACATGTCCCTTAACTGAGACCTTCATGAAATACACTAACTAGGAGGAGCGGGGAAAGAACTGAAAATATTTATTGCAGTGAATAAAAAAGTTAACCAAAGTCTTTTATTGATACATTCTTGGACAATATCACAGATTTGAAAGAGAATGGAAAGGGGGGAATTTCGCGGCAGGGTTGATCCACTAAATTGGCACATAAGCAGCAAGATTAACGAAATTACTTCTTACAAACAGTAAAAAACATACATGCTTTTTTTTTAAAGTTCTTATCACACTGGTCAATCATAGAGGGGCATCAACAAAACCTCAAGACATAAAAAAGCCATAGTCTTTCTTCCAAATACCTTAATTATTAAAATTATTGCAAAATATTCATATACCCTAATTAAAGTAACAAAATCGAACACAAATACAAATATCGAACATAAAATTTGAACATGTACTGTAAGATACATTACTGGCATGCATTCCAAATATCAAGACCTCTATTCAAGTCCATCAATTCCTTTTTTTGTTTTTTTGTTTTTGTTTTTGTTTTTTTTTTTTTTTCCATCCTTGCAGCCTATCATACTGAGGATAGATAGGTGGGGCATACTTTCTCAGCACAGTTTTTGGTCTTTAAATATCTTTTTTTTCTTAAAAAAAATAACATATATGATCTGCTGTGGTACAATAATAATAATTATACAGTAATGTACAGATATAGTTTTTGTCTGCCGAGATTTTGTTCGTTGGTTGGTTGGTTTGTTTCCAAATAATCTGTCATCTGAGAGAGTAGGGCTCTGAGAGAACTGAGCATTCAAAACAAACAGTGAACTTGGATACAACATTGGATGGCAATATGCAAAAAATCCTCACAAACTGTACAGAAAGTTTCAAAACCTTGCAGTCTGGAAGTACATACATAGAAAGACAGATTTGCCCCTGGAAAGTCACTGCTGCTTTTTGCAGTTCACCCATAAGGAGCCTGGGAGTTGAGTTTCAAATCTCCTAGTCACAGAGAAGGCCCAAGACCACAGCCAAATGGCAGTGCGGATGCCAGTGACTTAAGCCAGGATAAATTAAGAATATTTCAGAAGCAGATGTTTAGGATGCTTGGATCCTCTAACATTGGTCTCCAGTAACTGCCTGGCCGTTTGACTCCTCCGAGGATGATAGGCAGCAGGACAGGAAGAGTCCGTGCCAGGTTGGGTGACTGAATAACTGAAGATCTCCAACCTCCTCCCTCACTTCAGATGGGACAGGTTAGATGACCAGGTTATTATAACTGACATACTTCTTTTTTGCAGCAGGGCCTGAAAGAGAAAAGCAACATAGAAAAAAATCACCTCGAGCAATGTACCCATTTACAGAGATAAAGCACTACCATCATTCCCCCAAAGCCAAGACTCCTAAATTGAAAGGGACTTCAGAAGCCCTTTGGATCAACCCTACTTGCAACAAAATTCTCTCTTCTCTACATGAAAAGCAACTTGAGCCATGCACAACTGGAAGGCCTCTACCAAAGGCCTCCTGAAGCAACTTGTTCCACATCCAAATAGTCCTAATTATTAAAATTGTTTTTCTCTATTTCAGTCCTAAAACTACCGTTTTTCAACTTCTACCCACTGCTTAGTTTGAGACATTGCAATGAATTACAACAAGCCTAATGGCTCTTCTAGTTGACAGGTAGAAATTCATCTGCCAATTAACTATGTTTACAATATTGGAGATGTAAGAGAAAGGGAGGGGAGAGATACAGAAGACTTATCTATCAGAAGTAAGATAAGAGACAGTTTTTTGCATGCTTTCACATATACAAGTGCTATTTTTTTAAGCAAATTTGCTAATTTTTGAGAATATAGTGGATTCTTGTTCAATAAATCCTTATTTCCACAACATTATTATCTCAAGTCACTAGACTTTGGGGCTCCCTGATGCTCTTCCAATATATTCATCCTATTCCCAGATTGGAGAATTTCCCATTTATGCCCTATGTTGTGGCATCTGTCTGGATGATAATTAATTAACACTTACCTTAGAGACAACCTAAGTTGTCAGAATATATTGTGACTATGTCTCATTGATCTTTCTTTGGAAAATATATTGACATTAATTTGGGTTCATTTCAGATTAAGTCAACCTAAGTGGTATTTATCAGTTCAAAGTCTCACACAAATTATCATAGATTTGGTTTCATAACATCATACACTAAAAGTCTCAAATGATAATTAAAGAAAATTGATTCCATTAAGATTTTAAGCCAACTTAAAATTTTTTTGGTGTCTTAGGTGTTATATTTAACAATGGGCTTTATAAAAAATACCCATAAATGTCATGTTGTGTCACCCTCTCCTCCTCCATTTGATGAAGCGATTTTATACATTTTAAGACACATTAAACATTACATTACATTACATTACATTAAAAAACAAAACAAAACAAAACAAAAAAAACCAAGATGTCAATATTCCAAGTTGTCTTTGATATTTTGACTCAAACCACAAGTGTATAATGGCAAGAAATACCACAGTAATGATCAACCAATCAGTAACCATTAGTGACTTCTATGTTATAGGCCCTGATGAGACAAAGACCAAAATGAAATCATTCCTGCTCTCAAGGAGCTTACATTCTACCACATATGTAAAATTTGTGCATAACAAATGCAAATATTCAGAGGAAACATGCTCTGTTGACACATTTTCTTTAGTAGTTGAAGCTTCACTAGATTTTAAGTATATGTGACAATAAGAAAACTCTTGTACTGCAACTATTCCATGTGATTCAATCGAGAGGCAATATGATGTTGTAGAGAAGTTGAAAAGACAAAGTTGTGTGAGGAAGACTGGGGGCTCAAATTTCATGGCTGGTAATCATTACCTACCTGTGTGTGTTTCATTTCCTAGTCTGGAGAAAAAAAAAGGAATAACACAACCTGAGTGTCTTATCTTACAGATTACTGAGATGATATTAAATGTATTAGCATCAGCAGCATTTATAGCAAACTTCAGCTGAATGTCACAAAATAAATTTCATGGAACAGCTTGGATCAGCTGCCTTCACAGCAAAGGAAAACAAACAAACAAACAAAAATACTTCTTTCTTGACCTAAATAGGAGGTATCCTCCTCTGCCATGGTGATATTTAAAGTCTTTACACTGTACATTTTTGTGAGAAAAGAAACAGTAGTTTTTTTTGTGTGTATGTACATTTGGCCTTTGTGAGTAAAGGAAAATCTGTAAATGGGCTGAAATCATTATCATGTGTTCACTATTTACTAACTAGGAAGCATGTGTGATCTGCATTGTGATGAAAAATAGATTTAGGTTAGGGTACTATTATGAATCACTTCATTGATATGGATTTCATGCAAGGATGTACAATGAACTGAGAATAAATACAGTTTTCCCTCAGCAGAGTGTGTGTGTGTGTGTGTGTGTGTGTGTGTGTGTGTGTATGTGTGTGTGTGTGTCTTTAGGCAATACTGAAAAGATTTTTGGGGGGTAAATGGGGGATAGTCTATTCTAGTCAGATATTACAAGAATAGTTAGGTAATAATATTTTAATGTAATTCATACATATGTATATGTATATATACCATCCATATGTGTATTTTCCCACAATTACATACATGCACATAGATATTATATAGATCAAGAATGGGTATATTATATGTACATGTCCTTTATGTACATGCACTTTACATATGCAAGTATTTGCATGTAGGCACATAAATACATATTTTGGGTACACACATATTAACTTTTGCCCTACCAAAGCCATCCATAGATCAAGGGAACAGTTATAAGTTATCAATTTTTTACTGTTATCAGTTGCTACTTTGCTAAAGCTCTGGAATACCAGTTTATAATATTATCAAATTTGCCTAAATTAACTTTCTCATAAAACCACTCCAAAAGCTTTGTGTATGTTAACATCTCCCATGCCACACACACACACACACACATACACACACATACATACACACATACACACAACACACACATTCTCTTTCTCTCTCTCTCTCTCTCAAGAGCTACATTTAAGTTCATTTATGAGGATTTCAAGTGTAAATATTTCTACTCCAACTTTTGCAATCATTAAAAAATAAAATAAAATTATTCTTTTGTAGTTATTGCAGTGAGAAATATGTATTTTTCCTTCCTTTTTTGTCAGAAAATTGCCTTTAGCAAATTAAAAACTAAGAGCCCAAACAAGGGATAGCTGTTTGATATATTAATTCATTAATTTCCATGCAAGATTTAGAGAAAAGTAGAAGTCACTCGTTTTGGAAAAAATTTTCCCTAAATTCAAAATCCATTATTTATTGGCATTACTAACAGTAATGGTGGTGAATTATGAAGCAAATATGATGTAAAACTACAGAGAAATCAATTTTCTCAAAGAAAGTCATTCACAAAAATGGCATTAGTACATTCTAGTTTGAATACAGCCTTTTAAAGTGCAAAGCTTACTAAATATCTCCTGGAAGAGAGTCTATTTTTTTTTTTTTTTACACTATCAATCTCTGTCTCTGTGTCTCCATCTGTATCTGTCTATATCTCTTTTTAACAATGACTGGAAGACAATGACATTTTGTTCTTCATGTTAATTCTCTCTCTCTTTTGACCTAATATACACACAGTATTGGTGAACACACAATGAATCATGCCTTAGCATCCCTTGTCTTTGTTTTGAGGATTTCAGAGCAGAATACCAAGCTCCTCTCAAGGTCTTTCTTTATAGAAGACAGAAACTGGACTTGCAAATCATCCTACTTTGTATCTGTTACCTTTCCTAGTTTCAATTCCACAGAACAAGATTAAATCTGATGTCCCATACCCCCAACTCCACTTTCCTGCCTCCTTTTGTTGTCTCTTCCTTTAGAGTAAGTTGGTTCAGAGCAGAGATTGTGTCTTGCTTTTCCTTCCTTCCTTTTCTTTCTTTCCTTCTCTTCCTTTCTTCCTTCCTCCTCCCTCTCACCCTTTCTTTCTTTTTTCTTTCTTTCTCTTTCATTCATTCTTTCTCTCTTTCTCCCTTTCTTCCTTCCTTCCTTCCTTCCTTCCTTCCTTTCTTTCTTTTGTTCATTCTTTGTTTCTTTCTTCTTATTCTTCTCCTTTTTTAAAGTAATCCAAGCACAATGCCTGGTCTATATTAAGTGCTTTGTGAATGTTTATTGGATTGCATTGAAATAGAAAGATAGGCCTTAAATAATGGGGAACAATCTACAATTATAAAAGAAGTATGTACAATGCAACAATGTCAGATCCTGGATATAAGGAATACAGCTGTCCTTTGTCTATATGCAAATCATTGTCTGAAAAACATGAAGGTGTAATCAACCCATAGGTTATTTTGAATATATGATATCATGGAGTTCATTTAAGTTGATTTTTTTTTTTTTCTTTTTGAATCAACTAGTAATGTTGATTGTCATTAGAATCAGCCTTCGATATGGTACTTTTGGAAATGTCAACAAGAAATTTAAGGAATAAGAATATCATAGCTTTCAAATGGATAGAGTAATGCCTAATTCACTGGATTATTGTGAAACTCAAATGGGTCAATGCAAGTAAAATACTTCACAAACTTTAAAATAAAATACCAATATCCTTTATTATTAATATATAGTACTTTGGAGCTTGTTATCCACTTTTATGTAGATTATTTTACTTAATCTTCATTTTGATCCTATGACATGTTGCTGTTCTAATTTACTTATTAGCTGTGTGACCTTGAACAAGATATCCAGGCTTTCTGTGCCTCAGTTTTCCTTAGAAAAATCGATGAATTTAGAATTGAAAGACTGTGTAGAAACACACTCACTGATATCTGAAAAAGTTTGTGATTTTAAGCAAGATATTAGACTTTGAACCCAAGGCTACTAGTATTAAAACCAATGCTCTCTTCATTATGCTGCACTAACCTCCTTTCAGAATAACCACTATTATGTTTTTTTTTTTAAATATGTGTGAAACCACAGGTAGAACATGTCACTCTACTTCAAACTGTTTGACAAATTGTTAGTTTGACAAGTTTCATAAGCACCATAGGCAATGAAATAATCATAAGAACTAGATGCTAGAACCATCAGGAACAATGAGGTAATATACATTGGCCATTGGTACAAGTTAGTTAGTTAGATCAGTCCCTTTAACACAGAGGAAGAAGAAAACTGGGCATATGAAACCAAAAATAGAGCTAGAGGTAATCCATACCATACCAAACATCCATAAATTGAGCTCCTGACCCCAAAGGAATTCTTTAATCTCCAGCTAAACTTATGTATCTAATTTTGATTGAAGTATTAAAAAGTAATTGGATATTATACGACAATCAATTCTGATGGATTTTTTTCCAACAATGAGATGATTGAGACCAGTTTCAATGATCTTGTGATGAAGAGAGCCATCTAAACCCAGAGAGAGGACTGTGAGAACTTAATGTAGATCGCAACATATCATTCTCACTTTTTTTGTTGTTCATTTGTATTTTGTTTTCTTACTTATTTAGTTTCTTTCTAAAGACTACAATTGAAAGGCCAAAAGGTGATAACAATGCTTTGTAGTATTGTTGAATGATGTATAAAAAAGTTTAGTCCTCACTACTTTTTTTTTACTTTTAACCACTTAAATGAAGGAAAAAATAGTCTGGCTAAAATTGAAAAATTTGTTTCTTTCCCATGGAGAAAAGAGAAAGTAAATGTTCTAGGGTTCCTAGGAAAATCTAATTTGTATTATAGGATGTAAGACATTGAACTCTGATTGACATGGTTCTCAAAAGATTCATTTGTGAAACATCTGGTTCAGAACCAAGAGAGTGTCTCTGTTATGGAACAACTAGAAACAAGACTACTTTTTGTAGTTAAATTCTGAGTAATTTGATTGCTATTATGTGATTGAGTTGGTTCTTCTACTTGGGATGGGATTAAAAGATATCTCTATAAAATGACTGTATCAAGATTTCTATTGATTCACTTTTTCCTACAGCCTGGTGAGGTGGAAAAAATATCTAGTAAGAAGATGCTGTAAAGTCATGTTCTGATCACTTCTTTCTTCTTTCTCTGTCAGACTAACTTGTATTTAACTACTTTGTGTTTATGTATATGAATATGTTTATGTATATGTATACACATGCACACACATTAAAAAAACAAAACAAAAAACAAACCTTTTATTTTTTTTTACATATGTCCACATGTTCATATATTCATGCATATTTACAAGGAGGAAGTCAGAGATCTGGGCATTCTGTCACAAGACTTGGGTTCAGAGGGTCATAATCAAGGACCTACTATGTGTCAGGCATCTGAGGCATGGCAAAGAACATCCCACATGATAGCTTCCCATTTAACTAATTATGCTTGCCTATTAAGGGCTCAGCTGTTTCAACCCTGCTGAAGAACTGCATGTTGTTCATCAGTCATGAGCGACTATGACTCAATTTGGGTTTTTTTTGGCAAAAATACTAGAAAGGTTTGTAATTTCCATCTCCAGATCAGAGCCTATCTCTCTCTCTCTCTCTTTCTCTCTCTTTCTCTAATTAAAGCTTTTTATTTACAAAACATATGCATGGGTAATTTTTCAACATTGACCCTTGCAAAACTTTCTGTTTCAAATTTTTTCCTCCTTCCCCATCCCCTCCTTTAGACAACAGGTAGTCCAATACATATCAAATACATTAAAATATATGTTAAATCCCAATATATGTATACATATTTATACAGTTTTCTTTCTGCACAAGAAACATCAGATCTAGAAAGAAAGAAAAAAAAAACTTGAGAAGGAAAGCAAAATGCAAGCAAACATCAACAGAAAGAATGAAAATGCTATGTTGTGGTCCACACTCAGTTCCCACAGGCCTCTCTTTGGGTGTAGATGGCTCTCTTCATCACTGTCATCAGTTGACAATTGAAACTGACTTGAATCATCTCATTGTTGAAAAGAGCCACATCCATCAGAATTGATCATCATATAATCTTGCTGTTGCCATGTACAGTGATCTCCTTTTTCTGCTCATTTCATTGAGTATCCGTTCATGTAAGTCTCTCCAAGCCTCTCTGAAATTACCCCGCTGGTCATTTCTTACAGAACAATAATATTCCATAACATTCATATACCACAATTTACCCAACCATTCTCCAATTGATGGGCATCCACTCAGTCTCCAGTTTCTTGCTACTACAAAGAGGGCTGCTACAAACATTTTTGTTTCCTTCCTTTGGGATATAAGTCAAGTAGTAACACTGCTGGGTCAAAGGGTATGCATAGTTTGATAACTTTTTGTGCATAGTTCCAAATTGCTTTCCATAATGGCTAGATCCATTCATAATTCTACCAACAACGTATCAGTGTCCCAGTTTTCCCACATCCACTCCAATATTCCTCATTATCTTTTCCTGTCATCTTAGTCAATCTGAGAGGGGTGTAGTGGTATCTCAGATTTGTCTTAATTTGCATTTCTCTGATCAATAGTGATTTGGAGCACCTTTCATATGGCTAGAAATAGTTTCAATTTCTTCATCTGAAAATTATCTGTTCATATCTTTTGACCATTTCTCAATTGGATAATGGCTTGAATTCTTATAAATTTGAATTAATTCCCTATATATTTTATAAATGAGGCCTTTACTGAACATCTGAACATAAACCTGTTTTTGCAGTTTACTGCTTCCCTTCTAATCTTGAATTAGTTTTGTTTGTACAAAACCTTTTTAACTTAATATAATCAAAATGATCTATTTTATGATCAATAATGATCTCTTGTTCTTCTTTTATCACAAATTCCTTCCTCCTCCACAGATCTGAGAGGTTAACTATTAGATCTGAGAGGTAAACTATCCTTTATTCTTCTAATTTATTTATAATTTCATTCTTTATGTCTAGATCATGAACCCATTTCGACTTTATCTTGGTGTATGGTGTTAAGTGTGGGTCAATGCCTAGTTTCTGCCATACTCGTTTCCAATTTTCCTATCAGGTTTTGTCAAATAGTAAGTTATTATCCCAGAAGCTGGGTCTTTGGGTCCTGTGAATCTAAGCTATTCCACTGATCAATTACTCTATTTTTTTAACCAGAACCATATGGTTTTGATGATTGCTGCTTTATAATATGGTTTTGGTCCAGGTCATTTTACAGAGGAGCAAACTGAGGCAAATATTGTTAAATGACTTACTCAATATCACATAGCCAGTGTCTAAAGTCAGATTTGAACTCCTGAAGAGTCTTCCTTATTCCAGGCCCAGTAGTCTAACAACTGCACCATTGAGCTACCAAGAACTGCAAATGTTGTCCTAAATTCAGTACCTTCTAGATCAGGACTTCTTAAACTTTTTTCATTCAAGACCTTTTCCTGCCTGAGAAATTTTTATACAATTCTGTATTGAATCTGAGTTGAAATGTTTCTGACAATGTTTGTGTATGTACAGTGCAAAAGACATATGTTGTGAGCTCAGAACCAAAGCTGTAATGAAGTCACAAAATGCAAGAAGGACAAGCACTGCCAGAAACATCTTGGATTCATTACGTGTTTGGTTTTTAATTAATTTTTGGTCATTGTATAGAAAAACCTTTTACTGTTTCCAATTTTTTTTTTTTTTTTTTTTTGCCACTTCCACATTCAGTTACTCTATCATTTATAAAGTTTTGATGTAGATCACTTACCCTGAAGCAAAGCTCACTCACTCATTTCACTGAAGTTATGGCCTTGTTGTTTGGGTAATTTTGGACAAATCATTTGACCTACGAATTTTTAGTTTCTTCTTCTGTGAATGGGGCTTTCTAATAAGAACTCAGTCTAAAACAAAGCTAGTTCATAACAAATGAGATAATGTAGGTGTGGTGAAAATATTTAGTACACTAGAAAACCTTATCTACATGTAAGAGATTTTTATAAAAATAATCAAAACATTAATATTATATAACTTCTTCCTAACCATTACCCAGTATATCTAACTAGTTGTTATCTATTTATAGTTCAGGACTATTCATGTGATTTAAATTCTAAATCTATTTTGATGGATGAATAAGGCAAATGGATATTTTGTAGTCATATGATTTGGCAAAACATCAGAGAAATTCATTCTTAAAGAAACAGATGAAAACAATGTTATTTAAGTATTTAGACAGAAATATCTACAACATTAATGTCTCTACTATCATTGGCAGTGTATAGTATTTTGCAAATATGCCTTTTGTAAATACCATTCATATTATTGATATGTCAGTGATACTGAGCACGGCCCATCTATCAAGGAGGCTGGTAACTTTATAGGATGATATTAGGGATGTTAGAAAAATTCCTCTATTCAAAATCATGTTCCCAAACACTGCTCATCATTATGATAAATAGTCCATCATTATTTACTTTAGGATAAGGTATGACTTTACTAATGTACTCTAAATATAATGTATACACACACACACACACACACACACACACACACACACAAATTTCTTTTTGTTGTTGAGTTGTTTAAGTTACATCCAACTCTTTGTGATCCCATTTGGATTTTTTTGGGGAAAGAAACTGGAATGATTTGCTGTTTACTTCTCTAGCTCATTTTTATAGATCACCAAACTGAGGCAAACAGGGTTAAGTGATTTGCACAGGGTAATATTGCTAATAAGCTTATAAGGTCATGCTTGAATTCGGGATGATGAGTTTTCCTGACTCCAGGTCTGGCACTCTATCCATTGTTCCACTAAGCTGTCCATATACATATATATATATATATATATATATATATATATGATAATATATACATACATATATACATTCATACATACAGCCATCTATTATCTACTTATCAATCCATCTACATCTGCTTCTCTTTCTACCAGAACAATTACAAGAGAATCAAACTTGAAGAATGGAAATTTGGATAAAAGAAAGGGTTGATTTTTAATGTATACTGTACTGATGAGGAAAGCAGATTTTGGATGAGTTGATGGGAGGTGTGAAAGTCAGTGAGTGCCTGGGGATGGGAGTGTGGGAGGAAAATGAGAAGGACCAAGAAAGAAATATGCAAGGTTAACAAAGAAAAAAAATCACAGTCTTCACAATACTATCTTTGGCTGGCATAGGTTGTGAGAAATGGTTTAAAAAGTTGATCAGGGTGGAAAATAATTACAGTCTAATCAATCTAATCAAATTAATGTTTTAAGAGATGTGACTACTAATAACTAGCTGTCAGATTGTGGGCAAATTCCTCCTCCTACTTCTTCAGTTTGCTCATCTATAAATTAGAAAATTGCACTAGATATTGCTTCCTACTCTATCTAACCTTGCATGAGTTGAAGCAATCTTTAAAAGTTTGACACAGTCAGGAATATGAAATATTTGAGAGATCAGAAACCTTAAACAAAACAAATTGTCAAAGGTTACATTTTAGGGTTTCCTCTTGTGACTTTCTTATATTTGACATAGCATGGATTTCTCCTGTAGCAGTGAATGTGTGTGTTCCCCCCAGTGACCTTCATATTATTCATTACTTTCTTCCTCTTCATCCCCAAACACTTGTCTGCTACAGCTTCTTTTGAGACAGTAGACAACTATTCAGGGACTGTCCTTTGGGTTGGAGGAGGAGTTGGATCTGTTAAATTGTTAGCAGGCAGCTAGTAGAGAAGAAGAAAAAAAAAAGTGGTTTAAATATGAAGTGCCAAAAGGAAAAAAAAAAAAAAAAAGGATTCAAAATTTAACAGACATGGAGGGAGAATAAGAATTTTCATGCAGAAATATGTGACAAAAATGGGTAGTGCCAATCTGCCCCTCTACTCTTGCTAAATGAAGACTTATCTCCTTTTTCCAGATTGAGGTCAGGAGCATGAATAGGACATTAAAGGAGTATTTTTTCCACTAATCTAAAAAAGAAAAAGCAGCAAAAGAGTATTATTTTTCCAACAGTAGACAAGAGCATCTAGATGGCCCCAGTGGATTTGTTGAGGTTCACAAGGAGACCCTAAAAGTTTGGCGTCACAGGCTAGTGTCGCAAGGTGTCTCAAAAGAATTTGTAAGCTTAAACCCATCTCCAAGTCACAGGGCAAAATTTATGGTAATTGTAATGTCAATTGAAGTGAGCTAAGTTCCAAAATGATTTAGCAAATAACCAGGAGCAAGGAGACAAATTTATTCAGTTCTTTATGTCACTGAGATGTTAATTTTATGACTCAGATGTAGAACTGAGGAGTGGTCTATTCACCATTGTATCAGGAATTTGGTTATCACCGATTAGTAGATTATCACTGACAATCTGCTATGTTTGTAGGGCTATCCTAAAGCCAAAGGACTTTAGAATCAGACAGATTGTTAGAACAAAAGCACCCTAAGTTCAGGGGACCCCATCATCGCTATGTTTCCCCTAAAGCTGTGTCCCATCAAATTGAGTGTCAGGTCTGGATTCAGAAAGCCTCATCTTCCTGATTTCAAATCTGGTCTCAAACACTTAATGGATATGTGACCCTGGGCAAATCACTTAAACTGATTTCCTCATTTGCAGTGTCCTCATTTGCAAAATGAGCTGGAGATAAAAATAGCAAGCCACTCCAATATCTTTGTCAAGAAAATCCCAAATGGGATCACCAAAAGCCAGACAAAACTATACAAAGACATCAAAAGTTGTACAAAGAAGAAACAAGAAGTAACTGGGATCAAAAAGGATTCTAGATAGATCTCAGTATGATTGGCACTACTGTTGAATTTTTAGCTCTCCCTAAGGTGTGCTGCATCTGAGGACATTTTTCTTGTCATTTATAATGCTATTATATATCATTAAATCCTTGTTTGTTTGAATTATTACATGCTTTTCTTTGGTCTGGGAAAAAGACAAGTAGCAATAGGGACTCATGACTTGAAGTTTTGAATGAACACTGCCACTTGGATGGCTTTCAACTGGTGTATGCTGGTGCTGTCAGTCATGGACATTTAAAGGTGATCTAGGCTCTATAATAAATTTTCAACCATTCTCTTCCTCATTAACACTGTCATAGCACAGTGGGTAGCACTGTCTTTCTGCATTCCAGACTCCAAGAATATTTTTTTTTCAGGGGGTGAAGAAGAAGACAATAAGTATTTGTATAGTATCTACTATGTGATAGACACTGTGCTAAACTCTTTCTTGATTTTCAACAAATATTTCATTTGATCTTCACAATAATCCTGGGAAGGAGGTGCTATTATTATCCCCATTTTATAAACTAAAGCAGAGGTTGAATGATTTGTCCAATGTTACTCAGCTAGGACATATTTTAGGTCAGATTCCAATTTGCATCATCCTGAATGTAAACGCTCTGTCTACAGCACCAGTAGCTGCCTTCAGTAAAGCTTTTCCTTCATATTTCTTTTAATCTAATGATGTGGTGCAGGAACTTTAACCAGTCTATCCAGTCTCCATCATCAGGGATATATGGAACTTTAATTGAACCCATCCTATTCCCATAGTCACACACAAAGGAAGACCAAATTGCTAGGACTGTTTTGTTAGCATATCTAAAAGCATACTCGGCTTCTCCCAGCTTATCATGAAGCTGCTCTTTATGTAAACATAATGGGTCTGTGAGCTTGTTTTTGACTAGGACCCTTCCTAACTCTTCTCTAAATCCCTAGATCTTGCCCTTACTTCTCATTCTCTGACCTCTGAAAAGTCCCTTCTGTCTTAACCTGTAGCTAAATATATATTTTTTTAATTTTGTGTGTGAATCTTTTCTTGTCAATAAAGGGCTTTTGTGATTATATTGTCTAATGTGAATTCTTCATCTGAACCACTATTCTTTTACCAGCTCCATCTTCATTTAAATATTATTTACTCCCTTTTGATTTCACTGATATAAAAGTCTCCTGTATGGGAACTCCCTCTATCAATGAAGAATGCTACCCATTGTGCAAATTCCAGTCTAAGAGCGGCCTGGGTATCCTGATTTAATGTAGATGAAAATTAATGGATGGGTTGGGTGGTGGGAAGGAACAACACATATGTTGTCATTTTCCTTAAGGGAAATCTTTCCACTGGAAGGTTCCAAATTATATCTGTAGCAAATTTTCCACTGAAAGTAAACCCAGTGAAGAAGATAATAGAAGGTATTAAAAGGTTTTAACCAAGATAATACCATCATGCAAATAATTGTCAGCATTAAGTTTGTCTCTAAGCTCTCCTTCATAGGAGAGCTTCATAGGCTAGACATATGCTATGTGAAAGTGATTTGTAAATTCTAAAGCCTCATGCCCATAGCACGGTTTGTAACTTAAGGGACAAATACTCTGCAATTAGCAAAGTGTATAACATAGTTTGTCAACACAGAAAGTGCTTAGAGCAAATCAGTGTGAAAATTCACATTTCCCACTAGAGGTCCAGCAGAAAGGCAGAGTGACACCTTCAGCCACCAGTGCTTTTCTATACAATAACAGAATTCATTTGGCCACAGTAGCAATCTTTGCATCCTTGGGGCATTTCCATAGTAAAGAAGATAATTCAGGCTTTTTAATCTTTATTTACTCTAAAGAAGGGAAGAGTGGGGAAAAAGGCTGGCAAATATATATGCTGCAAGTGCTTGCTCAATACTTGATGTGAACGTTTTCTATTTTAATTTAAAATGTATATAAAATATATTATTATCATCATTTGTATGTATATGTAAATATGCACTTATATATGTGCATATATATATATATCTGTCTGTATGTGTATAGATATGTGTGTGTGTGTGTGTGTGTTCTATATCAATTTCACTCTATTTTTCTCTAGATCCTTAAATCTACAGATGTTATGGCTGGGCACTCCTTTAATGGTTCAGTAGGAACTAGTGTTAGAATCTAGAGCAGGGCTTCTTAAACTTTTTCCATATGTGATCCCTTTTTTCCCGAGAAATTTTTATGCAAACCCTGGGTATATAGTATATAAAACAGATAGACAAATCAAATATTTACTGATAAGAAATCATAAAGCAATTTGTTTTAAAACAATTTTTGGCATACATATAATTTTACCATTTATTAAAAACAAAAGCAAATTTGCATACTAATGATAAGGATGTGTTTATTTCTTTTAACGTAAAGAATTAAATCTTGATGGAATGTTTGATACATTTTACTATTGCCAAATTTTTTTGTGACTCCCACATTCAGTTATGCAAACTTATATGGGGTTTCAACTTATAGTTTAAGAAGCTTTTTTCTAGAAGCCTAGGATCCAAAACTTGGTTCTTCCATTTATCATTATTTTATAAGTCATTTAACTTATTTAGGCCTTAATTTCTATATCTGTAAATGAAAGGGTTGAAATAGATCAGTGGTTTTTAATATATTTTGTGGCAAATCAATTGATGTCTTCTCAGAATATTGTTTTCAAATCAGTAAAATGTAAAAAATTACAAAGAAAATAAATTTTATTGAAATAAACATGTATCTTTACTCCCATCCAAGTTCATGAATCCAATGAAATATTTAATATCATGAACCCATGGACTCCTTAGGAAGGGTCCATGAATCTAAGTTATGGTTTTCTGGATTAGATATCTAAAGTCTCTTCTAACTTGAATGCTATGATGCCATTTCTCTTGAAGACTTGCTTCCAGCTTGATCCCTGTAGCCATTAGAAAAGAGAGGAACTCTTGTAGAATAAAGGACTATTATTCCCATTACTAAAATTAGCTACATTGAGGAGACAAGTGAGCCAACTTAGCTAAAGTAGTAGGGGACCCTGAGGGAGTGACAGGATGCAGTATGTACCAGGTGGGTCAACCACTGACACCACCATCTTGACCATCACCTCTCTTTAGACCTTGCTGGCAATTGCCCAAATGCTGAACCTAAAAGTCAACTCCCAAACTGCAAGCCAAGCTTCCATCTGGTTCCCATGGCTATCTTAGAAGGAGCCACCAAGGACACCAGCATTAACTATCAATCAACTATGTCCTCAAAGTCAGGAAAGTCAAATAAGTTCAGAAATAGCACTGCCTTCAAGACCAGAACAATAGTGAATATTTAAAACTGTGCAAGATGGTAGCAAGGCACAACCTTGTGATCAAGAAATATTCCAGCTAAAACACTGCTGAAATTATAAACCACTAGGAGAGAAGTTGTGCTTCCTTCCCACTCTCCAAGGCTATCTACCAGGGGAACAACACTTGTGGAGATATTACCTAGCATCTTCTTCCTCCTCAGCAACCAAGCTACCAAAGACCCAGAAAAGAAAATTCTTATCACCAACATCCTTGATACCATATAATGGTTCAACATGAGAAATGATTATGGCTTTGTTAATGGAAATGACATTAAAGAATATGCATTAATATCTCCCTTTCTGTTGTATCATAAAAATCATAAGATCTTTCCATTTGATTTACAGCTAAAACTTTCTCTATGTATTGACTTTCCCATTTGAATGTTAGTTCTTTGAAAGCAGAGAACATCTTACTTTTCTATATTTGTCCTCAGTGTTTATCACAGTGCTTTGCATAGTGAAAGCATTTAATAAATGCTCTTTCAATTATTCATTCTACTTAGTTCTGCTCTCTTGGGCCAAACAGAGCAACTTTATTTCCCTTTCCATGTGAAATTCCTTTTAGTACTTGAAGACATTTATCAGATCTTTTCTGAGCATTTTATCAGATCTTTTATTCCCTAGGCTATCCTCCCAAATTCTTTTAATCAATCTTTTACTGGCATGGAATGTAAGTGGTTGAAGACCTAAGTTTGGTATTGGGTTTCTACTGACATAGACAAAGATGATAAAAGAGAACCATTTTAAAAAACATGTTTATCATCCCAGAGCTCAAAAGATCCTACTGCTTCCATGAAGTCTTTTCTTATTATTCCAAATATTGATCATTGTCACCTTTAAATTATTCAAATCAAGAAACATTTATTAGAGACTGGCAATTACCAAAGTTCCATTCTGAATGTTGCAAAGACAGAGATTCATTAATTAATAAACAAGCATCTATAACGTTCTTGCTATATGCCAGACATTGTGCTAATCCTGAAGATCTGAAAACTAAAGCACCTATGCCCTGAGAAATTTACATTCTAATGGTTAGAGACAATAATCTTTCTCTTCAAGTAGATTATAATCTAATAGATGGATAAGAATTCAATGGAAGTATAAAAAGGGATAAAGAAAGGTCCAAATTGTCACAAGAAATATGAGGATTGAAAAACAGACCATTGTCAGCTGAAAAATGAGGTATCAAGGTTGACTTCATGCATGTCTGACCTAGACCTCTGTTGAGAATGATAAATATTTTTAATAGCAGAAATGTGGAAGAAAGGAATTCAATTTGATTCCAGAGAGCAGTCATCCAGTATGAATAACACAGGGGTAGGATGAGGGAGAATGTATTTATTAAATATATTAGATGCTTACAATGTACAAAACACTGTGATAAGCAATAGGAAGATCAATGTAGAAACATAAGATGTTCTCTGTTTCTAAGGAGCTAACATTCTAATGGAAAAGTCAGCTTATATGGAAGACTTAAGGTGTAAGTCAAATAGATAGAAAATTCGTTCTTAGGGTGTAAAATTAAGGTAGATTCTGATACATCTTCTTTAATTCATCCATTTTATCTATAAGGAAAAATCCATGAATGGAAGTGGAGGGAGAGAAGGCTCTGAAGTCATGTCAAAGTCAGATTGAGGATTGTGCAGACTCAAAGCCAGATATAACAAGTGTTGAAATGGTATATGCAAAAGTTGATATTTCAGTTTTGATTGAATCACATATATGCCTGATCAGTGCTGAGGGCACTTCCTGCTTTGAGATGGTGAATGAACTTATCTACTTAACGGCCACTGAGCTGGAAGGATTGTTGTTGGAATCCTAGTGTTAACAGAACCTGAAACAAGGCACTAAGTACAAATGACAGAAACAATGCTTGTGTTCACACCTTTAGAGAGCTCATATAAGCCAGAAGTATTTAAGTACTCATTGGAGTTCATACATTTGGGAGATTTCAGGTTTTAGTATGAGATAACCGAATTCACACCTCCCTTGAAACTCTTAGGGCCAGAGAGCACTCTGGGAGGAAACCCATAATCCCATTCTCTCAGAGGAGGAGTTAACCTTTGGGAGATCATATATAAGAAGTGGACAGAGACTCAGTCAGGGGAGTTCAGTTGAAAAGATTCAGAGTCGAGGAGTGTCAGTCAGTTCAGCAGAAGCCCACTCTGGGAGGCTCAACCAGATTCACTTCATCTCACAGCTATGGTGGCTGGGCTCCTGCACTTCCCTCACTGAGACCAAAGAGTGAAAGGCTCTCCAGAAAGCTGCCGAGACCCAGGCAAGGAGGTGCTGGCTGGAGGCTGAAGAAAGCAGAAACAGAAGCAACGGAAAATCTGCAAGAGCTCTTGGAACCAAGCAGAAAGATAGGCCTCTAAGAAAAACTAACCGGGTTATATTGAAGGATGCAATAAAAGATTTGAACTTTTAGCACCTGGCTGCATTTGGGTAATTATTACTTTCAACTGAAACTAAGGCTGCCTCCAGAAAACCTCCCCAAGAAACCTGCTCTCAGAGAGAACCATTATATTATTTTAAAGAACAAGAACACCACAGATTGTGATAGTAAATAGTAAGCCAGTAAATGATCAATGTTCCTTTGACTCCTGTAGATAATTTCAGGGTGATTTTCAATAATTTCCTATGAGAGTAGGGCAGGGATCACCTACTATCACTCATTATGACCATGAATACATGACACCTAAAGTAAATGTCTTGTATTGGCAAGCTAGAGCATGAGTGATAGACTATTTTATATTTGTATTTTTCTGATCTTGGGGTAAGATTAATATGCCCAGCATGGAGATGATCTTGTGAATGAGAGAGCAAGAAGTTCTGGATTCTATAGCTCTCTCTGGTTCATTCTTTACATTTGCCAAAATGCTTTTGCTAAAGTACGACTCATGTCATATCATTTTCCTCCTCCATGATTTCCTCCCTATTCTAGAATAAAATAAAAATACTTCTGTCATTTAGAAACCTTAACAATCTGGCTCCTGTCTATTAGTCTGTTTGGAAAAGTTACATACTATAATTTCATATGTTGTATGTTTTACTCATATAGTTGGTCCTAGTATTCATTATTTTGCCTCCTTCTTTGTCTTTATGTATTCTGCCTCCTTCCCAGAATGCTCTCCCATATGACTTTGCCTCTTGAAATCTGTATAGTGTCAATGATCATGTAGAGTTTACCTGTAATAGGGCTTTCATGAATTACCTATTTCCCCAACAAATAGTCAGGGACACCATTCAAATTACATTGTATTTATTTATCCATTTATATCTGTTGTTCCCCACCCAGGAGAAAATAAGCTCCTTGTGGACAGGCTTTTTTTAAAAAAAAAGTTTGTCTTTGAACTCCCAGCACTCATCACGGTATCAGTCATATAATAAAGCCTTAATTAATGCTTGTTGAATTGGATTGAATTATATTTCATCATTCTTCTCTGTAATTACTTCCTCTCGATCTTGATGAGGCAGAGGACAATTACTAGGCAGTAGCATTCACGATTCAATATCCAGAAATAGCAACGGTCTTCCAGCCACCACAGTAGGGGATTGGCTTGGTTACAAATTACAATAAGAAAGCAAAGGTTTCCAAAGAAGTACTTCCTGAATACTAATTAATAGAATGCAAATTTGCCTCAAAAATTCTATGATAAATTCTGTTTCAGGAATGTTTTCCATGATAAGGATTAACAAAATAAAACAAAACAACAACAAAAAAACATAGCTCATATTTCCATAAATGCCTTCCCTATAATAACCCCATAAAGGAGGTCATGTATTTATTAAGAAGTCCTTTGAAGGGCAGCTAGGTGGTATGGTGGATCACACGCCAGCCATAGATTCAAGAAGACCTGAGTTCAAATCTGGTTTCAGATACTTGCTAGATGTATGATCCTGGGCAAATCACTTAACCCCATTACAAATAAATAAATAAGTCCATTTCATGGATGAGAACACTGAATTTCAGGCAGACTTGACGAATCAGTCAATGTCACATGACTAATAAGTGTCTGAGTCTGGATTTGAATCAAGGTCTTCTGATTATAAAATCTGTGTTTTTTCTGCTATGCTATGCTACCTCCTAGAATTATTCTGCACCTCATTCAACAATTGATAAAGAAAAAAAGTTATTTGTACATCACAACTGACCTAGAATTCCGGTTGTAGAATTAACCAAAAAAAAAAAAAAAAATCAAAGCAAAATTTGATACAGCCTCATTAAAGAACCTTATGAACCATATATTTGTTCTTTTGTTTGTTTGTTTGTTATGACTGAAGAGAAAAAAAATGACAAAATGATTAAGAAACAAAAAATTGAGATAACTCTCACCTATGTAATCCTGTGAATTACAATGGTTGCATTTTTGCATTATGGGATTCTGTTACTCTCAGCATTGTCTTTCTCATCTTTGAATGCTTTGCCCTGAAGTAGTTGCACCTACTTATGAAACCTTTCAGATTCTCTGCTCATCATGGACCTCATTCCTCAAATATTTATAGCAGCTATTTTCTCAGGGCAAACAATTGGAAATTGAGGTGATTCCCATTAATTGAAGAACTGCTGAATAAATTGTGGTATGTATGATTATGATGTAATATTATTGTTCTATAAGAAATGATGATGGGAGGATTCTAGGAAGATAGTGGAATGGGTCAGAAAATTTCATGTTATACAGATTTCCCCCACAAATAGAACAAAACTGCTCTTCAGGGTGAATATGGACTGCTGAGAAACAAATAAAACTTAGGGTAGAACATGGCTTCTCCTAGGACAACCCAAGAAGACCCAAGAAAGTCCCCAAAACTCTGTTTAAGTCATATGAAGTTGAACACATCCAGGCCAGCTCCACAGAATTACCAAATGGGGACTCTTGGGGATAGCTGGTCTTGGCTGGAACTTCAGTCTGAACCACAGGAACTTTCACTTCCCAGACAGCATAGAGAATCTGATTATAGGAAGACTGAGGGAACCTCTGCTGCTATGAAACATCAGGCCCAGAGATGTCCTTAGAATTCTCTCACTTTTCATCCCCATTTCTCTCCTACCTTCTGAAAAAAAGTCTTTCTTTGTCTTAATGCTAATGCTTGTAAGGGTTAAAAAGCCTCTAGAAGCAAGGAATGCAGTTCTAGGCATATGGGAGGACCTGAGGGATGAGAGGTTCCGAGGTGCAGGGGAGTCCTACGTGGAGGTGGGGCTTAGCCCCAGGAGGTGGTGTCTGACCCCAGGTGCCACGTCTCCCTCCTTAGTGCTCTCAAAGCCTAGCATGCCTCCCTCTTCCTTCTTGGGCCAATCCCATTATGCCAAGTTCCTAGAGGACCTCCCCTTCCCCCAGAACCTCAAGGGGGTATAAATATGTGCTAAGAATAAAGTTCTCTTTCGCTTCACCCCTACCTCCTGGTGGTCTGTCTCTATGGTATCCGGGTTGGTGCCCGAAGGCGGGTAAGCGTGGCCTAGCCGTGCCGTTGACGAACGGGCATTAAGAGGAGCTCAAAGAGGAGCTACTGGGTTAGAGTAGTCCATAGGGGCGTAATAATGCCTTTCTCTGTTATCTCCAATTTATCCTGTACACATCTTATTTATACATGCTTGTTTGTGTATTGTTGCCTTCATTAGATTGTGAACTTTGAAGACAAGACCTAATTTTTACCTTTCTTACTTCGCTCAGCACTTAGAACAATACTTGACACACAATAGGCATTAATAAATTGTCACCATTGTTAGCTGTCTTATATATGGTACAAAGTACCAAAGAGATGACTCTCTTTTGAGATAATTATTTTCAGAGACAAAAAGAACTGGATTTATATTAACATATATTGATAGAGAAAGTTTTCTTCCTGGCAGTCTTCAACAATGAAATAAAAAAAAAAATAAATAAGTGTG
This sequence comes from Sarcophilus harrisii, assembly GCF_902635505.1. Taxonomy (NCBI): domain Eukaryota; kingdom Metazoa; phylum Chordata; class Mammalia; order Dasyuromorphia; family Dasyuridae; genus Sarcophilus; species Sarcophilus harrisii. The sequence continues at coordinate 47,528,188 of NC_045426.1, read as the reverse complement.
CAAAGCACTTAATGTATGTTTTCTAAATTGATCCTCATAGCCAAGAGCCAGGGACAAGTATTGTCTCTATTTTACAGCATTCACTTATGGAACCACTTCAAATATTTTATAACATTAAAGTTTTAACCTGCATCATTTTTCCAACCTGGACTGGTTTGCCCCTCTTTAGGCAGTGTAGTGTCCTTTCATTCCCGGAAGGTCCCTAAAGTGGTACTGATACTTGCCAGACTGATTTAGTGCACGGAAGCTCAAAACTCTTTGGAAACTCAAGAAATTCACCAACCTTAACCTCTCCACAGAGACTATAGATATGCACCATCCTACATAATTCTGCAACATATTAAGCTCTCTGTTTGCTAGGAGAAGGATAAATTCAGGGATCCAGGTTGTACACATCTATGTGTGTATATACATAGAGTAATAATAATGATGTGCAACATTTATATATCACTTTAAATGTTTGCAAAGTATTTTTCATTTATTCATAAATTCACTCTGCAGAATGACACCATAAGGTGAATATTAGAGATATTATTATTATTCCCCTTTTACAAATGAGAAAATTAAGGCTTGGTGAAAGGAATTAACTTTTAATCCATTGTCCAACAGCATGTACTCACCATGTACTAACCAGAATTTAAGACTGTGTTAATAGATTAACATACTGATGAACAAGGTAATACATTGCCCTGTTTGAGCAAACCTTTGTTGGGATCTGTTGGCAGAAACATAAATTTGATTGAAGAGTATAGCTTATGTGCCAATATGAAGTACATACCTAGTAGTCATATCCAGTTACAGAGAGAGGAGACTTACCTAACAAAGACTGGTATCAGACATAGTTCTGGGCTTGTCATTGGCCTGCATTGGTAGAAAGAAAGAGTTTTTTCACTGGTAGTCTTCCATACCAATGGAATCAGAGGTCTGGTCTCCCTTCAAAAAAATTTTTTAAAGAGTACAAGAGGTGCACTTCCTATGCTAGATGGTTCTTGAGCTATGCTGAGACAAAACTGAAGATGGAAGGCAGGGAAATGAAGGGCAATTTGTACAAAGGTGCTTAAGCAAAATTCTAAACTCCAATGTTGTAGATGGTCAGCCATGATTGTTGAGATAAAAGGAGTTTTCTAGCTAATCCCATATTTGTAACGACCACGCTAGCATTTAGGACACCCCAGAATCAGCCAGAGTCAGGATAAGGAAAAGTCCTTAGTCTTAAACTCATGGTTGAACAGAATAGAAGCAGATTTTCCACAACTGCCTTCTCCTCATCTACCATGAGAGAGTGTCCCTGGCTAGTCTTACTTCACCCCCTAGTCCCTCCTACAATCCTCTATACATCAGTCATTGAGCCAGTATGGATAGTGGAAAGGACCATTTTCCAAGCATATGCCTATAGAGTATCGTCCAATCAGAAGTTAGCCTCAAGTGCCCAGCATTCCTGACCTCAGTGCATTGAATTCAATAGTTTCAGCCCTCTACACATATTCACCAGAAAATGTAATTGATAACAACAGCTCACTTCTCCTTCATATTCTGGTTCACCTTGGTTTCCTTTTCCAGTTGAGTATGTGCTGTAATTCTGTAGATAACAGCCCAAATCCCAATTTTTCCAACTGTGTCTATCACAAAAATTCACTCAGCAGTATCATTCAACAAACAAAAAGTCATAGAGTATGTCTTTGATTAAGATCCAGAAAGCATATTTATCAAATTTGTGAATGACATCAAGCTGGGTGTGGGGGGGGAGGGATTATGAATATTTGAGTGAAAGAATTAGGATCCCAAACAATCTTTTTTTCTCCTACTTAATGTATTTTACTTTTTCCACTTACATGTAAAGATGGTGTTCAACATTCATTTTTATTAGATATTGAGATCCAAGTTTTTCTATTTTCTTTCCTTCCTGTTTTAAAGTTCAGTTTATCATTCAGCATCTATTTTCTGCTTCCTAAATGCTGAGCACTATGGAAGTTCCCAAGATAAATAAGGTCCAAATGTCACACCAAGTTGCTCATGAAACTATGTGGCCCAGGAGGCATGTACACTGAATGGGCTATCTTATTCAAGTCGGATTGAAAGATCTGACCCCATTTCGCCTTTCAGTGACTCTCATTGATTAACTTGGTCATCTGAACCATATGTTTTGAATTGTAAAGTATTAAACTTTGTTATTACTTGAATTGAAAATGGTATTGGAGGGTGTTTAATTTATAAGCACAAATCCATATTATGAAAAGTATTATTTTCCATATAGGGATAGAAATAATAGAATAATAAATAATAAATCTCAACACATAGAAATAATGGCAATGAATTTATTACAATCCATATTGTAATATGGAATGAATGAGATCTAAAAGCTATCAGCTGGAAAGAAACTTCTTGTTGTTGTTTGTCTTTTGTTCTCAAAGAGGAAAGAAACCAGACTCCTTTGAACGTATCTAAGAATGACAGTTTGTGTGCTGTTAAAGCATATTGTCTGTAAGGGGTAATAGAAAAACACAATATAATCATGTGAGCACATTTAATCTGAGACACTTCCCAGAACTTCCAGAAGGTCAATATAGACAGAGAACAACAGTGTTAAGGAAGAAACTGCAATTCCACATTTCTGGGCCTTTCCATGAAAATCGGATTTTATTATGTATCCAAAACTCTGACACATAAAGTATGCTAGAGTTTCATGGAATGATGCTTTTTATATACAAAGAGAGAGCTGAAGATTTTTCTAGTATATAAATATGAAGAGTTTTGTGAGGCAGTGTATTATAGTAGAGATCTGATTGCAAAACCAGGAAGGTTAAAGCCTTAAATCTGGCATATTCTCATTTCATGACTATTAGAAAGTGAAAACTTTTCAGTCATGTAGGCAACTTTCTAAGATAAAATTAGAGGGAAAAAAGGATGCTAACCTACATTAGTTAAAAAAAAAAAAGTTCTTTATTCAGAGATTCCTGATAATCTTTAGTTCCTATATTTATTCTTATGAGCAATCTTGAACCCCTCTCTAATGGGAAAATAATGAGTGTAATGTATGAATAGATACTTGGGTGCCTATGGAGTTCACTATGCTCCGAAACTCACTAAATTATATATATTTTTGATCCAGCAATAATATAGGGAATATACTCTAAAGAGGTCAAAGAGTAAATGACTCCTATGTATAAAAATATTTGTAACAGCTCTTATAATGGGGATAGAAAGAAACAAATATATAGAACAAGTAATAGGGAATTGTTAAATGAAATAAAGTATATAAATGTAACAGAATATCATTGTGCCATAAAAGATGAATTGCACAATTTCAGAGAAAACTGGGAAGACTTTTACATCCTTGTGGCAAAAAAAAATAAATGAGCAGAATTAAGGAAAAATATACATTGATGACATTTTAGAGAAAAACAACTTTAAAAGGCTTTCAAAGTCTGATTAGTGCAATGACAACTCATGATTTGAGAAGCCTGAAAATGAAACAAACTATCCACCTCCTGACAGAGAGATGATGAACTCAAAATGCAAAATGACACAGATACTTTTACATAAAACCAATGAGGAAATATACTTCATTTTACTATAAATACCTTCCATGTTTTTTTTTTTTTCCTTTAAATTTTTTTAAATTGTTGTTTAATTGGGAAAGGGAGTAAGAAGGAAAGAAAATAAGTATTTCATACATGGAATTTGCAAATTGATAGGAAAACATAACATTGGAAGAAAATAGCACAAGACAAGAAGTAATAGATGGATTAAGATTTAGACCAATGGAAATAATAACTAAATCAGAGTTTCAGTCAAGGTCTATTTAACTCCTTTGTAATCCAATCAATTAGTACTATGTTGAAGAGAACCAAGACATCAGGGAAATGATTCCATAACATGCAATGGATTGAATTTAAGTGAGGGAGGGCTGTGCAAAGTCCCTAATTTCATTCTCTCTTTCAGAGCCATCTGAGTCCAGTAGCAAGATATACAACAGCATTGGAGATGGCCCAGGATGCAGTGGAGGAGAATGGCCTTTTTAAGCTAAGGTTTTAACAAGTGTCCCTGTTTGATTTAGATTATTCCCAATCAATGATTAAGACTAGGTAAAAGATTAAGCAGAGAATGGCTTCTTTTACCTAGTCAAAAAAATTAGTAATCTGGAAGGGAAAGACCCTCAGAGTTTCTGGCTAAAACAGGAACAATTGCTATTTACATCTACCCTGAGACACTCAGGGCCCAAACAATGATCAAGTGGGACTCAGTCTGGGACCTATTGTTGGTCAAACAAAAAGAGCCAAAATAATTTGGGTTTAAGGCATGTTCCTACTTCATACATACCAAGATATCTTGCTGGGTTGTAGAGATCAAACTTTGAGTAGGAATAGAAGTTGCCCCATTGAAGACCCAATTAGAACTGGTCATGGGCAACACAGAATTTTTTTTTTCTTTCTTTTTCTCCTTTTTTTTCTCTTCATTTCCCTCTATCCCCTAAGGTATCATATCCTTATTTGTTGGTGCTTTGCCTAAAGGAATATAAATTTTTGATCATTGAATGCCATGCCAAATATACAATAGACACTAAATTCTTAATCACAATTGGTTATTAAAGTGATAGAGTCACAGAATTACCAGCCTGGAAGGAATCCTTCAGGATATTTAAGCTTACAAAGTAAGATCCTTACAAATGCTTATTAAATAACTTAACTCACATATTTTACTAATGTCAGGATTTGAACCCAGTTCTTTCTTGACTTCAAGTCTTTATGTTCTTTCCTCTATATTGTGTTACCTTTTTTATATAGCCTGTTCAAAGTTTTAAAATACTTCATGTCTCCTGGGCTTCCTTTTTCTCATTAGTAAAATATAGGAGTCAGTCATTCAATACTTTTTTCTAGTATTTTAGGCTTGGGTGAACAACTGCATGTCTACTTTGATCTTATATAACTTGATCACATCCTCTTTCAGATTCACTTTTTCCAAATGAGGAGCCCAAATCATTTTTAATCTGTCCACTCTGCCTCCTTCTTCTTCTTGCCTCAATCACTTCAATCATTTTTATGATAAATCATTCTTATTAGACCATGGTTAAGTTGAAGTATGCCCCCAGATGCCTTATTAGAAATGGATACCTGCCATATCTCATGTTCTATAAACTCTGGGCAGACTCAGCAGTCACATAACTGTTTTGTCAAATTGCATAACTGCTCTCAAAAAGAGACTCTTATACCAAAAGAAATGCATAAGGCCACATGGAAGAGAGATTCAGCCTTGGGAACAATTAGGAAAGATAAATATCTTTTTACCTGCTATTGCTTTTAAATTTCACAAATATTTAAAGAGAAACTTTTTCCCCCTATAAAAGTATAGGTATTCAGATGGTCTCTGAAGTCCCTTCCTGTTCTTAGATTCTTTGACTAATTTGCTGTTTCTAATTCTCTTAAATAGAGATCAGAGGAAGATACTCCTTTTTAAAATAAAGGTTGTTTCTTTTATCTTAACAAAATGTTCAAGTGTTATTTTCTAATAAATGCCTTTATTTTCATGCCTGCTTTGTTCATATATTTATTCTAATAGTTCTATATAAACCAACTGGGGATTGGAAACGTGGGAAGGAAGAGAGAGAGAGAGAGAGAAAGACAGAAAGAGAGCGAGTGAGCACAGATGAGTCAGAAAGACTTGGCTCCAAGTCTTCTCCATTAATCCCTACTAATGTTGTGCCACAGTTTCTCTTTTATTGTCCTGACTCAGTTTCCTTAATTGTCCTGCCTTGGTTTCCCTGAATTGTTCTGCCTCAGTTCCTAATTATCCTGCTCACTCCTGTAACATCACTCCTCCCTTCTAAACATGACGATCCAGATAAGGAGAAAGACCTTCTATTTTAGGCATCATCAGAATGTTGTGTGCCTCTCCCCATTCTGTAATCCCAAAAAGTACAGTGCCTCCCCTCAGCATGTCAGAGTCCCGTTCATGCTCTCAGCACCCTGACCCCGCCCCTGCCTCAGTCTACTCTCTTAAGTCTCAGCCATGTGTATATATATCATTGAGAACTCACATTTTTGCTGGATTCTTGGAGATGAGACTCTCATTCAGCCCTGGGACCAAACCATGGATCCAATTGATCCCAATAAATCTCTCCCTTTTAAATAAAATATTAAAATCTCTCTAATCTCTATCTTGCCTCAGTTTCTCCAGCATTGCACTAACAGTATTTTAGTCGTGATCAGAGTTTGACTCTAAAACAAGGTGAGATATACATTAAGGGGGCAGTTTTCTTTGTATAAAGAATGGGAGGTCCTTAAATGGATAAAGTCACAGTTCTGGACCAAAAAAAAAAACCAAACAGAAACAGAAATCAATAAGGTTTGGAATTCAAACATTAAAATTAAAATTCTAAAGGAGAATTAAGTTAAGAACAAAGGAAAGAGGAAATATGCATTATTACAGATTTTTGCTAATTTGCTGTAGTTTAACTAGTTAATGTCCATAATATTGTTCTTCAGAAATGTGGAAGATTACAGATTTTTTGTTTTTCATTGTTTGTCCTGAATTCTCTGGCTCCTCATCTTTGCTGCCTGATTTCCTTGAAGTGCCCATGAAAATCCTACCTTCTACAACAAGCTTTTCCTGAGCTTCTTTAATGGTGGTGGCTTTTCTTCAACAACAATACTATATGATGATCAATTCTGATGGACATGGCCCTCTTCAACAATGAGATGAACCAAATCAGTTCCAGTAGAGCAGTAATGAATGAATTGAACCAGTTGCGCCCAGGGAAAGAACTCTGGAAGATGACTATGAACCACTACAAAGAATTCCCAATCCCTTTATTTTTGTCTGCCTGCACTTTTGATTTCCTTCATAGGCTAATTGTACACTATTTCAAAGTCCGATTCTTTTTGTACAGCAAAATAACTGTATGGATATATATACATATATGGTATTTAACTTATACTTTAACATATTTAACATGTTTTGGTCAACCTGCCATAGGGAGGAGGGAAGAGGGAAAAAGTTGGAACAAAAGGATTTGCAACTGTCAATACTGAAAAATTACCTATGCATATATTTTGTAAATAAAAAGTTATAATAAAAAAAAAGAAGAAGAAAAAAAAGAAAAAAAAAAACTATAGTGGCTTTTCCTTGTTGATTATTTTCAATTTATCCTAGATATAACTTGTGGGTGTATAGTTGTTTGACTGTTGTCTCCCCATGGATGATGAGCTCCTTAAGATAAAGGGATGTTTTTTTTTGTTTGTTTGTTTTTGTTTTCTTTTGCTTTATTTTTTGTTTGGCTGCTTTTTATCTTTGTTTGTATCTCTTAATGCTTAAAAACACAGTATCTGAAAACTCCTAGGCACTTAATAAATATTTATTGACTGTCAGTTTTCATTGTTGCAAGGAAATTCAGTTAGAGAAGCTTTCTTTACTAATACAGATCTGTAAATACACTCTCTACAATCTTCAAGAATTTTTTGAACCTTGAGAGGTAAAATGACTTATTCACTTTTAGGCAGCAAGTATAAGTAGGCAGCTTAGAACTCGAATCCAGATCTTCCTGCCTACAAGGCTTGTTCTCTGCCCATTACCCCATGCTTCTTACCAAATTTGCTAAGAAAAAAATTCTAACATACTTTTGACTGATCTTAAGATAAATTATATAGCTATAAATAAATAAATTATATATGTATGTATGTATACACACATACACACATATAAAGTGGAACCATTTATTTTATTTTCATTTATTATTCCCCTCCAGGCTTGGACTCTTGATTCTGCAGACTTTGCCTACTATGAAATAGAAACCTACACACTGGGAGCTCATCCCAGCTTCCAAGATATTAAAATTTCTTCCATGTTGATCTCTTCCTTAATTGTCTAGCTCTTCTCAGAATCTTCATTTTTAAGAAAGATGCTTAGATCAACTGAGTCTTTATTCCTCTCTAGGTTGTGCTCCTGTCCTAGCACTATATTATTATTATATAGTCATTTTAGTTGTGTCCAACTGTTCATGAGTCCATTTGGGTGGCAAAGATACTAGAGTAGTTTGCCATTTCCTTTTACAGATGAGAAAATTAAGGAAAAAAATTGAGGAAAAAAAAATTGAGGTTAAAGAGACCAACTTCACATAACTAGTAATTATCTGAGGACAGATTTGAGCTCATGAAGATGAGTCTTCCTGATTTCAATCCCATTGCTCTATCCACTGTACCACCTAGCTACCCAAAACCAGACACTTTCATCTTTTCTCCTACTTCTATCTTCACCTACTTTTTATGTATTGTTGGCTCCCATTATAACGGAAGCTTCTTGAGATCAGGGACTACCTTTCTTTCTGCTTAAATTGTATTCCCAATGTTTGGTGCAGCACTTGGACTATAGTAAGCATTTAATAAATGGTTGGTACCTTAAAAAAAAAAAAAAGCCAAAAAAAGGACTGAATCAGATAGAGAATCACTTAATAGTATGATAATTTGAATATGAGAGAGAGGGAAAATATGTAATCTTGTAATCACAAATAAAAAAGTTAGGGGAATGCAAAACATCTATGCTAGTCTTAAAGAATGGAGAATATTCATCCTTAATCCACAGATAGGAAGTTGATGTGATTTCACTATCTTTCAGTGAATCAATCCATTTAACCTCCATTACTTTGTCATAAATAGATAAAGGAAAATAGGGCTCCTGCATGATAGTAATAGAAAGACATCTTCATTCATGCACCTGTGTAGCTTCTAAATGTAGGGTATCTCTGACCTGCCAACCTAGAAGGAGATAATTGGGCAGTGTCATCTTTTCCAACCCAAATGATGCTGCTGTGGTCCCAATTTGGCTCTTGATCCCACCTTTCTCAATAGGGTGGCTTGGGCTTGGCAGAGATGCTCCTGACTAGGATGTTGTCAGGGAAATGAACATGCAGATGACAAGTCTGTTGATAAAGGACTACAGGCTACTTACTCCTCTGTGAATTGTCTCTTGGGGCATACAGGTTGGCTCCCAGTAGAACTATAGGTTTGGATGCACTTTTCTTATTCATTTACTTGTCTGCAGATGTGTATAATGTATTCATCTGCCACTGAATATTTATTTAGAGAATTTGGGAACAACACAGACATCCTTTGAAATTCAAGTAGATTAACACTCTTGCCTTTTCCTGTTTACTGTCTGGTTTTGTTTACATATGCAAAGTATGTGGGAGAACTGAGATGTCTCTGGACGATTTAAGCCATAAATGCTTTCTAAATCTAAACATCTCCATATAATTAAAGTAAAACTATCCTGGGAGAAGGGGAAAGACCCTATTGAATTGGGTATGCTATTGGACTACTTTTTACTGTCCAAACACTTGCATAGCCAGGTTTGGAGAAGTTCATCAGAAGATACACAGAGTGATGGGATTTTCAGTGACTATAATAAATTAAGAAGTGGGTATGTATGACCATATGATACAAATTGTTGTTTTCAAGTGTTTGGAGGGAAAAGGGCTATGGCAGAAAAGTCTAATATATCCACATCTTTGCCTTAGTTTCCCAGATCACTTTTCATGTGTATATAACTACTCTGTGTGTGTATGAATGTGTGTGTATACACATATAGATAACACACATGCATGTTTATATGTAGATATACATACAATACACATAAATGTACACATATACACACAAGTGTGCATTTACTTCTCTTCTCAAACCAAACTGATATATCTGACAAATTAAATAAAGTTGCATAAATCAGTAACATTGTGCCTAGCATGGTGTGGAGTTTTGTGCCAAAGTAACAAATATAGAGGGCAAAGACAGCACTTAACATTCCTTAAATGTCAGAAACCACAGTATGTAAAATATATTTAGCAAGCCTAGTTAAATAGGAAGCTACTATTTGGCAGTCTGTGATAAATCACTCCCTCACTCCCACCCCACCTTCCAAAAGCATCCTTCACATTGATGTCTTGGAGAATCTGACTCCCTACTGTAGGGTTGGGGGTCCCTTCACTTATCTATCATAGAATCAAGGCACTTTCATGCTGCTTGTCCCAATCACGGTTTATTGTACATTAATGGTACAGTATATGCGTATATGATGTATATTTATTGTATAACACATAAATGTCTGAACGGTTCTGAATCAGCCATATGTGCCTGTGTGCACACATCCCTTCAAATACACATATAAGTAGGTCAGACTGCTGCAGGGCTGGCTGATCTCTGCATTAGCCTGGAGAGTAGATTATTTTATTTAGACTGTTTGTGAGATGATGTTGGAATTGAAAATACACACACAAACACACACACAAAATATATATATATGCAGTATTTGAAAGTTAAAGTGCCTGTATTCAGAATGCATTGACCTCATACTTTAGTACTGCAAGAGCTGTATGTCACTTCTCACTTCCATAAAACAAATGAAAGGGATGAATGCATTATTGGTTTTTAGCTAAGTATGTTGTGAATCACCTGCTCTGAAGACATGTGTTTGATATTGAAAATAGCACAGTCATTCACTTACTGTAATTGATATTATTATATTGTGATTAGTTTTTTTGTTTTTTGGCTAAAGTATGGTCTTGAAACACCAAAACCATGGGGTCATTCCCTATAAAGGTCAGTTGATTTTGCTCTGTTCCAAGAGACATTGACTATGTTCCTAATCCTGACCAGCTGTTTTCTAAATCTCTCTACTTGTCCATAAGAACAAAAAGGGGAACAGAACAAACAAGCATTTAAGGATCAAAGATTTAAAGCTGGAAAGAATCTAATCCAACCCCCTCATTTAAGAAATCAAGAAATTTAGGTTCAGAGATAAGGTGTGACTTGTCTGAGTTTTCACAAGGAATAAGTAGAAAAGCCAGGATTTGAGTGAAGTTCTCTTACTCTGAATCTACTGCTCTTTTCCTGTTAAAGGAATATAGCAATACCTTTGGCAAGAAATAATGAGCCGTTTGACTAGGGTGGTGGCTAGGTATACAAAGATAAGGAGAGTAAAGAAGGATATAAAGCAAAAAAGGTAGAGTCAATAAGATTTTTAATTCAGTAGGTGCAGAAGTTGCAAGGAGGGGCAAGAGAAGGGAATTTCAAAAAGGAATTTGATACTTCAGCCTGTATTTCTGAGTGTTTGGTGGTACAATTAATGGAAACAGAGAAGTCAGCAACAGAAGTTTGGAAAAGAGAATGAATTCTAATCTTTCCATAAAAGCACATTAGATATTAGACATTATGGTATCTCCAGTGTGGATGGAGCCTATTTTAATGAAAAATTGTTTGTTTGTTTGTTTGTTTGTTTGTTTGCAAATGAAGGTGACCTAGCTGCACCAGACCTAAGACTATATTATAAAGTAGCGATCATCAAAACCATTTGGTCCTGGCTAAGAAACAGAGTAGTCAATCAGTGGTTAGATTAGGTTCACAAGACAGAAATGTCAATAACTATAGTATTCTAGTGTTTGATAAACCAAAGACCCCAGTTTCTGGAATACGAACTCACTATTTCATAAAAACTGCTGAGATAACTGGAAATTAATGTGGCAGAAACTAGGCACTGACTCACACCTAATACCCTCTAACAAGATAAAATTGAAATTAATTCATGATTTAGACATAAAGAATAATTTATAAGCAAAGTAGAAGAACATAGGATCTGTGAAGAAGGGAGGAATTTATGGTCAAAGAACTAGAGTACATTATGGAAGGCAAAATGGATTTTTTTTTTTGATTATATTAAGTTAAAAAGTCTTTGCACAAACAAAACCAATGCAGACAAGATTCAAAGGGAAGCAATAAACTAGGAAAACATTTTTACATTCAAAAGTTCTGATAAAGGCTTCATTTCTAAAATACATAGAAAATTGATTCAAATATATAATAATACAAACCATTCTTCAATCAATAGTCAAAGGATAAGAACAGACAATTTTCAGATGAATAAATTAAAACCATTTCTAATCATATGAAAAATGCAATAAATCACTATTAATCAGAGAAATGCAAATTAAGACAATTTTGAGGTGCTACTACACACCTCTCAAATTGGCTATGACAGGAAAAGATAATGATGAATGTTGGAGGGCATGTGGGGAAACTGGGACACTAATACATTTTTGGTGAAATTGTGAACTGATCCAACCATTCTAGAAAGCAATATGGAAGTATGCCCAACAGGCTATTGAATTGTTCATACTCTTTCTAAAACCATCGTACTGATTGTTTCTTATAGAACAACCAAAACATTAATATGCATAACTTATTCAGCCATTCTCCAACTGATAGGCATCCACTCAGTTTCCAGATATAGCAGTATCTCTACTGGGCCTTTATCCCAAAGAGATCATAAAGGAGGGAAAGAAACACACATGTGCAAAACTATTTGTAGCATCCCTTTCTGTTGTGGCAAGAAACTGGAAACTGAGTGGATGCCCAATAGTTGAAGAATGGCTGAATAAGTTATGCTATATGAATGTTATGGAATATTATTGTTCTATAAGAAACATCCACAGGATGTTTTCAGAAAGGCCTGGAGAGACTTACATGAACTGATGTAAAGTGAAGTGAGTAGAATTAAGAGAACATTGTACACAGCAACAGCAAAATTATGTGATGATCAATTCTGATGGATGTGGTTCTTTTCAACAATGAGGTGATTCAATGGTCTTGGGATGAAGAAGGCCACCTACATCCAGAGAGAGGATTGTGGGGACTGAGTATGGGTCACAACATAGTAGTTTCACTTTTTTTGTTGTTCTTTGAAAAAAATCGGGAACACAAGATTTTGTAAGGGTCAATGTTGAAAACTATAGATATATGTTTTGAAAATAAAAAATAAAAAGATTATAAAGAAACTAACAGGAAACTCAATGCCCATAATTTGACTTCCCCAACATATCTTAGTATGGAAACTCCTCTACCAATGCAGGTCAGACCACATCTGCAACTTAAAGTCACAGAGAACTGAATGAAGTACAGAAAAGTGACTGCATGATCATATACATTGTCAGAATTATAACTTCAACTTGTCTTTCTGACTCAAAGGCCAGATAACTGTTCACTCCATTATACTGCTTCTCAAATAGATTAACCTTCATCTAATAAATAGCTTTTTTGTTCTGAAATTTTTATCTATTTTTATGACTTCATTTCTTAACTCTCTGAGGCAATACATACATCTAGTACATGGGTTTTGTTTGTTTGTTTTACTTTGTTAGGCTTTTTTATTGTTGTTCTTCAATCATATTTGACTCTGTATGAGCCCATTGGGGTTTTTGGCAAAGATACTGGAGAAGTTCACATATCCTTCTCCAGCTCATTTTACAGATAAGGAAACAGAAGCAAACAGGGTTAAATGACTTGCTCAGGGTCACACAGCTAGTAAAGTCTGAGGTCTGAATTCAACTTAGGAAGATGAGTCATCCTGACTCCAGGCCCTGTATTCTATTTATTGTGCCACTCAGCTGCCCACAGGAAATCTACTCCCTTTTAAAATTATAGACTATCTACGACTTAGAGTCTTAAGCAATTACTTTAAGATCAAAGAGACCAAGAAACTATTTTATTGTCACCTGAATAATATCAGTGGTGAAATTTCAGTTTATTTCAACTTATTCCAAGGTCAGAATTTTACCACATTACATGACCTCTTCCTCTATGTCTACCAAATCCCTATCTCCAATCTCCCCAATCTCTCTTTCATGGACACTAAAACTGTACATTTCCAACTACCTGTTAGAACTCTCCACTGATATTCCTCATTAGCATCTTGCAACCACTTTTTCAAAACTGAACTTGTGAAGACCGCGTATTTTAAAATCAGCAGGAGTCAGGAATTCAGGTTAGGGGAAAATCGTCAGTCTTTATTCTCAGTGAAGAAACATCAGAGTTGGAAGAGAATCGGTGATAGCAATGTGTGCAGCTGAGTCAAGAAGCTAGCTAGACCAACAGCCACATGACCAGCAGCTACAAGCATGGAACCCAGGCCAATCTCTCCCAGCTTCTCCTCCTGTCTCTCTGCCTCCACTCCCCAAAATCGTCATTTCCTATACAACACATCAGGACTTGCACAGAGAGTGGGCGGAGGCCATTCTTTATCCAATCATGTATATTAATAGAGTATAGTCCAATTACTATTTAGCCTCACCTGCTTGGGACCTCAGTGCATCAACTCAAGCCTCAGCCCATTACATGAACTCATCATCTTCCCTTCCAAACCTCCTCCTGCTTCTAACTTAATCTATTTCCATTTAGTCACCCAGGGTTGAGATCTTCAATTCACTTTTGATATTCCTTTCTTCCCTCACATTCTCCTATGCCAGTTAATGAAATGAAAGCCTTATTGATTTTCCTTTTTCTCTTTTAGTACTCACCTTACCTCCACTTACCTAGCCACCACCTTTGATCAATCCCTTATTATCTCTTTCCTGAGTTATTGAATCTTCTTAACAGCTCCCTCTCAGCCCTTCTCCAATCTATTCTTTATACCACAAAATGATTTCCTAATATCCAGATCTAGTCACAGCAGTCACTCTTTTTTCTTTTTCTCCCCTTTTAATGTTATATTAACACATATTTATGGAATAAAACCAGCATTTCCATAACCTAGTGCAATAAAAAATGATTGTACATGAAATTGCTAAAAAATTTCAAAAACATTTAGTGCCTCCCTTTTGTGGGGGTTTCCAACTCATTTGAAAACAAATATATTGATTAAAGATTAAAATATCTCTTTCCTTGCCTATGATATTAACTGTTTCATTAGTGCCAGTTGGTTGAGAAAAAAACTAAAGGTAAAATAACTCTTGATACTCAGGAGAGTTAATGAACCTCTGTCCTTGGAATCTTGAGGCCATAAGAACCTCATATTGATCTATATCTGATCACTAGATCCAAATGTCTCTGCCAGAAAGAATGAGACTTGGTGACTTCACATACAGCCTCCTTCATTAAAACCAATTTGTTCCAAGTCATGACACCTTCCTAATGTCATGGTTCCTTCAAGAACAAATAAATGAGGGAAGCATGGAAATACCTTCCAGATTCATTTCATATGATTTCCCTCCAAACATTCTATCTATCTCCTGGATAGATTCTTCAACTGTGAGTTGCAATCTCATATGGAGTCTTATAACTGAAAGTAGGATTATGAAATTTTGAGCTATTATCAGTAAATATTTGATTTGCAAAACTATTTTTATACCTATATACCCAAGGGCACATACAAAATTCTCAGGTAAAAAGGGGTCCAAGTGGAAAAAGTTTAAGGAGCCCTTTTCTAGATGAACTGAACTATTGGCTTTTCCCTAATCTCTCACTGTCTTCTCTTGCTTGTAGATATTGCTCCATACAATCTATCATGACTGAAAAGATTCCTTCCACTTCTTTACTTATTGCAGTCTATATCTTCCTTGAAAGCCTCTGTCCAGGCTAGAGTCCAGAATAAAATTCTAGAGTCTAGGTAGAAATGATTATTTCTAGCCTATTTCTCATGTCTCTCCACTGTACCTCTCTTACATATTAAATATTCTTGACTATGAATATTTATATTATTGACTTTCAATAATTTGTGTAATTAATTTTTTTTACCTCTACTATTAGATTATCATCAGCATATTAAAGGATAAGAATACACAGATGCACACATGCATATACATTTTCTTTTACCTATAGAAGTATAATTTCATTTTAATTTTAATATTCTTCATGGTTAATTAAGGGGGTAACAATAATCAGAATAAATGTACAATATTATAGTCTGTCAAGACAAGGGAAATTAGTGAGTGATGATACTAGGACTTTTCTTCCAAGGACACAGACAATGTTATTTATCTGCCTTTTTGAGGACTAACCCATATTTTATGGGGGTGGAAGGAGACATGAAGAGAAGTAATACATTCTACCCTAAAGGAGTATAAAACTTTGATTCACAAATAAAAGCATTTGAGAAATTGAATTGCAAAGCTGACATTTTATAGAAATAGACTAGTTGCCAGTCAAGCATTGTGGAGTACTGGATTTGGAATCAGACTACTTCAGTTCGAACCCTAGGGCTGGCAGTTGCTGCCTACATGATTTTGGGCAGATCATTTAATCTTTTAGAACCTCATTTTCCTCTTTTGTAAAATAAGGTTGGGGGAAGAGGGAAGAGGTGTATGTAGATTGCAGTAGACTGCATGGTCTTCAGCGTCAATCTATGATTCAACTTTTTCTTCAGCCTTTATCTATTTCTTTGGAGCATATAATGGATGACCAAAATTTTGGAATCCCAGAATCTGAGCTGTTCTATATTTGATATCCTCTTGAGATGGAACTAAATCAAGCAAGAATCATTGGTCCTATCCAGTTGGGCAGAATGCAAAAGTCAAGGTCAAAGTCCTAAATTTTCCCCAATAAGTGTCCATCCAGTTTTAAGTCAGTTTGACAGAATTTTTCAGATAACAATATCTGGAAAAACAACCTCAGTTTCAGAGGCTGAGACCTAGATACAAGTTGATTTTCTGGTTTGTACTCTTACATGCTGGTGAGATCCTGGTAACATGAATGACAAGGAAAAGAAAGGCACTCCAAAATTATGGATAATGAATATGTCTGGCAATCTACAGTATTGCGTATTTGTGAGTGACAGGATTGAACCCTGCACAATGCCTTCTTCCTCACTGATGGCAGAGAAAATGGTCCCCATATGACTTTAGAATAAAAACCATTCTAGGAGCTTGAATATGCCCTTCTGCCCAATTAAGAAAGAGCACTATTGGATGGTATTTTTAATTTATATTAAAAGAATATAATTTATTTAAAAATGAATACATTAAAAAGAAAACTGGGTATAGAAATATAAATTACATGCACATATATGCTTAGATATAGAGATATAAGAGAGACAGTGCTACATAGTAATGTAATATTTATCTTAGAGTTAGGAATACATGGGTGTATATCTCTCCTCCAACATATACTGATTGTGACCTGGGGGGACAAGTAACAGTATTTTAACAAACTCAGGCAATTTTCTAAGACTAGGCATTGATAAAAGTTTCTAGCCTGCATTGTCAGAAGCAGTTTCTCTTCTAAGAGTCCCCCTTATCAATGAAATCATAGATGCATTCCCTATGTCATATAAAACTATAATGTGACATGATGGATAGAAAATAGAGAGAGATAAATAGATAAGTGGATTGATAGATTGTGTGTGTGTGTGTGTGTGTGTGTGTGTGTGTATGAGTGTGTGTGAGAGAGAGGGGGGAAAGGCAGGGAGGAAAAGAGAGGGAAGAAGGGAGGGAGAGAGGAAGGGAGAGAGGGAAAGAGGGGAGAGGAAGAGAGAGAGAGAGGAAAAAAGAGAGAGAGAGAGAGAGAGACAGACAGACAGACAGACACTGACTCTCAGTCTCAGGACACTTTGTTTCAAGTATAAACACATTTTCATGTGAGAGAAAAACAAAGAAATCTTGCTAAAACTGAGAACAGGTTCCCTGGAGAAGGAAGACAGAGGTTCAGAGAATATTTTTTCTGATGGATATAAAGTCAGAGACTTTTAGAAGCTATCTAATCCAACCCTATTGCATCATAGATGAGGAAACAGGGTCAAAGATAAGAACTAACTTACCAAGGTTACATAGGTGTACAGATGCAAATACTGTCTCCTCCTCTTAGTCTTATGATTTTTTTTTTTTTTTTTTTTTTTTTTTTATATCTGGACAGGTAACTTCTCAAAAGGAAAATAAGCAGAATGGATTTCTTGGGATTTGTTTAGCATCAGCAACAATTCGTTCATTGTCTGGAAACTCTATGGAAGATGTCACTATTTTATCATATCACTTGGCTTTTATCGATTTTTTCAAGGTACTAGTGGCCATGATCACAATACAAGTGTTCAGAAACCAGTCAATTAATTGTCTACATAATTTCCATAAGAGTTCTCCAAAGAAGAAAATTAGATGAAGAAGAGAAAGAGAAGGAGAAAAGAAGAAGATGACCATGATGATGACAATGATAATGATGATGAATAGGTTAACATCGCTAAATGTGGAAACTATATAAATAGCTTTCATTGGATAAATTTTGAAAAATTCTGAAAATTTAGAAAAAAAAAAAAAACAGAAAATGTTAGAGGTATTACATGTAGTAGGAAAAGCTTCTCCAAGGGAACCACACTTTTATAAAAGATGACAAGGAAAAATAACTCAAAGTTTAGAAGGACTGGCCTTCCTAAATAGTTATTTGATAAGGAGACGAGCACCAGTAGAAAAGAGAAAGGAAGCTTGGGAATTTTGTGTTAATAATAATAATTAAGAGTTTCTTAGCTATTTATGGTTTGTGAAGCACTTTCCATTATCCCATTTGAGTCTCAAATCAATTCTGTGGGATATGTCCAACAGGTATTATTATCCTCTGCTTGGGCTGGTCTCTCTTTCCTTCTCCCAGAACCCCTATATAAGGCAGGTGTCTAAGGCCATCCATGTCTCATTCCTCCAGGGATTACTCAGGGCTTTTTCTACCATTCTTCTCTTTCTCTTTGTCTTTCTTTCTTCCTCAATCCCCTTTCAATTTCCCTTTATGTTCATCTCCCCCACTGTGGACAACTAGGTGGTATAATTAATAGAGTGCCTTGCCTGAAGTAAAGAAGACTCATTTTTTCTGAATTCAAATCTGGCCTTAGATACTTAATATTCATGTGGCCAAAGGCAAGCCACTTATCCTGTTTGCCTCAGTTTCCTCAACTGTAAAATGAGCTGAAGAAGGAAAAGGCAAATTAATCCAGAATCTTTGCCAAGAAAATCCCAAATAGGATCACAAAGAATCAGAAATAACTTAAACTGACTAAACAACAACAATGACCCCTCCCTCCTTAATATAATGTTGGTTCCTTGACTATAGGGGACTCTCTATCTTTCAGTTTGTATTGCCAGGCTCAGTACAATGTCTGGCAAATGCTAAGTGTTAAATAAATAATTATTTATTGACTGACTTGTTATTAACCCACAGGAAAAATAAAACTAAATGTCTTGCTATGGTTAAATGACTGCTAAATATCAGATTTGAATTCACGTCTTTCTGACTCAAGTCTAATACTCTGCTAAAACATGTAATAATAAATAAGAGTTAACATTTATATTGCACTTTAAGGTTTATAAAATGCTATACAGGTTCATTTTATCCTCACAGTAACCTTGTGAGGTAGGTGATATTATTGTCATTTTATAAATTAAGAAATTGAAGCAGATAGAGGTTATGTATCCTGCCCAGAGTCATATAGCTAATAAGTTTCTGTATTAGAATTTGAATTCTGATCTTGTCTGTCTCACTATTCTATCCACTATAACATCTAGCTACCTTTAATAATTGTTACCTTTTGCTATCAGTATAAAGCATCTAACTTGATTGATTCCTTCACCCTCCTCACATGTGAATTAGAAACTTTGCCAAATGTTAGTGCTGCCTCAAATACCTTTTTCACCCTGCTTTGCCATTATGTCTTCATAACTATTTCAAGGAGAATGTGGTCACATCCATAGATACTTGAACTCACTATAAGGTTCTTAATTATTCCAATATAGCATAATTATTGTGAGAAGGCACAGTCACTATGGTAACAGCAGCTCATTTTATTTGAATTAGAAAGTATGTTGGTAGTCATATAAATATGAAATGTACTGACTGTTACTATAGCTTTGTCTAATGTTTCTTTGTCAGATGTATTAAAGGCCTGAGTGGTCTTTTGGTAAGAAAAATATATTTTTTGAAAAAATGTAGAGCACAAAAGCATAAGAGAAAGCAAAACAGAGAAGGAAAGAAAGAGATGGAGAAAAAAGGAGAGAGAATATAAAAAAGATAAAAAAAAAAAAAAGGAGCTAGGAAAATGGAGACCAAGAGGGAAAAGAACAGGGAAAAGAGGGAGAGAAAAGAAGAGGAAAAAAGAGGGAGAGAGGGAGAGTAGGTGAATGATATAAAATGTTCAAAGTTGACATCATTTCAATTTTATCTTTACTTATCTATTCTGTCTCATTAGATAAAAAGAAATGTTGCGGCATAATTATATTCTAGTTATGACTAAATGTTAATTTCAACTCAATTTCACATTCCTGGTCATTTAAAACTACTCTCAGCAGGTACAAAACACTTTAAAATTCATGCATAGAATAGATATATGTATGTATTTCTCTGAAGATTTGTTTTTCATTTCTGCAAGGAAAATGGCTTCAGGTGGAGGAGATAAAATGAAGGAGGCAGGGAAATTG
This sequence comes from Sarcophilus harrisii, assembly GCF_902635505.1. Lineage (NCBI taxonomy): Eukaryota > Metazoa > Chordata > Mammalia > Dasyuromorphia > Dasyuridae > Sarcophilus > Sarcophilus harrisii. The sequence goes on along the minus strand of NC_045426.1, from coordinate 47,507,988 downwards.
GGATAGCTCTGAGGTGAAGAGAGAAGAGCTCATATTTAACAAAATGTCTGGTGACTTTCTAACAATTAGAATTGTACCAAAGTAGAATAAGAAATGATGGGACGCATCTCCTTGGTCAACTTCTGCATTTAGATCAGACATGGATCTATGGGAGATAAGAAGATCACAAAGAGGCATCATTGAGGACAGTCTCAACATATTCTGTGTCTGGGACCCCTTTGGCAATCAGATGATATAGTTAGGAACCTCTTCACAGGTAAAAAGTTTTTAAATGCATATCATAAAAGTCAAAATTATAAAAGAAATCAATTATATTCAAACAATTATGAACTTACATCGAAAACAATCATAAACTCTCTGAAATCTATCCACGGACACTTTGGAGATGCATAATATTTTGTTATCAAGATGTTGGAAAAAGGAAATTCTTGGACATCATGTTAAAAAATGCTGATATAGACAAAGAAGTGAAGAATGCTTAGGAAAAGTCTTGGACAACCCATCAGTTCATTGACTGCTTATTTACTCTACTTGTAAAAGGGCAACAAGAGTTAGAATATAAATCATAAAGGGTGATCATCCTCTCCTTCTCCTTTTATTTTTAACATATTTATTTAAAATTTTGAATTCCAAATTCTATCCCTCCTTACCTTCTCCCTCTTGAGGTGAAAAGTATTCAGGTATAGGTTATACATGGGTAATTATGTAAAACATTTCCATGTTAGTCCTTTTGTATGAGAAGATTAAAATATTTTTTTTTAAAAAAGAAAGGGAAAAATAGCATGCTTTAGTTTGTATTCAAACAATATCAGTTCTTTCTCTGGAGGCAAATAGTAAGAATGCTTCATTATTAGTCCTTTGGGATTGTCTTAGACCCTTGTATTTCTGAGAATAGTTAAGTCTTTCACAATTCTTCATCAAACAATTTGGTTATTATTATGTAAAACATACTTTTAGTTCTATTTGTTTCACTATGTATCAGTTCATATAAGTCTTTCCAGTTTTTTTCTGAAATCATCCTAGTTGTCATTTCTTATAGAACAGCATTCTATAACAATCATATAACACATCTTGTTTAGTCATTCCCCAGTTGATGGGCATCCTTTTGATGTCCAGATCTTAACCTCCACAAAAATAGCTACCATAAATACTGTTTTACAAATAGCTTTCCCCCTCCCTCTTTTGGATATCTTTGGGATATAGATTTAGCAGTGATATCACTGGGTGAAAGGGTATGCACAGTTTCATAATCCTTTGAGGATAGTTGCAAACTATCTTTGAGCAATTTTGATGAGAGTAAGTTTCACTCACTCCCTTTCTCCCTCATCTTCACTTCCACTATAAAAACTTTTTCTTGCCTCTTTTATGTGATATTATTTATCCCATTCTATCGATGCCTTTCTCTTTCTCCCAGTTTATTCTTCCTTATCACCCCTTAATTTTACTTTTTAGATATTTTCTTTTACATTTAATTCACATTTGTCCCCTCTGTCTATATAAACTCCTATTGCCTGAATAATGAGAAAATTTTTAGGTTACAAGTATCACTTTTTTGTGTATGAATATAAAGTTTAATCTTATTAAGTCCCTTATGATTTCCCTTTCCTATTTATCTTTTTATACTTCTCTTGAGCCTTACTTTTAGAAACTAAATTTTCTATTCAACTCAGGCCTTCCATCAAGGATGCTTGAAATTAATCTATTATATTGAATATCCATTTTTCCTCTGAAAAATTATTTTCAGTTTTTCTGGGTAGGTGATTTTTGTCCTCCAGAATATCATAGTCTAAGCCTTCATACACTTTAATGTAGATGTGGCTAAATCTTGTGTTAGAGTGACTGTGAATCCACCATATTTAGTCAGCAGTCATGAACACTGAGCCAATTGTACGGGAACCTAAAGATCATTCTGTTATACTCCCCCAATTTATGGGCTAGGAAACAGAGGCCCAGAGAAATCTCCCAATTTGATCAATCACAAAGGTTAGAAAATGCTATTAAATGTCAGATCCAAGATTCAAAGTACAGAGGATCAAGACCAGATTCAAGGCTCTTTCCACTGTGCCATGATGCTTTAAAGTAAATCAACTAAAGAATACAACATCTCAATGCCACTTCTCATAAACGGATGGCTCTGGAACAATTCTTGGATAGAACCTCAATCTTTTAATTTTTGATAAATGTCAAAGAGAAAAATATTCATTTAATCAAGGATGTATTAAAATAGTTTGATTATATATTGTACCACATGGAAAAGCTGGTAAAATTAATATTGGATTAATACTAGCTTGAAAAGTTAGGATCTTAGCATTAGAACTGGGAAGGACATTTTCATGGTTTGGAAGTTTGCTTTGTTTTGTTCTCATAGTGATATCTGAGAGAAGAAGTGCTTTGTAATCTGAACAGAAAAATTATAATTTGCAATTTCATCTGATCCTAGGGTCTCAACTGCCAATTAGTTGGCACAGTATATAGGGTGTTAGACTTCAAGTCAGAGATTCATCTTCTAGATACATACTGTGTGTCCCTGGGAAAGTCATTTAACCCTGACTGCCTCAGTTTCCTCATCTGTAAACTGGAAAAAGGCAAATGGCAAACCACTCTAGTATCTTTGCCAAGAAAACAACAAATGAGGTCACAGAGTCAGATTCAAATGAAAAAATTACTGAACAATCAACAAAATGATACTAATTATCTAATCTGTCTTACATAATTAGTCAAATAATTACTACAACGGTGCAAACTACTGAAGTATCAGTCTTATTCTTCCATGATCTGAAGCTTTTCCATTTTAAAAAATAAGAAAGAAACGATGAAAAACGCCTTGATTCTCTATTGGGAGGGAGAGCAGAACAGTTATTAATTATTAACTTTAAAGTTTTGTTGTTGTTGTTGTTGTTTTTCCCTTGGAGAGAAAGAAGAAAAAAATCACATGGAGCCACCAATTCTCATTGAAATCAGAAGGGATCATTTCCAATAAGGAGAACTAAATGTGCCTTCCACACATAAACTCATTTGAGGCCAATCCCCTGACAATAAAGTAGGATTGAATAATTGGTAAAGAAAATGCTTTTAAGAGAAAATTATTTTCAAAGTCAGGCTATTTTGTAGGCAATAGTTTAATGGGCATCAAGCCAGTGGATACAAAACTTAATGTAAAATAAAATCCTTCCCCCACTATTGCATAATCACATTCATAGATCAAAATCTTGTGTCAGTCTCACCTTCCTAAATACCAACAACTCCCAAGCAGTCTAAACAATTTCTTGCTTTCTTTCCCTGTGGGGAAGGGGGAAAAAAGTTTTCATTTTAGATATGCCCATGAGATTTTATTGATTGAACTTTCTGCCAGATGCATTCTGTTCTCTTAACATCTGTGGTAGATAAGAAGCAAGCTTTTATTTTGTTTTCTTCTTCCATTTTTGAAAGGGGAAAAATGTCATTTATTTGATGCAAGCTTTACACCTAAACCTATGATCTGTATTTTTCTTTTTCTTTCTTTCTTTTTTTCGGTGATATCCTACTTACATTCATACCAGCTGTTGGATGTCCTTAAAATGACATAATGCATTTCTCAGTGTCCTATCTTTCCAGCAATATGTGACAGATGTTTTGGTTTTGATGTCTTTAATATCCCTTCATCAGTACAGAAAAGGCACTTCTTAGTGAATTTTATTTCCATACAATGGATTGTGTATAATGATTTATCATGTTTAATCAGAAATTGCAACTTGCCTCCAAATAATGGGGACAAAGCACATATTACTGGATATTTATGACTAAATCTATTTACTATTTATGAAAATTCGGAAAGCTTAATAGTTGCCTTCAAAGCCAAACTGTAGAGCTTAGAAAAATCCCAGCTGTTTAAAATTTCAGATCATTAGCAGAATGCTTCAGGCTTAAGCATTATATTTGAATATAATTTTTAAAACAAAGCAGTCAAAGGCAATTTTTGTCTATTGCAAGCTTTCTCTGTAACAATGCAAGCTGAGGGCCTGGTGTTCTTTCTCCTAGAACTGCTGATGCCAATATGTTTCCACTGTGAAAGTCTAGTCTCCAGCTCCCCAGGATGTCATTGACAATCCAATGGTAACCTGAAGTACTGGGGACATTTTGCCTTTACTTGGAGCATAAAGGCTAGTGTAGGTAGGAAAGTTTTTGCTTGGCTCCAGTTGATGGTAGGCAATTTCAGCAGCTGGATAGAGCAATGACCCACTAGGGACAATGAAAGCATATTCCAAACAATTCAATACCCTGACTGATTTCATTCAAAAAAAAAAAAAAAAAAAGCACAGGAAAGTAAAAGCAGCAACTCTCAAGCCTTTCTAATACTTTCTTCTATAGTTGGATTACAGGAATGAGGAAGGGTACTAAGCACTGTCAGAATCCTAGTTCATCTTCTCAGGACCACATTGCCAAATACGCACATGATTTTACTTCCCCTTGGGACAATGTGTGGTGAAATATTCTATTTATTCAGATTTTTGTATTTCCATAAATGTTTCTGATGCCAATCTTTTGCTGGAGCACCATCAGTATCAAAGATGCTAGTATAGAGTTATAAGTTACACTATTAGGTCCCTTTTGAGTTGGGATTTACTACATTAAAATTAGCTGTAGATTTCATTAGGAGATAACTTGTTTCACATAGTTGTTGAGAAAGTTGAATTAAAGAATGCATGCAAAAGGATGTCATAAACACTCTATAAATCTGAGATTTTGCTACTGATAACAATATAGTCATGTTGATGATGATGATGACAATGATGGAATTTTTTTTTTTTTTGATGAAGCAATTTTCAGTCAAGTGACTTGCCCAGGATCACACATCTAGGAAGTGTTAAGTATCTGAGGTCACATTTGAATTTAGGTCCTCCTGGCTTCAAGACTGATAATCTATCTACTGTACCACCTAGCTGCCTCTAGTGACGGACATTTCTTATGTTTTAATTGGGCTTTTAGCATATTGAACTGCCTTCTCCTTTCAGCCTAGTTCACAGGAAATGTTCTGCCATGTATAATAGCTTTAACACAAAATAAACCTCAAATAGTTTGATAATTCACTAGACATTTATTAAATACCCTCTAAGTACCAGGCACTGTGCTAAGTGCTGTCATAAAAATAAGAAAGAGAAGTTCTTCCTCTCAGAGCTTACAATAAAATGGGTAAAGATCATTCTCATACACACAGACAGACACACACCAAAATAGTTAGGGATTTGGGGGAAAGAAACTATAATTAGGATGATGGTTGGTTGTTCCTTGGAATCATAGTCAAACAGAGAAGATGAAAAATGGAGTTTTCAGAAGATTATGAGCCCTCTTTGAAGGAACTCAAACAACTAGTACTGATTTTTCTCTCTTTCCTTAAAAATATTAATTGGAGATCAGTCTTTAATCTGTGAGATGTGCTATAGTGGGACATGAATATCTAATCTCATAAAGAGAAGCAGGTGAAAGACTTGGATTAAATGAATAGAGAAGAAAAAATATAATAATTCTCATGACCTTCTATATCTATTCACATATGTATCAAGAATGAGAATTAGGGGATGCAAGGAGAGCTGGAAATGCTAATGAAAGATGCAACATTGAAATAGCTGAAATTTATTAAAATAAATCATAATTAAAATGTTCTTTTGTATGGGTAGAATGTTATCAAAAACACTAGAATAGGAAAAAAGGGAGGAGTGGTAAAGTAAGCTTCTATAATACTTAGAAGAGTATGCAAACATTTTAGAAGGTATAAGAATGAAGAATGCCGGAACTGTTCATGTCACTACCCTCTCCTGCTCCTCATTTAATAATGACTCCTTTTCAGTATCCTTTGGTGATTTAGTGATCCATCCCTATTCATAAAGTATGACTATTCCCTAATGGCATCTAGCTACATTCTCCCCCTTTGTAATCTAAACAATGCCCCTCAATTCAGAAGACTTCTAGAACTATTGATCAAGCTCTAAACTAGTTCCAAACTAAAACTAATTTTAAATGAATCTAGCAGTCAAATGGCTGCTAGAAAACTCCACCTGAATATTTCATCCTCATCTTAAATTCAGATGCGAATGAACTGTTGTTGGGTCTCCTTTATATCCTGAAAGAAATATTCCTCCTCCAAATATCCCCTTTCTGTTGGGCACACCACTATTCTTCCTAATTTTTAGATTCACAAACTCAGTCATCCTTAACTCTTTCTTCTTATAGAAAGGCCAAATCTAATCTGTTGAAAAATCTTTTCAGTTCTTCATATAAACTATTAAAGATAACTTCACTAATTTCTTCTTCCTTGCTCATTGCACATATACCTTTTGAGTTAATATTCCTAAAAAATGGCTAGTCTAATCATGTTACTCCCCAGCACAGAAATATCCCTTATTGTATCTAGAATAAAATACAAACTATTTACTGACATTCTAAACCTTTCACCACCTGGATTCAGCCTATTTTTCAAGACACTTCACATAATTCTTTTACATGCTCAGTTCTAGCCAAAATGTCCTATTGACTGACCCCTAAACTCAATATTCTATCTCTTACCTTCTTCCTTTGAGCAGACTTCCCTCAAGCCCAAACATCTCTCTTTCTTCACATTTGCCTCTTATAATCTATTATTACAAAAGACAGTGACTTTCTTTTGAATAGCCCCTTATCACGTAATGTAGAGGATAACCTTAGTCAGATATGAATTGAACTAGACAAATAAATAAATGGATAATTTTTAAATCATTTAATAAACACTTTCTGTGTGAAAAGCACTGTGCAATGAGAAAACAAACAAAAAAGTATGATAGGCACTACTCTCAAGGAACTCACATTCTAAGTCTAAGAGGTTGCAGATGTAAGTTAGACATAAACCATTGGCACTTAGGTTTTGGTGGCAAAGTTGGTGGTAGATGATGAATGAGATGAGGTGAGATCTTTCAAGACAGTTGTGAAAATTGAGTAAGGCTTCATCTATTTCAGAGTTGGAGTAGGCCTGAAGGACTTTAAGCATCAAGTCAAGGGCATACTTAAGTCCCCTCCCTGCTATCCCTTAAGGGCATACTTAAGTCCCCTTGTTATCCTCCCATGATATCAGTGTCTTTCTGTTTAGGTCAAATATGGGCAACTATGTTCTTATTGGTCAAGTTCAATTTCTTGGGTAGTTCCCGCATTTAGAATGTAAGATCCTCAGCTAATAAGGATGAGGGTCAGTGGTGGGAGGGGGTATTTGCGTTAGGGATAAAAATGTTGACCCTGCCCCCTACGGTGCTTCCTCCCTTCGTTTGTCTGCTCGATGGGTGGGATGCCCGTAAACTTTGCTTTGCTTCTAGATAACTCTCCAGCTTTTTTTTTTTTATTAAATGCTGTCTGAACCACACAGGTGATATTTTAATTGCCACTGAAATTCATTCTAAATCTGAAAATATGTTCTTGTGTAAATTAGATATTTAAGCTTCTTAAGGGTAAGAAATTATTTCCCTCTCTTTGGATCAACAGTTCCTATCATAGTGATGTGGGAAAGATTCCAATCTTTGATTCCCAACCCCCCCAGTTAATGTAAATTACCCTTTGACTCACAAATCCTGGTCCCTTTGAATTCCAATAGAAGATCCAGATCCAGCCAACTTTGGGGCTACACCCAAAAGCCCCTTGAGCTAAGTCTCCTATTATAAAAGGGCCATGCTGGGAACCCCTCTTTGCAGAGATTCCAAACTTGCTAGCCATGTGAGGACTCTCTGTCCACTGGACCCTCTGTCCAGTGCCCTCCTTATCTCTATCTTCACCTATCTCCTACTTCTAAACTCAATAATAAACCTCTTTTATCAATTTAGCTCTCCGGCTAATAAATGCTTTTATTGGGGACATGCTGCTACTAGACCTCATTTACCGCCGTATCCTTGTGCCGAATCTAAGGGGGTTGCAGGGGAGCTCTGTTTGACTCCCTGTACACCAAACCTGCCACTAGACCTCAACTAAATCCTAATTTCATTTAGGTACCCCAAATCTAGACCTCAACAATAGTATCTTCCATGTGAGAATTGCTTATTAAGTGTTTGTTGACTGAAATCCATATTTTTCCCGATTAATATCTCTTTGAAATGATTCCTTAACAGTGATACATTGTTTGTTTAAAAAAAAAAATAAAGATCAAATTTAACTTACCCTAAAAAAAAGAAAAAAAAAAAAAGAAATGATCCCTTATTTATTCTTAGGTTATATACAGTAGTGATGAGATACATGGAAGATGCTACCTGTGATTCTTTCAGAGTGCAGGACAGAAATATTCTAATAGGAGTGGGAGAATGAGCAGATTGTCCTTGATGCTCTTTTTGTTGGAAATGGAATGCAGGTAGTTACTCACCTCAATTTACCATTTGTTAGACAGACAAGATTTTGTTTTATAAAAGTAACTTTCTACTTTCAAGGATTTCCAGTCTAGTCTGTTAGTCAAGGATCTGCAATTGATAATCAAATTTTGGAAGAGACTTCTTTTAAGATGAGCAACTATATTTCTCGCTTATTGTGGCTCAAAACCATAAGGTTAGAAGATTCATTGATTGTAGGAAATGATTTTCTCAAGTGATGATATAGAGGAAAAAAAAAACCTACAAAAGGACTAGGTCTGATGCCTTCTTCTGGCAAAGTCTGTCCATTATGCACTCTGATGTTAGAAATCACACATTTGAGATAGCCTATGCTTCTCCACTAGTATTTGGCTAATCAGCAAACAGCAACTCAACAAAAGAGCTGCCTTAATGAATTAGGATTAATACTAGCAAAATGGAAATTTTGAGCTACTTAACAAACATTGAGGTAAGTGAAATGGCAGAGAAAAATGGGAAGATTAGCAAAAATTGGTTATTGGAATTCAGAAATTAGATCTGATTGATTATACACATGTCCTCATCTTTACATTAGGTATATTGATATCCAGGATCACTTTTTCTCAGTGACTGAATACTATTATTTATGAATTGTTAAAAGCTTGAAACTATTAGATTTACTTAGGCTTCCAAGCTAATATTCCCCCCCAAACTTTCATGACAAGGAGAAAGATAACAATCTGTGTGGATGATAATAAAAACAGGTTGTAAAGTATAAAGGGAAGTTAGGCAGAAATGTGGGTAAGTGTTGTCAAATCCTGAGTTCAGATCCAGTTTCAGACACTTAGTAGTTACATGATCCTGGCAAAGTCACCTAACCATATTTACCTTAAAATCCAATATCTTTGTCAAGAAAATTCCAAATGGGGTCATGAAAAGTTGAAATCTCCTGTTGACATAAAAGAATTCAGAAATCTAGCAGATTTTGAAAAGGAATACCATGTAAAGTTATTGTCTGAGTCAATTTACCACCTATTAATATGTAAAGGTAACACAACTGTAGTTTAGAATGTAAAAGAAGGGCTATTACTATTGCTGTGAATAGTGGGCAAGTAGATCTTTTCCTCAGGAAGATTTGAATTAATAATGATAGAAGAAATAGTCAAGGAAAACATGATAATGTTATAGCTACAGTTATTTGAGTGATCTAGAAATTTCCCTTTGGTGGGTGATTGAGACTGATAGCTGTTTTTGTGCCAGATCCAAATTATCTGGAATTGGAGTGGTTTGACTTCAAATACTTATTGCATAGTATACTGATACAACCTATACTGTGTATCTGATAAAGATAGCCAAGACTACCTTTTTCTTCTAGAGACCTAATAACGATAAGTCTAGGTTGTCATAAACATTTAATTTGATAGATGTTACAATTAGGTATTCTGCAGGAGAAACACAAATATTGCTAATATTTAATTGGTTCTCTTTAAACTCAAAATTTTATAAAACTGATGATCTTACATTTTTTTAATGTCTTTAATAAATGCTATTTTTTCTAGTTATGGGCCAGTTCTGAGATTGCACAAAGATATGCTTGTTTGTTTTTTAAAGATGATCAGGAATGCTAATTTCTATATATGAATAGCTTCTATTTATTTCCTTAACTTTTGAACTTGACTTCATGCTTTGTAAAAAGATAGTATATCAATTATTTTTGCACTGTTTATAGATACGTGGTGAAATGAAGGCCAGATATTATGGACATAAAATGGCTCTAGCACAAGTCATATAATGTTAACAGACATTTTTCTGAGTTTATCTTTTTATAAAATGTACCCAATTGTGGAATGAATAAATTTAAAGACTTGTAAACACTCTCTGGAACTAGATAGGAAAATAAAATAGTTCAGAAGAAGGGAAAAAAGAAATAAAAGAAAACAAATACCTCCTTCAACTGGATTTTATGACAACATACATTATAATGCAATCTTCCATAGAGAAAAAAGAAAATGTTTTTATAGAAAAGTGTTTTTGTTCTCATTGGCCCAGACCTGGAATCTTGGTATACAGAACAGAACTCTATCAATGTAGATGGAAAATATCCTATAACATAACTTGGGGAATTACTTAGTGTCTCATACAACTAAAGAATTAATTAAATTGCCCAAGGAAACACATAGCCAGTATGTGTCAGAGATGGGATTTGGACCCATTTTGTCCTGATGCCAAGGCGAATGTCTTATCCACATAGTTACTCATTTCTTGACTATATAAAAACAAGATAGGTTTTAATCCTTCATGACCCTATAATCTACTATCACAATCAAATTATATATATAAAAAAAAAATCAAAGGGAAAGATATCCTTTGTATCTGAAAAAAAAACAAAAAAAACAAACTCTCAAAACTACAGGAGCCTCCCTGTATAGTGTAGCTGAGAAGTGAGAATTATATAGAAACATTCTTAGTTCTAGGCAACATGTATAAAAAATCCCTTTTTAAATTAACCGCAGCAATTGGCTGCAAATATTGCTTTATCTTCTCCACCTCTTCCCATACCATTCTTTTGGACATTCTCTTAGGGGGCATGTTTGAAATAGTTCATTACCATTACATTAAGCTGGTACATATAATTAACCAGAAAAGTAGAAGATGATATTTAGGTTTATACAAATGGTTAAAAATCACAGATTTTTAAAAAAAACAGATTATCATGTAAATGTTTATCAGTATACTGAGTGAAAAATTTTCATCAAGGAATGATGAATGAAAAATTCATTAGGGTGAAGCATTTGAAACAATTTGAAGAATACATTTTATGCAATATAATGGAATTTCTTTAAAGAATACTCATTTATGGCAAAAATGGAACTTTGAAAACGTGCTCCATTTCTTTAAAAAAATTAAACACTGAAAAGTAATTATAGGTAAACAACAACATGACATCAATGTTGAGAGCCTTTATAAATAACTCAAGATTATGGATTCTTAAACTGGGTAAAACCGAAGCACCATTTAGTAGAGTTTCATAAATGGGTTCATTTGAACCTGAACAAAAATATGGCAGATCCAATGAGGCAACATGTACTCTGCAACAACAAATATATAGAGGATAAATAAAATTTAATAACACTTATTTTTCTATTGTATTGCAATTTGTGAATATTCTAGGTTTTATCAGAGAGAATGGACACCTCAGCTAAGTAGTTTGACACAACCAATGTTTATTTTAGCTCACAATCACAGTATATAACTGGTACAAAAAAAAAAAAAGACTCATGAAATATTATAGGATGTAAATCTCTGTCTTCTTCCAGCATTCCTAAAGGGAAAATAGAGAAAAAATTAATGAGGCATAAAGGTCAATGACAGTCTAGCAATATTAGAAATGAAACATTATTTGAATAAATGATAACACGAAATTATTAAAATGCAATTGGTATCAACCTCTCTGAGCCTTATTCTTAATCTATAAAATGGGGATACTGGTACTACTTATGACATAGAGTAGTTGTTTTCTTTTTTTAAATATACTTTAAAAACCTTGAGATAGTCTAGATAGTTATTTTTGTAAAACATCCATAATAGTGATGTTGAAGCCAAAATATGCCATTTTTATTATTTGATGCTAAAACAGTTTTATCACAAGTCATTTTGCTGATAATTTCCATCTTTCATCTGTTTGTTCCCCTCATGTCACCATTAAATTGCACAAAAAACATTGCCTCATTTGGAATCCTGCCACGGTTTCTTAGGCTATTTTTCCTGGGTGTCTCTTGCTCTTTTATGAAACAATCTAGAATATGTTCTTCTATCATTCTTATGCATAAGACTTTACAAATAATTTTATTAAAATAATGGCCATTATACCCTTCTTGTTAAATAGATTTAAGTCTTTACTAGTTAGGATACTTTTTTAGGCTCTTTGGGTCTCCATATTATGATGATTGATTTCCATTTTTAATGCCATATATGACACTGGTATTGATATTTTTTTCCTTCCACTATTTATTATTTATCAGCGTCAATAACAATTTAAATAGGAGAAGCTAAAATTGTTTTGCTTGCATACCATATGACTTTCCTATTTTATTCTTTAACTTATTTTTCAATTTTTATATTGATCTAAGAAGTTATATTGATTATTGAAAGACATCTGATTCACAAACAACTTCAACTTCAGTTGTCGAAATGTAATCAATTTCATTTTTTTTTTCCTGTGATACAATGGCTAGGATTTTCTAATTAATTTTCTTAAAGAAAATATGAGAAGAAGAGGATGTAGATTCTAGGCAGTTCACAAATTTTTGGTTTCTCAAATTTTGTAGCATTCAATGGTATTTTCAAATATATTTTTTCCATCATTACTAATGGTTTCTTTGACACCAAAGTTATCAAGAATGCAAATAAACATTAATTTAATTTGTTTTAATTTCTAAAATTCTCATCACCATTTCTCTATCACCTTCTGCATCAGATGCTGCCAAATAAATTATTTTCATGGTGGTGTTTTATGCAAATACTTATGAAGATTACAATATGAGATAATTATCTATCCCTGGAAATGATTTCGTTTGGCATTAATGACAACTTTTTGACTCAACTTTCCAAGGATAATTTTTACTTCTGAAATAGCCATTTTCCCTAGTGGCTTCTGGCCAGACTCATAATAAATTTAACTCTGTCAATTTCTTAATTTGCCTTTCCATCTTTTGTCTTGTGTGTTTATATTGAGAAAGTCTATATTGATGTAATTCAGGTGACATAATATGTTTATTGTAAAAACAATGAGTGCCATAAAGTAAGGGAATGTTTACTGATGATTTAAAAGTCTACTTTAATCACTTTCTGCCTCATTTTCTGCTATCCTACCATTGCAAATATCAATACAGAAAGCAAAATGTCTGCATAGGCTTTCTGCATCTTTTATATTTGCTTTCTTTTTTTTGTTTTTCATGGCCAATTAATTCATCACCAAGCCTAATGTTTTTTGATGGTAGAAAACTCCAGATTATTTGTTACTTTGGCTTAGTCTTTGAGAAAACAGGACCAGTTATACCTGCAAAAGGCATCAAAATAAACCCTTATGGGAAAAAAAGTGTTGTGATACATGCTGGTCCTTTTTTTTTCTAGGAGAGGATTGGAACCATTAAAAGATCTGCATAAGGTCCTAAATACAGTGTGTATTAAGATGTTCCATCATTATAATAAACAACTTTAGCAAATGCATCTTCCCTCTCTTTTATGCCTCACTTGGTAATTATAATAAGAAGGTCATTAAATAAAATCGCATCTAATGTTAAATATTTATAGTTATTTTTATTATTTTAGCATATGGGAGACATTACATTAGAAAAGTCTTTAAGGCCATCTTTTGCTCTAATTAAATTTATTTTTATTTAACCACAACACATAAAATATTGCATTTAGTTCACTATTATGAACTAATATGATTTTCTATAGAATATCATTTGAAAAACTCTTCCACTTCTCTTCTAATATTTCTAAAACATGGCTTCAAAGTGGGTATAGAATAAATACTACACATGGGATTTACTAATTATTAAGATTTTCTTAATTATCTTTTTTTATATAAAGACTATTTGTATTTTTTTCACGATTTGATATTTTGTCTTTTTTCAGATATTTTGAGAATCAGTATCCCAACATCCTTAAAATTTATTTGGCTAGAGCATTTATCTGTTTTTTGTATAGTTAATCTAGTCTTTGTGTCATCTGGTCTAGACTTTACTGTAATTGTTAATCTCTGTTACATCTCGGGGTCTGTAGGAGTCTTTATGTTTGATTTAGTGTCCTGTTTCTATCTATTGATCTGAACTAATGTTGTCCTTGACCACTATATCGGCCAAAAGTTCAACTATTAGTTGAAGAAATTTCTATGATCATCCAGTCCTGGCAATTGACTTTTGCTGATTGTATTTTTTGACCTGTTTATCAATTTAGGCTCATCTAAAGTTTATTTACACACCATATCTTCTTCTAATTATTGCATTTTTAATTTGGTTTTGACTTTTAGTTTGTGCTCTTCCAATTAGATGAACTGGTGGTTCCAAAATTATTTTGGAATTAACTTCCACAATGATTAGGACAAGTAACTATTTCCTGTCTCTGACAATGTAATACATTTTATTTTATATATATATTTTTTATGTTTATCATGTTCAATGTTTTCTCTTTTTAAAGAAAATGTTCATAACATATAGTGTTTAGATTACTGTGTAGAAGCATCTGATTTGTTCCTTACTCCTGCAATGTTTTCCAAAATACTTTTTATTGACCATGCCATATTACCTTTTGGGCTTAAATCACAATGTTTGAAAGAATATTTCAGATCATTTGGGATCTTACTGAGTTTTTCATCAGGTTTTTATGACTTCATATCATTTGCCAGAGTTGCTTGCTTGTAACTTAGAATTTTATTCATGGTAGTCTTTTTTTGTAAATGCTTACAAAATTTCAAGTCAAGATGACTGTGTCCCATAAAATAATTTTTCTTGCTACTTTTGGATGCATGATAAAAACAAATCTTGCTTTTTTTCCCAAGTAGAACTGCATACCATTCTTCTACACCATAATTTATTTTAGTTTTATTTTTATTACACTGAGGATATCAGTTTTAATATAACTCAGTTCCCTTTAATACTACATCCCCTCATTGGAAACTGAACAAAGAGCTCACATTTATTGTATTAATAAATAGCTTAAAATGTAGAGTCGGACTAAAAATAGTTATTATTATTGTGACTGTTGTGACTGTTACCACTGCTATTTATTTTTCCTTTTGAAATAAATTCCTAAAGAGTCTTAATTATGGGGAAGAGGAAACTTTGTTAGTTCTGCCACCAGTCCCAGTATGAATCTAGAATCAATCAGCTTCTTGGAAATACTTCCAGACAATCTTTACCTAGGCATCTATCTATAAAGTTATTCTTAATTCACAGGCCACTTTTGGGAGTGGGGAGAAGTCAATTTTCTACTTTAACTTCTCATTTTATCTTCTCTAAGTGGCAACTTTCACTGTCCCAGGAGATTTTGTAGTATTTCTTCTACTTTTTATTCACTCAAAGCAAACAATGTTCCCATAACAGGAAAAACCCTTTTTGGCATGAGCTGGCCAAAGAGCATCCTTGGACCTTTTGGATTGATATTTTCACTTTGTTCAAAACTGCCTTTATTACTCTAAATATTGCTAATTAATTACATGCAGGTCACAGGGGGTGAACCTTGTTTTTTACAGACGTCACTTCCCAGTACTTACTAAAGGTGGAGGAGATATGCTCTTTGACAGTAACCTGACTTTCCATCCAGAGCTGATCCTCACTGGGGTGCGTTCAGCCTGAACAGAAACAACAGCTCATGTCACTGGCTGGACTTTGATAAACCGGGGGGAAATTAAAATGCAAATTGAATCTGCAAATGGAACAAAAAAAATGAGGGGAAGAAAAATTAAGTTCTTAGAACAAAAACACGGCACTTTCCTGATAAGCCAAGGAGGCCAGCTTAATCAAATTTTCAGCTGACACAGGTAGTAATGACCCTCGTGACTCATGTCTTTGTTGCATTTTGCTGAGACAGAGCTGGAGAAAGTAGGAGAAGGTGTTGAGACTATATCAAGAATTATCTTTCTTTCATATTGTTGTCCATGAGAACTGCCTTTTAATATCAGCCAGCTCTTTTTGTGAGTTTAATTTTCTTTGGCTTTGTTCCCATGCCAAAGACCATCATTTTATGTTTAGCTGTCTGATGTTTATAGCAATCTATGCATCTGAAAACATGAGTTTAAGCCCTATGGGAGGGGAATGGTGGGAAAATTACCACTTGCAGCAAGTCTACAGAGAGACTTCTTGTAACCTACAAACTTGGAAAGAAAATTAGGCTCCTAATCATAGGTACAGATAGTGCTTTCCCCGAGAGAAAAAAGCTAGTGGGAGTACACCCTCAGAATATACTAGTCCTTGCCATGTGTATGTCTATCTTCCTAGTTTTGGGGTTGCATATGGGTAGAGTATGATAGCCTAAGCAAGAAAGGCCTGGGTGCATGTTGTGCCTATGACATTTAAAACTGTTTATTATGGACAAGTCATTTATCTTCATCTATAAAATGAACATAACTCTTTCTTCAAAAGTTGTAATAGTCCAAAGTGATATTTTTGAAAAAAATGTTTTACTCATTCTAGTAAGATAAGCTCAGTTGACCGACTTGAGGAGAGAGAATTTTTTTTTTCTTTGTCTTCAAATTAACTACTCCAGTGCTTACATAGAGTAGGCCAAGAATAAAATAAATCCTTGTAAATCTAAAGTAATTAATGTCATTCAATTCAATTAACAGCCATTTATTCAGTGCCTACTAGGTGCCAGGTACTGAAAGGAGAGCCTGAGTGTATGATTTAATTGGCATAACAAGACTCTTTTTACTAATGTAAATCAGCAGCTTCACATTATATTATAATCCCAGAATGTCACCTGGGGATGCTAAGAGGTTAAGTGATTTGCTCAGTTTCAGAGAACCACTCTGTGTCAGAGATTAGCAGTGGTGGAACTTGCTCCTTCATCCTTCTGACCTCACTCCAGCTCTTTATCCACTATGCCATGTGCTGCCTTTCAGTTTCTAAGAGCACAAAGACAAAAACTGAATAACTTCTGCCCTCAGGGTACTTAGATTCTTTGAGGGAATACAAACACACAGCATAGATACAGATAAAGAAATATAAAATACAAGTAAAGTAAATGCAAAGTAATTTCAAGTCAGAAAAGTACTGATAATTAAGAATAATCAAGAAAGATAAGGTAGAAGATGGCACTTGAGTTGAGATTAAAATGGAGCTAGAGAGAAGAGTGAGAACATTCTGGATATAGAAGATAAACTATGAAAAGACAGGGGTGGCAGATGAAATTCTGGTATGAGAAACATCCAAGAAGATAGCTATTTTGTACAGAATATCATAAATCCAAAGGGTCGAATTACTTGTAGCAAAATTAGGTATATAAATCACCAATGAGGCTAAAGACATAGAATACTGGATCTAAAATTAGAAGCTCATTTATAGGCTATCTAATCCAATCCCTTCTTTTAATAGATGAATAATCTGAAACACAGAGAGGTTAAGTGACTTGCCCATAAGCAACCCAGGTCTTTTGAACCTGAAGTTTTGTTATTTACTCACTATTCCATGCAGAATTGACAGTAATCTCTGTAAGAGGTAAACTTTAAGATCTCTTGTACTATGATTTCAACTGGGATTAACTATTATGAGGAATTGCAGAAAAAACCAATTTATTATTTTTTTCCAGTCACTTGGTTTCTTTTCAGAATGAAAGATTAACTACCTGATTAAACTGAGTTTTAGTTAGATTAGGGAGACCAAAGGTTTTGTTGTTTGCTTTTTGTCTGTTTGTTTGTTTGGTTATATATTCTTTACCTGAAAGAATGAGTTTGGTTCTTTGATTTCATTTGTGTACACAATACCTTAATCACGACACCATATTTATATCTGTAAAGATTAACTGAATCTCTGTACTATCCTTATATCACTAAGAAAATTTTAGAAAAAATATTTCTCCTTAAAAAGCTGTCAAGTATGTATCCAACCAGCAAGTCCCTATCTGACTTTATCACAGAAATAAATCAAACAGAATGAGCCTAAAAGTTCTATTACTGCCCTGCTGAGTGACTGATGACCACATCTCACTTTTACCAAATAAATAGATTCTAAAATAGTAGAAATCTAAAATTGGGAGACAAATAAAGCTAAGGAGTTGGATAAGAATAAGAAATTGGCACTGAATTTATTTTTTTCACAATGTTGCTGAGAGAGATGCATTTTGCAAACCTTCAAAAAATACAATAATAAATTGTTGACATACAGTTTTTAATTAATCACAAAGCACTGTGCATATCTTTTTTTTCAAGTTAACTTATCTTTTTTTTTTCATTTTAACTTAAAATTGTTTAGCAACAATCTTATGAGGTAGATATTAAAGGTATTATTTCCCATTTTCAGGATGAAGAAACTGAGACTCAGAGAGATTAAATGTATTTGCCCATATGATTAGGGAGAAACTAAATTTGAACTTGTCTTCATGAAACTGGTACTTTGTCCACTAAGCTGTACTGCTGTGTGTTATATTTTCTTTATTTTTTTTTTTTTTTGGACGATGATCTTGATAACAATGATGAATATTTAGAGCCCAAGTAACCATTTAAAATAATTCAATAGAAGAATTCTTGCATTGAGTGAGAAATTATATTAACTTTCAACTTTAAGTTTTTTGATTGAAGAAAATAAGAGAAAGAATAACTCAATATAAAAAAGAAACAGCATATAGAATTACCTTTGAGCAAATAGGCACTAAAATTTAATGGTTTCATTAAGCTCCTAATTTTTTTTTCACATTATTTCTTTAGATAAAGACAAATTTCTCTCAATATCTCAAGATTTTTTTTTAAAGAAACTCATTTTATGATGAAGATGATGGGGGAAAATGACTACAACTTATAGTAATCAACCATCAAATTATATGCAATATAATATGTGCATAATTTAATAGGGGGCATTCATAACACTTACGAATATTTGGATTTCCTTTGAATGCTGTTCTTCTTCTGCAGTTCTGGTTAGTTCAGCTAAATCATGCATTGATGAGATCTGTTCACACCCTTAAAGAGCTGGACAAGCCCGAAATTACTCTGAAATAGGGCCGAGATATAAAGATAATTTGAAACTAATCTTATACTTGAGAGGAAAAAAAAGAAAAGACTACAAAGAGATCATAAAGAAGGAAAAAATGATTACCTTTGAATCCTTGAGAATAGATAATTAAAAATGTTTCCAAGTTCCACTGTACGACAGAAGATCTGCAAAGTTGAGTAATGTCTTTAGTAGGCAGAAACAAAATAGAGACAACATTGCTTCGTTATTGAGAAGATATTCCCATAGACGTTAGAAGAAAAATGTCACAAGAATAAATGGCTCTTTAAAAAAAAAAGCACACTGGTTTAAAAGTGATATGATTGTCATGGATTAAAAGTCATTAAGCTCTGATTGCTTCTTTTTAGAGAAAATGTATGCAACAATTATAAAATTATACAATTAGATATTAGTAGAGAATGTAGCCATTTAAATGTGAGGGTGACACCATTCTGCAGTTGAAAATATATCGTGCTATGCAATTTAGAAGAAAAATATTATAAATTTTATACTATTCCCTGTGAGCATTCAATCCATTTGATACCTGTTTAAAGGGCATGAATAAATCACAATCTTATTATATTTGCCTAGGCAGTCTACATTATGCTTAAATTATATTTCATTGATTTTCTAATACCAAATATCATATCAGGAAAAAAGCACCAAAATAGATTTTTTTTTAAAGTCTGATAATATGATTGCCTTTTACAAATTAATTTTATAATACACTATAGATGATGGAGTAGTTTTTTCCCCTTCTTTTTATAAAAT
Source organism: Sarcophilus harrisii (assembly GCF_902635505.1). Taxonomy (NCBI): domain Eukaryota; kingdom Metazoa; phylum Chordata; class Mammalia; order Dasyuromorphia; family Dasyuridae; genus Sarcophilus; species Sarcophilus harrisii. Next base: position 47,488,199 of record NC_045426.1, on the reverse strand, counting down.
GGTTTAAGTGGCTGTTAATCTCAATCATTCAAGGTAATATCCATATCGATGCGATGAGAAATCAATTTAAGTATTGAATGGCCTTAAACTCTTAGATTTGAACTATAATTTGAATGCTCATTCCAGCCAAAAGAGACAAAGTATCAGTGGACAAGTCACAAAATTTCCTTGGGCCTTCAATTTTTCAACTACAAAATGAAGAACTTGATATAAATAGCCTCTGAGCCCTCTTCCACATCTAGATATGTAATTTAATAATGCTTAGTGAAGAAAGTGATTAGGTGAGGGCAATTCTCACATTATTTTATAAAATATATAGGAAAATTTATTCTCTTAACCTAGAAGATACAGGCTTTTTAAGCAGACTTTTAGGTACTTTTCACTATTTACACAAGGTAGTTTTTTTTAAAAAAGACTAGTGGTAAGAAATATTCACTGAGAAAAAGTTTAACTCACTGAGTAAAAATATACTGAAATAAGCTGAATTTAATTTTGATGCATTATGGGATATTGGAAAGTATGATAGAAGAATTGGTAGATAACTATATACATTTTATATAAAAAGGAATCAGCAATGAAATCAACATTTAACTTTATTCATGATCAAAGTGTTTATATTTGACGATTTTCAATTGGAATGAGATTATTTCATTGGTATAGAGAACTTTTAGATGAAAAAATTCCTTCTACTACTATAGTGTAAAGGGCTAAAATTCTTGAGTCGATGCACTAAGATTGGACAATCGAGCACTTAAGGCTAATGACTGATTGGACAATACTCTATAAGCATATTCTTGGAAAATGGCCCTTCTCACTATCCTGTGCTGGCTTGATAATTGGTGTATACAGAGAATTGTAGGAGGGACTAGGGGGTGAAGTAAGACTAGCCAGGGTCACTTTGGCGGTAGACGAGGAAGAAGGAGGTTGTGGAGATTCTGCATCCATCCAATTCACTTCTACCTTTAAAGACCAAGAATAAAGACCAGGACTTTTGCTTATCCTGACTCCGGATGATTCTAAGGTATCCAGGGTACTAATGTGGGCATCACATTACATGACATGCTTTTGAAATTATAAGTTTAAGAGATATTCCTAGCACATTAGGAAGGTTATATGTCTTCTCCAGGGTTAAAAGGCCAGTGTTAATCAGAGACATGATTTGCATACAGGTTTTCCTAACTCTGAGATTGGCTCTTTACATATGATGTCAAGATATTGCTTATGATTAATATTGTGGAATGTATTCACTATATGGAATTTGTTCTAAGTAGAAAATGAGCTTCCTTGGATAATTAACTGATCTGTCTAAAAATGGAAATTTGTTTGACAATCTACAAATGACCTAGAACAGGCTACATTCTCATTTATAATGTTTTTAAAATGATGTATGCATATAAGACAGTGTGATAGTTAATTCAAATTACCATGATTTTAATGGTATCATATTGTCTTTCCATGAAAACCAAAGCTTTTCTTTACCTTGCATAGCTAGTCTTTGTGACTTAAGCCCTTAAAATCAATGAAAACATGAAGATATAGTAAGTTAACTAGAATTTTAATTTCAAATCAGATTAAATCTATCATTTTTGCCTTTCACAAATCATCATCCTAATCTTTAGTCATCCCACTTTTTGGTCACTCTTTGGGCACTGGCCTTCTCTAAATGGAGCAAGTCTGGTCTTGAGCAACAGAAATACATTCTGTCACTGAACTTATATTCAGACCTTTCATACATGAAAGTAATATTTTTCAAGCACCTGTTTTTGAACTTAACAATGGAGGTGTCAAAGTTCTACAAAATCATCTTAGGAAACTTTTTATGAAAGGAGATGCCAGAAACAGTTTAGTTTGTATCTAAAAGGCACAATTTAATATTTCTTTCTTAATGATTGATATAAAGTATTTTAGTCTTTTACCCTTAAGATAAAAAAAAAAGAAACATCAACTAGCAGTAGAGCTAAAGAGAATTTTTAATGGCTTAAGATTAAATTTATCATTTTTACACAAGAAAAAAATTCCTTCTCATTTATTTTCAGACAGTTGAGTAAGAAGACGATTAAAGTGATGAACGCCAGTGTTTTGACAAGCGTTCATTCTGCAAAAAAACTTTAAATCTCTCTGGACTTCCTCAGTGGGGATGGGGAGGTTGGAAAAGCAATGTCCTATTTAAAAACTGGGGCAGATCATTATGATCTGAAAAAAGGAAATAACTTATGAGAGCAATAAAACAGAAATTAAAGGTAGCATGCATATGACATCAATAAGAAACACTTCCTTTTTGTCAGAATTATTTTCATATTACATGGAATTAAATGAAAAATATGAGTGACATGTATTTGAATATAGAATAACATGGAACAATGATGGGAACTAGAATAGGTACTGCCATTGATGGCTTCCATAGAGTCTGGATATGAGAGTCTTTTGACCAATAAAATTATACATTATTTTCCTCCTCTTTCTTTTTTTTCTAATTTTTGTAGCATTTGCTTTGATATCTTCAATCCATTCTTCAATTGTGATAATTGATGTTAGAGTAAAATTAAATGGATCCTTTCCTGGGAATTGCAAAAAAAGATTTTATAATGTGTTTTTCCCTTCCACTCAATATTTCACACAGATTGGGAAGTCCTGATTACTGTTGATAAACGAATCATTTTTATTCCTTTCTAATTTTGCTATGATTGAAATAAAAAGCAAATATTTCTAAATCTTTTGTAGAGAGATTTCCATAATTGTAGAGAAATCATGTACAAGATCATTGATTAACCATTGAATTTAATGGCAATCTATTCAAATATTAAATTCACATGTTTCATGTTATTCTTAAAAAAATTTTTTTTTTCATTATTTAGATAGCTTATTTAACCATTCCTCTGGTGCCCTCATTTACCTCATCTTGAAGACCATTTTTAGATCACAGCAATCTTCCCACCTTCTTTCCTGAAAATAGCTTAAATGTTGGTTTTATGTTTTCCTAAGCCATGAATTTTTATCAGAAAGTAAGAATGAAAAAAAAAAATCATCATCATTGCAATTTACAGAAGTAGGAAAATTACTGTGCCTTTCTTAAGCTACCAAAAAACACTCAGGCCTTAAAATTCCAAACTATTATGAACTTCTCTTATACAGAAAAACAAAATTGTAGATTTTTTCTAGGTTGACTTTTAATTACAAAGCATATCCCTTTGTCACTAGAGGATTGCATTTTTTTTGACACAGGTCACACAAGTACATTTTGAACAAAAAAGCTACAAATGGTAGGAAACATTTGGTTCATTTACATGTGTAGACACTGTTCTCAATGACCTGTTTATTGGTTCATTCAGTTACAGTGATGAACAAAACAATATTTATCTTTCTATTCTTTGGTGGGAGTGGAGAGTGGCCAAGTGATTGTACATATATACTTGGGTGGTCATAGCAGGCACTAACAAAGAATTTTAATAACAGAAGGGCAGCAAAGATAACATTTGGAAACATGGTGCATGAAGTCACAATTACAAATACTTCTTTTAAAATAAAAGATTAGGTCTACCTGTCTTGCCCTTGCTAGCAGTCCACAGGTTTAACATCCCTACTAAGCAGCATGGGAGTTTTTGCCTCTTCTGTTTCCCATCAGATCTAGATTGTTCCTTCTCAGCCAACCCGGTGCCCCATCCCAGGGATTGACCATATCAGTACCAAGTACATACACCTGATCAGCTCAGTCCTCTGTGGCACAGATCTACCAAGCTCAAGAGAGTCATCAGATCTTGACTCCCCAGCAGCCAAAATTAAAAGCAAGCAATACCATGCCCAGCCACAAACACTTTCATTAATAACTATATGCAGCTTCCAGGTAACATATCTTATATGAGGTGAAAATGCCACAGCTATTTATTATAAAACAGTATTAAAAAAGAAAACAAAAACATAAGAGTAAATAAAAATTAGTGTTTTTTTCCTTACCTTTGGGAAAGCAGGCAAAAGCTATACTGTAGGTGGAATAGTGTACCAAGTAACAGATTTTTGTACGCTTTTTCTTACTGGTGGTATAGAGTCTACGGGAAAGTAAATATATTGGGCTGTCAAAAATAATTAGTGTACAAAGCACTTTTTTATGAGTTGGAGAAGAGGCTGCGATAGAGACCATACAACTGATTCCCACTGTTTCAGTGGACTGCATTAGCCACATGGAATAATTAAACTGTGAATTAGAAATGGACAAACCAGTTTCTTAAAATTCAGGTACCTCTGAACATGGATCCTAATTGTTTGTATTTGAATAATAGTTAACTTAGTGCAGGAATAAAGGGTAAAAAATTTAGACATAGAAGATAAATTAAGTCATTTGATGCAGCCCCCATATTGTACAGATGTGGGAACTGATTGAAGCCCAGGAAGGTTAAGTATCATAACTAAAATTGATAGATAGTAGGCATCAGAGGTAGGATTTGAATCCAGACCCTCTGACTCCAGTATTAGTGCTCTTTCCACTGTCCTATCCACCTTTGTAGGGAGGGTTTCCTTGGTCAAGTTAACTCTTTAACCAGCTCAGGAAGGACTGTCCCTTTTCTCTTGTTATTCTTTTTCCTTGACCTTGTCCTACAGGCTATCTTGTTTGATTTGTCCAGCAGAATGAAACAGGTAACACCATGTTGGCAATGTTTGAGATTGGAACAAATGAAGAAACGCAATGATGACAACACAAGTCAGCACAGCCTTCCCTGATTCCCTGATCCCATCTTCTTCCTTTTCCTTGCACTTTCCACAGCAACCTGATAGGACTTTCTGACAGTGGGCACACTAAAATATAAATAAAACCACCTAGCATTTTGAGACTAACAAAAATGTTTTGCTTTTTGTCTCTTTCTTTGAGATCCCATGTTCATACCATTTCCAACAGCTTTTGCCCTAGTGGCTACATCAACAGGAAGCATATGTAATATCTTGACTTAAAAAAATCGACAAACATTGCATCTTTCTTCCAAATTTGATTCCTTTTGCCCCACACAAATCTATTCGCAGCAATACTCAGAAAATAAAATACACTTGGTTTTCATCTTGCTCCCAAGACTTATGCTAACATTCTGCTCATACATTTCCCAGCATTAGAAGCCAGGAAGAGAAAATACATTAGGTTTGTCTACCTCTAGAAAGGGCCATTGTAACTTTGTCACTTTCAAGTCAACACATTCCTCTCATACTAAACACATTCCTCTCATACTAAAAAGAAGGTTGGGGAAGATGCCATGCCTTCTCTGTGTTGTCCCCCTGCAGAACTGTGCTCTGAGAATCAAGGACATTGAACATGGAAGGTGGCCTACAAGACTGGAAGAACATTTTGCTTCTTTCATTGATCAGCTGGGACTGACTCCAAGGCAACCACATGCTGAAACATGAAATGAGACAGACTGTTCCAGCTCCCTGGGACACATTATTCTTTCATGCTCGAGTGGGCCCTCTACCCAGTTAAAAAAAATCACATGGTATAGTCTTATACTGGCAAGCATCAGAGGAAAAAGACAGCTGTTCACCCTTCTCTTCTCATCCCTTCAGAATTCTGGTGCCATGTAGTTAACATTCTCCACCCATTTTAAAAATTACCACTTCAGTGATCAATTGAGGGCCAAGTACATCTTGCTTCCAGTTTACCTTTTTGTCATGACAATACTATACTATTCCAACATGAAGAAAATAGCTCAGTTTGTAGCCCTCTTCTTGAAAATGTCCACTTTTTCAAGGAAAAAAAATTGTTGAGAAAGAAAGATCCCAGCCAAAAGGTTTGTCACCTTGCAAATTGTTGCCAGACATGCAGGTCTGTTTCTAACAATGGGGGACTCATTCATAGGCTCTACCCAACTGAAATATATTTCTGTGGCTGAGTTACCCAAACAATTCAGCATGGCAGAATATAAGGTAGTTTCGCAAATAAATTGTACCAACTCCAACTCTTTAAATTTCCAGTGAAATCACAGACATGTACAGATCCAAGAACAAGCACTTTCTAGTCATTGAAGATGTGATGGAGATTGTTTTTTCAGGTAACCGTGAAATCCAACAGGAGAAAACAACATGATAGGAAGATGACTTGTTGAAGAAATAGACCTGGTGAAATGGATTCTGCATTTCTTAAGCCACTAAGAAACCATTTATATGTGAACATACAATTGCAGAACAGAGTTGTTAGATGAATAAAAACATGCACATACCAGATGGCAAACTTGAATGATGAACCTGAATTGTTAAAAATAAAAACATTGAAGATCGAAATACATTAAGACTGAGTGTTCCAGAGCAACAAAGGCATGAGGATGTTTCTGTTCCATGTTTTACTTAGAAGAGCAGTTCATGGATTCAGCTCTTATCTATATTCTTATAGAGCAAATAGTACAGAATACATCTCCATTTGCTCATGCTGAAGGAAAATTCTTTTTATACAGTTTAAGCTGGTAATTTAGCACCCAGCTTAATATTTCACATCATTTTTTTTTTTTTATCAAAGGAGAAGGATCCATAAGTAGACAATTGTATCAATTATTTAGATTGTTCTGACCAAACACATAACTGATGGAGAATGTCCCAATACAGTTCTCTTTTATCTTCATCAATTAAATATGCCTTTCCTTTCCCCAATACTTACATTCTATTTTCTTCTACGTCTAGGGGGTATTTTCTTTGAGTTTTAACTTTTTCTTTAAAATCATAATTATGCTACAAATTGTTGATATTTATTCCTCATCTTTACTCCCAATTAAAGACCATATGGTGATGGTAAATATTTCATTTTAGCCCATCAGAAAGATAAAAGCCTAGACCCGCATTAAGAACAAGAATCCAGAAAATGCCTAATGAACACTAAATCCAGTTTGTTACACTGGAATTCAATGTGAACATATTTCAGCATTAAGTGATTAAGATAAAACTTCCTCTTACACTACTTTACACTTTTATTTTTTTCTCTTTTGTAGCTTTTGTGAGCTGGTTCATAAGAAACCCCAAGGTTTTGAGGTACATGAATCTCCTACTGGTCTTTGGCACATCTCTAATTTCAGGATTTATGATTAATATAATTTCTCCCAAATATAAATGGAATCCTGTATAGCAGCTGTACTGTTTTTGTGCATTTTTTTAAAATTAGTTTTAAGGTATGTCTACACAGCAAAAAACAGCTGGACATCTGTTTTTTGTTTGAACTATACAATTCCGAGCAGTCATTTTGATTGCCTTTAATTTTTAAGCTTATTTTTGGCCTAAAATGATGTTGTGTTTGTAGTATTATATCAATATAACCTCATAAGAGAATTAGTCTAATAATCTTCTTGAGGGAAAGGCCTTCTGCAAATCCAAAAAAAGTGGGATCATTATCATGATCAGTATACTTTGAAAACATTTAAAAACAATGTTTAGCTTAATAAGCTAGGCCTCTACCTGAGCAGCCTTCCAGAGTAACCTTTCAACTCTGGTTACTCTTCTCTTTAAATACAAAACAAAAAGTAATAAGACATTTCACAACACACAGAATGAAGTTTTGTCACTTCAGACTTTATCTTCATTGGAAATAACATCATGAAAAAAGAACCAATTTTTATTAGAAGAGTTGACTTGCAAAATAAATAAATAGATGGACTTGAACAGGAGACAATCTCTGCATTGAAAGTTTGAAACAACTTTAAGCTCTATTCATTTATGAATATAATCTGATAGTGGCCCAAAATATAAATACAAGACTGATACAAAGAAGGTGACTGCTCCCTTAAGTTTAAAGGCAATAGAAATACCCTGTAAAACTAGTAAGCTCTCTATAACATGGTTTGAAAGTCTGTTCATCTTCATAAATTCTGATTTAACTTACTATTGGAAGGTAAGTTTCTTGAAAGTAGAAACTATCCTTGCTTCTCTTTTGATGATTAACACTTACCATAGGGTAACACTTACCATATATTCAATACTTAATTAATGCTTATTGACTGTTACTTGACTGGAAAATTTAGCTTGTCAACATGTGCTTCTTTTTTAGTTTCTTTTTAGCTCAAAGATGAATTAATTGAATTTATGATATTTGTTTTCTTTTTTCTTTTTTCAAGAAATTATTATCTAAATTATAATCAAAATCTCAGTGTTGGAATTTGATCATATACAACTTAGTATGACATTCTCTAGCATAAAAGTTGGAAAATATGTAGGTATCACCATCAACATATATGGTAGCAGGCACTTTCCTTGTGGAAGCCGATCATTTGACTGCCATGATTGCCCTAGGGTTGAAAAAGTAATATATTATCACAACTGAATAGTTGTGACACACTATCACAATAAATAGTAAGACATTATCACAACTGAAAGAAGGGAAACACTAAATTAAACAACTATTTGGTGTTGTGCCATATCAGATAACTATTTCTACCTATTTTCTATTATTTTCCCTCTTGCCCTTCCAACACATATACCATAATATTGACTGTTTGCTATTGAACCCATTGACAAAATGTTGATTTATTTCTTATTCTTTCTTTCCTTATTCCACATTTTTGCATATTTTTCTTTTCTTTCTTGCTTCTCACTTTCCTTACCCTTGAGGTATATTGATGTTAACTGCCCAAAATCATATTCCTATCATATTTATTACTCTCAATTTGAATCTTACAAATACTTAATTATTGTTAAATTGATGTCATTCCCAGGAAACAATTTTAAAGAACGGGAAAGTCAATGAAATGGGATATATTCCAAGCATTTGTAGAGGTCAGGAAGCAATAAGCCTCTTTATTTTTAAAGAAACTTAGTCTTGCTTTTAGTGCAAAAAGTATTGAGTATTTCAAGCCTATTAAGCCAGTTTGCCTCAGAGCTTCTTTAGAGAGAGCACTAACAATATTCGTGCTGCAACATAATTATTTCATGTACTAGAGAGTAATATACAGAATACTACTTTCCTATTCTGAATGATTCAACATACTTTGTAAACTTCTAGCTTATAATCCAGAAATATCATAAATAATTAAAAGAATATGAATTCTGCATTGTGATATTGGTTACAAATATTTATATAGAGCAAGGAACCAAAGTATATTTGTTCTTTGATAAAATTTGCTTTCTGATCTAACAGGTTAATGATGATCAGTATGATCATGTACTCTATGAATCAGGGCCTAGTACATTACACTCACAAATAAATCCATCCATATACAAGGACAGAAAAGTTTGCTTCTAGAGATTCAAATATTTTTATGGATTTAAATCAATTTTCCAAATGGTACATAAGACCATATATATTTTACCTACATACTTTAAATTCATTATATGTCATCTGGGGCATGAGATTACTTCTTCAGAAGTTTATTGCCTATCAATGTAAAAAACAACATGAAATTCAAGAGTAGCATGTTCCATGTGATAATGATAACAATGTCTTAGTATGTTCCCTTAGAAATAGTATCATCCAGCCTCTATCCATACTTTGTGTAGGGATTTGGGGACATGATTAATGAAAAATAACTTTTAAAAACCTCCTTCACCAATAGCTTGAGAGAAAAAGAAATATGAGCTTTGCTATTTTTAAATATATCAATCTGATGCCTAAAGCCTTGCTTTACTTTGTTCAAAAATTATGTCTTCTTTAATGGGAAGAAGCCAAGCATCATCTATATTGAACTATAAATTGTTTATGTCATTTGATCCTGATAATATTAATAAAAATAATAATTATTAGCAATAAGTTATTAAATTTACCTGACAAATATTTCATTTTATCCTGACAACAACCTGAGGAGATAAGTCCTATTATCATTTCCTGACACAGCTGAAATTGAGCTGTGAATAATTCAATTAGGGTCATATGGATAGGAGATATATGATAAAAGATTTGAACTCAGTTTATCTAATTCTAAGATCTATACTCTATCCACTGTACCACCTCTCTCTGGTAACAGCTGGTATTCTCAGCTCTGAGAAACTCATTGGAAAGAAATGGAGGGAGGAGCAAGTGAAGATGTACATATTGATTATACATAATTCAAAGGTTTTTTTTTTCCCTTCAGGCAAAAACCAAGGAAGTGGGAATTTTTTTTTCAAAGGGATGAACACCAGAAAGGGAACAGCTGGCCACATCTGAGGAAAATCAACACAGCAGTCTATACTTTGAGAAGGCAAACTGTATATAGTTGTTTTTTTTTTTTTTTTAAATCAAACAAATATTTCTTTCAGACTCAGTGAAAGAAGAGCAAAAAAAAAAAATGGAGAGAAGAAAATGAATGATACTTACTATTTGGGTCTACATTTTCACAGAGTTCTGTTTTTGCTTCTCCATTGGGCCTGTCACTGGGTTTGTGTGAGAGCCGAGAAGACATGGTAGCTGCTGTGACGACCGCCTTGAAGCTGCGTTTCCTTTTCTGGACATTTAGCTCAGGATGGAAAATGATGATGTACACTTTCGGCATGTATAGCATCCCCAGCGCCACTGATGCACTTAAGTTCATGGATATTGTAAGTGTGGTAGTTTGTATGTAGAGCTAGGAGACACAACACATAAGACACTATTAAAAATCAAATGACTGTAGAATACATCTTAGCTCTGAAGAATGACTGTGCACAAGTAGTAAACATATCATGACAATTTTAATCAAATAATGGGTCCTTACCTCAATAACTGAAGTCTTTGTACTTAACTAATATGAGAAAAAAAATATAGTCTGCTGATTCTTGTCTGTGTGTGTGTGTGTGTGTGTTTTTTTTCTGTTGCTGTCTGTCCCTCTGTCTCTGCCTCTGTCTGCCTCTGTTTCTCTCTTTTAATCAGTCTCGCACTGTCTTAAGAAATATGATGTGGTAGAATAGTCTGAAATCTAGCATGCAAATCTCTTTTCACTGCTCCTTATTTTAAATCTTCATCTTTTTAGCTGACATGAATTTCATTATTAGTTTTCTAATTCAATGAATTAATCTTTGTTAGTTGAATAAATAAATTTATATTATTACTCATTAGCATTAATATTTCTCTAATTACTTAGGCCTGCCTTTCTATAAACAGTGTCTTGTAGTTGCATTTATATAGATTTTGTAAATGTCCTAGTAGATAAACTCATAAGTATTTTCAATATTCTGCATTTGTTTTAAAAAGAATTTTTCTTGTTATGTCTTTCTATTGGGTTGTATTGATATTATTTAGACATTCATGGTTTGCATGCATTTACTCCAAGACTGCAAGACTGAAGAAGTTATTCATTGGTTAAACTACTTTTTAGCTAAGTGATTAGAGTTCTTTGAGTATACTATCTTATCATCTGCAAAATGTGATATTTTGCTTCTTTATTTATGCTTATTTCCTCAACTTATTTTTCTTGCTTAACTGGTTAACCAGCATACTTAGTACTGTCAAATAAGGAGGAAACAATAGATGTCCTTGTTTAACCCCTGATTTTATTGGAAAAGATTCTTTTCTATCTTGATTACATATAACAAACAGTAGTTCTTGGCTTTAGAAATATACTATTTAAAATGCTTTAAGGAAAGTTCTATTTATTTGTTTTGCTAAGGTTTTTAACAGAAAGGAACATTGTACTTTGTCTAATATCTACTGATATGTGTATAAATTTGCTGAATTTGTTACATGTTTAATGGATTTCATAGTTTTCTAATATTGAACCAATTTTGCATTCCTGCTATAAAAACAACTTTGTCATAGATTATGATCTTTTTCATATGCTGTCTTAGCCTCTTTGCTAATATTTTATTTAAAATTTTTGCTTCAAAATTTATTAAGAATAAATATATTTATTAGTAACTTTTATTTATATACATTATATATTTATATATATTTATAAATAAACATAATAATTTATTAGTAATTTTTGTATATTTTGAATAACTACATATATATATATATATATATATATATATATATATATATATACACACATACATACATGCAGACAGACCAATGTCTGTAGTTTTCTTTTTCTGATTTAACTCTCTATGATTTATGTGAATAATTCAATTAGGGTCATATGGATAAGGAAAGATTTAAACTCAGGTTATCTGCTTCTAAGGTTTATTCTTTATCCACTATACCACCTAGCTCTTTGGTAATTGTTGGTATTCTCATTTCAGAGAAACTCATTGGGAAGGAATAGAGGGAGGAGGCAAGTGAAGATGTGCATATTGATTATATATAATTCAAGCTTCTTCCCTTCAGGCAAAAACCAAGGAGGTAAATATATATATATATATATATATATATATATATATATATATATATATATATATATATTTAAATGTGAATACCAGAAAAGGAACAGCTGACAACTTCTGAAGAAAATCAACACAGCAATCTATACTTTTTGTTTGTTTGATTAAAAAAAAAAAACCTGCATATAGTTTGCCCTCTCAAAGTACAATTTTTGTTTATTTATTTTGAATTCTCTTTTTCATTTTTATTACTGTTTATTTAGTTTGACATTTTCTTCTTCCAATCTATTTTTTTAAATAGCTTCTTCTTTTATTTATTGACTTAATACTTTTCAAATTTTCTTTATCTTTCTTTGAGTTTTTTAGAAACTTTATTTTGTTGTTTAATTGGGTTTAAAATTTGTTTTCTAGTAGTTTATTTTTCCAATAAATTGATCTGTTATTTTATTTTTGTTAAGGAAAATATTTGAAATATATATTTTCTCTTAAGGACTATTTGGTTGCATCTCAGAAATGTTGATATGTTATCTCCTTGTCCTTATTTTTAATGAAATTATTCATCATTTTTATGATTTGTTCTTTAATTCATTAATCCTTCATGATACAATTGCCTAGTATATCATTTTAAAAACTTCTTTAGTGATAGCTAATTGGTGCAGTGGATGATCGAACACCAGCCTTAAAGTCCAGAAGACCTTAGTTCAAATCTTGCCTTAGACAACACTTTTTAGCTATGTGATCATGGGAAAGTCATTCAACCCCTATCACCTCAGCAAAAGGAAAAATAAATTATTTTGTTTGGCCATAATAAGGGCAGTATTTTATCATTTTTTTTTTTTTAGATGAAGACTTTAATTTCACCAACAAATGGAATTCTGGGTGATGATACTTTCTCTACAAATGTAGTTTGGCACCTAATTTTTAACTTATAGTCATAGACAGTTGTCTGGGACAACTGAGAAGTTAACTAAATTCACACATCCAGGATGGGTTAGGGGCAGAATTTAACTTAAGCCTTTTTGACTTGGAGGTCAATCTATAGGTATTACCTCATGCTTTAGGACAACTTTTAATTCCTTTTATTTATCATTCAATCTTCAATAAGTTAGATCCTGTACATCTTTCATAATGTCTATTTTTGTTGGAATTAAGGGAAGGAGGGGGGCAAGCCTTATGTGGTTTTATATGTGGCAAGTTTATTTTTATTCCTTCCTTTTCCCCTTCAATTTACATAGTAATAGAACATTCAAAGTAGCACATAATAAATTCTAGCAGATACTCCAATACTTAGTGCTAAAATATTTAATACTTAGAAGTTTGTAAAAAGCTATCCATACTTTTATGGCCTTAACTACCTCATTTTATGCCTTTTTTTGAGTTGGGTAAATGTATCAAATGAAATTAATTTCTTTCCAAAAGGTAAAAGACCCCAGTGAATCTTCCATGAGGGCAATCAGAATGAATTAGTGGGATGATTTCCCCAATTCCACAAGCTTCTTGTACAAATCTAATAGCAGCAGCAGCAGCAGCAGCAGCAATAGTAATAGTAACAGTAGCAGCAGAAACAATAACCAGTTCTTTACAAATAGTATCTCATTTTTGTCATAACAACAATCTTGAGAGTTAAGTACTCTATCTCCATTTCACAGCTGAAGAAAACAAAGCAAACAGAAATGACTTGTCAAAGACTGTATACCTAGTAATGGCCTGGGGTTGGATTTGAATTCAGTTCTTTCTTTTTCCAGATGCAGTTGCTTCATATAGCTATAGTAAATATAAGAACTGGAAATGCTCATTATTTTTATTTCTATTTATTGTGTGTTGAAAAAAATAGCTGTATGAATTTTCAACTTATTTTGATACTCACTTTTGCTCAGTAATCTGCAAATAATCCTTAAATATTTGGTATGTCTTTCTCCTCAATTATAAAATGAGAATGTTTCTACTTTCCAGGAATGTGAGCATTATTTCAGACTTGCAAAGCACTGAGTTGCCTTTCATAAGGACAGAGAAACATCTTCCTTAATAATTAATCATCACTAGTTTTAATTCATCATCTCTTTGAAATGATCTATCTATATCTATTTATTTATAGCTTTATAAAAACAAAATGATTTTGTTAATTGTACTTTGCTGATATCTTTCACATTGACTTCATCCATTCTATTCACATTGTTACTACCCTTTTGTCTTCCTTCCAAAGAGATGAATTGCTTCCATCCCACTGCTCAAAAGTTTCCAAATAATAAATCAAATTATTCAATGAATATTTACTAAGCACCAACTTTATGCCAGGGTCTATGTTAGACACATATGACACAGACATATTTGAATTAATTCTTATCATCAAAGAATTATTGGGAAAAAAAAATAAATATACATTTAAATATGTATATTATTAAATATATACAAAATAAACTCAGGGCAATTTGTGAGATAGGAACCAGCAACTGAGGGGATCGCCAAAGGCCTCATGAAGAAAGGAGCTCTTGAGCTAAGCCTTAAAGCAAATTCACAATTCTGAGAGAAGATGAGGATGGAGGGAGATGTTCCAGAAACAGGGGAGAGAGGGGAGGTCAGTCTGTGGAGAATGGAGATGAAACACCATGTGGAAGGGACCACAAGAAAGTCAGTTTGACTTGACTGTACAGTATGGATAGAGAATTAGTATAATAATCCTGGAGAGGTGGGTTGATGATTGGTAGATTAACTAGGGAATCAATAATAAAAAATGAAATAGACTTTGTTCTCAAGAAGTTTGTAGTTGACATTCTATGTGGTATATTCTTAGTTGACTCTTTTCTCCTTTTGCCTGAACAGTAATCTCCTGTCTGGGCACTGACATAATGCTGCCTCACTATTATTTAGCTAATAAATTAATACTTCTAAAATACAAGTTAGACCCCAGAGAAGATCAAAACTTTATATTGATTCCATTTTGACTAAAGAAATAAAATACAAATAAATGCATTTAGGGCACTCTACTCCTGAGATCCAATTTAACATTACTACCCCTTACATTCAGTGTGGTGTCACTCAGTTGGTCTTGATTTATCATGTATTACTTTTCCCTTATGGACTTCTGCCTGAGCCAAGTCTAATTAGGCACAGCCACCACTTAATACTTATAATATATTTTTATAGCACAAATAAACTTAGCTTAGTGTTTCATATATGCTATCAAATTGATCCTCACAACAATGCTATGATCTTTTAGTGTCTCAGTTTCTTTTTTTTTAAAATGAGGAAGGTGAATGGGCTTAAAAGTATTTTTCAGTTCAAAGTCTATGATTTTATGTATGGCCCCTCATTTCTTCCTGTACTTTCTCTCTTCTAAATATTACCATAGGCCATGTTCCCAGTTCATAAGACACTTGAATGGGACTGAATAGATGAAGTATTTCTCAGTATTGAGTCACATGATCCCTGTTCCCAGAACTGGGACCTTGGGGAGGTCATTTGATCTCTGGAGGGATGAACTTTGAACCTGAAGATAAAGAAAGTTGCAGGAAGTGACAGGACCTGTGGGAGGCAGCCAACATTGGTGACCATTGGTCAAGGATGGTTATGTCCTTTTAGTCTATCCAATGAAAAGGCTTGAGTCTTTTGCTTTTAAACCCTGGACAAGCCAAAAGCTGGACAGGTTCCAGGAGTACATGGAGGAATCATATGTATGGCTCCCAGGTGTATCTGGGTCTCTCCCTATAGGGATTAAATAAATGCTTTCTCTTAGCACCTGATGATGTCTCTGATTAATTAATTGGGAAGGGGGGTTTGTGTACCCAACCTGTCCCACACACACACTCTCTTCCAATATCTGCTTAATAGAATCCTGAACTTTCTTCAAGACCCAGTTCAGGTATTTATTCCTCTATGACTCTTTCCTTAAATGTCCCCAGATGAAGTCATCACTCCCTTATATTTTCTTCAGACTATTTTACAATTCTCCTTCATTCTTCTCATACTATATATACTTCATGCCGTTTTCACTTTTTCCATTTTGAAAAGGACCTTAGAAGTTATATGGTCCAAACTATACCTGAAAAAGAATTCACCTCATTTACTAGCTGGTCATTCCACCTTTGCTTGACTAATTCTAAAGAAAATGAAATCTAGTACCTCTTGAGGAAGCCAGTTCTACATATGTGTCCCTCTACTTAGTAGGAAGTCCTTCCTGATAACAGGCTTAGATTGGCCCCTTTGAATCTTCCACTCATTGCTCCTACTTGTCTTTGTTCTAGCTTCTTACAATTTTTGTAACCCCTATCTTAAATTGCTAGTTCCTGGAGGAAAGGTACTCTGTTTTTTGTTTGTTTTTTTTTTATTTGTATTCCCCTGAATACGGTGAACACAGAAGATAATAAGTGTTTGTAGGAATGAAAGTGAATAGCTTAAACATAGTAGATGAAAAGTAAACAAAAAGTTCATCATTTCATATAAAATCTCCATTCTTTCTTGTTTGTTGATTATTAAGTTCATAATTTTAATAAAGCAAATTGAACACTTACATGCTTAATTTGTATTGTATTTATTTGCTCTGGAGATTTATCATCCACAGTGGATCATAGTTTATGTGTTTAAAGGAGAATTTCTCATCTAATGTTTGCATCCCCATTGTCATCTGCCTTAAATACTAAAATAATAAATGTGGAATGAATTGAAGTGGGAAAACATGTTTAAATATCCACCGTTTTGATTTAAAATTCATCATTTGGATTTCTAATAATGTGTGCAAATCATGGTCTCTGGCTATTAGGGACTAGTTCATGGAATATACCAGTATATAGCAATGTAAAATAAAAAAGACCACATATCTTCCTTTCTAAATGCTATTTTGAGAATTCTAAATATTAAAGTAACTACATGATATCCAAGATTTCAAAGCATTATTTTAGTGAGTTCATTTGCCAAATCCATGAACTTAGCAATCACAATGATGGAGTTAACGCCAAGGATCATAGTGACCTTTGAAGAACAGGTCTTAGAGATAACCTAGTACAGTTCTTATTCAGTGTAGAGATAAACCAAGGATCAGAGGAACCTAGTACAGTTTTTATTCAGTGTAGAGATAAACCAAGGATCAGAGGAATTATATCTGGTCCAAGGTCACAGAGGTAGTAAATAGCAAAGGGGCTTAAAAACTTTGGCAAAGTTATATTAAAACTTCCAAGATCCTTCACTTTATTTAATTTATGATTTCACTATTGTGAATATTCTCTACAGAAACAAAAATCAGCCCTTGTAAACCTGAATACTTGTTTTTCATAACTTGCTGGGACCAAAGATAAAGTGACAGACTTCTGGTAACAAATCCTTAAACTTAACTAGGCTGATCCTACTCATACCATACCAATAGCCACATGGACTATTGTGGTACTGGCACATGAACATTTTCTAAAATGGTAGAATTCATCAGAATCTGCACTCTTATGGTGCAGCCAAAGCTATAACCAGCACTTTTGGTATCCAGGGCAAGCCAAATAAAAAAGTTCTTGAATCATTTTTGTAATTTCATTTCAACTACAGGAATTGAAGATAGGAGGGAGAAGACTGAGTTAATTTATCAAAAGTAGCTCTTTAAAGAAGAATATCAGTTCTTCCCATATAACCTTCCCACCCATCAGACATCATACGTTAGCCATACAAGAAAGAGGAGAGAATAGGAAAGTGTTCTTCTTTCTCACTGAATCAACTCCAAACATAATAGGCAGAGGAAAAGCAGATACCATGTGACCCAAGTTTTGAGATCTATTATAATACTAATAGTTGATACTTAAATAGCATCTTAGGGTTTATAATATTTTTTTAATATGTTAACTCACTTGATTATAACAAGATTCTTGTGGAGTTAGATTATTAACTTCCTCTTTATAAGAAATGAAAGCTTAGATAAGTTAGGAGATAAATAATGTCTAAGGAAGGATTAGAATCCAGATCTCCCTGACTAGAAGCTAGTGGTATGTCCTATCTATTCAAACTGATTAGTCCCCAAAAACCCATGTACTGAAAGATTTTTTGTTTCCTTCATATGTTAATATCATCTAGCTATGATCTTGATAAGTAATCAATGCCCCTTTTAACTATTTAAACTGATTTTCTGTTACTAATCCATAAAAAAGACTCTTTTGATGGCAGATATCTTCTGTACTTACATAAAGACCAAAATGCTGGGATGTGAAGAGCCAGAGAAGCATTCTTCATTCTCCAGCAACAAAACTAACGACATCATCCAATCTTACCTTTAGGGATTTAGCAATGACCAATTGCAGTTGATCTCTGCAGATCCTACATCATGCATTAAGTTACTACTGAACTTAGTTTGAAAAAAAAAATATCTGCTATTTTTCTTCCTTCTTGGAAAAATTACAAATATCCTAGAGGTTGTTTATATGGCATGAGAAAGCAGAAGGGACTGAGAGACTTCCTTTATTTCCCAAGCTACTAAAGAATGTATAGTAATGTAGAGTAAGATTTATCAATTTTACCTCCATAACATCTCTCATATGTGCCCTTTTTCTCCTTTGACACAAGCCATTATCTCTTCATGCTTAAAGTATCTCAGAAGTCACAAGTTTCTCCTCACTGATCTCCATTGCCCTCTTATTTGTTATAGTCATTTCCCAAAAGTTCAGGTCTCACCATATCACCTCTATGCACAATTAACTCCAGTGTTCCCTGTTACTTCAATTATCAAATAGAAAAAAAAAATGGCATTTTAAGTCCTCTATAACTTTTAATTCTTCTTCTCCTCACACCCACCTCCATTTTATCATTTGTTTTGAATACAATACTAACTTCCCTATATTCTCAATCTAGTTAAACATGTGTTGTCTTCAACTTAAGTCCATATACCAGAGTTCAAAAATAATTTGGAAATTAGTATTTTTCTATAATAATAATCTGATGGACATGATGCCGGATTCATTGTTACTCCATTATAAAATGCAGTTATTAACCGATATTCCTTTTTCTGTGTGTATCATCAGCACTTAGCGGGTGTTTAGTAAATGTTTGTCAACTGACTGAGTGGTAGGCCTGTATCAAGGGACAACAAACAGAGGCAGCAATTAGTATTATCCCTTGGAAATAGATAATTATACAATAAAATTGGACAAGATTATAATTATGGCTGCACAAAGCTAATCTGCCCAACATCATTTAAATTGTTACCCAATCTTTGTAATTAAACCTCACCATAAAGTTCCAAAACTCTGCTATAGCATTCAATAGCTCATTTATGAAACTGTTCTATGAAACTTTCTGGCATTGCCAATTTGGTATCACTGAATATTATTTTGCTTTTTTTTTCATTTGATCTTGTTTAAATTTGTGATCATTGGTGAATATGATCATTGATCACACATTTAAATATGGAAGGGGATTTAGAAGTTATTTAGACCAATTTAATTATTTTACAGAGAAGAAACTAAGACCCAGAGACTCTAAGAAGTATCATTATCATTTTCTTGCCTACTAAGGTGGGCATTCTTCCAGGCGCTGGCCTGATTCCTCTATTAATACTTTTCATTCTGTTTTTTGCATGAACTATTTCTGTCAAAAAATATTTAATTTGTGGTAGGTTAAAAGAAACCATCCTAAGTATCAAAAGCAACAAAAATACTTATTTTAAGTGGTACCTTCATTAACTTTCTTCTGCTTCTGTTTCAGTTTCAAGGATTCAATTATTATTTTTATGCAGATAACTCACAAAATTTTATTTCACAAAACCAAATTTATGCTTTCTTTACATTTTCATGTTTCATTAAGGATACCACCTTAATGGTCACCAAGGTTCAAAGGCTTAGCATCATCCTTGACTCTCCCCTTTCCCTTACTGCCCCATGTCCAATACCCACCATCAATTCTATCTCCACAATCAGACTCAAATAATTTCTATTCTCACCACTCAAGTACAATCCCTTATCACTTCTCAATCAGACCATTTTAAGAGCCTTTTAATTGCCCTCCCTCTACTTTCAGATACTCCCTTTTCCAACTATATTCAACAAAGTTGCTTAGTTTATTTTTATAAAACATAGATCTATTTCACCACTGTAGTAAAGATATCCAAAGACTCCATACACACACACACACACACATAAACATATATATATATATATATATATATATATATATATATATATATATATACAATAAAATGCAAATCTCCAAATTTGATATGTAAATTTTTCAAAAAATTAGGTCCCATTTAACATTTCAATCTTATTTCCATTATTAATTCACAATCTGGTCTGATCAAACTGACTCAATGGTTATTATTGTTTATCCATACAAGACCTTTTATCACTTGCCTCCACATTTTTGCATAAGTGATTCCCTTTATCTGGAATGGATTACAAGCTCCCTTCTATCTCATATAATTCCCTCAATTTCTTCAAAGAACATTTTTTTTTTTCCTTTTCTCATGTGATTGTTTTTTTGACCCATGCTGAAATTAATTTGCATTTCCCTTATCAGACCCTGGGACCTCTGAGGTTACTTCCAGCTCCCAGATCTAAATTTATCATTGCATAGTCATAGGATTTGTCTGCTAAATTCTCAATATGGTCATGATCCTATTCTACTTGTTTGAGAATCAATATGAATTGAGGGGAAAACAGATCCTCTCTCTTCATTCCTTTTCTTATGGAGATTTAAAGCTGAGATCATCTATTACAACTCCTAAACTAAGGGCAAGAGAGAATAAATCATATGGTATTTATCTGTATTTCTCTATTCCATCAGGAGAAAATAAAGTCCTTGAAGGTAGATCTGTTTTGTTTTTGTATTTATATCTCCACTGCCTGGAATACTGTTTTAAAGGCACATGGAAGATATTAAACATGTTAATTGATTTGCCCAAAATTTCAGAGTTAATAAGTGATAGAATTTTAACCTAAATCTAACTGCTGATCCTAGACTCTTCCCACTGTCCTCAAATACTGGCAACACAGATGGCAACATCTATGGCAACATAGATTCACCAAATATTATCTTTAATGCAATCAATTTCAACCTTAGGTAGGAGATGATGTTCATATTTTACTCCAGAATGAAAAAGGTACTAAAATTATCTGGTCACTGTAAGACTCATTGGTCAAGAAGTGTACCTCTTTAGAAACACTTAAAATTTTTGTCCTAAATTCTTGAAATCAGAGGTTCTGCTAAACACACACACACACACACACACACACAAATCTGTTCTGAGCAGGAATGCAGTTTCCCAGCAGATATGAATTTGAATTTGCATGTGCCTGATAAAAGGAGCTGCTTGCCAGCTGCTGAATATATAATAAACAGTGAAAGTAACAGATAAAGACAAAAGCCCATTGAATTGATGAATTCCTTCACAAGTGTCTCAGAACACATTTTTAAAAGCTCATCTCAGCCTCTCAGCACACTTTCAAGTTAAAACTACTCTGCTGGTATACAGGACTCATTGGGGATAAAAAAAAATGGGGGGTGGTGACACAAAATCCTGCATTATCATGAGGCCATTCAAGGGCCATTCAAGGTCTTTGAAAATGCTCTGTACTCCCCTTATTCTGTAGACTCCTCCTTTGAAAATAAGGGTTTCTATGTCACAATGTAATAGTCAACTTGGAAAAGAAGGAATAAGGTGTCAAAGAGAATTTGTATTTGATTTTTTTTTTTTTAGCTAGCAAAGGTAAATCAGAGTAGAAGTTCCTATTTATTACAGTTCCTTTTAAAAGAGAGAGAGAAGAGGAGAGAAGAGCAGACACAATTCAACTCTTTTTAGCCTTAAAGCATGATTAGGAAATAGACTCTATGATATTCCCTATTTCTTCAACCCCAAAGAGAATAATCATGGGTCATGTGTGACATGTAATTTTATTTTTTTAATAGAAAGTTTTTTTTTTTAATTTGACATTTTTTTCAATATTCCTTAAATCTATTGTAGCATTGGAAGTATTTCATTTAGATCTATGGGAGTATGAGGCTAGCTAGAATTGGTAATCATTGTTCTAATTTAAGGTTTCTTGACTAATTTTTTTTTTTTTTGTCATGTATCTCTTTGCCATAGTAAAAACTATGGATTTGTTCTCAAAATACACAGATACACACACATTTGGTGCATAAAATAAAATACATAAGATTTCAGAGGAAAACACTTATTTTAAAGTATAGTTATCAAAAATAGTTTTAAAAAACTTATTTATGACTTCCACTTAATTTAATTCACGTTTGTTCACACTTTTCATTTGTTTGATTTTAATAAGCAGACTAGGGCTTAGGAGGTACAACATCATCAAGGTCTTAAGAAGTACAATATGTATTGTGTCTTCTCCCAGAGGAAGAAATTCTCAACTGCTAAGTCCTCAGTGGAGTCAAGATTCTACTTTACGTGCTTTGGGATGAATTTCAAAGGGAAAAAGAAAATGATCTTTTCTTCTGCTACTCTCTGGCCCCTAACATCAGCATTATTATCTTGCAGTAGGATTCCATGGGAGAAGCATTTTTTTAAGGTCATGGTTTGTTTGGAAAGAACAATTCTATGATTAATCCCTAAGGTGATCATTACCTCAAGTGAATTTCTTGAACAAAGTTCTGCCCCTGGATTGCACAGAAATTGTATAACCACCACAACATATTTCAAATGGACAGATCAAGGCCAGGTCTTCAGAGCCCAGCAAAAGAAGGATATCATATTATTTTCTGGAACAGTTTAGGCAAACAGTCAGATTCATCCTTCAGCTCAAAAGTAATGTTTGCTTGGATTTTTGACATAGACTTGAATTTGGTTTAACAACAAAGGTACAAACAAAGGGTGGAAGTGATGGTTCTATACAAGCATTTGTTTATAGAAAATGGCAAATAAGATTAATGAGTCAACAATGAACCATGACAGTAAAAACTGAATTTGATTTAAGAGTTTATTAAAATGGTAGCATCCATAAGGGAAATGCTAGTCCCACCACATTCTCCTATGGAGATAATAATGGACTACTATGAAGTTCTAAGACCAAATCTTAGGAATGACATTGATAAGTTAACACATATTCAGAGAAAGCCAGTCAGGAAATTGGAAATTAGTCTGGAGACCATGGATGAATTGGGGAAACAGAACATGCTAAATCTGAAGAAGAGAAAATTTAGAAGAGTTATGATTTTATACTCAGATATCTGAAAGGCTGTCATTTGAAAGAAGCTATCATATGAATGACAGGTTTTCAAGGCCTTTTAATTAGAATTGCAGATGGAAAGAAGGTACATTTTGAACTGATGTCAGGAAAAAATAAATTGTAACAAGCTACACAAAATAAAATGTGATGCTTTGAGACATGGTGGTTTATCTTCAATATCAATTGACAAACCAAGAATTTATTAAGCAAGTACTTTGTGATAAATACTGTGCTGGGAATTTAGAGTGCAAAGACAAAAGTCTCTGACCTCATGAAATATAAAATATATGGTCTATATTGGGGTGTACAGCATTTTCACAGATAAATAAATTTAAAATAAATACAAAATAAATTTGCAGGGCACTAACAATTGGTAAAATGAATGTAGATTTTTTTGAAGGATATAGCACATGGGATAAGCTTTGAATTAGAGCAAAGGGTTTCAAGATGGAGAAATGAAAAGGAAAAACAATTCTAGATATGTGGTACAGATTGTGCAAAGACAAAGAAGAGGATGGAATATCATGTATGGGGAAGAGCTTTTAGGTTATTTGTCTGAAACAATGTATAAACAATGTATAATCATCTTGAACAGACAAATAAGAGCCAGATTATAAAATACTTTAAATGACAAATAGAGGTATCTCTATTTTATCCTGAGGCAATAAGAAGCCATTAAAGTTTCCTTTGTAGAATGTTAACATGGTGAAACCTGTTCTTTAGGAATATTATCATGGAAACTATGTGGAAAAAAAGGACTGGAGACAGAAGAGTATGAGTGCAGAGAAGTTGATTAAAAAGTCAGTTCAATATTCTCAGTAAGGATTTGAAATAGTTTGGCTAAGGCATGAGTAGGAAAACGGGGATACATGTATCATATTTGTGGATATAGACTCAATAAGACTTAGCAACTGATAAGATATATGGGATAAGTGAGTTGAAGGGGACAAACAAGCTGTGAACCAGAGTGAATGGAAGAATAATGACATTGACAGAAATAGGGAAATTAGGAAGATAGGTAAATTGGGATAGAAAAAGAAAATGAGTTTCATTTGAGGACATTGGTTATGAGATTAAAAAAAAAAATGGAAATCCTTAGTAGGGAGAGAGATGAATTCCAGATACGTAGATGAAAGCCTCCTGCCTGTGATTATTAAATCTATGGAAACTTTTTCGCCAAGAAAAAGAGAGTGGGCATTTTGTAGAACAATTTGGAACTATGACCAAAGGGCTATAAAACTGTGTATACCCTTTGAACCAGCAGTGTCTTCACTGAGTCTGTATCCTAAAGAGATCACAAAAAAAGGGAAAAGGATCCACCTATGTAAGAATATTTGGAGAGACCCTTTTTGTAGTGACAAGAAATTAGAAATATGAATGGATGTCCATCAGTTGGAGAATGGATGAATAACTTATGGTATGACAAATATAATGCAATATCACTGTTCTATAAGAAACGATCAGCAGAATGATTTCATAAAAGCCTAGAAAGACATATGAATTAATGCTAAATTAAGTGAGCAAAAGCAAGACAACACTACACACAGCAACAACAAGATTAAGTGATAATCAACTATGATGGACTTGACTCTTTTCAAAAATGATATGATTGAAAGAAATTTCAATAGAATTGTGATAGAAAGTGACGATCACATGCAGAGAAAGAATTATGAAGACTAAATATGGATCAAAGCATAATATTTTCATCTTTTGTTGTTTTTGTTGTTTGTTTTTTTTCTCTCATTTTTTTCTCACTTGATCTGTTTTGTGTGTGTGTGTGTGTGTGTGTGTGTGTGCATGCGTTTATGTGCAGCATGATGAATATAGAAATATGTTTAGAAGAATTGCACCTGTTTAACCTATATCATATTGCCTGCTCTTTTTAGGAAGAGTGAGGGAAAGAGGGAGTAAAATTTGGAACATAAGATGTTACAAAGGTGAATACTGAAAACTATCTTTGCATGTATTTGGAAAAATAAAATACTATTAAAATTTTAAAAAAGAAAAAAAATCTAACAAGAAAAAATAACGGTTCTCAAGGGCAGAAAGGAAAAGAAGTACATCCCTAGATACATACATATCTAGGGATATGGCCTTGAATAACATATGGAAAGAGAAGATAGAATATTGTATTCTGGGAAAAGTTAGTATCCTAGTTTAACTAAAATAAAGATTATGAAAAGAAAGGAGCAAAATAAAATAACTCTGAAAAATTAAGTTAAAACCATATTGTAGTGTTAGTAAATAGTACTTATTTTAACATATTGCAGCAGAATGGATTTAGATTTTGAAAGATAGTGGAGAATTAGAAAGGCCTGGAATGCTCTGGTCTATGAGATCATGAAGAATTGGTCATGATTAAATATCTATTTTTTTTTTATTTAATAGCCTTTTATTTACAGGTTATATGCATGGATAACTTTACAGCGTTAACAATTGCCAAACCTCTTGTTCCAATTTTTCACCTCTTACCCCCCACCCCCTCCCCTAGATGGCAGGATGACCAGTAGATGTTAAGTATATTAAAATATAAATTAGATACACAATAAGTATACATGACCAAAACGTTATTTTGCTGTACAAAAATAATCAGACTCTGAAATATTGTACAATTAGCTTGTGAAGGAAATCAAAAATGCAGGTGGGCATAAATATAGGGACTGGGAATTCAATGTAATGGTTTTTAGTTATCTCCCAAAGTTCTCTCTCTGGGCATAGTTGGTTCAGTTCATTACTGCTCCATTGGAAATGATTTGGTTGATCTCATTGCTGAGGATGGCCAGGTCCATCAGAACTGGTCATCATATAGTATTGTTGTTGAAGTATACAATGATCTCCTGGTCTTGCTCATTTCACTCAGCATCAGTTCGTGTAAGTCTCTCCAGGCCTTTCTGAAATCATCCTGTTGGTCATTTCTTACAGAACAGTAATATTCCATAATATTCATATAACACAATTTATTCAGCCATTCTCCAATTGATGGACATCCATTCAGTTTCCAGTTTCTAGCCACTACAAAAAGGGCTGCCACAAACATTCGTGCACATACAGGTCCCTTTCCCTTCTTTATAATCTCTTTGGGATATAAGCCCAGTAGCAACATTGCTGGATCAAAGGGTATGCACAGTTTGATAACTTTTTGAGCATAGTTCCAAACTACTCTCCAAAATGGTTGGATTCGTTCACAACTCCACCAACAATGCATCAATGTCCCAGTTTTCCCACATCCCCTCCAACAATCATCATTATTTTTTCCTGTCATCTTAGCCAACATGATTAAATATCTAAACAAGTAGCAATAGAGAGCTAATGAAACCTGCCAAAAAGAAGGATGCTAAAAATAGAGTTTTGTTTTAAATTATTTTGGAAATAATCTATCCTAGATTTAAAACTCTGTCCCTTTTTTCATTGGGAAAAAATAGATTGGAGAATAGAAAATATGAAAGCAGGAAGACAATTAGGCAGTTAATACAATAGACCAAGTAGGAAATGATGAAAGCCTTGACTAATGTAGGAACTATGTGACAAGAAAAGATAGATTGGAAAATATTAAAGATGAAAGCAGGGAGACAATTAGTTAATGCAATAGACCAAGTAAGAAATGATGAAAGCCTTAACTAAGGTAGGAACTATGTAACTAGAGAGTATGAGACATAAAGAAGAGATGTTGTAAATGTAGAAACAAAAAACCTTGGTATCTGTTTGAATATGGGCAGCAGGAACTTAAAGCTCCAGCTTAGTTTTATAGAGTTATAGAGCAATTAAGAATGAACAATAAGTGCTCATAAAAAAGTTAGTTATTTGAAACCTATTCATTAATAATATTCATCTTCAAATATTAGTTACTTCATTATTTTTGTATTTTCAGATTTCTATGAGAAAATATCTTTTTCATATTGCTATCTCCATTTTCATCCAATTTTGATAAAATCTGAAAGCATTATCCTCCTATAACTATGTCAAATTAAACCAACATTTTTTAAAGCATTTAACCCTATGCCAGGCAGTATGCTAAGAACCAAGGATGCAAGCAAAAACATAGATAGTTCCTACCCTTCAGGAGCTAATCTTCTAATAGAGGAATATAGCACATTCAGGAGAATGTAAATGTAGTGACGAGAAGATGCTACCAAAGCATAGGAGGAAGTCTGAAGCAGAAGTATTTTTGGTCAGGACCTTTCTTCAAAATAGAGATTTCATAAATACAGGAGAATCATACATGTTTAATATATATTGGCTTAGTTGCCATCTGCAGGGAAGGTAGGAGGAAGGAAAAGAGAAAAGAATTTGGAACACAAGGTTTTGCAAGGGTGAATATTGAAAACTATCTATGCATATGGTTTGAAAATAAAAAGCTTTAAATTTAAAAAAAAAAAGAGGAGATTTCAGGAAAAATCATCAATGGCAAAAGGAGACTGGAGAGATCCTGGGAGAAGATAGCTGAAATAAGCTGACAAAGTCTGGATAATGAAGGATATCTGATCTAGTTTCTGACTCAAAATGGAGGTTGTAGAAGAAACTCAACTTTGAAAAAAGGGGGCTGCAGAAACAAGAATATAAAATTTCAAATAAATCAAATTAATTTTCTCATATTTTCATTCTGCTTCATTATAACTTACTTTGCCCAACTCCTACTTGGAAAATTAACACAAGAATTTAAAAAGTAAAACAAAAATTTAGCAGTGGTGAATCAAAGATGTACTTCTTAGCTCTGTCAAATACCTTATTGCTGTAGCTGTTCATCCTTTGTTTTCCAAAGGACCACTAGCACCATGAGTGATACTGTCTTGATTTGCCTGTGAATTGGATTTAAGTGCAGAAAAAGAGACAATGAAGGAATTTCCTAGAATAATGCTCGATTCTTATGCATTTAGGCATTGTCTGGGTGTTACAATAGCTTATATTTGACAGCAGAGATAGAATGATAAGAGAGAAACTCATGCAGATGAACATCCAAATGAAAGAGCAAGAAGAGAAGGGATAGAATCATGGCAGTGATAGATAAGGACTGAAATCCAATCCAATTGGAAGATGTGAAACTTGGTAAGAGAGAAATGTATTTGATGACTTCTTTCTTCCCCATGTTTTTTTTTCCCCAAAGTAGGATACTGGAAGAATTTTGATCCCAGATTTAAATGTCATAATCCTTCCTCATATGCCAAACGAGGAGAGGAGGGGGAAAAATGTATCTCTCTTTGTAGACCCTATCATATCCCTTTATGCCTTGTTTGAATATTTATTTGAAATATTACTTTAAAAAAATGTCACCTGGTCATTTAAAGTAATTGTCTATTTTTGTAAGTGCTTGTTTCAATATTGAAAAAGGGAAAAAGTTCAGTAATAGGTAGAGGTTGGGATTCATGTGGTCATCTCTGAATTCCTCTGAAAAGTACTACAGTAGATGCTTGTACCCTAAGGAATAAATTTTTGTAAAGAATCTATGCAATTGGAAAAGAAAAGACATTCTTCTTCCACTCTACCTCCTTTTTTATCTTGCCTTTGGCATCTGGGATTAGAGCAGAGAAAGGCTGGAGAATTAATTTATGCTTTAAGTCCTTTACATCACAGTAAAGACAAAGCTACTGATGTTGAACAGAATTCACTTTTAATTATTAACTTATTTATTCTGACTATTGAGATATCACATTAAAAAGGCTTTCACTGTTGGTTCATGAAAAGGCAGAAATACCAGATGAAAGAGTAGGACAGGGCTTGGTTTGCTGCCATTCTTCTTCATAGCTTTAAGAAGGCTTGGATGTAGAGAAGCTCTAGTCTTGATGAGGCACTGTTCTTAAATCTTAAAGGATCAAACTCACCAAATTACTCACATACCTAATTTAACTGTATATATGCCCCTAAAATATTAAATAAAATAAGTCCAGCATTTCCTTGAAACCCAAAGTCCAAAATGAGGAAGCCCTTATTTTTGTTGGATTAAAAATGGATATGTAAGTCACTCTTTGGTGAAGCTTCACATGCAAGAGCTTTTCAAATATATCGATGGGTAAGTATTACATTTTAAGCTTTCCTGAAAACAAAACAAAACATACAAATATATAAAGACCCAACAGCAACAACTCGAAAATCCCATTCTAAATCAGGACACTTACATAACAACACAAACTGTGCTTGAATTATGGAATTGCTTTTATTATTATCCCAATTTTAACAATAAATGACAATGATAATTAATATTTTGATCAAGTGGAAAGGATACTAGATTCAGATATCAGGAGATTTAGAACTGAAGGTGTTTTTTTTTTTCCTCTTATGGTAAAACAAGAGACAAGACAGATATATTTCTAAATCTCAATTTCCCTTTCTACATAGAGGAGTTAGTAATATTTTGTGTCTATAGCTGTTTTTTTTTTTTGACAGTTTTATAAAACATAAATTAATATGCAATTATTGTATAATTATAATTATTATTAAAAAAAAAAAACACAGCTCTCTTGCACCATCACTTGTCCTTTGATGATATGGTACTTCCATCCTGATTTGGTTTCTCATTCTTTCTTATGATCATTGAGAATAAGATATCAGGGACAAGACTTTTCTCCCAATATACCTGAATTCTGACCAGATGTCTCCTGGCACAGAAGATCATACATATTCAGAAAGAATGAAAGCTGAATTATTTAACATTTTACAAGCAGAAAACTGGGAATAAATGTTTTCCCTTACTTTCAAAACACATTTTATCTAGTAATGAGTTACAAAAAGGACCTAGCATTGGATGTTTGGAGAATGTGTGGGATAGGGAGGATTTGAGAAGTCATTGCTACAGTATAAGGAAAAGATAATTGGACAAGGAATAGATTAAAGGTAGACAGTGTGGTAAAGTAGATGAAGTGACGGATTTAGATGAAAAGAATTTGGATTCAAAGCATAACTCTGCCACTTACTTTCTATATGACATGAGGCAAGTAATTTAACCTTCCCAAGACTGCATTTCCTCATATTAAAAATTTAGAGTTGAACTAGTTGACTCTTCTGGTCCATTTCATTTTAAATTCTATGATCTTCAGTCTATCCTTAGATATTTACAAGATGACTAATACATAAATATGTTTAAAATGATTGTACTGTATAACCTATATCAGATTGCTTGCTGTCATAGGAAGGAGAGAGTTAAGGAAGGGAGGGAGAAAAAATCAGAACTCAATATTTTAGAAAAAAATTAATGTTGATAATTATATTTACATGTAATTGAAAAAAACAAAATACTATAGAAATCATAGAAAAATTCAAAAATGTGTTTAAAAAGTAAATCAAATGAGAAAAATTTAGGAAAAACTAAAAAAAAAATCTAAGAAAAACAAGAAGATTATGAAAAGAAAGTCAATAAACTAGAAAAGGAGATTCAGAATATGACACAAGAAAATGATTTCTTGAAAACTAGATTTGAGCAAGGGAAAGCCAGAAAAGTTATAAAAGACCAATAAATAGTAAGACAAAATATAAAGAATGAAAAAAAAGAAGAAAATGTAAAACATCTCATAAGAAAAATAACAGATCTGAAGAACAGATTAAGAAGAGAAAACAGAAATAATTGGACTTACTGAAAGGTAAAACTGAGAAAAATCTTGATATAAAAATACAAAAAAAAATTAAAGAAAAAATTTCCTGAAGTGGTAGAACAAGAGGGAAAATTTAAAATAAAAAAAAAAAATCACTTCTTATCACTTAAAACAGATCCTACAGGAGGAACATTATAACCAAACTCTAAATTCTAAAATCCCCAGCTCAAGGAGAAACTATTAGAAGCATCATTTAAAAAATAAATCAAATATGATACAGTAACAATTAAAATCAACAAGATCTAGTAGTGGGCACATTAAAAGACTTCAGGTATTAGAACAGTATGTAATAAAAACTAAAGAACCATATATTATGGCACAACAACCTCAAAATCAAATGCAGAAAGGCAGAAATAGTAAATGTATCCTTTTCAGATCATGATGTGATAATTACGTGTAATAAAAGGTCAGGGGAAAATAGGACAAAAATTATTTGGAAACTAAATAATATAATTCTAAAGAATGAGTGGGTGAAATAAAAAATCATAGAAATAGTTTATAATTTCACCCAAGAAAAAGACAACAATGAGACATTCCACAGTTTATGGGATGTAGTCAAAACAGTTCTTAGGGGAAATTTCATATCACTAGATGCTTACTTGAAAAAATATAGAGAAAGAAAAGATCAATAAACTTGGCATGCAACTTAAAAAAAAAAAAACAGAAAAAGAACAAATTAAAACCTCTAAATTAAAAAGCAAATTAGAAATTCTGAAAGTCAAAGGAGAAATCAATGAAATTGAAAGTAAGAAAACTACTGAACAAATAAATAAAATTGATTTGGATTTATGAAAAAAATAAACTTTAGTTATTTTGATTAGAAAAAGAAAAGAAGAAAATCAAATTGCTACTATCAAAAATGAAAAGAGTGAACTTAACACCAATGAAGAGAAACTTAAAGCAATAATTAGGAGCTATTTTGCCCAACTGATTGCCAAAAAAACCCTGATAATTTAAGTGAAGTGGATGAATACTTACAAAAATATAGATTGCTCAGGTTAACAGAGGAGGAGGAGGAAATAAATTATTTAAATAGTCCTATTCTAGAAAAAAAAAAAACTGAACAAACTATTAATGAACTCTGTAAAAAAAATCTCCAGGGCCAGATGGATTTACAAGTAAATTCTAACAAACATTTAAATAACAATTAATTTCACTATGCAAATCATTTGGGAAAATAGGGGGAAAGGAGTTCTTTTATGCTGTAGATTTGGTGTTGATACCTAAAGCAGGTAGGTTCAAAAAAGAGAAAGAAAAGTATAGACCAAT
This sequence comes from Sarcophilus harrisii, assembly GCF_902635505.1. Classification (NCBI taxonomy): domain Eukaryota; kingdom Metazoa; phylum Chordata; class Mammalia; order Dasyuromorphia; family Dasyuridae; genus Sarcophilus; species Sarcophilus harrisii. Next base: position 47,456,044 of record NC_045426.1, on the reverse strand, counting down.
TTCTCTAATGAATATTGATGCAAAAATCTCAAATAAAATATTAGCAAAAGAGATTACAGGAATTTATCACCAGGAGAATATACTATGAGCAAGTGGGATTTATGCCAGAATTGCAGGGCTGGTTTAATATTAGGAAAACTGTTAGCATAATTGACTATATTAATTACCAAAGTAATAGAAATCATAGAATTATATCAGCTGATGCAGAAAAAGCATTTGACAAAATGCAACACCCATTCCTATTAAAAATACTAGAGAGCATAGGAATAAATGGAATTTTCTTTAAAATGATAAGTAGCATCTATCTAAAACCATCAGCAAGTAAATATATAATGAGGATAAAATTCCCAGTGAAATCAGGAATGAAACAAGATTGTCCACTGTGATGACCCATTTAGCACCCAGAGTATTTTAAAATCAGCTGGAGTCAGGATAAGGGTAAATCCTTGATCTTTATTCTTTTCGGAGGTGAAGGGGAATGGCAACATGAAGTGAGAGCAATCAACAGGAATCTGACCAGCAGTGCCTCTGGCTCTCACAGGCCACCCACCAAATCTTCTTCTATGCAATCTCCTATACAACACATCAAACTTGCACAGAGAGTGGGCTGGGCCATTCTTTCTCCAAGCATATATTAATAGAGTATTGTCCAATTGCTAATTAGTCTCAAGTGCTTGGACTATCAACATTACTATTCAATATTGTACTAGAAATGATATCTTTATCAATAAGTGAAAAAAAAAAGAAATTGAAGGAATTAGACTACGTAATGAAGAAACAAAATTATCACTCTTTGCCAATGATATGATAGTATGATAGTATATTTAGAGAATTCTAGAGAAGCAACTAAAAAACTACTAAAAACAATTCAGAACTTTAGCAAAGTTGCAGAACACAAAATAGATCCACATAAATCATTAGCACTTCTATATGTTACCAACAAAGTCCAGCACAGCAAAAGATAGAAAGAGAAAATCATTTTAAAATAATTGCAAATGGTATAAAATATTTGGGAGTCTACCTGGAATGACAAAAGCAGGAACTATATGTACACACTTAACAAAATCTTTTCCATACAAATGAAGTTAGATCTAAACAATTGGAAGAATATCTAATGTACATGGGTAGGCCAAACATTTATAATAAAAATGACAATTTTACCTAAATTAATCTACTTATTCAGTGCCATACCAATTGACTGCCAAGAAATTACTTTATAGAGCTAGAAAAAAAATAATAACAAAGTTCATCTTGAAGAACAAAAATGTCAAGAATTTCAAGGGAATTAATGAAAAAAAAATGCCAACAAAGGTGGCCTAGCTGTACCAGAACTGAAACTATTATTATAAAGCAGTAGTCATCAAAAATAGTACTGGTAGAGTACCAAATAGAAATAGAGTAGTGGATCAATGGAATAGGTTAGGTTTACATGACTCAATAGTCAATGACTATGGTAAGCTAATGTTTGATAAATCCAAGGACTTCACTATTTGACAAAAAATTGATGGGAAAATTAGAAATTGTTGTGGCAGAAATTTGGCATTAACACCTAATACCCTGTACCAAGATAAGATTAAAATCATGATTTAAGCATAAAGGTTGATACTATATGCAAATTAGCAGAATAAGGGATAGTCTACTTCTCAGATCTGTGGAGAAGGAAGGGAAATATGGCCAAAGAGGACCTAGAGAACAGTATGAAATGAATAAATGGATAATTTTGATTATATTACATTGAAAATTTTTTGTACAAACAAAACTAATGTAGCCAAAATTAGAAGAGAAGCATACCTCAATTGATAATTGGTCAAAAGATATGAATAGACAATTTTCAGATGATGAAATTAAAGCAAAATAGTCTCATGAAAAAATGCTCTAAATCACTATTTATTAGAGAAAAGCAAATTAAAACAACTCTCAGGAACCATCTCACACCTCTCACATTGGCTAAGACAACAGGAAAAGATAATGATAAATATTGGAAGAAATGTGGGAAAATTGAGACACTAATGCATCATTGATGGAGTTGTGAAATGATCTGACCATTCTGGAGAGCAATTTTAATCTATGTCCAAAGGACTTTCAAACTGTGCATGTCCTTTAATTCATCAGTGTCTTTACAGAGTCTGTATCCCAAAGAAATCTCAAAAAAAAAAAAAAAATGTTTATAGGAGCCTTTTTTGTAAAAGCAAGGAACTGGAAACTGAGTGGATGTTGGGGAATGGCTGAATGTTATTGAATATTATTGTTCTATAAGAATTGATCATCAGTATGATTTCACAGAGGCCTGGAGAGACTTACATGAACTGATGCTGAGTGAAGTGAGCACAACCAAGAGAACATTGTATATACCAACAAGAAGATCATATGATGATCAATTCTGACAGATGTGACTCTTTTCAACAATGAGGTGATTCAGGCCAAGTCCAATAGACTTGTGATGGAGAGAGCCATCTGCTTCTGGAGAGAGGACTATGGGGACTGAATATGGATTATAACAGTGTTTTGTTACCTTTTTTGTTGTTGTTTTCTTTTTTCTTTCTTTTGCATTTTTTCCCTTATTGATCTGATTTTTCTCATGCAGCATGATAAATGTGGAAATACATTTAGAAGAATTGCACATGTTTAATTTATACCGGATTATTTGCTTCTTAAGAGGAGGTGGGGGCAAGAAGGGAGAAAAGTTTGGAACACAAGATTTTGCAAGGGTGGATGTATTTTGCATATATTTTGAAAATAAAAGTTACTATAAAAATTTAAAAAGAAAAAATTTCTTGGGAAAAAAAAAGCCTAAACATAATAGAAAATTTAATATAGAATATGCAAGAGAAATATAAGGTAAACATCAAAGGGGGATTTCAGAAATATCCTGGATCTCAATACGAACAAACCTTTTTTGTTTTGTACATGGAAAACCATATATTTAAGATTGTAATTAGGAAATGGATAATTCAAAAGAGATTGAGATACAGCTGAGTATTGTTGAATTCTCAAAAGCAAAGCTGTGTAGGAAAAGTTAAAAAGAATAATTAGGTTATATGAATGAGGTAGAAAAACAAGAATGGCACAGAAATTAGATGGGGGAGGAAGGCTGGTAGTTCTGGAATCCTATTCACATCAGAAATGAGTTAAAGTGGGAACAATACATAAACACATCAATAATATATATATATGTACATATAAGTATATGTATGCATAAAAGTTTTCTCAATTTATTTAAAGAAAATAAGAGGGTAAGGAAATATAATAGAGGATATAGTAGGGTATATAGTTGAACAAGAATGGGATAAAGAGGAAGAAAAACGGTATGATGAAAGAATGAGGATAGGATGGGGTAGGGAGTAAGTTAAGTAATAGCAAAGGCAAAGTAGTAGATAGAAGAAGAAAAGCAGAGGAATCAGTAGGGATAGGAAATAAGAGATACATACACTAATTAGAATGATCAGGAATAGAATTTATTAGAAAAAAAATCAGGAGTAATAATCATTAATTTCAGACAAAATTAAAGCTAAAATAGATTAAATCAAAGGAGAAAAATTGAGAAACTATACTATGACAGCCATATTAATCAATATTTTAATAGACTATTTAAAATAATTAGATTGCATAAAGTTGGAATATCATTGTGGTATAAGAAATGATGAGTTGGTGAATTTGGAAAAATGTGGGAAGATTTTTTTCTTCTGTGTTTAATAATCCTTAGTATAATATTTATACTAACCTCTTATGTAATCTATGTACACATTACATGTTATATATAGATGTATATGTGTATATATATATATATATATATATATATGATTATAGGTATCTCTGTGTGTACGTGTATATATGTATATGTGTAAATATATGTGTTAGGGGAAAAAGGGAAAATAGAATAAAGTAAAAAGTGCACAACAGAGAACAATAACAATCACAACAAAAAATCTACAAGGAAGCAGAGAAAAAATGGACAGCTTCAAACACAATGTATAGTATTTAAGCTCTCTTAAAATGGAAACTTATTCTCTCATATTTTTAATTTTGTCTTGGGTTCTACTATATACATAACAATTTTTTTTGTCTTTTTTCTTTTCTTTTTCTATTATCTAAATTTTAAAGAAATGAATTTCAAAAATAAAAAAACTAAGCTATAAATATGAAAAAGTTTATTTTACTTTTTGACTTTTGTTTATGTTATTTATTTAACCTTTAAAATTCTCTATATGTTGGAGAATCTGCAAGTTGAAAACTTCAACTGTCATTGTTTTTGTTTGTTTCTTCTGTTTTTAATGCAACCTAAAAAATTTGTCATTCACTTAATATTTATATTTTGTTTTCTTTGATGTTTAGGTTTAGTTTTAATGGATATTATATTGGGTTCAACAGAATGTTTATTTATATTTTGGAAATAATTATTACATTTTCCTCTCTGAGTTCTGATGTCTGAAAAATAATTGAGTTATTTGAATTTGTGTCCATTCAGATTAGAAATTTCCACCATTCCTCTTCTGTCCAAACCACTAATAATACCAACAACAACAATAACAAACTTTTTTTTGTCGTCTTCTCTTTTTGTCTTTTGTCTTGTTTTTGTCATCTTCATTGTTGTTGTCATCATTGAAGTAATAAATTTAACCAAAACTAGCTTGATATTTATAAATTTATTTATTATTTTTACTGATGATAATTGCCAATTCATTTGATCAATACTAATATATCTGTGTTCAAAAGTTCTGTCCCGCTTTCTAATGATCAGATTCATTTTTATTTCTCATATGCTTCTGAAAGACATTTAATCCTTATATAATTTTTGCACATCCTGTCTTGAAGGTCATTCACTTTGGCTAGTAAAGAATTCATTTGTTCTTTTAAAGTTCTTGCCTTTTCTTTTTCTTCTATAAAATTTTCTTCTACTTTTACATTTTTTGTGTTTTAAGTTTGTTATTCCTTCTCTCAGAACTTCCAATTTTTTGGCAGGGGTAGGAGATGGTAAGAAATAACCCACTACACGTCATAAATCCCCTATTCTGTTCCTTGTGTGAGAAATGGGTGGGCATTTATTTGGTTTCCACGGTTGTGAAGATTGAATTGGAGTAATGGGACTTGAATGTGAATTGGAGAATGAAGTTAAAACCCACAGGGAGTTAGGAGGGTGGTTAGGGGTGGAGGTTATCTCCCCCAAAAGAATTTAAAAATGTAAACTCCATAAGAGCAGGGAATTTGGTAATCAGGGCTGTGGTCTGGGATTTGAAAAAAATATCTTTTGTTCTTTGCCCCCAATTTTCCACTGTTATCTTCCCCAGCAATTTGGGGTCAAGGACTAGATTGAGTGGGAAACACCCTATGCTTTAAGCATTTGGTAGCCTCAGGCTTTCTTATCACACATTTTTAGAAACTGCTTTAGAAACCCTGGCCTTTGGGGAAAGGAGCCAGAGGGTTGGGAAGAGGAGCCGCTTTTAGAGAATTAAAAAAGAACTGCTCCTTGCTTTTGTGTGTATTCCTCTCTCAAACTATGCTTTATATGTCAGAGTATGCGCCCTTTCTCTTGAGAAAGAAAGAAATTCCTTTTTGTTTTTCCTAAGACAAGTCTCTAAAAGGATAGAGGGAGGTAGTGACCACACACTTGTATTTTATTTTTTAAAAATTCTGGTTTGAGAACTTTGATTTCTGACATAATTTCATTCCTAATTTTTTTGTTATTGTGGCTGTTTTTTTTTTTGTTTTGTTTTGTTTTTTGTTTTTTACAAACTATTCTTTCTATTTTGAACTACTTTGGTTCCTGAATCTTTGTGTTGTTCCATTATTTTGGGAGAAGTATGGGAAGCATGGAGAAAAAAGTAAAATTATCTTTTGGGTAATTTTCAATTAATTCCCCTCAAAGTCTAAAATATATTAATAGTATTTTGGTTTTGTTTTTTAAAATGTATTCATTCTTCTATCCTTTTAATTGATATCCTTGCTTATTTGTAATTTCCTCCTTAACTTTTTTTTAATCTTTCAATTTTTTTTCTTATTCAATAAACTGTTTTATGTTCCCCACTTTTTCCTTCCACTACTTCACTAAACTCTAAGCATTTCTCAAATCTAATTTCTTCTACTAGACAATCATTGAATTCTTATTCTGAGGTCTAATTTTTTTAAAGGAGTAACTTTTTAATATAATTGATTTCTTTTGTATTCTTGTGAATTTTGCTTTATACATTTAAAATATTATTTTTAGAATGGATCCATAGGCTTCACCAAACTGTGAAGATTAAAAATTCCTGTTTAAAAAATAAAGTGGTTATATCCTGCCTGCCTCCAATTCTTCTCTTTTATAAGTGAGGTATGCTCATTCCCTTCAGTCAATTCTCACTCCTTGTCATCATTCATATGATGTAATATGAAATCCTAAAACTTTTGGTTTTGCAGTCTGCCTCAGGAAACTTCTATGTTCTGACTGTCTGATTCTGAATATATTACTTTTCAGTTCATTGATGACTGATGATCTGGTCAGTGATCAAATTTCAGAGACCACCTTCAATTTATCTGGAGATTATTCCCTAGCCCTACCCTTGAGCCATAGAATTAGCATATCTATGGTAGAAGCTGGATTAAAATATTTTCTTTGCTTCTGTTTCTTTACTGAATTGCTTTAGATTTCAGTCTGCTTTATAATGGCATTACCATTATTTTCAATAAACTTTGCCCCTTGATTCAGAGATGGGTTCAAGCCTGCAAATTCTTTTGAGACACCTTGCAACAATAGTCTGGGACCCCAAACTATAGGGGCACTCTCATTCCTTTAATTCTTGATGTTTCTTTTAACATAAACTTTTGTAGCTTTAATTTTTTTTCATTGTCATATCATACTTTTAACTCAATACTAAATCAACTAAAATATACAACAACCCCTTCCCCATAAAATATGCATTTTCAAGTTCAAGACAGCTAGTAAAATCTTCTGCATCCTTTTTCATCTTTGCCTTAAAGGATCTACAAAAAGTGTAACATCTAGGATTCTGATCTAGTAGATTTGGCATAATTATTCAATACCTACATAATACAAAGCAGAAGGAAAGAGGCAGAAGAACAAAGTTTAGGTAAGACTTTGTCTGCATACACAACTAAGTAAAATCCATAATAATACATCAATGAATCAAAGGAATACAAAAGTATTCTATGGGAATAGACTAGTATGCGGAAAGGTTATGAAAGATTGGGGGAATCAATAAAACAACATGGAGAAGATGGCATTTGAAAAGAGCTTTAAAGAACAGATAGGAACTCATCAAATAATATTTATAAAGCACTTGGCAGAGTGCCTGACACATAGTAAGTGCTATATAAATGTTAGCTACTGTTATTATCAGATCAAGATATGTCACGGAACATGCAGTCAGAAAGGGCATATCAAGAAGCCTAAATAAAGGCAAAGAGGTGAAAAAGATAAGACATATTCAGAAACACCAACTAACCTTTTCATGATGTAGTTCAGAGTATAAAGAATGAAATGGTCTTTCATAAGGATGGGCAGGTACGGTAGTCTTGAATTATAGCATACATTAAAAATTAGGCAATAATATTTGAACTTTATGCCAAACGCAACATAGATTCCCATAACAGGGTTTTGTTTATTTTTTTGTTTGGGTTTTAAGAGGTGGAGGATGAAATTGCATTGTTTGATTTTGTGCATAAGGAAAAATTAGTCTGGCAGTGGCATAAAGGATATATTCAGGGGTACAAGTGAATGCACCAAAATGTCATGTAAGAAGGCTAGTGTAATAATTCATTGACTGCTTTTTACCAAATATCAAAGGGAGGTCCTTTTTTTTTTTTTTGGTCTAGATTTGGGGAATTGCTCAGTAGATAGACGTGATTGTATAATCCCACTTTGTTCTACTCTTTATTCTGCCAACAAAACTAGGAACTGTATGTGTCTGACAGGTAATCCCGTCACCAGTATGATTAAATATAAAGGAAGTAACTCAAGATGATTACCATATAAGACCTGAGTTTATTAGGTTTTCTTTTTCTCATTGAATATTTCCAGGCATACATGATATTAAGCTGACATAGAAATTCTATTACTTGTTTGGGTGAACTTAAGATAAATGCATCAGGTGGATATAAATCTGTTTCTGAAGCCTGAGGAAAATGGTTATATCATGCTAGAAATCTTATGTATTAGCAATCCTATTCATTTCTGACCCCAAAACAAATGTTACATCAATTCCCACGTGCTTAAATCTGAAATAGGGAATCATTTTATTCATCACTGACCACTCTAAATATTTGTCACTGCTTCCAGTGGCTTCTTAATAAGGTTCAGGAAATCTATAACCCATTCTTCTGGTAAAGTGACTTATTTCATGATTTATATGTAGATATAGTATATATTTCATATTTACTCGCATATTTTCTCTCTTTATTTTCACAAAGTTTTTATTTTGAAGAAAAAATAAAGGATATTTTTCTTTTCCTCCCTCCCAAATTTCTGAAAACACAAACCAGAAGTAGAATTTTCCATTTCATATACAAAATCTTGGCAATGTTTTCCCATTTATATTTTTCAATGATTATTTTATTATGAGTAGTCTAAATTTCTAGCACTAGAAAGTATATTAGAGATCATCTTTTCTATCATCATTATATATATATATATATATATATATGTGTGTGTGTATGTGTGTGTATGTGTGTGTGTGTGTGTGTGTGTGCGTATGTATATATTTATGTATATATATCACCACACACCAGAGAGCTAAAGTGATTCACCTAATGTCACCTAACAGACTAAAATCATTTTGTGTGACTACAAGTTTAGTGTCCTTTCTAGTGTCTAGTGTTCTTACTGGGATTTTAGCAGTTATACTTCAATTTATAATTCAAAATAAATTCCTGTTGAGACACAAAGAAAGAATGATCATCTAGCTTTTGCTTTCTTGATCTCCCTTTATACTAATTTCTTACCTCTGTGGCTTTATCTCCAATTTTTCCTCTTTATATCTTTCTTGTTCCTACAAAGTTTCTGCATGCTGTCTCCCAGATTGTGACCTGTTTATGAACATGTTATGCCACAGTTCCCTTTTAATGTCCTGACCCAGTTTCTCCATTGTCTTATTTAATTACTCTGCCTCAGGTCATGACCTTTCCCTCTTAATGTTTGATGAGATAAAGATTTTATATCTTTAGGTTATAATCATTCCTTCTTAATGTTTGACAGGATAAAGGTCTATCCATTTTAGATATCATTAGAATATCAGTAACCTCTCCAGTACCTCCCTCCATTGTGCCATCCTAGATGCCTTCCCCCATTAGATTATCCCCATCCAGGTACCTCCCTCATTATGTCATTGTTCTTGTTATCCTATAAAAATCTTGCTGTCTAATACTCAGTGCTGGATTCTTTGAGACAATAGTATCATTCAGCCCTGGGACCATTTGGTCTCAGTATATCTCTCCATTTAATAAATTATTAAATTGTTCTCTAATCTCTGTCTTGCTCATTTTCTCCAGCATTACAAACAGGGGCTGTCTTTTGCCTTTTTTTTCATTCCCAGCATGTACTTGGCACATAGTAGATGCTTAATGAATACTTATTGACTATTATGTGCAAGCTGATGGAAGTACTAAGGCAAAAAATGAAATAGCCTCTCTTCTGAAGGAGTTTATGTTCTAGTGTTTGGCACTACTATAGGAGAATTTTTACCATAAATTCAAAATATATTGGAACATCAATCATGAGACCTGGATTCTAATACTAATTATTTCACTTACCCATTATGTGACCTTGGACAAAACCCTCAAGCCTTCTGACCTTCAGTTTCCTCATCTGATATGATAGTCTTTGGGAGTGTGGATATTATCCCCAGTTTCTTCTAATTCTAGCATCCCATGATTTAATCCCTTTTCTAATTCTTTCATTTAAGGTCACCTTTTCAAAATATTACTTCTCAATCTCCTGTTTTTAAAGGATCTGTGAACATAGGAAGAAGTCAGACAATTATGTGGGAATGTCAAGTTCAAATGAAAATTATTTATGTAAAATAAGTGTTAAAAATCAGGTGTCCTTTGCATTGAAATAGTGTCCTCTGGGTCTTATTTCCTTTATTGCATGCCTTCAAAGAGTGTATAAGTATAGTCCACATGTCAGGCTAACATGTTTTAAGTTTATGACTTCTAAAGTTTTAATTATAACTGTCCTCAACAGTGTCATTATCAAGAAGACAATGTCAGACTTTGTCTTAAAAAGTGAATATATTCTCTTATCTTAAGTAGTTTACAAAGCTATAAAGAATTGCTTCCTGATTATCTTTGACAAGATTTCAATCTTTTCACTGTCTTTAATCTCATCTCTTTGGTCTTCTATACAAGTAGCTATTGCTATTAGTCTTTGTTAACCTTTGTGTTCCCATCCTTAGTGATTTAAATTTTAATTTACTTTTTCCTCTGTCTTACCACTAGCTTATACTATTTTCTCCTTTTTGGTTTAAAGGATATAAAAATTTTCTCCCTTCATCTAGGATCATGCCACCCTTTCCCCTCCCATAGATGACAAATCCCTTTAGTCTTCCTTATCTCATATTGTTGTTCCAAAGTTCCCTTTTTAATGACCCACTTTCTCCAATTGTCCTATTTCATTATTCTGCCTCAGGTTATAACCTTTCCCTCTTAATGTTTGAGATAAAGGTTTTATATTTAGGTTATAAACATTCCTTCTTAATGTTTGACAAGATAAAGGTTTATCCATTTTAGATGTCATTAGAATATCAGTAACCTCCCCCACCATTAGGTTATCCCCATCTAGGTGCCTCCCCCACCATGTCATTGTTCTTGTAATCCTATAAAAAAGCTTGCTGTCCTGATACTCGGGGCTAGACTCTTTGAGATGATAATCTCATCTAGCCCTGGGATCAACCATGGATCCATTGGTCCCAGTATTTCTCTCCATTTAATAAACTATTGAATTGGTCTCTAATCTCTTGTCTTGCTCAGTTTCTTCAGCATTACAATATGACTTCATTTCTTTCTTTCTTTTCCCCTGATAAGCAACAAGTAGCTTAATCTCTTCTATGTAGCAGAGTCTGACATAAAATATGTACTTAATAAAATGCTTAGAGAATCATGACAGATTATGATTTTTAAAGAACTGATAAAAGGCTTACTACCCATATTCTGACAGATAATATGCTCAAGCTATAGAACAAGATATACATTCATTTTGGGCAGGGCCATTATGGAACCTCATTTTGCTTCACTAATTTGTTACAAACTTTCTTTTAATGGAAGATTAAGAAGTGGGGAATATAGATTTCTGATGTTGTGCCACAGTTCCCTTTTAATGTCCTGACCCAGTTTCCCAATTGTCCTATTTAGTTACTCTACCTCAGGTTATAACCTTTCCCTCTTAAAGTTTGATGAGATAAAGGTTTTATATCTTTAGGCTATAATCATTCCTTCTTAATGTTTGACAGGATAAAGGTCTATCCATTTTAGACATCATTAGAATATCAGTAACCTCTTCAGTACCTCCCTCCATTATGTCATCCCAGGTACCTTCCCCATTATGTCATTGTTCTTGTTATCCTATAAAAAAGCTTGCTGTCCCAATAGTAAGGGCTGGATTCTTTGAGACAATAGTCTCCTTCAGCCCTGGGACCAAACATGGATCATTTGGTCCATTTGGTCCCAGTAAATCTCTCCATTTAGTAAACTATTAAATTGTTCTCTAATCTCTGTCTTGCTCAGTTTCTCCAGCATTACACTGATAATTGGAAAAAAAGTTTTGGAATGATTTTATTTGTGAAACTTCTGTCAATTTATACATTATTAAAGGCACACATAGAATTTTTCTCATCCTATTATGTTTAGTCAAATCAAATCACTCTAATGCTCTCTCTAGCATAAACTGCCCATCCTACTGAACTGCTCAGCTGTTGTTAGTTGTGCCAAATCAAAGCTTATCAATTTAGAACTGTAAGAGACTTTGAAGTCCATCTGCCCTCCTCCTCCCCCTTTTTTTTAAAAAAAATCGAGAACTAGAAAGATTAATTGCTTAAAGTTATATCAATAAATGAGTGATAGACCATCTGATTTCAAATTTATCATTCTTTTCAATGTAGTAAAGTATACATATATCCAATTAGAACAAAACATAGCACTGGACATTAGAATGAATACACACACACACAAACATATATCCCATTGATAATGAAGTAAATAGCTGTAGAAATAGTACAAAATTACAAATTTTCTTGTGGTCAATATGTGGCTGAACAATCATGAAGGCACCATGACACTGAGGAAAGTCTACTGCATTTTGAGTCAGAAGCCATTGATATGAGTTGTAGCTTCTCCTTTTATATCCCATGTGACTTTACAAAAATAATTTCTTCTCTTTGGATCTATTCATCTACAAAATAAGAGTGGAATTGAATCTAATTAGTTAATCAAAGGCATTTTTTTTACCTCTAGTAAATTTTTTTAACTCTGAATCTATGATCCTATTTTTATTCCCTTAACCTTAAGTTTATGTCATTTATATCATCCCTGGCCCTTCTAGAAGATCTTCAAAAATAACTAGTTTTATGTCTTCTTTAGCATGACTCTGCTGCTCCATCTGGTTAATGATCCATCCCCCAACTCATATAATTCTGTATACATTCATTCTACCTATCCATGCATGCCTTAAATTTTTGAAATTCACTTTCTATCCCTACCACCAAATCTGAAAAGTATATAAGGAAACAAAGGCTTCCATTATGTCAATTTTGCCAGTCTTTTTTCATAGCTTATATTTCTTTATTTCTCTTAGAAGAATCTGACATTGTTGATGACTTCTCTTTCAGTCAATAAGATCCTCAAATCATATACAGCAAGTTAGAAAGGAATTTAAAGGCCATCCAGTCCACCACCTTTGTTTTATGGATGAAAGACTAAGAACCCAGTTGGTGACTTGCCAAAGATTCACACAGGTAGCAAAAAGAAGAGCTGATTCAAACCACAGTTTGCTGACTACATGGTCAAAATATCTTCTTTTATAGCAATGCCTCCTAGTAGTATATCATTATGAAAATTATCTTCTTAGCTTTCCATCTGCTCCATCTGTCCCATCTGTCTGTTTTTCTAGTTTCTCTGATTCCTTCTTTCCTTTATCTATCATGGATGTTTTCCAAGGCTTACTTTTTATTACTTTGTATTTCTCTTTTATTCAGGGAAACTATCTCTTCTTATTGACTCATCTTCCATGAAAATAATTCTCAGAACTTTAACTATCAGATCAGATAGTTCTGATCTATCTGTTGGGCATTATCCTGGAATGTTTTATAATCTCAAACAATATTTACTACCAGACTCACTAGAAGACCCAGTTTACTCAACCTCACAATTTCTCATATTTCTCTGTTTGGATTTTCCTAAGGTCTTTTTTTTTTTTTTTTTTTCAAAATAAATCTTTTAAAAGTTCCCCATTACTCCAATCAATATCTGATTTTCAAGACCCTTTATGATGTGGCTCCACTTTGATTATCCAAGTACCAGTCTTTAAAAAGAACCTTCCTTCCTTTGGAACATAACATACTCCCTCCCTTCTTTGTCTCTGTATTCATTCCATATTTATCTTCTTCCCTCTTTGCCTCTGCTTATTCAAATGTCAAGTTCAAGATCATGCCCTATCTTTTCCTTAAAATCTTCTTTAAAGTCTGATCAATATACCCAGGCCCTAATCTCCTAGACACAATGAATTTCAAAGCTAAAAAGGACCCTTAAAATCATCCGTTCAAAACTTCTCTGTTTATCTTTGGGAAATACAAGACCTAAAGAGGTCGGCCTGGTGACTTTCCAAAGTTCTTCTTCAAATAAGCAACTGTAGATTGGGTCTCATTGCCCTAGATACAAAAACAGTGGTTCTTTCTTTATAGCCTATTATATTCTTCTTCTCTGAACTTTATCACATGTACTATCACTACTCTTTCTTTGAGCACTGAATTACTTAATGTTTTTGCTTTTATCTTTGTCATTAATACATGTACTTTATATTTTTCTTTCCAATAGGAAAAGTAGATTTCTTCAGGGTAGATGCTGTAACCTATTTATTTATTTATTTTTTAGGGGCAGGGCTCTGATTCCAGCACAGAGCATTTCAGAGATATTTTAGAAATAATTGGTGAAGTGTACAGATTTATATTAATAAAGAACAAGAGCTTTTTATATGCAAAGTCTTCCTGAATTTGTCTTTTCACTGAATAATAAAAATAAGAGACATCCAATCTTTATATTCATATTCAGTATATTAAATTACTTTTTAAAAATTTGATAAAAATGGAAAATGACAAATGTTGGGTGGTGCTCTGGGGAAACAGGTACATTACTGTCATGTGGCTGGAACTATATATTGTTTTTGTTTGTTGAATGATTTGCCCAGGGTCATACAGCTATAAAACATTAAGTGTTTGAGGCCAGATTTGAACTCATGTTCTCCTGACTCCAGGAGAGTCTGCGCCCTATCATCTGAATTACTTTGCTGGCCCTTAGAATTGTAAACTGGTCCATCAATTTTGGAAATGTAGAACTCTACTCCTAAAGTTACTAAAGCCTTTTACCTAGCATTATCACCATGAAGCCTATATACCAAAGAGATCAAAGAAAGAAAAAAAAGTAGCATATTTAAAAGAATATTGATAATACTTATAGTATCAGAGAACTAGAAACTAAGGGAATGTCCATCAAGTGAGGAATGACTGGGTAAATTACTATAAAAGAATGCAATGGAATCTTATTATATAGTAAAAAATCTAAAAGGATATTTAAAAAAAAAATAACGAGACAAAATAAAACTGATAAAGAGTAAAATAAGCAGAATCTGGAGAATAATATATACAACTTTAACAACATTGAAAAGGCAAGTCACTTTGAAGAATAAAGAACTTTGATCAAGTTAATGACTAATCTCACTTCCAGAAAACAAATGATAATAAATATTATCATTGTGAGAGAGCCTACAACTCAAGATGTAGAATGAAGATATTTTTTGGATAAGGTTAGTGTTGGAATGTGTTTTACTTGGCTCTGTATATTTGTTACAAAGAAATGTTTTTTCTCTTTTAGTAGGGAAAGGAACATAAGAAAGAAAACAAAATGTTTGTCAACAATAAAGAAATACATTTAAATTACTTTGATATAAAAATGTATATTTTCTCCCAAATATAAAGTACATATCTTCATATATTCAAAAGTATTTCTCTTAAGTACAGCCATAAAAGATCTGGAATTATTATTAGTTTTGTAATCTCATTTTTTCAAAAGAAATTTTACTCATATCTTTTGTTTTCACATTGCCTAGATTTCCCACTTCCAGGAGAACCATTCTACATAACAAATAAT
The DNA here is from genome assembly GCF_902635505.1 of Sarcophilus harrisii. NCBI lineage: Eukaryota > Metazoa > Chordata > Mammalia > Dasyuromorphia > Dasyuridae > Sarcophilus > Sarcophilus harrisii. Next base: position 47,440,699 of record NC_045426.1, on the reverse strand, counting down.
TATTTTTCAAGTCTTACGCTTTCAAGTCACTTCTACCAGGATGGCATGTGATACCTCTCCTTAGTTTTGTTCCTTGTTAACGCTACCTCTTTTTCTATTTTTTTTTTTTTCTGTTTGTTTTTTGTTCTCCAAGAAGATCGTGGCATCAGGGAGGTGATGTCATGGTGTAAAAGTGAATTGTGTTTTACTACAATAAGAAATACAGAATAACTATATGTACTATATCTCCCCCCCCCCACTTCATTAACTCTTCTTTCCATTATCCACCTTCTACTTAATTGTAATGTTCTTCTCTTCTCTAAAATATAATTGTTCTCTGGGAGCAGGTGTGTTGAGGAGCTTCTGGAGGTAGCCTTAGTTTCAGTTCAGAGTAATAATCACCTCAAATGCAGCCAGCTGTTAAAAGTTCAATCCTTTATTATATCTTCCAAAATAGCCCATAAACTTTCCTTGGTTCTGAGAGCTCTTGTTTCTAGTCCCTTGCCTCTTCCAGCTTCAGCCTCCAGCTCTTTCTGAATCCTGGCTCTGAATCTCCCCAACTGACTCCTGCTTTCTCAGTCTCCTCCACTGACTTCTGGCTCTCTTAATCTCTCAAAAGTCTCTCGTGCTTGTCCTTTTATATGTTCTTTTAAAGGTGTGAACTCAAAGGTTGACCCCTCTCCCAAGAGTGGGATTGTGGGAGCTGGAGTGGGAGCACTCTGGGAGATAACCCAGAATCCCTCTCCCTCCAGAAGGCTGAGTTAACCTTTGGGAAATCACATATATAGAGGGAGCTCTTGGAGCTTGGAGGGTTACTTGAGTCAGTTATTTGAGAGAGGTTTCTTGGGAGAGTTTTTCTTGGGAGCTTGAGAGAGTTTTACTTGGAGTCAGAGAGAGCTCTTGGAACTCACAAGCCCTATCTTCGAGGCAAGAGAGATTTCATCGTATCTTCCAACTTGGTGCTGGCTGGAGGCTAAAGAAAGCAGGGGCAGAAGCCAAGGACAAAGCTGCAAGATTTCTTGGAGCCAGGCAGAGAGATAGGCCTGAGCTAACCGGGCTATATTGAAGGACACAATAAAAGATCTAAACTTTTAATACCTGGCTGTGTTTTGGGAAAAGAAACACTAACATGTGTACACATATATTTATACATATTATAGATTATATAAGTGCATTATATGTATTCATAATGTATATATGCATATACATATATAAGCATATTATATATATACATACACATGTATACATGCACACAGATGTGTAAAAGCAAAACAAGTTTCTTCATTAGCCATGTTAGCATATTTTATATACTATGTAGTTTATAGACTAAACTATATAAGTATATAATAGTATACTTATATATAACAGACTAAATTTAAAAAAATACATAAATATATATTGCTTTCCTGTTCTGCTCATTTCATTTTTCATCAACTTATATAAATCTTCAAAATCATTCATTTTTAAAATATTGCCTTTATGGTAGAAATTATTCTAGTTTTGTTCACTTTTCTATGTATCAGCTAATACAATTTTTTCCATGTCTCTTTCTGCATTTTAATTTCTTTACCTTGATGGTATATTTCTTCATCATTTTTTTGGACTTAAGGCTTAGATCAGAATTCTAAGATTTTTAAAAATTGTATTTTTAATGTCACCATTGTTATTTATTATCGATCATTATCAATTATTCTTTTACTTCTTTTACTTCTGTTCAGCTCACAGAGTTCTTCTCAGTTTTCTCAAAACTTGTCCATTTCATCATTTCTTTTAGAGCATAATAACGTACTACAATTTTTGTAGCCATTGCCCAAAAAGGAGAGAACTTCTTAGTTTTTAGTTTGGGGCTATCACAAAAAGCTACTACAAATATTTTCTTTTTCTTTGATTTCATAGGTCAAGTAGTGATAGCTACTTTTTATCTTTTCTGATGGTGTTTACATAGAAAAGGCCCTGGGAACAGTCATGATCCTGGTATTATTCATTTATCATTATATTCATTCCACTCTACTATTATTATCATCATCACCATCATCCTGAAGAAACATCATCATGAAGGTTGTTTTAGCTTTGAGACTTACACCTCATAAGTTCCCTCAGTAGCCTTTGCTCCTGATTGGAGCACTGGAGGAAGGAGCAAAACACTAGTCCCAAAGTCTCCATTCAAAGAAACCTCAGAAATCAAGCTAACACTTTATTTTCAATAAGTTATACTCTTTCATTTTGAGGATTCTACTCCACTATCATCATGCCCCCACAGCACATACCTTCCCCATGTTTTGTAGTTTCCTATTGTGCATTGTCTTTCTTCTATTAGACTGGGAGTTCTTTGAGAGTACAGATTGCATTTCCTTTTCTCCTTTGCTCCAGGTCTTAGCATAGTGTCTGGCACAATATAAGTGCTCAACAAATAAATATTATATTGTATTATTTTGCATGATATTGTATTGTAATTTTAACATCCTACTGACTATTGTACAGGTGAATAACATATATATATATATGTATATATATGTATGTATATTATCATTAAGATTCACTGAACAATTTTTCAGCACAACTATCACAGGCATAACAATGGGGGTGGCCCAAACATTGTACTGTACCTATATGATTTTTGCTTTCAATTTTTAAAGCTTTCCATTCTAGAAATATTAGAGAATATTTGGGGGTGGCAACATCTATTAAAAATTATTTGATTCCGTTGTTGCTATTTTTGTTATTGTAACAAGGCTATGCTTATATTATCAAGTGAATGTAGCAAATTGTGAAAAATTAAATCAAATTCCTCAAATATGCCAAATATTCCCATGTAGGTAAAGTCCTAGTAGTGACGTTATTAAATTATCCTAATTGGGCAATCTGGAAATCAACAGTATTGGGGTATAGAAAGGAGGAGCAGGTGATCCTGTCCATAGCCAGGGGACAGTTATCCTTGAATAGATCTCAACCCTAGAAGGAACAGTTGAAGAAACACCATATTATATAAGCATTTGCACTGCAGTGCAGTGCCAGGGAATAGAAAGGGACATGAGGTATTCATGAATGAATGAGCAAATGAGTGCATGAATTAAAATTAAATGTTTGCAATTTGTCAGAGTGGTTTGCAGTTTTACACTTGAGTGTGAAAGAACTTCATAATGAAAAATAGTCTTTAGTGAAAGCCAGAATAGTGTGAGTTAGCAAAAAAGCTGTTACGTATGGTGACTTCATGGTATGTTTAGTTTTTGGTGCTAAGTCTCCTTCCTTTGGGTTGTCACATGGTGGGTATAAGTCCAAGTTTATGACTCATCCTTTCTTCCCCAATGCCTATACTAGAGTAGGCAGTAGGGTTTAAGAAGTAAATGGTGAGGAATGATATTTAGTTCAAACTGATTTTATTTGATTTGTAACAACCAAATTTATTTTCAGTTTTCCCATGACCCTCTGCATTTGACACTGAGTATAAATAACACTTGCATATTTGAGGTTATTCTAGAGGGAATTCCTTTGGGCTCATTAGTATGCATGAAATACCTCATATAAAACTGATTTATGAACCATTTGCCTGGACCTGATTACAACACAAACATAGTTTTACTGCAGCTTAAGTAGCCCATCATTTAGGGAAAAAGTCCAAATTGCCAACTATTTGCTCGAGTGCACATGTGACTGAACAATGCATCTTTTCATTCCACTGCATAGATTGCCTCTGAGTATGGGGAGATCCCAACTACTGGAAATTCGGATCCAAAAAGTAATGGATTCAACATGGGTATGAGCATCTACTAATGCTGTATTGACACTGCTCTTTCAAATGAAGTGTTTTATTTGAAAAAGAATTAAAATCATATACTCTACCTACTATTGACTAACTGCTATACTATGAAATTTCTCTGGAAAATAAAATCAAACTAAGACCTAGCCCCTTAGTCCTGTCTCTGCTCCCTATTCCCTGCTCCAATCTCTACTGCTACTACCCCCACCTCTACCTAACCCCTCCATAAAAGCACCATTACGATGAGTGGATCCCAAAGAGGGACTGTGCCATAGCAGGACTTCAGCCTACCCCTCTATGCTTCTGAATAGAGATGAGATTTTTTTCTTTCTCTTAAAGAAAAACTTATTATCCAGGTTAGCAATTCATTGTCTCACAGAATAGGGAATGGGATGGCTTCCAGAGAAATTTATGGAAATTTGTTGGAAAGTTCAAGGCAATATTTTTCCCCTAATGAAATCCTGACATCTTCAGTTGTCACATACTTAGCAGAGGCTGGAAACATCTTCTTTCAAGCCAGATCTTTACTTTGAGTTTTTCTAGAATTTTTTTAAAGTATTATTTCTTCTATTCTGTGAGTATCTGTTTTCCCACCTATAGAATGGGGGGATTGGTCAAGATAATAATAATACCAACTAGTATTTATATAGAACTTTGACTTTTGTAAAACAATATGTTTTCCATTTTTTTCCTCACACTGACCCTGTGAGATAGGTGCTGTTATTTTCCCATTTTTTTCAGATGAAGAAACTGAGACTGAAAAAAGACAACATGCCTAGAATCATGCAACTAATAAGTATCTGAAAAAGATGGAAAATTAGTTATTTTACACTCAAGTTCAACCCTCTATCTACATCTAACATTCTATGAGCACTTGAAATCTCAATTTTCTTTGAAAATGTCAATGAACTCATTGGAGTTCATTGCCCAAGCCCAAGCCCAAGCCCAAGAACATATGGATGTTTATTCACAGTCATTAAAACTTTTTTTTGCCTTGCTCATATATAAACCTTGGTTACTTTTTTTTTTTTTTACTTGAATGTCAACATATTTAAATTCAAGAAACATTCCTTTGGAAAAATGTTTATTATCTTGACTGACTTACAATCACCAGGAATAAAAATAAACAGTAATTTAAAATTCACAAGGCACTTCAAATATATGACCTCCTTGAAAAGGTTCTTTATAGATAATAATAACTAATATTTTCATAGTACTTACTATGTGCCAGATGCTTTACACTTATTATCTCATATGATTCTCACAACCCTAGCAGGGAGATTCTTTAATTATTCCCATTTTACAGTTTAGGAAACTGAGGCAAACAGAGCTGAACTCTGTTTCTGAAGCAAGAACTGAGTTGAGGGCTTCCTGATTCCAAGCCTGATAGTCCATCAATTGCACCAGCTAAGTTGGGAAAGGTGAAGAGATTTTTCGATGGTCACTTATTATCCCAGTGTCAAAGTAGGGGTTCAAGTCTTTCTATATCCTGTCCATGGTTTTAGCCACTAAGTTGCCCTGACTAGATAAATAATTCCATGAAGTTGTATAGATTGATGTACTATTTAAATATTTAACATTTTAAAATATTTTCTAATACTAGTGTGATTGTTCAATGTTTTTACAAAACTATTACTACCATAATACTAACATTTACATAGATTTTTCTGTATCATAGTGCTTGCAAAGTAACTTTCCATATATTATCTAATTTGACTCTGACAATAATCTTGTGAGTCAGGTTCTATTATTATCATTTAAATTTTACAGATGAAGAAATGAGAGTGTAGAGTCAAATACCTTGCCCAACATCACACAGATAGTAAGTCTCTAATATGGGATTTAAATTTAGGTCTTTCTGTCCCTATCTGCAATGTTCATCTACTAACTACACCTAGTTATCTTTCCTATAGAATGACAATGCTTTCTTTCTAAAGGGAAATGATTTATGTTCTTTAAATTAAGTCAATATAACTAATAATTTTTTGAACTATAACCTGTACTATTTATTTGTGTATAGATAGAAGTAGAAGGGATATTGTTGCTTGAACCTATTTGGTATGGTAGAAAACATGGTTTTTGACACTGAGAATGCATGAACACATGGTAATAGGTCTTGAAATATTAAGTTCCTTTTTCTTGGGCAATAAAATTTAAAGAACTAATTGATTCTGGAACTATATAATGTTACTGATAGGAGGAATTGGAGAGATCATCCAGTCACCATATAACAGAATAAGAAAGAATTTGACATTTATTGGAAAAATGTGATAAATAAACAAATGAATGAATAATAAGTACAAATCATTTTGTTGTTTTTACTATTGCTTCAGTCATTTCCAATTCTTCATGATCCCAGTTGGGGTCCTTCTCTAGCTCCTTTTAAAGATGAGAAAACACAAAGAGAATTCAAGAATTTGCCCACCACTATATTGTCTTTATGATTCCAGCCCCATGCTCTTTCTGCTGCACCAACCAGCCAACCTTAGTCCTACTCACAGCTGAAAGAAATTTCCCATAAGAACATCTAGCAAAGGGTTTTCTAGCCCTTAAATGAAGACCTCCAAAGAGGAGGAACTCATCTGTCCATTTTTGGACAGCTCCAGTTAGAATTTTTTCTATACATTGAGTTTAAATACAGGCAGCAAGGTAGTTTAGTTCATGATATTGTACCTGGCATAAGGGAGAATTGAGTTCAAATCTAACTTCATACACTTCCTAGCTCCATAATCCTGGACTAGTCACCTCTCCTTTGACTGCTTTAGTTTTCTCATCTGTAAAATGGGACTGAAAACAACATTCCTTACCAGTGCTGTGAGTGTAAAGAAAATTACATTTGTTAAATGCTTTTCAATCTTTAAAGCACTATATAAATTCTAGCTATAAATCTGTAGCTTTCTAACTTCCACTTATGGCTCCAGATTCTTACTGGCTCATTTTATAGATGAGGAAACAGGAGCCCAGGCAAATTAACATACTTTTAATGCCAAAGAAACATAAAATTTTAGGCCTAGATCTAAAATATTCATTCCTTGAGTTTTTTCTTTTTTTTTATCTGAATGTTTACCATTATATTCCTTTCTATTCCCATGTACCTCCCTATTCCAATGATACACCCAGCCATAAAATTTCATCAAATATATATTTTTTAAAAAGGCATGTTTGTTAATTTTGCATTCTATATGGATTTAATTCCTTTTTTAAAAAAAGACCAGGGATTGAGAGAGTCCACATATTGATTAAGCACTTCTAAGGAAGGTTTCTTTTTGTTGTTGTTGTTATTGTTGTAAAATTTTGTGTCTATATAAATATACATTTTATATTTAAGTCCTTCTGTACTAAACATACAGCATAAACACCCTTTGCGTTTGATTTGGTTCTGTTTCTAAATAAACTTTCTGCCCAGAGTCCAAACACAGGCTAATATCACCCTCTCTGCCTCTTATTGAATGCACACACAATTATAAAAGATGTGCTTGAGCAAGCAGAAGAGACGAAAAGCCAAGAAATAAATAAAACAAACGCAATGAAAATAATTCCTGAAGTATAACCCAATGATAACCACCATGAGTGGTTTTTATTCAGTTCAGAGAAGTATTCAGGGTTTGCATAAGAATCTCCCAGTACTCCTGGGGACATGACCTGATGATGATCTGAAAAGATCTAAAATGGATAAAAATAAATATATATGAGGAGAAGGAGCCAAATACTGGAGTCAGACTGCAAGTGTTTTAGAAAAATAGACATACAAGAAGATTTTCATTTATCTGTATGAGTTCCAGGGCATTTCTATTTCCAATTCTATGATAACTGCAATCCTTGTCTATCTTCCCTAGCTATCCAAACAGGTTCCTGAGGCATGTCTCCTAAGCATTTCCTTGAGTGTAATTTTCCTGCATGTTTTCTTCCCTCTTCTTTTATTTCTCCAAATGTCTGATAGAAATGATGTTTGCTATGCAAACCCTCTAAGTGTAGGCCTTCTGAACTTCAGGGGTTATATGTCTTCAGGAAGCATAAAAGAGTAAGACTTCATGGCTGTGAAATCAGAAACATATGGATTCACATCCTATCTCTGACATTATCTTATGTGATCATTTGCAAGACAACCTTTCTATGTTTCAGTTTTCATACATGAAAAAATAACAGCTACCTCACAGGCATGTTGTGAGCCCAGTAGGAAAATTATTTTAAGATCTTTACATCTTTAATGTATTCTGTAAATGTCAATTATTAATTAATTGTTATCATGTTCTGCTTTTGTCATTTGCATAACTTAGGCATGAAGTTCTAAGTCTGTAGTCAATATGGTGAATTTAGGGAAATGCCATGATTTTTAGGGGTAGCAGAGAACCATCAAAGAATATGTCCAGCAAAAACCAAAACTAAATAGAATACACAGGGGAGAATAGAATAATAACATTCAAAAGATACAAACAGACTTGCAGTATTGGAAGGATAAATTGCTTCTCTGGTCATAAGCCTCCTCCTCTGGATATCCTAACTACACATACACCTCACATATGTTCCTTTTTGCTTTGTATATTGGTGATGTTTTGGCTATTTTTCCTAATCATGGCAAAGAAATTTATGTGGAATCATAGTCCAAGTTGATGGGGCTTATGTTCTACTATATTTATGACTAAGCTTTTCTTTAAAACCTTGATTTTGACTATATCCACTGGCTAATTAGTAAAAGTAAACTTATTTGCGAAGGCTCTTGGACTATAGCTTCAAGTGAATGAGAAATCATAAAATACCTTGAACATGGGGCAGATTTTATGAATGGGCACACATACAAAAGTAATTATCTAGATGCTACAAAATTTATTTTCACAGTGAATATCTAATAAATATAAGCAAAAGAATAGAGCCAAAATCAAACTCTTGTCCTTTTGCTTCAAATCTGGTGTTCTATTCAATATGTAGTGCTGCCTATATCATTTCACTTACTTACGAGTTCTAACTTCTGTTTCTAAACAATTTCCCTAATATTCTATCAGAGTTTAAATATAATTTAGCTATAAATATTTCTTGTAGGAAAATTTCTATTAGCTTCCCCTCACCTACCACTTAACTAGATATAGCTTTTGTCGTGGCTAGATGTCACCACTTTAATTGAAGCTTGTTTCAATTCTCCTTTCTATGAGTATTTCCACCTTCCTCAAGTTCATGGGGCTTTTTTTTTTCCTAAAGAAGGGAAGGCTGGGAAAAGGTCTAAAAATAAGAGATATCATCTGTAATTCTTTCCTCTTAATCTTTGTTTTTCTCTCATTAAATGGGGAATATAATTCCTGATCTTGGTTTCTATTCAAACTGTCAGATATATTTGTTGACCAATAGCTACATTGGTTTTCTACTGAGAGACTTCCCTGCCACACACACATAATTTGTCTCATTTTTTGTTTGTTGAGAGGAAAACCACATGGGGTCATAGAAACAAAGTCTGCCAAGATTTCAAAAATCATCTAGTTGGACCATTTCATTTTACATATAAGGAAACTAAGGTTAGAAAGGTTGGAAAAGTCAATGAGTATTTATTAATCACCTGCTATGTGCCAAGAATAGTGCTAAATGTTGGTGTTTCAAAGAACATTTTAAAAATAGCCCTTGATATATTCTAATGGGAGAGAATGATCTGCATAGAAATATTTTAATCTATGAGAAGTGAAGAAATCACCAAATGTAATAATACAGAAGGAGAAGAGATGAAAAATTCCTCTTGCTTTTTGCTTTGTATATTGCTGATATATTAGCTATGTATGTCTGATTTTTCCTAATGATGACAGAGAAATTTATGTGGAATCTTAGTCCAAGTTGATGATAACAAAGCTTTTGGAAGGGCAGTCCAAGGAATTCACAGGAAGGTAGATATAGACATAGAGGGAAACTTAGAAATATTGTACACAATCCCCTTATTTTAAAGACAAGGAAGTGAACACCTAGAGTTTAAGTGCCTTAAACTAGATTCCTACAGGAAGAGTAGTGATTCTCCTACCTTAAATATGCAAAGCCTATTTTGAACTCTTGAACAATGCATGTGTTTTTCTGCCAGCATACTGATGAGATGAATTTTATTCATTATATTAAACTGCATTGGAAACTATATTATCCTGACTGATGTCTCCATCTCCCTTCTATTTTTTTAAACAAATACATATGACTTTCTGCTTTTTTGTACTTTTTTTTTGATATATTGATTTTTTGAAGTAGTATAAATGTTGTACCATTAATAAAAAATTGATTTTCATTTTTCCTGCTATCACACAAAAATGGGGCAGTTCAGATAAAGTGAGCAAGAAATCAAGCAGTGGAGAAATCAAATCTTAGTTGACTTTTTGAAAGTTCAAATGGTAACACAGTGGAGAGTCCTCAAGACCTCCAATGATCACTGTTTATTGATGCCAGGGAGCTCCTGACCATTATAATATTGGAGAGTGAACTGATCATTTTATGGGTTGGTGAACTGCAAATTTATCTGCCTTATAGCAACTCCATAAACATTAAGTCACAACAAGTACACCACTTTAATAATAGTGCATACTATGTGCCAATATATGGGACTAAGTGAGCCCTTTGCTTTCAGGCTTGAAAGTATTATAGATGTTATAAAGGAACCTATCAACTAGATATCTTTATAGGAAGCGTTTTTACATCCTCTATAGGTTTAAGTATAGACCTTTTTAAATTAATTAATCAATTAACAAGAAATATTAGCAATTTACTATGTGCTCAACACTGACTAGAAGTGAAAAGAATGAAACAATCTTGATTTAAAAAGAGTTTTATTCTAGTCCAGCACATTGATGGAAACAAAACATTATAACATACCTGTCATCTGATTACCCAGAAATTGATTGAAGACATTTAGTAAAAAGGAACCCATTACCTCTCTATGCAGCCCATTCTACTTGTGATGATAGTGCTGAGTGATAGAAAGTGTTTTGGTTTCTCCCTTCTAAAGAATCTAAATTTATATTTGTTACATCTACTCTTTGTTTCCAGTTTTCTCCCCTGGGTCAAAAGAATAAGGTCTATCCTTCTAAATTACAGCACTTCAAATACAGGAAATTGTTAAACATGCTTCCTAAATATTATTTTCTTCAAGATAGACCTCCCCAGAATCATCAACTGATCTTCATATGGTTCTTCACCAATTCCAAGAAGGGAGCGATAGAATTATTTTAGATGGGAGAAGGGTGGGAAGAAGGGAGAAGTTTGAATTTAACTTAAAAAAATAAAGGGATGAAAGAAACAGTATAGAATAATATGTAGGGAAATGTTTTTTCAAAGCCAGTTTGAGCAGAGTTAAATCCCACATCTAAATGTGTGACCTCAGGCAAGTTATATTGGTAGCAGATTTTTTCTTATTCAGGAGTTCTCTCTCTCTCTCTCTCTCTCTCTCTCTCTCTCTCTCTCTCTGTGTATGTGTGTGTATGTGTGTGTGTGTGTGTGTGTGTGTGTGTGTGTATGTTTTTGCATGCATATATATATATATGTATATATATATACACACATATACATATATATATATGCATACACACACATTTTTGTTTGCCTTTGACTTTTCAGAGAAGATTTAAAGGTTTAAATTTAAGGTTTAAAAAAATCATATTTAAGGGTCATATTTGGTCTTAATTGGAATATTTCTGGCTAAAAAGTAACCAACTGTTACTTTGCCAGATGATTAGCTAGAAGAACATATTTTGGTTTGCTTGGTGCACTATATTAGCAATTTAAAATCTGACTATTAGAAAAAAAAAAGTTGGCATGGATGTCTGCAGCACAAGGTTAATTGTAACAGCACTATTGTTTCTTCTGAAACCAGGTTGCAGGGACCAGAAAAAGAACTAACATTGGAATCAAATGAATTGATTTCAAATTTAGCTTCTTTCACTTTCTATAATAGTGTGTGATCTTGGGCAAGTCACTTTAACTCTATGGCTGTTAATTTTATCATCTATAAAGAATGAAAGGGTTGATTGAGATACCAGTTTTGGAGACTGGATGTAACTGAATTGCATAAAATTTTCAAGGGGCTATATACAAATTAGGGACATCCAAAATGGGCATTTTTAACATGAGAGTTATTATGAAAATGTACATATATTTTAACTGTTAAAATATACTAGGATATACATTTAGTTTTTTTCTTCTAAAAAATTTTAAAAATATGCTTATTCAATGAATCTAGATTTTTTATTAATATTTTTTTTTGAGTTTCTTCATTTATAAAACAGAATACCTGAGCCTTCCTTCCCTCACTGGAACTTTTTTAAGATTAAAGAGGCAAACATAGTTCACATTTTAAAAAATAATTTAGAACATATATTCTTTGTGTGATCTTGTGAAAGGTATTTCAATTCTTTCTAGGTCTTACTTTCCACATCCCCAAAATGATGACAGTGAGGAAGATCCAATCTGATCCAACAAACATTATACATCTACTACACTCAAGACACTGTGGTAAAGGTATAACAGATATAAAAACAAAACTAAAAACAGATTCTAGTATTGAGAGGTTTACAACTTACTTCAGTGATGTAAACTATAATTATAAACACACATACAAATTGTGTGTGTGTGTATGTGTGTGTGTGTGTGTGCATTTATGCTGATTTGAGATGAGAGAGTCTTAGTAACCACCAGGGGGACTTAGAAAGACTTCCTGTGGATTGAGCGCATGATCTAGTCCCTTAAGGAATGCAGGGGATGCTAAGAGGTGGCAGCAAGTAGGGAGTAATAACATAAACAAACTTCAGAAATATTTGATTTTATCTTCCCAACAACTCTGGAGGCAAATGCTATTACTAGGCCTATTTACAGATGCAAAAAAAAAAAAAAAGAAAAAAAGAAAACTGAGGCAAACAGCATTTAAGTGACTTGCCCCTCTATCCACTTTACCACCTAACTTCTTTCTGGATGACCTTCAAGTTCCCCTATCAAGTGTTTAAGTCTATGATTCATAGGAGGCATTTACTTGAATTTAACTCCAATCCCCCCACTTTTTAAAATAAAATGCAGAATCAAAATCCTTTCAATCTTTCGATAAAATTTGCCTTTTTACATAGTGAAAAGTCACATAAGAGTTGATGTGCATGATTTAATTCATTTTTGACTACAATATATATCTAGGTCATTCATCTTAAAATACTTTTTGATCCTCATATCTTATTTATTCCTTGTATCTTCTCTAGATGTCATACTCTAAGATATATTTCTAATTGCGTTATTTTATATTATACTTGCTTATCTCATCTCTCTCCGATTATTCTCGTCAATAGGACCAGACAGTATTTACCACAGTGGGAACTATCATGTCGCTGCATGTCATCTGTTGAAAAATTCCCTGTTGCTCAATTTCTTCCATTTCATTTTTCCCCTACCAGTTTAGGAGCTTACATTCTGTTTCTTGTAACAGAAAGAACCAGTCAGCAAATATAAAGAGGAGAATGAAAAAGCAGTGTATATATATGCCTTGCCATTCACATTGCAGATGGACCCAAACATTGTCAGGTATTTCCATTTTTCCTGAAGCTAATTCTGTGTGTATTGTCTCTTCTGAAAACTTTAGGTTTTCAAGGACAGGGGTTCACTCTTTTTTCTCTTTGTGATTCACTCTTTTTTCTCTTTGTATCACTAGTTCTTAGCACCGTTTTTGGAAAATATCAAGTACTTAATAAATGCTTGTTCAGTTCTTCATTAATTATTTCAAAGGAAATTATTTAAAACATTTCAATTTACGTAAAGCAGAACTTTGCTCCACAAAGTAACAAATAAAGTTTGGCATATACTATAAATATTATTTACCTGAAATATAGACATAAGTTGTATAGTCAAATAATGATTTTAAAAAATATATATTCTCTACTTGATGCTCACTAAACTGGGCTCTAACTATGTGTCAGTCATTGCATTTAGAGTTAGAGGGGATCATGTAGTCTAATACTAATTACTTTTATAGTTGTTAGTTGTTTGAGTTGTGTCCAATTCTTCATCATAACTCCTTTGGGGTTTTCCTGGTGAAGATATTGGAGAAGTTTGCCATTTTCTTCTCCAGTCCATTGGACAGATGAGGAAACTAAAGCAAAATGTTTTGACTTAGCCAAGGTCACACAGCTAGTAAATGTCTGAGGATACATTAGAGCTCAGGAAGATGATTACCCACTCTGCTCTGTGCATTAGGGCACTCCTAGCTGTCAATATCTTACAAATGAGGTGTGAAGGGCAAACTCTCTGGGCTAAATCTACAGAAATACCTAATGGCCAGACTGGGGCTAGGTGGGTGCAGTTGAAGTCTCAGAATGAACCAAAGGAACTTTCACTTCCTGGATTGTTTGTAGAGTACGAGTCTGAGCCTGGAAAGACTGAGGGAACCTGGACTGATTGGGAACATGGGGCCTAGCTGTGGTGTGGAGCCAAGGAACCAGCATCTTGATGCAGAGCCAGTGGGCCAGGGACGCAGCTGGTTGTGGGCACTTGCAGGAGGGTGGACCTCTTGGTTTGCGGTTCCTGGTCAGAAGGGAGAGCTGAAGGGAAGCCAGAGACACCATCCTGCCACCCCATGATTAGAGATGCTTACACTAACACCTCTTATTTAAAAAAATGAAGTAGCAAAAAAGAATCTCACTATAAAAACAAACTATGGGAAGAGCAAAGACTGGGGTTCATCTTCAGAGGAGGACACTTTAGTAAAACAAAAGCTTCTACTCCAAAGCATAACATGAAGTTTTCCCCTGTCCAGAGAGAATTTATAGAAGAACTCAAAAAAGAATTTAAAAATCAAATGAGAGTGATTGAGGAAAAACTAACTAAATGAAAAAAAAATTAACCAACTAGAAAAGAAGATACAAAGAAAGTCTCAAAGAAGAAAATAACTCTTAAAATTAGAACTGGGTAAGGAGAAGCTGAGAGACCAAAAAATAACAAAGCAGATTTTAAAGAATGAGAAAGTAGAATAGAATGTGAAACATCTTACTAGAAAAATGACAGATCTGTAGAATAGATCAAGAAGAGAAAATATAAGAATAACTAGACTATCTGAAAGTTTTGACTAAAAGGACTTCCACAGTATAATGCAGGAAATAATCCAAGAAAATGTCCTGGAATGATAGAACATGAGGGGAAAGCAGAAATAGAAAAAAATCCACTAATCACCATCACAAAGAGATCCTTTATGGAAAACACATGGGAACATTATTGCCAAATTTTGAAATCCCCAGATCAAAGATAAAATTTTCAAGAAACAAAGAAAAATAAACAATTCAAATATACTGAAACTACAATTAGAACTGCACAGGACTTAGTGGCCGCAATGAAAGAACACAGGTCCTGGAATCATTTCTACCAACAACTAACAAGTTAGGCCTACAGCTAAAAATATCATATCCAGCAAAATTATCTATAATACTGAACAAGAAAAAATGGACATTCAATGAACTTGAAAATTTTCCAGACTTTCTATCAACCAAACCTGAACTTAATAAAAAATTTAACATATAACAGCCATTATCAAAAATCAATTTCAAGAAATTCAATATGGATAAATTGCTTATGTTCTTTTTACATGAAAAATGAATACCATATGCTTGAAATTGATGCTCAAAAGAAAGATTGGGGAAGGGGTAAAGAAATAATAGTCATTATTTTATACAAATGAGGTGTAGAGGAAGAATAAACACAGAGGCATTAGAAGGGGCAGGAGGGCTCATAGTTCTGAATACCTACTCGCATTGGGAATGGGTTCACTAGGCAACAATATATTTATACCATGAAGGGTATAGCACCCTCCAAAATCTGTAAAGAAATAAGGGAGGAGGAATGGGGATGAGGGAAACTAAGGTTGAGGGAATCAAATAAGGGAAGGATCCATAGGTTGAAGGAGGTTAAGTAATAATAAGACAAGTTAGGAGCAGAATTAGAACAAAAAGTCAGTAGGGATAGGAAAGAAATGTATGTGTGTAGATACAGGGATATATGTGTGTGTGTGTGTTTATGTATATATCTACATGTATATGTGTGTGTGTGTGTGTGTGTATGTATTGTTAGCTATGGCCTACTTGGAGGTGATGGGAAGGATGAAAGTGAGGAAAAAGCATAAAATAAAAAAAAGGTGGGCAGTGGAGAACAAAAGAACAATTTATAAGAGAAAAAAAAATATGGACAGTCATGAATATAATTTATTCTACTAATATATATACTTTTTACTCTGGGCTAAGCTTCTTCTTTATTATTAAGAAAACAAATGAAAAATTCATTCAACTACTTGCCTGCCTCAACAAACACCAGGAGGTGAGGATTCATGTATGAAGGATTTGATGGTTCACTTTTCAACAAGATTCCCCTATAGCAAACAAACACAATCTAAACAATCCAAGTATACACACACACACACACACACACACACACACACACACTTTCTTGATCTTGTATTTGTTGTTATGTATTTTGAACCCTCTCTGATGTTCTGTGGGGCACATGACAATGTTTTTTTTTCTTTTGTTTCTTTTTTTGTGTTTTTTTCTTATTCTGTTTTTTTTTTTTTAATAAAATAAATATAAAAAAGAAAACCCCAAGTATCCATGTCATGTCATGGTAGACAATGACAAAAAATAGAAACACACATACACACACACACACACACACACACACACACTCATACATACATACATCACTGTATACAATAAGCAGAAATGATGTACTTAATTCATATACTCTCTTATAATCAGAAGAAAATCACCATGAATTAAACAGATTTGCCATTTTCCCCAAAATAGATTTCAATAGTATCAAACTTGGATTTGTTTGGTTTTGCTATGCTTTTTAATGACAAAAGAATAACCTTTTCTGTTTTATTCAAGGTCAATGCTAGACATCCAATAAAAAGCATCATGTTTTCTGATATATCATAATATTTACTTTTTCTACCAACTTTGATTTTGAACGAATTCTTCAATATGTAATAAAGCTCTGATGCCTTCTTTCTGACTGTTCTGTCCACCAAACAAGATCACAATCATTCAATGGCGTAGTGCGAAATTTAGGAATTATTATAATTGAAAAATGCATTAAACTACAGTCAACCTGGCAAGGAGCCTCTTCAATCCTAGCTAGGACAATCCTCAGGCAAAAACCCACATTCTAACCTCTTTATCCTTGGAAGTCTCAATAGTTTGGTAATGTTTAACGTTGTTATAGATAATGAAATCAAAATATCACTTTCACAATAGGATGCAAAATCACAGGATGTCTTTGATGGGGAGTGAGTAATGATTCCATCAGAAAATCTTCAGTGACCTTTACTACTTTCAGACAGACTTGTCCCTAAAAAGCTCTACAAACAAATGCTTTGCTTTGCTAAAAGTTTACTACAGATAATGATTAGAGTTTTATAATAATTACTTCATCTAGAAGAGTTTTCCTCATGTCTTCCTAAATTCCCCAATCTTTTCTACTTCCACGCCTTTATCTTTATATTGTGTCCTTAAAAGAAATGGAGATCAATGCCCCATATCCTTCTGAATAAGTATTATTTCTACTTGAGTGATGTTATTTTACTCTGGGATAAGCTTCTTCTCTATTATTAAGAAAACAAATGAAAAATGCATTCAACTACTTGCCTGTCTCAACAAACACCAGGAAGTAAGGTTTCATGTATGAAGGATTTGATGGTTTACTTTTCAACAAGATTCCCTCATAGCAAACAAACACAATCTAAATAATCCAAGTTTATTGAATGCTTCCCCATAGTCCTTATTTTCAGAAACTACAACAATAGGATGTAAACTTCTTAAAAGGAGAATAATAAAGATTTGTTGAATCAAATTGAGAAAGCACATCTAAATATCACCCATTGGGCACTTTATAGGAAGGTCCTTTCTCTCACTAACTTTGGCAGGTTCCATAAGGTTAGACCATTTATGAATACAATACTAGTGATGGATAGTGTACTTGCTGATGAAAGGCTAGCTTATCTCAATCTCGTTAGAGGAAGGAAAATCACAAAGATCATCCCCTGAGGATCATTATCTGTCAAAGTGGAAGAAAATACATTGACAAAATCACAAACATTTAACCAAGAAAACATTGTACACAGCAACAACAAGATAGTGTAATGATCAACTGTGACAGACTTGACTCTTTTCAACAAAGGAGATTCAAGGTAATTCTAATAGACTTCTGGTAGAATGAACCATTACAGTAATTGAAGAAATAAATAGTGAATATATATATATATATATACATATATATATATATATACGTATATATATGTATGTGTGTGTGAAATACCTATATTATTATTATCATCATAACCATCAGCATTTATAGCTTACTTAAAATTTTGCAAAGCATTTTACATTTTTTATCTTGGATAACATTAATTCTGTGTGAGAGGTGCTATTTTTGTTCTATTTTATGAATTAGAAATCTGAAGTAGAGAGAGTTTAAGTAGCTTTTGAGGGCCACACAGCTAGAAAGAGGTAGAGATAAGATTCAAACTCAGGACTTCTTGAGTACAAGTACAGCATTGTATTACACTACCTGGCTATCCTTTATGTATATATATTTTACGCACGTATACACATGCATACACATACACAAACACACATATACTTCCTATTACATAAAAGGTTAACAACATCCTTTATTTGGTTGAAAAAAACCTGCAGGATGTAAAATAATATTAACAAAGATAAAACTGAATTCTCAACATGCATTATCAGCATCAACATTAGTTACATTCAAAATCTTACAAATATAAAGTGGAGGGGATAGTTGTTAAAATTTGGTTTTCCTTAGACACTTTCAAAATATCATTGCACATCACCAGTAGTAAATACTCATTATATTTTCAGTTGAAGAGTATCATAAGTACCTATGTGACATGAGAAGAAAATGTGAATTAATTTATCATTTCTAAGGCTGGGAAATTAGTTATATTTTAGGTGAGTAAGTACCTTGGTTGACAGGTACATCTTGATATTTTAATGTAATGCCCCTACATCCCAATTATTTCATTTTTTCCTCTTTTTGACCTATTGTTTGTTTGTTTGGGTTTTTTTGCATGCTGAAATTCTCAGGTGGCATTTCTGAAGCAGGAAGTAATATGAGCTTTTAAAAGGCACTGAATATCATACCTTGACTCAGACATAAATATGTACTGATTCTCAGAGACAGAGTTTGTGACTTCTCTGTCACCCAGCTTATAAAATACTAATTGCTTGGTCTATCTGCCATTGCATATGTACTTTCTAAAATGTTAAAAAAAATTTAATTAATTTAAATTAAACTAAAATTAAAATATTTTTAATACTATGGAATTAATAAAAATAAAAACCAATCTCAAAACATTTTTTTACATAGTCATTTTTAGGAAGGTTCAATAGTCACAGATAATCTTCAATATCCTGTTATCTGAATGTGACTGAACTTTGGTTTTGGAATTTAATTTTGAATTTGCTTTTGTATGGATCATAGGATCATGTGCTTGTACCTTAGAGTCCATAGAAATCCATACTACATTGCACTAGTGAGTTATTCTCTTGTTCTGGATATTCATAAAATTGCCATTAAGACAGTCTCTATTGAAAAAGGACTGAGCTCTATACCTCTTCCCTCCACATAGATTCCAAGTGATGAATTGTGATTTGTCCCCATGATTATGCTGTGGAAGGGTGTGGTGTGTGTGATGCTTAATGGAATTTTAAGGAAATTGTTCTAAATGTTGAATTTAAACATTCCCTTTATCACAGTAATATAGTGAAAAGTATACCTCAAGGTCTCAGGCACAAAGCTTGTCTGTGCTGCTTATGACCCATGAAATCTTGGGAAAGTAACTTGCCTCCCTTGGTTTGTTTCTTCATGCTTAAAATAAAGGATTGTGACCAGGTGATTTTTATCCTTTAATTTCTATGATTCTAGGACACCAAGACACCATGACAAACTCACAATTAGCCCAGTTCTTTGCACATATTTGCTGACTGACTGAATGCCCACCTCCTAATTCTTGCAACTCTTACCCACTCTAAATAGACAAAAAGAATAGCACATAGAGAATTGTAACATATATGAATATGATTATCTTTGCCTCCAATAAAAGAGAGGACTATAAGAAAAAAGACAAAAACTACTTTATTTCAATTAAATCCACTGCCTTTAAAAATAAATCAAATTAATTCTAGTCTTCCATCTTTAAAGTCCTGAAGCAATTAGTTAATTCAAGAATGGACAACATATGAAGAAATACTCTGACACAGAATTTGAGAGTTGGATGGAAGTTCAGTAAGCCATTTTTTCCAAATTTTGACTCTGACCTTTGTTCCCTATTTCTCTGCTTCCTTCCTCCATAGATCATTATCATCTATCTCCGTCATTTTATTTTCATGACCACCAATCCAATTAAAATCTTGATGATCTCTAATCTGCACCATGACAATAACCTTTAATTAAAAAAAAAACTGATTTTTAAAACATCATCAAAATCTTTATCAGTATTCATTCTATTACTTTTCCCAAAGAGCAATCCCATATAACAAATGATATTTTCAAAGACAAAAGAAGAAAAATAAGAAAAACACTTGCCAAACTGCTTAATATGTTGAAAAACTCTGAAAATATGTGCAATATGACATAATAATGGACATACCTCTTCAAAGTGATAGGGTATATCTATTATTTGTTATGATTTTTCTTTATAATTTTTACAACATTCAACTTTTGTGTTTTTTAAAACTGTTCTTTAAATTGTTGAGTTGATGTATATTGATTTGTTTTGTTTTTTAGCGTGCTTATTCTTTTTGTCTCTACTTACTTCACTCTATATCAGTTTATACAAATCTTTCCATATTCTCCTGCACTCATAATATTCGTAATTTTTAAAGCACTGCAAAATTCCATTACATTCATATCCATTACTTGTTTATTTTGTAACTGTCAGCATATACATCATTTTTGCTTGTTATCACAAAAAGGGATTCAAACATTTTTTCTTTTTGTACATAGAGATTTAACTGCTATGAGGTATAAAAAATGAAATAGAATCTCTGGGTAAAAGGATATGACAATTTTAGCAACTTTATTTCCATAATTTCAAATTACTTTCTAAAATGGTTGTATTAATCCACAACTCCACTAACAATGTACCAGTGTGATTATCTTCCCAAGTTCACTCTGGCATTGATTCTTATTGTTTTGTTTTGTTTTGTTTTTTGGGGGGGAGGAGGGGCAATTACACAAAAACAATTGTGAAAGGCACAACCTTAGGGTTGTTTTGATTTTTTTATTTAATTTATAATTTATTATATTATATATAATGTAATTTAAAATTTCTTAGTAATTTGGAGAATCTTTTATATAGTTTTATATAGTTGTTAGTCATTTATAATTCTTCTTTTCAGAAATATATGTTCTTATCCTTTGACCATTTATTCTATAATGATTTTAATAAGTTTTTTTTTCCTTTCTGCTTCCAGTTTCTCTCTTTTTTTAAATCTTCCTAAATATAGCTTCTGAGGAAGAGGATTCTGGGAAGATGGCAAAATAGATCAGAAAATCCCCAACTCTGCAGATTTTTCCCACAAACAAGAAAAAATAGTAGCTCAGGAAGAACATAGAGTGGTAAAAATAAATAAGAGTTGGGCTAGAACAATGGTCCTTTTGGGACAACCAGAAAAAAAAAAAACTGGAAGAGAAATCCCAGTCTGCAAGTTTGGCCTTCATGAAGTATAAACATCTCCAGACTAGTTCCCCTGAAACAGCAAACTGAGCCCTGGGGCTAGCTGGGTTGGAACTTAGTCTCAGCTTCAGGCACAGGAATTGTTACTTCTTAGTTAGTATGGGGAATCAGCATGTGAATGGGGGAAGATTGAGGGAACCTTTCTAGAAAAGGCTATTCTGTGATGCTGAGACTGGCCCTGGGCAAGAACTCAGCACATCACTAGTGAATGCAGAAGAAGTGAGGCAGTATGCTGTTGCCTGTGGGCACTTATAAGGTAGTGGAATCCTTGGTTTTGATTTCAATCCAGAGGGGAGAACTGAAGGCAAGAAGCACCTATCCCTCATATCCCAGGATTAGAGATGGTTATAATAATAAGGTGTTGTGAATTAAAAATAATAACCACAACAACAATAAATTAAAAAACAAAACAAAACAAAACAGGCTAGGGAGAATCTAATCATAGAAAGTTACTATGGGAATAGAGAAGACAGGGGTTTCATATTCAGAGGAGGATATTGAAACAAACAAACAAACAAAAAAGACCTCTTCTACCCCAATAAGTAACATCAAATTGTCACCTGACCCCCAAAATTCATAGAAGAACTAAAAAAAACCCTTTAAATATCAAATGAGAGTAATTGAAGGGGTAAAAAAAGAACAATCCAAGAAAAACAAGAAGATTATGAAAAGAAAGTCAACTAACCAGTTGACTAACCAGAAGAGGAGATCCAGAATCTTAAGGAAGAAAACAGCACATAGAAAATTGGAATTGGGCAAGGAGAAACCAGTAAAGTTATGAGATTCAGAAATGATAAAGAAGAAGAGAATGTAAGACATCTCATAAGAAAAAACTATTGAGAAAAAAGTAAAAAGAGAAAATATAAAAATAATTGAACTACCTGAAAGCTACAATTCAAAAAGAAAAAGAATCTTGATACAAAAATACAAGAAATAATTGAAAAATTTTGGCTTGAAGTTTTAGAACAAGAGGGAAAGTAGAAATACAAAAAAAAAAAAATCTATTGATCATCACCTGAAAGAGGTTTTATTAAAAAAAAAAAATCCAACCCTATTTTAGCATATCTATATAGCCAACTTCTGAGATTCTCAGCTTAGGGAGAAAATATTGTGTGCAACAAGGAAAAAAAAAATAAGCACAATCCCTAACAATAATAGTAAAAAAAAAAAAAAAAAATCAATAAATTGCCAGACTTTTAGGATTTTTTTTTCCAAAAAGACCTGAATTTAATAGAATGTTTGGCTTATAAGAACCAAGAACAATATGAGGCAAACATCAAATACTAATCTAAAGTGACTCAATAATAACAGACTATTTATGTTTTGTATATGGAAATGTAAACCATGTGTCTAAGATTGTCATTAGTAATTGAATAGTTCAAAAGAAAAATTGGGGTAGAGCTGAGTATGCTGTGATTTTAAAAAGCAAAACCATATAAGAAAAGATAAAAAGAGTAATTATACAAACTAAGTATAAGAGGAAGAACTGACAAAGAAATTAGATGGGTGAAGAAGGCTGCTAATTCAGGAGCAGCACTGTCATTTGGAATGGGCTAAAAGGGAAACAATGCATATCTGTATAGAAAGGCATATGTCTTCTAAATGCAGAAAATAAGGCTAAGGGGATACAAAGAGGGGAAAGGATAAGGGAAGGAATTTTAGACAGAATTTTACTCAGATCTGGTTTAAAGAGAAATTATGTATACATTTAGAAAAGAATAAAAATATTTTATATTTATAAAGAAATAAGAGGGTGAGGGAATAGTATGGAGGTATAGAAGGGTGTGTGTAAATTAACAGAAGTGGAATAGAGTAAAATTTCTATTTGGAGGGCTATAAAATCAGACAGCAACAAGATAGCAAGGCAAAAGGGTAGGGGAGAAACATAGGGAGGGATAAATCCTAAAAGAAGACAAGTAATCAGATACAAGTAAATCAAAGGAATCAGAAGGAAAAGGAAATAAGACACAAACATAAAAATAAAGATTAGGAATACAATTTATTATGTAAAAAATAAAGCAGAGGTAGTAATCATGATCTCAGATAAATTAAAGCTAAAATAGATTTAATTAAAAGAGGAAAAATAAGGAAACCACTGTACATGCCAGCCATATTAATCAATATTGTTCTTGGCTATTTAAAATAACTAGACAGTGTAAGGTTGGAATATTGCTGTGATATAGTAAATGATGAGTTGGGGGATTTAGAAAAATCTGGAAAGACGGAGCTATGAAGAAAAATGTTATCCATCTTCAGAAAAATAGGACAAACAAGAATAAAGCTGTTTTAAATAGACACATTTGAATATGGATATGGATATATGGATAGGATTATAGATATCTGTATGTATGTGTAAATATATATACATATATATATGTTGTGTGCATATACAACATACATATATATGGGTTTGTATTTGCACTTAATTGTAGCCTTGGGAGTAGGTAGAATAAAGTAAAAAGGGCATAGTAGAAAACAAAAAGAAAAATAAAAAACCTATATGGAAACAAAGAAAAAATGGACAGATCGAAACATAATGAATAGTATTTATTTTTTAGGCCTTTGGTAAATGGAAGTTTATTGCTTTACACCATGAATTAGAATGAATAATTATACTAATTTAGTTTGCCAGTGAGTAAATGGTACTAAGGTATAAGTTTTTAAAATTGTCTTTACTTCTACTTTACTTCCTCTCTCTAAATGCTATTAGTTTCCCAGTTGCAAGGAAGGACTGGAACATACACAAAAAGAAGTGCTTTAGTTTTTGATAGGTGATTTGAGTAAGCTCTATATTTTGGAACCTTTGTCATTTTCCACTCGTTTCACAAAGATTTTGTTTGTGCACATATTGTTCTACAGGATTATTTGTATTCATTTCTCTTTGAGATAATGTCCTGCAATTCAGGTTTTAATCCTTTATAATCTATAAATTCACAAGTCTCATATCACCAATAAAAGGCAAATTGTTAAAATGTAATTAAAAAAAGAATTTTATCGCTTTATATTTTGATTCTTCTTTAATGTTTTGCTGTATACATGGAAATTCCTTTTGCTTTTTCTTTGTTTTTAAGTTTAAAATAAATAAATAAAAGTACAGCTGCCAAATTAGTATTTTCAAAAGATGTGTCTGAAAAAATAATCACTTTAGTAAAAGAAATTTCATTGGCTTATCAATGTTTTTGGATAAAATTCAATTTTTTTAGACAGATATTTAAAGTCTAACTACAATCTTAACTTTAGCATTGCATTTTATATATGATTCCTTGAAGATTCTATGCTTGTGGCAGATTGATTTCACTCTTCCCCAAATTCAGAAATTAGTTCACATATATATGACATTGTAAAGTTTCTTTCTCAGTCCTAGAAAGCAATCTATCCTTACCTTTCTATCTTAGAATTGCTGGCTTTCTTTTAAGGCAAGATTCAGTTACCTCTTTTGAGAAACCTTTCCTGATCTCCCCTGGTGTTCTTGCTTGCTTGCTAATCACTTAAATTACTTTGTATTTCTCTATGTATATCTTGATATAGCTTTCTCAATTTTACTGACAGTTTGTTTCCCTCCCTTCTCCTTTCCCTCTCTCCCCCTTCTATCTTCCCTTCCTCAGCCCCCCAGTGAAGGCACCTGCAACATAAGGAATGTTTTATTTTTGACTTTGTATTCCCAGCACCTAACAAAATGTCTTAAAACAGTGGTTTTGAAAGTTTTTGCTTAAGGCAGAATATTTTTTTTTTCCTGTGAAGAATCATAGTACATGGAATTTAGGATTCCCAGGTAAAAATTCTTTATTTCTCAAGCTTTAGGATTCTTCCCTTCCCTGTTTTTCCCCTTCCCTTTTATTATCTACCTTTCCTCCCTCAATTCATTTGTTCTTTAATTACCTGGTACTTTCAGTAGAGATAGAATTAAAGTGGCAATTTTGACCTTTTAGAGGACAAATTAAGAGAAAGGGGCAGGAAAAAAACAGCTGAGGAAGGACTAGGAAATGCAAAGTCTCATACTGTAAGCACTGCATAGTAGTGTGGACCAAGTGGCGTATCTTTTGAGAAACATTGCCTTAATAACTATTTGGTGTGTTGAAAGAAAATAAATGCCCACTTAGGGCCCCCACAAGTACAGGATTGCGAAACGATAAATTTGGTAAGAATAAAAATAGTTCATTAAAGGTAATAGAAATTAACTGGAATGGGTTCAATATGAAAATCAGTACTTCAAGCAAAAATACCAACCTTTCCAAAAAAAAAAAAAAAAAAAAAAAAAAAAAAAAAAAAAACCATGTCAGAAAGCCAAATTATTTTTTAGCTAAGTTCTTATTGAATGAAATGCAATAAAATGACCATCTAGAGGGGGAAATGACATTTATTGCTCTAGCGAAGCATTTGTAGCTCTTAAGTAGAAAATATCACCTTCTCTAATACTATATGTTACAATATACAAAGGAAAGTTTTCTTAACCATATAAAACACAACACTGAAAGTAGATTAAAATGCAAAATGTAATTGCAAATTGTTAATTAGACAATGCAGCTGTCTAAGGTATAACAGGGACAAGAGATGTTGCCCAAGGGACATTTAATAAATAAATGGTTGTACTTATGATGATTACTATAATTACTGTGCTGGACAGCTACCTTATTTTGTCACAGTGGAATTTTCAATGTCATTCATACTGGTATTATAAACTGAGTAATTTTGGATTTAAAAAAGACATATATATGCATATGATAGATCAGCATATTTATATGTGTATCTTATCTATAATATATATATATATATATATATATATATACATATATATATACTAATATATGTATATACATATACATACCTATATCTATACGTGTATAAATGTATATGTGCAGGTATATACATGCATCTGTGTAGATATATACATATGCAGAACAATCTCGTTACACACAAATATACAAATATAAATATGGACCAATTGAAAAATCTGGGGTTGTTTGGCCTAGAGAAGAGAAAACTCAAAATATATCTCTTCAATTATTTGAAGAGCTATCACATAAAGAAGGGATTCAATTGATCCTGTGTGGCACAAGAGGACAGAGTAAGGTAAAATGGATGAAATTTGCAGGGACAGGCATAATTATTATAGAGGAAGAGGGAGTAAAGAAGTGTTTCAAATACTTAGAGCTTCTCTAAAATGGAATATACCCCCTGGGAAAGTACTGATGCAAGGTCAGGAATGTTATAGGAAATATTGTTAGATAGAAAGCCTTATAAAGTCAATTTAATTTCGGAAATTTCATAATTCTGTATGTTCATTTGTTCCAGTCAATGTCCAAAAAAATCTAACCCATCTTCTCCGATTGGAGAATTCCCTAATTCTTACACACACACACACACATGCGTGCGCACACATTTCTATGGATATATATGTATTTATGGAGAAAGGAGAGAGAGGGAGAGAGAAAGAAAGAACTGTTTTTAAAACAATTTTAAAGAGAAACCTAATGATGAATATAACCATAATTTTGTGAGTTCATAAAATTGACTTTGCAGACTGTACTCTTTAAAACTAGAATATTAAGTCAACATTACTGTGGGGTTTAAATGTAGCACATTATTAAGTTGAAAATTATGTTCATAAACATGGAAAGTTTATTTTCATTCCCAAAGACGAGCTGTCTGCCTTCATCACCTTTCCATCTTGCATGGGCTCATTTGACAGCTAATTAATTTTCTTGGCAAGGTATATTGTTTCTTAAACTGTTCTACTACATTTTCCCAAAATATTGTTTAATAGCATGTTACGGATTTCAGGTTACAGCGGAGAAAAGACTATACACTATAAGACATCAAAGATATATAGATCATCAAATACTACTGGTAGAAGAAACTTTTGACATCATGCAGTCCAACCTCATTTTATAGACAAAAGGACTGAAGTCAAGAAGGAGGGAAGTACCTTATAGCTAGACTAGAGGCTAAAAGTTCCTTCCTCTACAGCATGCTTATTTATTACTGGCTTCCTAATGAACCATTTCCTCTGACACTAGGAAAAGGAAATATAAACATTTTTTTCCTATCCTTGTTCTTTCTCCTCTGCTCTATTAATCCCTAACACTTCCCAAGCTTGTCCAATTATCACCTAATTTTAAGCCTGGGATTGGTCTCTGGATAGGGAAATTAGAAAATACTCCAAATCTCAGACTTTTCAGTGAAAATCCAATCTATGTCTCTAATACACACTTTCACTCACTACCAAAAAAAAAAAAAAAAAAAAAAAGCAAAATTTACCCTCAATAGTATCCAACACCCACCTTACAAAGGGAGACAGTAAGACTCAGAGAAGTTAAGAAATTTTAATTTTCACAGGGTCATACAGAAGATAAATATCTGAAGCTGCATTTGAATTCAGATTTCCTCTGACCATGAATGCAGAAGTATTTTTTTCTGTCTACTTATATATGATTGAACTGATTTTTAATTGATATAACTTGTTTGATAACCAATTAATTTGATCAAAACTTTTGAATTTCTTGAGTGACAAAGATGTGGACTTGGAATTAGGAGTACTTGGATTTGAATACTAGCTCAGGTATTTATTAATTGTGAAGTTCCAAACAAGTCATTTAGACTGTCCAGGATTTAGCTTTCTCATGTATGAAATGAGAGGTTTGGACTTAATGACCTCTAGGAACCTTTCCAGATCTTAAACTATAATCCTATGATCTTAATTAGGTGGCTCAGTGGATAGAATGCTGGGCTTGCAGTCAGAAAGATCTGAGTTCAAATGCAATCTCAGACACTGTATGATCAAGGGCAAATCATGTAATTTCTGTTTGTGTCAATTCATTATCAAGGGAAATGGCAAAGAACTCCAGTATTTCTGCCAAGAAAATTCCATGGACACCATTGCTCCATGGGGTCACCAAGAGTCAGATACGAATGAACAACATGATTAACACCCTCAAAAGAATTGTGACAGAAAAAATTAATAGACTATCTTTTCCCATACATTCAAGGTCTACATATTTTTCCATGCTGAAATAATTCTAATTGTTCAGTCTTTGAGAATGGAGTATCCGAGTGATAATAATGAAGGCTGTTCATAAAGCCCTCTCTCAAAGATGAATGCATATGCATTTTGAAAGTAGATGTAAGGATAGGTAAAGGCCAGAACAAAACTGCTTCTAAATTAAGTAGGCTTATTTTGTCAGTCCATGTACTGCTTCTTCCCCAAGCTAGTTGTGCATCTTCATGCAAATCTTGGAACCTCTCTGTGCCTCCATTGCCTCTTCTCTAAAGTGAATGTATTAAACAAAATGAGCTTTAATGTTCAGTCTACAAACACTGAGGTTCCAGGCATCTAGAGTCACTTTTTTCAGGGAAGTGAGAGCTATTTTGCATGATTCTCTGACGATAAAACAGCCCTTTTTTATATTCAGAGCTCAACCCAGAGTATATCTTTGTGGAAGGGTTAATGAGAAGTATGGAAATAATTCTTTTTTCTTTTCTCCTAGGCATCATCCTTCTCAATTACAGAATAGGAATGTTGCCAGTTCAGCCTGAGTTCTAGAAATTCATAGTTCCAGTCCAGCAAAACAGGCATTAACATGTCTATAAATAATCATCTTATTCCCACATCTCCACAACAGCAAAGGAGGATGGGACTGAAAACAAACAATTTGGCAGTTCATAGACAACTGAAATCTGAATTGAATTTTGTGACTTGGAAAACATAAAAAAAATATTTGCAGAAGAATCAAAAGATCGCCTTTACCACCCCATCTTCAATAGTAGGTTTAATTTTCATTTCAGTAGGAAGGAAAAGAAATCATGGACTTGCATCTTTTTTTTTTTTTTTTTTTTTTTTTTTTGACTCTCAACTTGAGACAGGAAGACAATAGCATCTTTTGGATCCCTAAACTATAGCACCCTGTCACTTGTCAGGAGTTAACTTAAGCCCTACAAATTGAGCCTGCATGGATTGAATCAAGATGATTCTACCTCCTCAAAGTGTGCCATTAAAAAAATTAGGAGAATCAGATTTGGGGATGAAAAAAGGAGATGGTGTTTATGAATTTTCATTATACCACTTGCTGCAAACTATTTAAAACTCTCTGACTTTCACTGGTTAAAAAAAAAAAAAAAAAAAAAAAGGAAATTGAGTTGATATAAACAAGAAAAGACTTTAAATTTTCTGGTGCTATTCTTAGAAAGGAGAGCCAGCAAAGGCTAGTGGATGAAATGGTACCTTTTTGGGGACTGAGATAGCTGAGTTCAAGTCTCACTTCTGATGCAAGTAAGCTACATGCCCCTGGAAATTCCCCTAATTTCATACTTTAGTTAACCCTTAGAGATAAAATTTGCAGAGGACTTACCAACTTGCACTAGTAGGGAGAAGTTTCTTTATCTGAAAGTTCTCTATAATAACAAAATGATAGTTTTTAATACTAATTCTTAGTATATGACTTTAGCTTGTATCCTGTTAACATGAATTAAATACAAAGTGTTCTAAAAATCTTGGTGTAGTTTAAAACATTTGGAATATGTAGAGGGCCGAAACTCTAGGGTCATTGAACTGAGGTCAGTTCAAGCACTTAGGGCTAATTACTGATTGGACAATACTCTATGGGCATATGCTTAGAAAATGGTCTTTCCCACTATCCTGTTCTGCCTCAATGATTGGTGTATACAGAAGATTGTAGCCGGGACTAGGGGGTGAAGTAAGACGAGCTAGAGTCACACTTTTGGTGGTGGACAAGGGAGAAGGCGGTCTGGAGATTCTGCTTCCATCCTGTTCAATCCCGCGCCTAAAGACCAAGAATAAAGACTAAGGACTTTTGGTTATCCTGACTCTGGTTGATTCTAAGGCAGGGGTCCTCAAACTATGGCCCATGGGCCAGATGCAGCATCTGAGGATGTTTATCCCCTTCACCCACGGCTAAGAAGTTTCTTTATTTAAAGGTCCACAAAAAAAAAAAAAGTTCTTGTTTTTACTATAGTCAGGCCCTCCAACAGTCTGAGGGACAGTAAACTGGCCCCCTATTTAAAAATTTTGATTACCCCTGTAATTTAAGGTATCCAGGGTGCTAGCACAGTCGTCACAGGAATACCCTATATAATTCTGCACAGACAGTACCTTAGGAACTAGTATATTTCTTACGATCATATATATGGAGCTAAAAGCGAGATTGAAGGTCTGCTAGTTCAGTCACCTCATTTAACCCCAAGAAACAAATCTCAGTGATTTATTCAAGTTCACTCAGATAGTATCAGAATCAGTATTTGAACTGAGGTCCTCTGACTCCACTACCAAGGCTCAATCCACTGTATTACAGCTTCAAACCATGATATAAAGCCTATCAAAGGATTTTACACCTTTATAGATGGAAGGGATCTTGAATACCATCTAGATCAATTAAATATCAGGAAACTGAGACCCAGTAGTGGTGAAATAATGACTCCTATATCATACAAAAATTGGTAACAGGAGCTGGAATAGAACTGAAGTCTAATAATGTTAGATTAATAGATTAATTTAGATGAATAATTTTAATCTTCTTGATTTGTAGACCCATCAAAACAAAATCACTAAAATTATTAGATGATGCCACAAATTTCTTATACAGAATGAATGGTTTATCCCTATTACCTTCTGAAATGAGTTTCTTTTAAAATATCAATCTTTGAAGCATAATAAAAACAAAATTAGAGAAAAAAAAGTAGCTTCATTCTAGAGGAAAAAAAAACAACCAAAAGAAACCAACAATAACCCATATATAGCATCTTCTATATTATAACATCCTCAGATCATTCATTAAGTTTCCCTATTTTTCTTGTCCTGGG
This sequence comes from Sarcophilus harrisii, assembly GCF_902635505.1. Lineage (NCBI taxonomy): Eukaryota > Metazoa > Chordata > Mammalia > Dasyuromorphia > Dasyuridae > Sarcophilus > Sarcophilus harrisii. The sequence goes on along the minus strand of NC_045426.1, from coordinate 47,409,419 downwards.
GAAAAAAAAAGAGTAAGCTATAGATTCGCCCTCCCATGCTCTATCTCATTCCCCTTTAGCTAACTGGCTGAATATGCAGACATAGTACATGACAAAAAATAATGTAGGAAGGGATAGAAAAACAAATAAGTCATCCTATAATTAAGTCCTCAGCTATTCCATTTGGAGCCCAAGATAATGGCATGCTATAATTATTATAAAAATAACAATCTGTTATCACTATCGGTTAAAAAATGAATTCATATTAGTTTGGAATTTATCTTCTTGTCAAAACAGCTCTCCAGAATTTTTAAACTAACAATAAAATTACTTTTATGTAGCTTTGGAGGCTAAAATACATATATCTATCTGTTTAGGAAGAAAACTTTAACTTTCACCTCCAATTGCTGGAGATATATATATATATATATATATATATATATATATATATATATATATATATATATATTTCCCTTAAATTTAAAGAGATTGAGTATTTAGCTATCACCACAGTGAAATTATTCCATTAACAAGTGGGGTAGAGAATATTGCAATATTTAATGATGACACAAAGAGCAGACTTTACTCAGTTTAATCATCTTTCTTTGTAACCTCTATTGACATAGATGATTTCATTAAAATCCATGATCAATGGCAGAAAAAAAAGAATCTTTTTTGAAAATTGTGAAGTTATTTTATTTTATAATGAGATACTTAGACTTCATACCCAACAGGCACTGTTTCTTGATTAAAATAAAAATAATGATGGTCACCTTGCTGTCATACCTTATATTTACATAGTAGTTTTCTCACTATAATTCCATTTTACAGATGATGAAATTTAGGTTCAAAGAAATGTGGATTGTTCCAGATTACATGAATGGGAAGTGGAATTAAGCCTTAAACCTAATTATGCTTTAAGTCACTCTGCTATAAAGGCAAGCACATTAATATAGAGATACACATAGAGACACATAGGGAACTGGACAATTATATCAATCAATATGTCTTTGAAGTATATTAGACTTTTAGCAAACCTTCAAGGTCCCTTATAAAACCTATAATTCTTAACCAAGTGAATACAAAGAGTCTTTGTACTCTTCATATGTATATACTGCTCCTACTGCTGGCATCAATGTCAAAGAGACCATTTTTTCCTGATCACTACATCTTTTCTCTAGTTTTTCAACCATTAAAAATAAAGACATTAAAAGTACACACCAAACAAAGGAAAACCATATCAGTGTAAAAGCATTATTTGAATTAAGATAAAAATAATTAAATTTCCAGATCCAATAACATTATAAACCTTTATACTTCTTCTCTTCTAGGAGGTTCAAATTGAGTTTCTATAAAATGTTCTAAATTGTCCTAGTCAACAAACTAATATTCCTAAGCAGAGGGAAGACATTTGAAAAACCATTTAAACTCTTTCCCTCAAACTACTTGGACATTTTTTTTTTCACAAATTAGCACAGGAAGCACTCAACATAGAAATCAAGCTATGTTGCACATTTTTACTTGTAAGTCAGTTTAGAACTATAAAGTATTTTCCTAAAAATAATCTCATAAGTGGGTATTGGATTCCACAAATGATTATATAAGCCTTCACACAAACATAATAATATCACAAATAAATTAGATGATATGATTATAATACTAGTACTAGAAAATATGTAAATAAAAATAAATTTTTAGTGTGCTTGAGTGTTTCAGAAAAAAAAACTAACAGGTTTAAGTAGAATATAAAGAAGTAGAAGGAAACATATATGGAGGTTTCTGAAGGAGGCTTCTAGGTATTTTTAAGAGTTTTCTAAAGAACAAGGCAGCATGGACTAATGGGTAGATCATTAAAATCAATCAGGAATACCTAAGTTCAAAGGCAACCTCAGAAACTTAGCAATTGTGTACACTTGGGCAAATTATTTAAACTCTATGTCTCAGTTCCTTCACCTGTAATATGAAGGATTGAAATTGATGACTTCTAAGGTAACTTCACTAAATCTATGGATATGAGAATATGATTTCAAGACAAATCTTTGATTATTGATAAAAAAAATAAATGACAATGATTCTATATTTCTTAGAATTCCTACACATATTCTAGCACATATTCTAGGTGATCTGGTATACTTTGCATCAACATTTCCTTTCTGACACCTCTTTCTATCAGTGGAAATAAGCCCTTTAGTAAACAGATGTTATAGCACACCAAAGATTGCATTTAGATGTGTCTCTGACAATCATAATAAATATACAATGTAATAGCTCATATTTATATATGATGCTCTGTGGTTTACAAGAGAAGAAGGAAAATAGAAAGATATCCTTCTAAAAAATTAGTAAACCAGAGGAGGGAATAAAAGTTGGAATTTTTGAGGGCTTGACTAAAGTGAAAATAATTGAATTGTGGATAGTAGAAAACTAAGCAAGAGGGGAAACACAATATGCACAATTTCCCTGAGGGAAAAGAAGGAGGTGGTTGAGTAGAAACATGGGATTATATGTTTGTTTCATCATGACAGCCACCAGATGGTGTGATTGGCTCAGGACAATTTGGCTGCTATGTTGAGTATATGTTCATGAGTGAAGGGGAGGGTAGAGAGAATGATAGAAGAGCAGAATAATTTTTGTTAGTATGGGAAGAAAAATGGATTATATAAGAAGGTATTTGGATGCATGGGATATTTACAAAGCAGGTGATGGTCATTCTAGTTACTCTAAGAATGACTGTATATATTTTAATCTACTAAATAGGAGGGAGGAGGGAGAACAGAAAATGAGGACAATTCTAAAATTTTCTGGATGTCCCAAATAATTGAGGAAAAATTAGTTTTGGTATTGACTTTTGGAAAATTTATATACACTGATCTAAATTATTAGTCTTTGGTTGTTTAAAATTGGTGCCAAAATTCCATTATTTTGACTGTCTGGAGAAGTTTTCTGCCAAATCGTTTGCTGACATATCTTTAGGAAATGCAATAACTATTTTCTACCAGCACATTCTTTTGTTTTAGAACTGGGCATTATTCACCCATAGATACCAATGTATATTTCATTTGACAAAATACAGCAAATATTGATATGCTGAACAGCTCTGGAATTCTTCCAAAGAGAGATTGAATTGGGATAGTTCTTCCTTATAATAAACTAAACAAATGGATTAGGAAATGGATTAGGAATTTCTTTGTTGTTTCTTTAAGCCATTTTCATTTTATACCTCTTCACTCCAGCCTATACCTGTGAAGAGGAACTCAAGCAATGGACTTGATTCCTGATGAGTGTTTTTTTTTTCTTTTTTTTTTTCTTCTATATTTAGCCTTAACAATTCACCATGTGACTTCTTGGCCATCTTCTTTCCATGCTACTTCCTTTCATTCCACTCTCCTTCTTATGCTGACACTTCCCCCCACTAGCTCTGGAGACAGTAATCATATCAACTTCACCATTCCTAAGAAGCTACATCAATCAATTGCTCTTAGACAAAATTTCCATACTTTTTCTTTCCCAGAAGAAAATATTCCTTCTAGGCCACCACTCCCTTATATATGTTTGCCTAGATCTATTAAAATATATGTTCCAAGAAAGCAGGAGATTGTCTTGCTTTTATATATATATATATATATAAGGTATTGCTTTTTTAGCCTATGGTATTTTCATATAGGGAAGTTTAGTGCCAAAAAAACCACTTTTTCATTTAAAAAATCCGTATCAATTGGTAAAAGATATAAAATACTAAATCTTTCATAGATTAGCAGTCATGACTCTTGGAAGGAATGTGAACAGAAATTTTGTCTAATAAAACTTACTAAAACATGTTAAAGGAAATAAAGGTGTCAAAAGAGTTTGGAAAGGATGAAACAGAATGAACTATGTTATAAATATAAAGATTTAAATCAACATGTAAAAATGTAGGATGATGCTTGATTTTCTTTATTTCAGTTTTAAAGTTTGAGAAAAAGGCAGAGGAAAAATAATTTATGGGAGACAGATAAAATGTGGGCATGAGAAGTAGTTTTCAGGGACAGACTGAGATAAAGAACCATTTTGAAAAATATTTCATAGCTAGAGCTCCAGAGAACTGTGCTTCCTTAACTCCTTTAAACTCAACTTTTCAGACTTTTAAGAAGGAAAACTAAAACTAATGAAAAATCATACAACAATTTTGAAAATAAGGACAATTAAACAAACTATCATTTTTGCAAGGGAAATTTGGTGATTTCTTTTAACCTCAAAAATGAAAGGAAAACAGAGTATCAGGTAATTCTGATTTAAACAGCTGAGATAAAACAACAGTCAAGAGACTGAAGTACCTGACAAATGAAAGACTAAGGGGGAGGAGGGGGAGATTTAAAAAAAAAAAAGCAGAACTGCAGGAGTTGTTTAAAGAAAATAGCAACAGGAGCACTCAGTTAACAAAACGTCTATAGCATCTAGTTATTGGTTGATTGAAAAAATGAAGTTCATTGGAAAAGAAGTTCAAATTCAACTAAGAGAATGAAAGAAGTAAAGTCTCAGAGAAACTTTCTGTTGCTTGATGTTCTTTCTGGTTGGAGAGAGGAAAGCTGAATAGAAAAATACAAGTTTCACTGCTATATAAGGCAGAGATACTAACATTACATTTGATGATTTAGGAGACTGATAAGTGAAGAGCTATCTAGTCCAGTTTATCTCATCCAGAATGTCAATCTAAGCTCTTCTGCTGGAGACTTATTTTTGTTACAATCTAATGGGATGATATAATATTCTGGTGAGTCTAGGTTTCTTTTGCCTAGAAAAAGTTAGTCTGATGAGTTTTATATTTCTGTGGCTTGGAAGGAACTGCTACATAAGTTACGTTTATAGCACTTTTGTTTTGCCCATTTAAGGATGAATGTAAGTTAAGAAGACTTGTAAATATTTTGCTTGTTTGAGAATAAAAGAGATAATGATTTGCCCAGATGAAAAATAGTGAATTCCAGGAGACAAATAAGTAGGAGAAAGGCACTTTCATGTGGTACAGGTGTTCCTGGCTAGATCAATGAAATCTAAGCTAGCATGTATCAACCAATCAATCAATAAATATTTATACAATGCCACCTATGTGCAAAGTACTTTCTCAGCTCTGGAAAAGAAAGGTTGGGTTGAGTGAACCAACCCAGAGAGTGAGTAGGTATTCATACATTCTGTGTGAGAATTGTGGAGTTACATTGTGAAGACATATATCATGAATGTCTGTATTATATATATTTTATATGCAGTGCTCAACATAGTATCTGGAACATAATAAAAAAAAAAGTTAGCAGTTTCCCTCCTATATTCATTCACCTCAAAACAAATTTATATTTTAAAAAGCCTTTTTATTTAATCTATAACTAGCAATTTTAGAGTCTGGAACAAGAATCAGAAAACACATCGGATTTAAGCAATATGAGATGAGCCCTAGAATCAGCTTTTTGAGTCAAATTCTATGCAAACATGGAAAAAAATACTAAGATTCAAAGCCTTAGAACCACTACAAGAAAGAAATGAATAGAACTTTTTTTTTTTTTTGAGGGGCAGGAGAGGATTCTAGCAGCAGATAAAGCAATAACAACAATAATAACCACAATAATACTTATATAACTTTTAAGGATTAGCAAAGCACTTTCCAAATGTTACTTTACATTATCCTCATAACAACTTTGGGAGGTAGGTGTTATTATTATTTCCATTATTCAGTTGAAGAAACTGAGGCAGTAAGTTGAAGTGACTCACTTAACTTGCTTCACTGGTTTAGAAAAATGAAGAATGAAAAGTCATCTATAATAGGATGCAGCTTTAACCACAAAGGAGCTAAATTATTCCATTATATATTTTAGCATGGGTAATAAAAGGGAGTCTAGGTGTGTGGAGTAATGCATGATATGGGAAGTGTCTGAAGCTGGATTTGAACTTCATTATTTGTGGCTTTAGATTCAGTTCTCTAAGCCTCATACTACCTAGATAGCTTTAGGCAGTTTCAACAATATAGAAATAATGGAATTTAATACTTAGTGCACAATAATATTTAATTAAAATATGGAGGCATTTGATGATGGCTGGGGTGGGCTCTTCCCCTATCCAACTTGGCTACCTCTACCCCTAAAGTGATGTCACTTGCCCTGTGCAAATATCCCTTGTTATAGCCCTACAAGGCTTTGTGAAAGAAGGGTCCTAGCACATCGCCCCCAAGCTTGTTTTGCCACCATAATTCCACCTTTGTATTTTTTTTTTTGAGAAATTCTCAGTTCCATGATCATCTTTATGACTCTAGTCACATATTCTTCCCCATGAACAAACAAACAGGAAAGAAAGAAATGCAACCTAATTTTCATTGTGCTAAAAATCCTGGAGATCATCTGACAATAAATGAGAAGACATACCTTTTGCCATGAAATATAGTAAGACACTAAGAGGCACTATTAAGAAATTAGAGATGAAATCAAACAGTTCCAGCCTTACCCTGATGCTCTGAAAATCTGCTGCACTCAACATAAAGTCAATCCATTTGAAGGGGACAGGGAAAGTAACTAGAATAACAAATGTGAAGTTTGTGTGTGCCATAACAACAATATTGTTCAAAGAGTAAATGTGATTGTGAATGTTTAAGTTATTCTGAGTTATGTGAATATTCAACAACAAAGGACCTATGGAGGAAGTGCTACCTCAGGAATGAACTGATAGATGGAGCCATTCATTGTATGGTTTTATATATAAATATATGCCAAATGTTGGCCTTCTCTAGTGCAGGTTGGAAGGAGGGAGGGAAAGAAACAGTTTAGAACTCAAATGTAACAATAAACATATAAAAAAGAGACAAATATTTTCACCTGTTTATGAGTTAGTTGCGGACACACTTGGATTTAAACCACCAAACACTCTTCTGCCAATGTCAAAACAAACATTCTGTTTATGCAGGGAATGGGTTTGATAAATTCGATCTCAATGGGTTCCCAAGTAGCAGGAGGCTTTGAACACAGAAAAGGAAATTGGGGTCAGATTAGGGAAGATTTCCACCTGCAGAGGCTAAGCACCAAGGCACACAGCCTAATCATAAACAGGCCCACAAAGACTCATTTTCCATTCCCCTGCCAGCATAGATAGGAGTTGCTCCTTCTTTGACTGCTGCGCTCCAGATGCCAAATTTAAATGTCCATGTCTTACAAAGCTGTGGCTTATAGAGTTTGACTTTCTTGTTTAGCTTCATTGGTTTAGAAAGATGGAGAATGAAAAAAAAAGCACATGTAATAGAATGAAGCTGAGAACTCATGAGAGATAACTTATCCCATCATATATTTAAGCATTGGTGGGAAAAGGGAGCATCAGTACATGGGGTGGGGTATGACATAGGAAGCACTGTAGGGTAAGGTAACAGATTTCAAGATAGAAAGCACCATGTACTCCTTACCCTTCTTTTTAGAGGAAGGGAAATTAAGGTCCAGGGACACTATTCTAGGTCATGTGTATCAGAAATGTCATTGAACCCAGGTTCTCTGCAAAAAATGTGCTCCATGGACAAACTTCATAGATTTTACTTGCTGATTATGTGACTCACTTTGGCTGAGTTATTTTTGCTGAACCTTACTGTTTATTTTATTTGTAACCTTAGTTTTTATTTTTATTTTATTCATCTATTTAATGGGAAAGAATAATATATATTCATAGATTTATTTACATAGAGCAGCTAGATGGTGCCATATACATATATGCATAGAGTGCCAGGCTTGAAGTTAGGGAGACTCATCTTCCTGAGTTCAATTCCAGCCTTAGACACTTACTAGCTGTGTCTCATTTTCATCATCCATAAAATGAGCAGGAGAAGGCAATGGCAAACCACTCCAGTATCTCTACCAAAAAAAAAAAAAAAAAAAAAAAAAAAAAAAAAAAAAAAAAAAAAAAAGAACCCAAATGGGGTTGTGAAGAATTGAACATGACTGAAACAACTCAAAAGCAATTTGATTTACCATTGGAGGGAGTCCCAGAGACCATCTAATACCAAATCTTCATTTTACAGAGGAGGAAACTGAGGTCTATAGGATTTAAATAACTTGTGGCAGATCATAGGTTGAATAATTATAGCACATCATTGTCTTCCTCAAAGGAATATTGTGAAGATTAAGTAAGGTAATGCATAAGAAGCTGTTTTGGAAATGTCAGTTCTCTATACAAATGTAGAACAAAGTTTCACTTTCTAAGAGATAAAGAAAGCATCTTTTCCTTGTTGATGAAAAGACCAGCTCTGTCCAAAGGAGATTAAAAAAAAAAAAATAGTCATCTGTGTGGAAGAAGAACTGGGAGAGTCCCTATTGTTTATAATTAAATGATCCTTAGGTATGATACCCTGTTTGAAGCTCTGCACAAGGATAGACTAATTTCATTAGCTCACAGTGGGAGAGGGGAGAGGATAGAAAGTAATTGTTATAAATTTTAAAAACCCAACAATTTGAGGGTACCTAAGCACTGGAAGTTCACAATGAGTCAACAGTGTAATATGGGTAGGAACAGAATAATTATGTCAGTCAGTACTGACATATTCAGGAAATAATCCTATTATGCTCTGCCTTTGCCAAATTGCATGTAGATTATTGTGTTTGTTTCTGGGACCTACAATTTGGTGTTGAGATAGATAAATTGAACTACATTCAGAGGAGTCCAACTGAGATGGCAAATTATCTCAAGATCATATCATGTGAGGACACATTGAAGAGTCCAGGAGAAGGGAAAGGAATAAAATTATTTGTTAAGTAGCAACAATCTGCCAGATACTGTGCCTTATAATACACAGAATTGGGGTTATTTTTCTTAGAGAAGAGAAATCTTTGTGGGAGGGAGGGAATTTATATAAGGAAACAAGTTACTTTCAAATATCTGATGGGCTGTTACATAGAAGAGAAATTGTACTTTTTCTATATGGCTCCATTAGAAAGAACTAAGACCAATGGATAGAATATATGGAGAGAGAAATTTAGGCTCATGGTAAACAAAACAAAACAAAAATATAAGCAATCAGAGCTATCCAAAAGTGAAATGGTCAGATTTGTAAGTTATAGGGTCTTGCTCATTGGAAGTCTTCAGGTAAAAACTGGATAGCCACTTGCCAAATATGTGGTTGGGCAGATTTACATTCAGGTGTGGATTAGAGTGGGCCAGTACTGTATGACTCAAATGGGATCCACATGGGCTACATATTAATTTAGAAATCCACAAATTAACATTATCTATGTTATATTTTTATTTATCACACTAAACATTTCCCAAGAAATTTCTGATTCAAGGTAACCTTGTAATACCAGAGAAACTGAGGCAAGAAAGAGATTAGAGAGTTTTTAATATTTTATTTGAAAGGAAGAGATTTACTGGGACCAAATGGATCCATGGTTTGGTCCCAGGGCTGAATGAGGCTATCCTTTCCAAGAATCCAGCAATGAATGTCAGTATACAAAAATTATTTTATAGAGTAACAGGAATGATGACATAATGGGGGGAGGCACCTGGGATGAGTATGACATAATGGGGGGAGGCACTGGAGAGAGAGAGGCACCTGATATTCTAATGATGTCTGGGATATAAGATCTTTATCCCATCAAACATTCTGATGAGTAAGAGGGAAGGGTGTGTTGCAGGACTGAGCATTAAAATTAGGAACTGAGGCAGAACAATTTAGGGAAACTGTGTCAGGAGAATTAGGGAAACTGAATCAGGACAATAAAAAAGAACTGTGGCACAACAACCTCAGGGGTTGTAGCCCTATCTGCCACAGTTGGTAATCTGATTAGACTAGATAATGCTTGATACCTCCTTCTCTAAAATTATGTAATTCTTTCAAGGAAATAGTCTTGGAGGAATTTGAGAGTCTTAGCTATAGGGAGTCAATGGAGATGGTGGGGGGAAAGGGTGACATAGTCCTGAACTGCAGGAAAATTACTATAGCAATCACATGGACAATAGACAGGAATAGAGGCTTAGAAAAGGGAGACTGATGTTTACTTCAAAACTTCAGTCTTCAAACTTACTTCAAAAGTCTAGATAAGAAGTGGTAAGAACCTGCATCAAAGTGGTCGTTGTGTGAGTGGAGAGAAGGAACTATATTGAAGGAACTATATTCAAGAAATCATGACCATGAAAATGAAAACTCTTGGCAACAGATTGGATTTGTGGATGCATTATAATAGGGGATAATAGTGATTTCAAGCCCAGGTGACTAGATAGTTGTAACTATAAAAGTAGTAGTGAAGTTCTACAAGAAGAAAAAGTTTGGAGGGAAAGATAGTAAATTTTCTTTTAGATGTGTTCAGTATGAGATGCCTCTGAGCTAGTTCAAGATACCTAAATGGCTGTTGATGATATGAGATTGGAGTTCAATAAAAGGGTTAGGGCTGAACATATTTGTAATATAATATATGCAAATATATCTGCATATAAACATTTGTATATGTTTATATAGATCATCTATATAAACAACCTTATTATTGAACTCCAATCTCACTCTTATCTGGGAATTATATGCAAAAAAAACCATAATTAAATCACAGGAGCTGGTGGGATCAAAAAGCAAGATGGAACAAATGGGAACAAAAAGATGATTCAGAACAGAGACTCTTATGGGACAACTACAGTTGTGGTACAAAACTTGAATAAAAGAAATTAAGAAAAAGTAGTCAGATGTGTAGGAGAACTGGGAGAGACAAGCATTAGAAAAACCTACTAAGGAGATAGTATCCAGGGGAAGAGTGTGATTAATAGTAGTAAAGGCTGCAGAAAGGTCACAAAGTGTGAGGAACGAGAAGTGGTCATTAGATTTGGCCAATTAAAGAACATAGATTTTGCAGAAAGAAATTTTTTAAAAAATGATGAAACTCAAAGCCAGATTGCAGATTTAAATGAGAGTAAGAAAAGAGCAAATAGAGACAGTTTGTGAATGTGGCTTTCTCAAGTAGTTTAACCAAGAAGAGAAAGAGAGATATAGAATGGATGCTAGTAGAGAGATGGAATAGATTTTCAAATAATTTCCATTTAAAAATTGTCTGAAATGTCCAGATGATTGAGAGAAAAAAAGATTTTATTTTGAATCATGTGGATTCATGCTTCATGTCTCCATTGCCCTAAGATGATGAACTCAGGGGCACCCTTTTAAAAGAACATGAAATGAATTACCAAGTTAACAATATTCAGTAAAAGGATTCCAGAGGAATAAAGAATTTGGATTCTTCAATTTCAACATCTATTAATACCTTGGGAATAGACCTGAAAGGGAATTAACTTATTCAGATAATTCTACAGAATAAAGAAAGAAGAATCATATAACTACTTGATATCAATATGTATCAGATGGCCTCAACTTGGTGTCTAGAAGATAACAGAGAAAGTAGATGTATATCATAAAAACCAACTGCTTTTCCAAATTAACTTGCAGGCACAATTTTTGCTCAGTTAGGATTGAGCTGAGAGGAGCATGATTGTGCATACCTAAAGCCTCATCACTATTCAGTATTTGTGATCCATTTGGTACCTTTCCCAATTTATATACACATAGGGAAATATTTTTTGAGACAAGAAAAACAGATAAAATATACATACGTGATTCATTATGCAAAAACCAAGAGGAGAGAAAAAGAAATGGAAATGATTATTCCCAAGTCACTCCATTGATCAACACATATTTATTAAGTACTCGTTAAGGGCCAGATACTATCACCTGTTGAGAACACAAACACAGAAATGAGACAGACTCTGCCCAGATGGTGATTCCATTCTATCATAATACCTCTCTTACAAATTGCCATTTTAGTTTTTGAAAGCTAAAGAGCAAAAGTAAGAGATTAAGAAAAAAAAATGTGTACAATTGTACATTCATTTATTTATACTGGGGGTGTGGGTCTGAAATCACACCTCATAAATGACCCTAAACACAAATTACAGCAGCAATGGAACAACAATGCATTGCTGTGCTCCACAAAGGATCACTTCTAGCAGGTGTATCAATGAATAATAAAAATCAAATTCTAGTATTGGGCCATTAAAGCCACTTGTCTGTATCATTTATTTTTTAAAAATCACTTCCCTTCTTTTCCTTCTTCCTTGTCTGGCAGTGCCTGACTTTGAATCTATCTCAGTCTATTTCTATCTTTATCTGTCTTTATTTCTCTGTCTCTTTCACTGTTTCTCTTTCATTCTTTTTCTTCTTCTCAAATCCTTTTGTCTTTTTAAAGCACTTCTACAATAAGATATACCATATCATATACTATAGTTCAGTCCTTTCTGACAATTTCAGAAAGACAAGGATTCAAGTTTGGCCTCAGAGAATACTTAGATCTGTGTCCCTGGGAAATTTGAGAATTTTGGAGTGATTAAATCTTATTATGTGTCTATACCTATACATGCATATGTGTGTATATACATTTGCATATATATACAATTATGTATATACATATATATTTGTATATGTGCAATACAAAAAAGAAAGGAAGGAAAGAAGGAAGAAAAGATGGTGAAATTTAGTCAGTGGAGAACACAGAGAAGAAAAGAATTTGTATTTTAAGAGAATAAGATAAAAGAAAATAAATAATTTCCTAGCATAACTGAGAATATGAAAGATTTGACTCATCCATAGAAATAAAGAAGTAAGCAGAATGGCTTTGCAAAATCCAAACATAAAAACTCATGCAGCGTTTAAAGGGATGGAGTATTTTTTTTTTTGGATCAGCTGAACATATAAATGAGGAGCAACAAATGTGATTTTGGATATGTCAATAGTAAAAAATTATTAAAAGAGAAAGAGAAATTTTAATAAAAAAGTAATATAGACAAAGAATGATTTGAAAACTTACTATAGATGCATCAAATGATATAGTTTAAAGTTATATTTTCTTACAAGGAGGAATAACTAAATTAATTACAAGAAGAGATAGTGAAACTGAAATGTTGCTGAACCTTAGTTCACATGTTGTTGTTGTGTCATTTCAGTCAAGTCCAACTCTTTATGGCATTATTTTGGGATTTTATTGGAAAATATACTAGAGTGGTTTTCTCCTTCTTTCTCCAGATAATTTTATAGATGAGGAAGTAAGGCTAACCAACAGGGTTAAGTGACTAGCCCATGACTACAAAACTAGTATGTATCTGAGACTGGATATGAATGGAGGAAATGAGTCCTTCTAATCCAAGCATAGTGTTCTAGCTATTGTACTACTTAACTTTCAAAATCCACTTTTAGGCTCTTGATAAATCTAACAATACCAAGAAGATGTTACAGGTCTGAATAGGATGTTAGAAAAATTAGATGTAATTTGAACTCTTGCAATTATTGAATTGAAAGAGAAAACCGAATTTCAGAGGAAGAAATTAAATAAGCTACTTATTGACTTTCAAAGAAATGGAATCATTTATTGCTTAGGAAATACACACACACACACACACACACACACACACACACACCCTAGGATCATATGGATTCAGAAGTGAATTCTATCAAACATTTGAAAACAATTCCTCCAAATTTTACTAAAGCTATTTGCAATGTATATAGCAACAGAAGATGGGAGATAATCAGTTTCTTTCTATGACTCAAATATAACTCTAACACAAACCAGGGGAAGTTACATGCAAAAAAACTCAAAATTATAGACCAATATCTCTAAAAAAAAAAAAAATTTCAAATAAAATATTGTCAACAAAATTTTAAAAACCACATCACAAAACAAAGAACTTGTTTATATTTATAAATTGTATTGAAGGTTTCAAGAAAAGAATTTAAGAAAAATAAGCAAAGGTAAGGGATATAAATTGATCACTTATTAGAGATGAATTGATAAAGTAATTTAAAAACCCTAGAGTCCGCAAAAAAAAAAAAAACACAGAATAATTTCAGAAAATTTGTAGAAGGTAGAATAAATACATATTTAGTCATCTGTACATCTAAATTATGTTACTGAAAAACAACAGGAAAACATAAAAAAAAATCCCATTTGAAATCAATCAAATATTTATAAAATTTGGGGGAGTATAACCATCAATTTATATATAAGGCCAATAGAAATAAAACAAATAAACTAAAAAAAAAAAGACCTAATTGAGATACCTAAGTAATTGTAAAAATATAAATTGCTCAAGGGGAGCATGGTCAACATATTTTATCTTATTTTTATTTAGTACTTTTTTTATCCCAGTTACATGCAAAAACAATTTTTAATGTTTGTTTTTAAAATTTTTAGTTCTATATCCTTTTACTTCTTTATTTTTTATGGTACTCAAGGGGAGTACAAGTAATTCCATATAGGTTATGTATGTATAGTTATGATAAATATTTCTATAATAGTAATATTGTGAAAAACAAAACAAAAGAAAACCATAGACTAAGAAAGAAAAACCTTTGAGAAAAATAAGTTTTTTTTCTTTTTTTAATATCTTTCAACCTTCATTCAGAACCATCACTTGTTTCTCTGGAAATGAAAAGCATTTTTCATCATAAATGCTCCAAAGTTGTCTTGGATGATTGTATTGCTGAAAATAGTTGTGTCATTCACAATTGATCATTTTACAATATTGCTATTAGTTTATACACAGTACATTTCATTTTGCAACAGTTCATGGAAGTCTTTCCAGGTATTTCTAAGAGCATCTTGCTTATCATTTCTTATAGCACAATAGCATTCCATCAGATTATAGTCAATAGAGTAAATAATATTATCCAAATTAATTTTCTTATTCAATATCATTCCAATCAAACTAACATAGGATTATTTAACAGATCTAGAAAAAATAAAAATTCATAAAAAGGCAAAATAAGTTTAAAAAATCTTAAGAGAAATAATGAAAAAAATGGAAACAAAAGGAGTCTAATATGCTTTTCAGAAGTAGAAAAATATTCTTTCTCCTCGGTCCTGGGAAATCTTAGATGATCATAGTTTTGCATAATTTCCAAAGTTGCTGAACTCCTGGTTCTATTCATTTAATTATTCTTCAATTTATTAAAGTTTTCAAATATTGTAGGCTTTTTCCCCCCAGAAATGTCAATTTCCTAAATAATTTTATTCTGGTTCTGATTTTTTCATGCTGTATCTGTTCATATGAATTTTCATGTCTCTAATTTCTTCTCATCTATTTCTTCATTTCATACAATACAATCAATGACATTCAATGACATACATGTTTCACAATTTATTGAGCTATTCCTCAAATGGTGAGCAACCATTTAGTTTCCAGGATTTTTTATCCACCTAAAGAGCCACTATAAATATTTCTGTCAATATAGAATCTCATTGCATATCCTAAATCCATCACCTGTCTGTCATATGTATTCATATACATAAACATTACACTATATATATATATATATATATATATATATGCATGTATACATACAAACAGAAGTAAATAGGTAGATGGATATAGATATATAGCTAGTGAGAGAATGTGTTTTGCTTGATCACATTTTTTACAAGTAATTTTTCAAGGTGAGGGTTTGAGAGGGAGATTTTAAATTTTAAAAATAAAGAAAACTTTTAAAATAGGAAAATATGTTGCTATATATAAAATACATATGAAGAGTGAATAAAAATAAAGGCAAGATATTTAAATACTAGATAGTTTAAAAGGAAAGGGATTACTAACTGAAGCCATCAGGTAGGAAAATGGATTTCATGAGAAAGAAAAAGGAAAGGGTAGAGTAAAACTAGGTATGGGGGATGACCTGGGATTTGAGTAAAATTTGTGTGTATCTATGTCTCTTTGTGTGAGAAAAAGACATGAGGGCAAAGAGAGGAGAGAGAGACAGAGACATGCATGCACACACACACACATACCCAGAGAGAGAGAGAGAGACAGAGACAGAGACAGAGACAGAGACAGAGAAAGTCAGAGACACACAAAGAGAGACAGAGACAGAGAGAGGGGGAGCAGAAGGGAGAAAGAGAAGGGAAGGAGGGAGAGAGAGATAGAAAGACAGAAAGACACACAGAGAGATAGAGAGAGACAAAGACACAGAGAAAGACAGAAAATCATACATAGAGAGAGACAGAGAAAGACAGAAAGATGAAAGAGAGAGTGAGACAGAGAAAGAAAATGCAAATTTAGTTGAACATATAGTGGGTAGGTGATGTCAAAGGAACCAGATGTATCTGATTAATATTGATGTTCTCCTTGGGGCTCCCTAATTCCCTCTCAGCTCTTCTATTTCTTCACATTGCTACACTAACATGAAATAGCACTCTTCTACTTTTAGTCCAAGAAGATAATTTGGCCATACAATCAGACTACAGACACTTACTTGCTATTGTAATATAAAAATATAAAATGGTCACAGTTACCATGGTGCTATATTCAAAAAAATTTAAAGGTTTATAGAATCATTTAAGAAGAAGTGGGTTAGCATAAGAATAGATCTATTCAGAGAAATATATGATGTCTCTGTGTGTGTGTGTTATGTAGCAAAACAAAAATATAATTAATGGACAGGTATTCTCTTTTGCTATCCATGCTATCTCAGAAGCTCTTTAGAAAGACTTGTAATATATTGGATGGCCCCACTTCCCCATGGAGAATTTGTGGGATGATCTGGACAAGATTTGCACAAGATGGATAGACATGAGATGGTTTCCATTTGCATTTTCAGAAAGATTAGCTGTACTGATGAGATTGTCAATCCATCAAAGTATCAATGTTTTATATAGTGCTGCATTCTTATTTTCTTTTTTATGTATCTGGGGACTGCAGTGGCTGATATCAACTTCTTTTCAGCCTCTAGTCCCTTTGTACCTATAATTCTCTTCCAGCAAGTTCAGAACTGTTTTCAAGCAGATTTTTAAAAATGTGTAATAGATGACTATGTCCTCTTTATAATAAGAGTAGGCCACATCCCAAAACCAGGAGTCAAAATGATTCTTCTCTGTGTCTGTCCTCATGATAAAATTATGCCATTGTTAGAAATAATACACTGTATTATTTCTCCCTAAATGCAGGATTACATCATTGCAGCACTTTTTATTTTTGAACTGTTTCTCCAGCTATCCATGCACCATTAAATTGATTGACACTCAATCTTGGCACTTTATGGTGTCAAGAGCCAAGCTCTTGCTATTGCTATAAATCATATTTCTCGGCTTCTTTTCCTTGGGTTCACTTTATATACAATGAGAAATTTCAAATAGAATATTTATTTTTCTTTTCCCTATTGTATAGATATTTGAGTAGCATTCAGCCCTTTAATTCTTTAACTTCAATATATTCAATTTTTCAGTACCAAGCAGTATCTTTCTGACATTTTAAGCTTTAGATGAATAAATACTACAACCACAGAATTTAGGGCAGAGGAACCCCATTCAGGCATGTGGTTACATTACATTGTAGTCTCTTACTATGGAAATTGCATAGTGTCAGAGAAATTTGTTTTCATCCAATACTCACAAAACAACAAAATTATAAAATTGATGAATGACCTACTTCCCCCCAACCCATACTGTGTAAACCACATGAAAGATTCATAGGATAACATGAATAAGAAAGACAAAGGATAAGAAGGTCTAGATGGGTTGGAATCTATATCTGCAGAGGGAGTACCAGATGGAAGAAATCATAGGCTAACAATATATTCATGATTATAACAACATAAATAAAGATGATATTAAAAGCATAAGAAGTGACGTTAAATTCAGGGAGCAATCTTGTTTCCAAAGAAGGAAAATGATTCTTTTTTTCCCTTTTTGGTAGAAAAGTGGTAGGCTATGGATGTAGAATGTTACATATGCTGCCAGATGTCACTGCCATATTAGTTGGTTACTCCAGTTCAGGAATAGTTTTATTGGAAAGGATACAGTTACTGTGAAGGGAAAAAATCAGTAAAACATTTCAAACATAGACATGAATTAGTCTTTAGTCCAGCTTAAAATTGCTTCCTACAATCAACATAAGGTAACCCAAGGAGAAATTCTATGTTTCCCATTGGTATATGGGCAAAGGAGGTCTTTGTGCTTTTAAAAATTAAGAAGTTTATTTTTCTACAATTAAATGTAAAAATAATTTTCAAAACTCATTTTTAAAATTTTGAGTTTTGAATTTAAATTCTCTCCTTTCCTCCCTTCCCTTGTTTACTTCCCTTTTTGAGAAGGCAAATGATTTGATATAGGTTATACATATGTAATTATGCAAATATTTTCATATTTATGTTGTGGAAGAAAACCTAAACCCCTCTCTGCCCAAAAAAAGTAAACTTTAGGAAAAATAAAGAAAGTTAAAAAAAATCATGCTTTAGTCTGCATGCAGAAACCATGAATTCTCTCTCTGGTGACAGACAACATTTTTCATGATAAATCCTTCATAGTTGTCTTAGATCATTGTATTGCTGAATATAGCTAGGTAATTCAAAACTGATCATTTTATAATATTGCTATTACTTTGTACACAGTACATTTCACTTTTGATCAGCTCAAGGAAGTCTTTCCAGATTTTTTCTGAGACCATCCTGCTCATCATTTCTTATATCACACTAGCATTCCATCATAATCACACACCACAATGTGCTCAGCTGTCTAGGGAAAAGGGGTGGGGGGAATGAAGAGAGAAAATTTTGGAACACAAGGTTTTGCAAGGGTGAATGTTGAAGACTATCTTTTCATATATTTTGAAAAGAAAAAAAACACAGCAAGTTAAAGCCTTTTTTTCCCCCATATGGCTATAGATAACTTTAATTACTTCATCTGAAATTAATCATATCTTTTGATCATTTATCAATTTGGGGGTGGCTCTTACTTTTACAAATTTGGCTTAGTTCTCTAAATGTTTGAGAAATGAAGCTTTTTAACCAGATAAACTTGCTTCAATTTCCCCCCAATTAATACTGATATTTCCCTCCATCTTATTCTTTGCCCCCCCCAATTTATTCTATTTTATCTCTCCTTCTACCTGCCCCTCCTCAAAAGTATTTTGCTTTTGACTACCTCTCTCCCCCAATATGCCCTGACTTCTATTATCTCATCTTCTCTTAACCTTTTCTCCTGTTTTCCTAGTTGTGAAGATATATTTCTATACCCAATTGAGAGTGTATATTGTTCCCTTTTTAAGCCAATTCTGATAAGAGTATAATTCAATCACTCATACTTACTTCTCCTCTCTTCCCCTTTATTGTAAAATTTTCTTAACTCTTTTATGTGAAATAATTTACCCCATTAAATCTCTATTTCCCTTTCTCCCAGTATATTCCTCTTTGATCTTGTCTTTTCATTACTTTACATATCATCTCTTCACATTCAACCAATATTTGTTACCTCTATCTATCCTTCTAATTGCCCCCAATAATGAGAAAGTTCTTTTGAGTTACAAGTATCATCTTCCCATTTCTTCAATTCTACTTTTTAAGAAGTATTTTTCTTCAGTGAATTTTTGTGGCTATATTTCCATGTGGCCTAGTCTGGTTTTTAGTGTGTTATTTTCTTCAGGATTTTTTGTGTATTCTTTACCAAGCTGATTACTTGTTTTTCATTATTTCCTCACATTGCTCTCATTTCTCTTTCTGTTTTCCCTTCTACCTTTTTTACTTGATTTTCAAAATTTTTTTTGAGCTCTTCCATAGCCTATAATCAGTTCATACTTGTTAAGGACCATGCCGAGGTGAAGGAGCAGGTCAATTCTCCAAAAGCCTCCACAGCTGTGAATCATAACATTTGAAAGAGTTGCAAAGCAGCCTTTACTTATGCAGATGTTCCTTGTGGATTGGGAATGAAATGAATTGGAGGCAAGAGGGAAGAATAGAGAGGTCAGACAATGCAACTGCCTCTCAGTGGAGAGGTCACAGAAAGCAATGGACTCTCAGTTTCCTTATATCATCATCACCTGCTCACATGAAGAGATCCATTCTACAGGTCTCAGTTAGACCTCCAGCAGCCACTGGCAGGTGGCTCCCATATCACAACACATGCTTTTTTTTTTTTTTTTTTTTTTTTTTATTGGAGACTTTCAGTGCAGAATCTTTGATTTTATCTTCTTTTGAGTGTATGTTTTGATTTTTCTTATCCCCATGTAACTTATTATGGTCAGAATTTTTTCCTGTTGTTTGCTCATTTTTCCAGAATCATTTTTTTTTTTTATTTTTACATCTTAAAATAAGGCTTTACTTCTAGCATGGAAGGTGCACTGCCTTACGCTTCAGGCTTAATAGAGGGAGAGCTTTAATTTTGGCTCTGTGTTGCTTGGGAACTTATAACTTTCCTGAACATGTCTCTCTTTAATTAATGAGGAAATATATTACATGGTGTAGACTCCACAAATAACTCATTTATATTATATTTAGGATGATAGGACATATGATATAGTGGATGAAGAGTAGATCTGGAATTGAGTAAAGTCAGAGTTCAAATCTTAACTCTTTGAGTTACCCTTTGCAAGGCTTTAGGCTCATTATAGAAATGGCAAAAAATAGTGCTGATGCATATAGGAAAATATAGTGTCTTTACCTAGATATTTCCTATGAAAATACAACCACAAATTCTTCCCCTGTCTCCTTTGTAGTACACAAAGAACCTTATATTTGATTTTTAAAGGAATCACTAATCTCATAATGAGATGATGATTTGAGATCAGTTTCCATGGTACATAATAATATCATAGATTTAAAACTCACTGAGTGAATGAAGATAAGTGTAGATCAGATGGTAAGTGTCTGGGGTAAGGATTGAATGCCATGGTGAGTGTATGAGTGTGAGTGTGAGTTAGAGTTAGGCATTAAGGCACAGACTCAAAGAAGTGGTTCTGGGGAACAGAACATTAGAAAGTGAGTATGAGAGAGGAAGGGCATCTTAGTAACAGTCTTCAAGGATGATTCTGGGTATAGAAGAAATAAGGTAAGTTTGATTTATGACTGATGAATAGAGTAGAGTCAAACTCCAAACACAAGCCAAACTCATTCACAGCTTAAGAATTATATATCTCTCTGGCTATCTGAGTGTTGCTTCTTGCTTTGTAAGATCAGTATTTCTGGAAGCTTTTATAACAGTTCATGCACACGTGGGGGGAAAAAGAACTCATTTCTTAGTTGGGGATGAAAAAGAGTTACTCTGAAGATGAGTTGGGGGACATAAGCCAATTTCGCTCCTGAGCATAAAATAGCACATGTAGATATGCATGTATTATTCAGAGATATTAAGAAATTTTCTTAAAGTCACACAGATAGAAAGTATTAGAGGCAGTACTTCAATCTATGGCTTGTAATTCAAAATTCTGATTACTTTCTATTATAACAAATATAAAAACAAAGAAACAAAACCCAAAACCCTAAGGTCTTTTCCAGAAAGAAGACAAAAACAGTACATATTCACAAAGTTATTTAAGAATGATTTTTTTTCTTTATCATACCCGGGATTGTGTAAGTATAGGAACCAACTAAGAAAGAAATAGTTGTTCCATTGTTATCTGGTGCCTTCTCCTGAGTTGCTGGGTGAAATTAAGATATTTCTGGGATCACAGATGTATGTGTCAGAAGCATAAATTGCCCAGGTCTTTCTAGTTCCCAGGTCTACCATTATACCACCTTATCTCTGACAAAAAGATAGCATATATGTGTGGGACTGATGGGCCATTTCAATTAATTATCCCACCCAAATGAAGTTAAGTAACAAGATGCTCTAGTCCTTATAACTTTCTCTGATGAGAATATCCTTTCAAACCAATTTATTAACTATACCAGGGAATTCAACCAGTTGCAGAAAAGATCTTAATTATTTCAAAAGGAACAAAAGATTTTGGCTGAACTTAAATGAGGCCATACTGGAAGTGTATAGCACTTGTTTGGTTGTGGAGACACAGTCATTATCTGGGGCTTACAGAAAACAATAACAAAGTAATTTGGAGTTGCCATTCCAACAATTCCAGCTAATCCCCTAAAAGGAAATTAACTGGAAGGGGGAAGGAGATTTCTCATACCCTTCCACTATCTTGACTAAAAGATAACCTTGTGAATTTTTAAAGACTTGGAAGATTTTGGACTTCCTATGTAGATCCTAGCACTATTCTTTAGGACAATGACTGGTAATAGTAACTTCATCAGGAACTAAGGACAAATATGCTAAGAAAAGGTGAGAGAAATCTGCAAGAAGCCCAAGAGAAAGCTATGCTATATACATATAGGTAACTTTAGCAGACTCATAAAGAAGAGGAAAGAACTTCTAGCAGACAAGGGTTGTGAGTTATGTCTTTATTTCATATGCTCACTAAACTTAAAACCACTTTTCCCTGGACCCTATATGTATATGTGGGAGAGCATGTCCCCTGTTTGATGAGGATGTTTGGTACCAACTTTTCTTACCTAAGTATATATTCTTTCCTAAAAGATAATTAAGTATGGCTGGCTAAATGATAGCAAATGATTATCAATAGTGATATCACTTTGGGGAATCACAAATTATAGCATCAGGGATTCTTGCAGTATCTAACTTTTATTCATAACCTCAAGATAAAAGGTAATCAATTACTCACTCCATGCGTAACCAACCTGCCAGTATGAGTTGGGGAAGGAGAAGTGATCAAGTAAATATATGTATGAATTCATACATGTAAAGTGTATATATTTTTATATGTGGATGAATAATAATATGGCAAGAATGCAGATGCCAAAAGATTATAGCAATTACTCTAAAGAATATTTAGAGGTCAGAGCTAGAAATATCAATGTAAAATTTTCTAGAAGCAAAAATTCAAAGCCTGGATCAGACCCAAAGAAACATGATTACTAAACTCACAATGTCAGAACAGTCCAGGATATTAATGGAAATATCAAGATAGTACAAGCCACTGACTTCTCTATTTGGATGCAGTCATTATAAAAAATAGCTATAAATGGCTTAAGGATTTGGACTTGCACTTTCAGGATAGCAAGCTAATATCTCCTACCTACTTGTCTTCCAGAGAATAGATGAAATATTATAAGAGGGGAATGGAAAAAAAAGGGGGGAGGGGAGTGTAATATAATATAATGTAATAATATAATAAATATAACGTATAGGACTGAGTGAGCAAATTGACCCTTCACATATATGTACCAGTTGAATGATGGATAGTGCACTAGACTCAGGATCAGGAAGTTTTGGGTTTGATCATGTGCATACTCTTATTACCTGGTGAACCTAAGCAAGTAACTTAACTGATCTGAAACTCAGTCTCTTCATCTTAAAAAATAATGAGATGACCTCTAAGATCCCATATGAGTCTAAATCTGTGGACCTATGAAAAATATGTTTCAGAGAACAAATCAATAAAGATGGAAATATTACATACATTTCCTGGGGAAAATGGGGAATTTTAATGATTTTATCACTGGATAATATTGAGGATTTGTGTAGGATAAACATGGGCATAATTCTCAGTGGAGTATCTCCTTTTCTTTTTTTTTTTTTTTTTTGAAAACCTATATTTTGAAAACCCATTTATGTGGATATATTGACTCCTCAAGATACAATCAAGGGAATTTTTTGTGGAAATAGAGAAACTTTTTGCAAAATTATATCTAAGATCCCTAAAGTTAAAATTTAATTAAAATTAAAGTTAGGTGTGACATTTAGAGATATCTATGGCAATACTTCATTGTATAGACAGGAAACCTGAGGCCAGAGGGTGAATGATTTGCTCAAAATCACATATGTGGTAAGTGAGATATATCAGAATCATACCTAATCCTATAATTTAAAATTCAGCACTTTCCCCACTGTACCTGGCAATTGTCTAGACGCTATGAAAGATTTATCCTCATAATTAACAGATTTAGTGGGATGGAGTTAAAAGTTTTATCATGAAAATAAGAGAAATGAAATAACAGAATAAAAGCTTTTTTTGCCTTTCTTTATATTTCCAGAGCTTAGCATAGTTCCTGGCACTAGTAGGAACTTAACAGAGGTTAGCTCATTTAGTTAGATTTGTCAAAGACCCAAGAGCATTGGTATGGAGATCTGGATATTCTAAGCAAAAGATTCCTATTATTATCCTTCTTAGAATATATGCTTTTGATGTTAGGAACTATATGTTCAGTACCTAGTACAATTCCTGGCAGGCTCAGGATAATAACTTTTGTTAAGTTGGTTAATTGCTAATTAATTGTTGATTAACTAGTTGGTTGATTCATTTACTAGATTAGAGTAAACACTGGATAGCTAGGTTGCTTGGTGAATAGAGTGCTGGGCCTGGAATAGGGATAACTCATATTCCTGAGATCAACTCTGGCCTCAGACACTTACTAGCTATATAATCCTGGTCATCACTTCATCCTTTTTACCTTAATTTCCTCATTTATAAAATGAGTTGAAGAAGGAAATGGCAAACCACTCTATCTTTGCCAAGAAAACTGAAAATGGGACCATGAAAAGGTGAGCATGACTGAAACAGTCAAACAATAAGTAAATATAGAGTCAGGATATAAAAATAAATAATGGTATTAAAACTCAGTAAAGAACTTCTTAGCAGAGATGCTTAGACATGCAGCATATATCACTACTGAAATCTCCTGGACTATGCAAGGAGGAGCCAATGAGTTACGCTTAAAAGAGAGTGTAATGACTTTATAACAGAGACCTATAGTCGCCAGATATAATTCCATTGAGTCCTACAATGACAATGCCATAGTTGTCAAATTAGGTTCTCTGGCTATAGTGCATGACTAAAGAGTGCCACTATCCCTCCCACAAGAAAGCCATCTCAGAAATGGATTCTGTCAGCATGAACTAGCGAGTTTGTGCCTTTTATGCAATGATAATGTTTACTGTCCAGCTTTTGGATGCATCAGACAACCACAACATTATATTAGGGAGACATTGATGCTCAAGTAGATTGCTTCTATCACCTCTGTGGGGAGGGTGTTTTGAGGGCACTCCCAGATATGGGAATTGATATCAACTGATTTTAAACCATGTATCATAAATATTTGTCAAATTGATGTTTATAACACATGCATGCAATATTTATCTTCAGTTACTTGTGAAATGAGTTTATGTAAACTGAATTCATTCTCTTTTGATTTAAGACTAAACAATTTGAGGGAAGGGTGAATTGGACCTGTGATACTTCTCCTTTTTCTTTCTGTCTCTGTCTGTCTTTGTCCCTGTCTCTCTTTGTCTCTGTTTCTGCTGCCCCTCACTCTCGCTGTTTCTCTGTCTCTCTCTCATATATATATATATATATATATATATATATATATATATATGAATTCTTAATGAGGAAATTCTCTCTATAACTATAGATTGGCACTTGCTGTGTAACTTAGAATTTTAGAAAGTATTGATGGCACTGGTTTGGTGGCTTCTTCCGAATGGTGTAACTGGCATGTTTCAAAGACAGGACATGAACTCAGGACGTCCTCCCTTCAAGGTTTTCTACTCTGCTCAATAGTGCTGTGCTGCATGTACTATTATGTGATGACAAGTATCCCTACTACTATTACTATTACTAGTTAACATGTACAAAATGTTTTAAGGTTTACTTATGTCTACCCTTTGATCCAGCAGCGTCTCTATTGGGCTTGTATCCCAAAGAAATCATAGAAGAAGGGAAAGGGATCTGTATGTGCAAAAATTTTTGTAGCAGCTTTTTTTTATAGTGGCAAGAAACTGGAAACTGAATGGATACCCATCAGTTGGAGAATGGCTGAATAAAGTATGGTATATGAATGTTATGGAATATTATTGTTCTGCAAGAAATGATCAGCAGGATGATTTCAGAGAGGCCTGGAGAGACTTACATGATCTGATGCTAAGTGAAGTGAGTAGAACCAAGAGAACATTGTACACAGCAACAATAAGATTAAGTGATAATCAACTATGCTGGACTTGGGTCTTTTCAACAATGAGGTGATTCAAGGCAATTCCAATAGACTTGGGATGGAGAGAGCCATCTACATGTAGAGAGAGAACAATGGAGACTGAATGTGGATCAAAATGTAGTATTTTCACCTTTTTATGATTGTAGTTTGTTTATTTTTTTCTTTCTTGTGTTTTGTCTTTTGATCTGACTTTTCTTGTGCTGCATGATAAATATGGAACTATGTTTAGAAGAATTGTACGTGTTCACCCTATATTGGATTGCTTACTGGTTAAGAGAGCATGAAAAGATAGAGGAAAAAAATTAGAAAAAAACTTTTGCAAAGGTGAATGCTGAAAATTATCTTTATATGTATTTCTAAAAATAAAATACTTTTAAAAATAAATAAAAATAAAACCAAAGTGCTTTAAGGCTTACAAAGAACTTTAGAAATATCACATTCATTCTTTACCATAGTGGCAGGTAGGTGTCATTACTGATTCCATTTTAAAGATGAGAAAACTGATGCTAAGTGAGAAATACATTTCCTAGAGTCATCCAGTAAATAAGTGTTTGAGAGTGGGTCTTTTTAACTCCAGGGCTAGTATTCTTTCAAATGGATTATCTAAATGTCTCATACTTTTTTTTTCCTTTTGTAAAGGCAATTGAAGTTAAGTGATTTGACCAGGGCAACACTGTCTGAGAGCAGATTTAAACTCACATCTTCCTGACTCTAATCGTTCTCTACTTTATCCATTGGCCATCTAGATACTTCCTACTCCCATTATTCTCTTCTCTTCTTCTAATTTATTTGCACAATGCTTTAAGATTTGCAAAGGTTTTAAATATGTGGAATGCTTTTTAGCATTATATATTTTAAGCTGGAAGGGATTTTCAAGATTGCTTAGTTTGACTTCTTCATTTTACACATGGAAAAAGAATAAAATGCTAAGCAGTTAAGCAGAGAGGTCATAAAGGTAGCAAATAGGTGAAATGCAGACCCAGCATTCATACTGCACCTCACTGCTCCTCTAATTCTGTTGGATGTTCAGTGGGAGGTAGGTTCCAGCTCTTGAAGAGTAAAATTCCTTCTCAAGTAATTGATTGTTGTAAAATGCCTTTTTCTGAGTGATTCAATAGGTATGCTATCATCCATACAAGATAACAAGACAAAACACTTTTCTATTATTTTAAATCGGATGGGGTGATTTGATGGACTCAATTTCCACCTAAATCTTACAATAATTTAAAAAAAATGAGTTCTGTGAGAGGAAGTAGATGTTACTTACTGATGGGGAGAAAATAAGGAGTGATTTGAACTAGACCTTGAGGCATGGGTAATTGAAAAGGGAGAGGTAGGAATATGGGCAATGGTGGTGAGGTAATCTAGGTGCAAAAAAACAAGAACAAAGGCACAGAGATTTGAATTTAGAAAATCATAAACTTGGGAAATTTTAGAAAATATACTTACATGTTTATCCAAAGTATAAAGGTAAATGTAGAGGAACTTGAAGAGGTGTTAGGGGAAGCAGGGGATGAGTTTGGAAATGTTTATTAGAGAAAGATCATAGAAGTTCTTGCAACTACATATAATGAATACACTATGTCAGCTATTTCTATTGGACTCTTACTGCTGTATCTTAATACATTTTATTCTTTTCATTCACTTAGGCAATTGTATTTAACATTTTTACCTCTTTTCAAGCCCATTTTCTCCTTTTGCTACAAATGTCTATGCTTCTTGCTTTCCTAAGAAAATTGAGGCTATTTAATGAGTTCTCCTCCATTTCTCCTACTCTTCTCCCCATTTTCCACATCTGTCTCCACTGTTACCTGACTTCCCTTTCTTTGTCCTAGTTCTGGATAACCCTTTTTATCAGGACCACTCTCTCTACTTGTGTCATTATTTCTAGCCTATTCTTCTCTATTAAGATTGAACATGAGAAATAGCATTTCCCTCTTCTGAATTTTTCCTTCATTAGTCACTAGACTTCTTTTCTCTTCTGGTTCTCCTATTTTTGTCACTGGTTTTAAAGGTAAAATTGCACATATGGTTGGATTTAAAAAAAAAAACAACTAACTTCAAACATTCAAGATGGATCAACATTATTCAACAATGTGAGATGTCAGCCAAAAAAGTAATTGTATTTTTGTCTATATTAAGAAAGGCCTGAATTCAAGTGATAATTAGATGAAAATGCTTCTGTACTGGGACCTTGTCAAGCTTCATCTGAAACACCATGTCTAGTCCTGAGTACCAGTTTCATGAGGATATTGATAAACTGGGATATTTCCAGAAGAGTTGATGTTGCCGCAACATGGTTCAAAGAATGTAACCAGCAAAATATCTGCATTCAGAATGAATAATGATGATTTACTGTGCATGTATCCTGCTAATCCCTGCTTTTATAGGATGTCATTTTTCATGGTGCAACCTCTTTCCAAATCTTATGTATTGATTGTTTCACAGACAGGTACATTAACTTTAGGTAATTATTAATGAAAATTGCATTCCTATTTTTTTTAAATTAAAGACTTTGGGCCTTTGTTCCTTGTGTTCAAATCTAAACGAGAAGCTACAAGAAAATAGAACTGCATCCAACCTTCAGTGAATTTCATTATTAACCCTAGTTTTTTATTGTTTGGAGGGAGGTATTTATAAATGCAAATCTTTGAATCCATTTTTTAGTCATCTTAATATTTCCAGGACTCATTTATCCCACCAGAAGCTATTTTTCCACATGGCTATTGTTAGCTACTAATCATTTATGTTTCCATAATCCAGCATTTTCCTAGATTTCATATATATACTAGATGACTCCAGATTTTTACCCTTTTCAAGAATATTGATTAGTAATTCCCAAATGACATCCTCTATTATTGGATATTCTTTACAATAGCAATAGGGTTTAGAACTGGATCTGTTATTTCATTCATTTTAAGAGTTCCTACATGAGGAAAATATATTTATAAATGTAGGACAATATATTTTCAGTAAATCTTTGAGAGTTTCTTTTTGACCTTTGAAAAATTGTGACTTACCCAGGGTCATAATCTAGAATATGTTATGGAGTACTTGAACTTAAGTATTCCTGGCTTCCAGGACAACTTTCTATTGACTATGTCACACTGCCTCTTGGATATTTATAAAAGAAGTGAATTGTTAAATTGAGACTTTTAATATAAAACATATAAAGAATAATTAAGTATATTTATAGTCATATTTATTAAAATGAAAAACATCTACATCCAAGAAGTATTCATGTCTAGCTCTAAAAACTGCACTAACATTTGTTCTATAAGCCAATATGTAAATTTTAATGATTCAAAGATCACAACTTCAATCCTATGAAAGCCTATGAAAACATGAAAGATGTTTTTTGATACCAATTCTAGTTGACTGCAACTTCCTATCACAGGTAATGAATCAAAACAGAGGAGAGAATATGGATAGATCAGCACAAGTTCATACATTTACTATGTATACATTAAGAACCTATAGTGAGGAAGGGGATTAAAAGTGATCCATGTCCTCAAAGCACTTCCATTCTACCTGATTAATTCTCTCTACTTGAGAAAACAATATCAAATATAGGCTTTATGAAAAAAGTGAAGCAATTTGGTAATTCAAACAACAAATTCATATTCTGAGGAAGCATACTGGCCTATGAAATAATTGGCGGGTCTTTCACTTACTGTCATTTGGTAACTTAATATGATAAAAAATATTTACTCTACCTACCTCCAAAGGCTGTGGCAAGAGAAGGACTAAGCTCTAGAGAAGCATGACATTTAGAACACATTGGAATGTCTTCATTATGCTGATTCCAATGTCCTTTAGTCCAGTGACCCTTAAGGCTAAGGCCTAAGACACAGAAAATTAAGACAATGCCTGTTTATGTAAGTAAAATTAGGTTGATTAGAGAGAGAGCTGTATGTACGGAAGCCAAATAATTGGTGGAGTCCAGAAAAGGCCAGCCTATGAGTTTTATTATTCATCATATTTGCGGTATATGAAAGTCAAGCACTAATCCACCAAAAAAAAAATATATTACTATGTATGTGTTCTCTAGGAAGACTATCAAAGTGTTATATTAGAACTCTTTTAGTCTGTTGAAACAAACTATTTATTCACTGGATTCAGTGAAAGTAATTTGATGATAATGCTTAAATAAGCTATGGACCACATGGGGAACAAGTTGTTCCTATTCTTTGGGTCAGAATCATTGAGACTGGTTATCCCCATTCCTCCAGCTTCTTTGGAGACTTATTCAGCTTTCTGTTTTTGCTTTTTAAAAATTCTGTTCACACTTCAGTAAATCCTGTTTTCAATTGTGGTTTAGGATTGAGGTCATTCTGTAAAAATGGATTTTCAGTAAAAAGAAAAAATGGAGATTGGAAATTTACCCTGAGAATTTATTGAAAGACAAAGAAAAACTTTATGATAGAAATAGTGAGAATAAGATATTCCAGGAATCCTCCTTTTCCCCTTTATTGATGAATTTTTAAAATTACATAAAACATTATTAAAATAAATATATTTTTATCAGACACCTTGGTTTTGTAAAATCACCTTTTGTTTTGAAAAACTTCTAGAACCAGCATTTGACTATATAAATATTTGTGTACATTTATTTATATGTTATGTTGTGAGCATCCTTCATTTTTCCCTGTGTTTATCCATTCCTACTTAATAAATCCTAATCCTTGAAGAAATCTATTTCTTATTTCCTTTATTTTCCCCAGGCATGTCTCATACAGTTGCTCAATATGACAGGACCCTCATTCATGGAATCATAGAATATTAGAATTGAAAAAGGTATAAAAAAATCAAAGGACTGCAAAATTTAAAAATTGGGAGCAACTTCATGTTAGGATTCTTACAAGGTGCTAAGTCAGTTATCTAATTTAGCATGGTATTTAACTGTTCTCTAGTTCACTAATGTACTTACTACTTATTAGAGTTCCAAAAGATTCACACCTTTAAGAAAGCATATATAAGTAGGATCCCACTAAAGGACAAGTACACTCTCAGAGGAGGAGACAGATTCATTCCATTTTCCACTCGGAACCAAGGAGAGAGATAGGCCTCTAAGAAAGCTAACCAGGCTAGTTTGAAGGAAACAATAAAGGATCTGGACTTTAATTCCTGGCTGCATTTGGGGTGATTACTTTGAACTGAAACTAAGGCTGCCTCCAGAAGCCCCCTAAGAAACTTGGTTCCAGAGAAAAATATTTTTTTAAGTTCAAATATATTTATTATTATAAAAGCATGCAATAATATATATATATATATTTGTGATTCAAATTGTTTTTGAAGCAATAGTGATGGAAAATAAGATTTTAAAAAAAAAGTTAAATATTTTAAGTAAGCCTGAACTGACAATCATACAACAAAAATGTTATTATCATTATTTAAATTATTGTACCAGCATAAACTGAATTATTTTCTCTTTAATCTTCCACATATTCTGGTAAATATAGGAAGTTTTATATACATTTCAGTAAATTTTTATACTTGTATTACATGAAAATGAATTAAATATAGTTTTAAAGTAACTTGGATAGTATCTAAAATCAGCAATGATTTAAACCCAATATTTCTGTCTTAGAAACAGTTTAAAGCAAGTAGCCAACAAAAAATTTAAAACTAATCTTCCAAAACAGCATTTTTCATCTATGATTTCTTGATGGCCAAAGAACTAGAAGCAATTACAGGTTATAGTCCCTAGATCTATAAGCATCCTTTAATATTAAATTTAAATTCTCTCAATTTAAGTGTTTCATATTGCTTATATATTTTAGAGAATATTACAACTTCAGAGACTATGTAGTCCAACCCATGCATAAAAGGAATACATCATATATTTGAAAAATGATTATCCAAATTTCACTCCATGAGTACTCCATGGAGTACAAAGATACCAAACATCTTTTGAGATAAACCATTTTATGTTTGGAAAGCTCTAGTTGTATTCCCTTACATCTCCTAAATTGGCCTTTTTTTTTTTTCCAACTTCTGCCAATTGTTTCTATTTCTGCTCACTAAAACAAAATAAGTCTAATCCATTTTCCCCATGAAATCCTCTCAAATACTCAAATTATCACCCCCATTCCTCCTCCCAACTTTTTCTTCTACAGACTTGACTGGATCATTTCCTTCAAATGATACTCATATGAGATGGAGTCAAGGTTCTTAGATATTCCCATTCACATTTGAACCATGAATTTCCAAGATGTGTTGATTGAACCATTGATTCAATAGATCAGGGGTAGTTGTTGGTCTCTTCATAGAAAATAAAATGAGGCTCTTGATCCACCTTCAGAATAGTTTATGATTGGGTTATGTTTCCAAGAGAAGAGATATATTACTTAATTATTCACATTTCCTTTCCTAGTGAATCTATGCCCAAAAGTACAACTGGTTTCAACTCTATGGAAATCCTCTCCTAGGATAATAAGCTCATCACTTCTAATCATCATACAGCTAACTCAAGCCTTAGATGTCACCTTCTTCAGTGTCCTCACCTTTCTAATTAGAAGGCTAGAAGATAAGAGTATTAAAGTTCTCTGAAAGGAACTGACAAACTATTCCAGTGTCTTTTCCAAGAAAAAATCAAATGGGAATCATGAAGAGTCAGACATCACTGAAAAATGACTAAATGAAAAAGTCTTCTTTTATAGAGGATAGAATTTTGAATTCCAACTCACTCTACTTTGTATCTACCTGGTTTCAACATCATGGAACAAGACATCCCATTTCCCCTCAGCTTCCTTTCCTTGTCTTTCTCATAGAATGTTAACACCTTTAAGGCAAAAAAAGTCTTTCTTTTTTGTTTGTTTCCCTAGTTTAAAACAGCACCTAGCACATAGAAAATGCTTAATATATGTTTATTGAATTGAAGTATTAAGGATGCAGTTTTTAGCCTTTGAAGAAAGCTTTTTTTGTGCAACATTAGCTAAATAAAGCCTGTTTCTCTGTGCCTTTTTTTTTTTTAACTTTAATCTACTTAGGTGACCTTACTTGCTGGCAGCATGCATTACAGCAAGGATTCCTAACCTGGGGAGTCTTGAACTTAATGAATTTTAAAATCACATCTGTATTTCTAATGACCTTCAACTGAAGTTTAACATTTCTATTGATTTTCAGTTAAAAATAATTTAAAAGGATTACCAAAGGAGTCCAAAGCAGATAGAAAAAAGTTCATGAATCCCTGCAACAGATCATATCTCAATTAATTCACTTTTTCCAACTGCACAAATTTTTTTTTCTTCCAATATTTGGTTACTTCACTTTTACTGCATATACATAATTACATTACTTCTTGACTTTGACAATTTGCAAAGACGTAGCTAAGATCAAACCTCATATGCCATCAGAGGTCAAGGTAATCAACCCAAAGTCAAAACAAAATATGATTGATATGGCCTGATTGGACCTGAATATGATGGTTTTAGAAAATGGTTATGTCCATCAGCACAGGGAGCCATGACAATGGAACAATGACATTGTTCCTGAGACAACTTATTGAAAAGAAGGAATGATCTCCAGATAAGCATTCTTGTTTAAGAATCATTTAGAAAAAAAATGGGATTGAAAAACTCACACTGATTCTTCTGTTTCTATCATTAATTTCCATGGCTCTCCCTAATTCTTCTGTCAGTTTTTATTCTCCTCATAAGGTCAAAAATATTGTTTTCCTAACACTTTAATTGAGTGAATGATTCTTTATTTTTTTTTATGGACAGATTTTTTAAGCAGTAGGAATAGTCTTAATGGCTGAGAAATTAGAATTATATCTCAGTGTTTAGTACTGGGTCTGACATAAAGTAGGTACTTAATAAATGTTTATTGACTAATTATTAGTGTATCTGAGAATTAATATCAGAAGAATAACTAATCAGTAACCATCTACTATGTCTTGGGCACTGAGAATAAAAACTATCAATGAAAATAATATTCTAACATTGGACAATAGATCTAAAGATAAAAGGGTCCTCAGAGGCCCTTACCCCCCCATCTAGTCCAACTTGCATATGGAGTAAATAGGATGAGAAGAAAAGGACTTGCCCAAAATGATATAGTAATTATTAAGGGTAAGATTTGAACCCAGACTCTAAATCCAGAGAGTCTTAGTCCACTTTTCATTAGCCACTAGTGACCAGAGTCATGTTTCTGGCTTCAAAGCAGAAAACATCTTTAAATATATACCCATTGATGGAGGATAGATGTGCTTAATACTGATTTTCGTTAAGCTCCAATTGATTAGATTATTTTAAAACTTCACTATAAGCAGAATTCTTTTAAAGAATATAGATGATGTTTTTGGTTATATATTTGCATTTCAAAGAAACTAGACAGAGAATATCTTGAAGACCAAGCATCTCATATATATACATTCTGGGGTATCCTGGTCCTGTTGTGTGAGGCAAGCCATTTTTGAAAGTAGCTATTTCTCTGAGGCAGTCTCCTTAACCTTGTTATCTTTTATCTGTCTGAATAAGCAGGAATAACAGATTGCAAGATGTTAAGTGTCACCTGAGTGAGATTTGTCAACTGATAGTTCATTTTACAATTGGTAGCAATTTATGAATTTGTGACACCGGCTTATTGATGAAAAAATCCTAGAGGTTGCTTGGTTCTCATTGTCACATTTTCTTCTGATAACTCAAAAAAAAATTAATCTCAGAGAAGATTCTGAAGGATTCCCATTCACCAGCAGTTATGAAGCAAACAGAATTCCAGAAAAAATAAAAGTCTGTGAGATGAATAATTTTTCCTCGATGATGGAATGATTGGTGATTTGGAAATCCTTTTCATCATTAATATTCACTAATTTAGGGTTCCAGGGAAAACGAATATTGCTAGGAATAATAAAAGTTCAATAGCAACTTAGTTTGGGGAATGGATATTACAGATGAAACAATAATCATAGCACAAGGTAAATTAACTGTAAATAGCATTTTGATTTTAATTGTCTTGTATAGAGTAACTTAGTTCAATTTATTTCAACAAATATTTTTTAGGATATCCACATGTGCCAGGCCATGAGAAAAAGTCCCGGGCATACAAAAACTAGATGGAAATAGTTCCTTCTCTACATTCAATTTGGGAGGTACAACAAGTACACACTTAAGTAAATGGAAAGTATATATAGAAAATAAACATTAGTATACAACTCTTGGTGCAGGGAATAATAAGAAGGTATAGAAGTCAGGAAAATTAGGTTTCATGATTCTCCTCTGAAACATAATAGTTATGTGATTCTGGGAAAGTCAGTAATTTCTTGATACTCCAAGCAACGAACTCTCTGAGATAATAAAATACACACAAGTTATATAAAGAATAATAGATGGATAGTTTTATCAGACAGAAAACAATAGTAGTGGATATATAGGCAGAAAGGGTTTTTAAAAAAGGGAGAAGAATGGTCTTTTGTGGAAGGTAGAATTTGAACCAAATTTTAAAAGACACCATTGAGTGAAAAGGCATTCATTCAGGAAACTGATAAAAATGTATAATATTAAATGTCATTGCTCAAAAAATTGTTAAAGATATGAGTAGGGAGTTTAATAGGAATAAATCCAAGTTATCAGCAAATATGAAAAAATGCCCTACATCACTAATAATTAGAGAAATGCAAATTAAGGCAATTCTGAGGTTTTACCTCATATCTATTAAATTGGCAAAATGACAAAAGAGGAAAATAACAAGTTTAGAAGGCAAGAGAGAAAAACAGGCACACAAATGCCGTGTTGATGAAATTGTAAATTGGAAAAGCATTCAAGAAAGCAGGTTGGAACTAGGCACAGAAATTTACCAAACTCTATAAATCATTTGGCCAAGAAATTGTATTACTATATCTATATTCCAAAGAATTTTGACAAAAGGAAAAGTATTTCTCTGTACAAAATTATTTATAGTAGTTCTTTTTATGATAACCTCAAAAGGGAAACCAAAGGTGTGTCCTATTGAGGAAAAGGTAAACAATCTGTGATGTATAGACATAATGGAATATTATTATACCATAAAAGAAAAGGATGAAATGAACAGTTTCAGAGTAACTAGACAGACAATTATGATCTAATATAGAAAGAATTGAGCAGAAATAGTAAAACAATTGATGCAATGATAACATTATAGAGGAAAAAATCAGCTTTGAAAAACTTTACAACTCTGAGAAGCACAATAATATACTATGAGTTCAAAAGGATGAAATTGAAACATTTCACTAACCACCTGACAGAGAGGTGATTAATTTAAAATGAAGAAAGAGACAAGCAATTTTGGACACAGCTAACATGGTAGTTTGTTTTTGCCAGATTATATGTAATAAGGGATTTTTCAAATTTGATTTTGCTTTGTTTTATAGTTTCCTGACTATAAAGATAGATATTGAGAAGACATTTTGTTAACTTTCAGATTATTCATTTTTTTTCTCCAGTTACATGTAAAAACAGTTTTGGCAGAATATTTATCATTTAGTTTTCCCCTGGGTACATATGAAAACAATATTGAATATTGAGTTGTACATATAGGCACTTTGTCTTTTTTATTTTTACCTCTTTGGGGATATAGGCCTAGTAGTAGCGTTGCTTGGTCATAAGGTCTTAAGGTATTTATGGTTTATGGTTTCATATCCCTTTGAGCATAATTCCAAATTACTCTACAGAATGGTTAAATTAGTTCACAACTCCACTGATAATGCATTAATTTCTTATTTTCCCTATATCTTCTCCACTATTTGTCATCTTCCTTTTTTCTACTATTAGTTAACCTAGTTGGTACTACTTTGAAGTAGTTCCTCAAATTTGTTTTAATTTGAATTTCTCTAATCAATAGGGAGTTGGAATATTGTTATGTGACTATACATAGGTCTAGTTATTTTGTCCGAAGACAGTTCATATCATTCTATCATTTATAAATTGAGGGGAATTCATTTTTTATAAATTTGACTTGGTTCTCTATATTTTTGAGAAATTAGACTTTTATCAAATAAATGCTTCAATTTTTCTTTGATTACTACTTCTAATTGTGTTTCCCTCCATCTATCCCTCCCCTAAATTATTCTATTTTCTCTTCTTCTATCCTGTCCCTCCTCAAAAATGTTTTGCTTCTAATTAACCCCTCCTCTAGTCTGTCCTTCCTTATATCACCCCTCCCTTTTCTCTTACCCCTTCTCTTCTTTTTTTCTTGAAAAGTGAAATAGATTTCTCTAATTGAATGTGTATGTTATTCCCTCTTTGAGCCAATTCTAATGGATCCCCTTCACTTCCCACTTTCACTCTTCGGTAAAAGTTTTCCCCCCTTTTATGTAAATAATCCATCCTATTCTATCTTTCCCTTTCCATTTCCCACAGTACATTTATTTCTCACCCCTTAAATTTTTTCTGGATGTCATTCCTTTATACTCAACTCATAACTGTATCCTCTATCTTTTTACTCCTTATGATGGCCCTAATAAAGAGAAAATTCTTATGAGTTACAAATATCATTTTCCCATATAGGAATGTAAACAGTTTAACCTTATTATATCCCTTATAATTTCCTTTTCCCTATTACCCTTTTATGACTCTCTTGAGTTTTAATTTTACATGTGAAATTTGTAATGCAGCTCTAGTATTTTCATCAAGAATAACTTGAGTGTCTCTTATTTCATTGAATATCTTTTTTTTTTCCCTGAAGGATTATACTCAGTTTTGCTGGGGAGATAATTCTTGATTGTAATCCTAGCTCCTTTGCCCTCTAGAATATCATATTCCAAGTATTCTTCTGCTTTAATATTATAACTTAATAATGCTTTAATATAATACTTATTATACTTTAATAACTCTTGTGTTAACCTGAATGTAGCTCTACCATTGTTTCTTTCTGACTGTTTGCAATTTTTTCTCCTTGAGCTCTGGTATTTGGCTATAATGTTCCTGGTAGTTTTCAGCTTGGGATCTCTTTCAGGAAGTGATAAATGGATTCTTTCCAGATCTGTTTTACCCTCTGGTTCTAGAATATCAGGACAATTTCCCTTAAGGTCTTTTTGAAAGATGATGTCTAGATTTTCTTTTCTTTGTTTCTTTTTTTTAAATCATGGCTTTGAGGTAGTCCAATATTCCAAGTCAATTGTTTTTCCCATAAGATATTTCACATTGTCTTTCATTTTTCCCATTCTTGTGTGTGTGTGTGTGTGTGTGTGTGTGTGTGTCTGTTAACATAAAGTCATTATCTTCCATTTGCTCAGTTCTACTTTTAAAAGTTTTCTTCTTCCATGGATTTTTGTGCCTCTCTTTCCATTTCTCCAATTCTGATTTTTTAAGGCATTTGTCTCATTGATTTTCTATACTGCCTTCACCATGTGGCCAATCTATCTTTAAGGTGTTATTTGTTTCAATCTTTTTTTTCTTCTTTATTAAGTTTTTTTTATTGTTTTTCATGATTTTCGTGCATCACTCTCATTTCTCTTCCCCATTTTCTTGTATTTCTCTTGCTTGATTTTCAAAATCTTTTTCTGAACTCTTCCATACACTGAGACAAATACATATTTTTCTTGGAGGCTTTGGATGTAGGATCTTTGAGTTTGTTATCTTCTGAATGTGGGTTTTGATTCTCCTTATTGCCATAGGAACTTTTATGGTCAGAATTTTTTTTCCATTGTTTACTCATTTTCCCGGCCTGTCATGTGACTTTTAACTCTGTTAAATGAGTGCTCTGCTCTCAGGATGGAGAGGATTTTCTATAGCTGTTTTCAATCCTAGGTACTTTTAAACTTTTCAGTTCTTTCAAGATAGTATGATATAAGGAGAAGAGTTTGCTTTGCTCTGGTCTGTGATTGACCACAGGCACTCTTTTATTGGAACTATGAGGAAAGTCCCTGTTCCATTGTGGCTACAAGATCTGATGAGCTAGTGCTTCTCTTCACCCTGAGACTGCCATCCAGCACTGTGACCTGGATCCCAGTATAGACAAAGCAATGGAGTCCTGCCTCAGTGTAGCAAAGAGACTCCAATAGTCTCCTTCTGACTAGCTTTTTGAATCCCTTATCATTTGTGGTCTGAGAGTTTTGGAAGAAGTTGCTGCTCCTGCTGACTCAATGTCTTCCAAGGTCTGTTCCTAGTTTGCTGGGAATGAACTGGCAAGGTATGTGCTGTTCTTTACTTTACTCTCACCCAGGTGTGACAGAGCTTTCCTGCTGACCTTCTAAATTTTCTTAGGCTGGAAAATCATTCCCATTCCCTCTTCATGTTTTTCAACACACATCCTTGCAAAACCTTGTGTTCCAAATTTATCACCTCCCCCCTCAACCCCAGATGAGGGGTGTATATGTAATTCAATATAGGTTAAACAAGTGCAATTTTTCCATTCACATTTCCACATTTATCATACTACATGAAAAAAAAAATGAGATCAAAAAGGAAAAAAAAATGAGGAAAAAAAGCAAACAAATAACAACAAAAAAGGTGTTGTGATCCATATTCAGTCTCCACAATTCTTTTTTCTGGATACAGATAACTCTCCACCCCCTTCATGTTTTTGTGGGTCCTACTAGTTTACTATTTGTTTAGAGTTGTTATTTAAAGGTTTTTGGAAGGCTTTGTGGGAGAGCTCACTTAAGCCCCTTCCTTTACTCTTGGCTCTGCCATCTTGGCTGTGCCTCTCCAGGAAGGCATATTAATGAAAAAAAATACTTATATTTAAAAATAATCTCTATGATTCTCAAGATAATATTTAAAAATATTTTTGTCATTTTTTATTCACTTACATTTCCCAATATATCTTTCCTTTCCTTCTCTCACAAAGCTATCTCAAAATAACAAATAACAACATATATACAGAGGTATTAAAACATAAAAACCATTCAACTACACTAATCAATTTTTCAAAAAATTGACATTATAAGTGTTCCAAACTCTGCAGAACAGACAGGGAAAGACAAAACAAGGCAATAATAAATATTTAAATGGTTGTGAAAAAACAAGGGCACTAATGTTTCATTTATGCAACTGTGAGTGTTACAACCATTATGAAAAGTAATTTGGAATTATGCAAATAACCTGAATAAAACATTCCTACCTTTTTATCCAGAGATTCCACTGCGAGGCATATACTCTAAGGAGGTCATTGACAAAAAGAAAATACTTTCTATATACCAAAATACTTATAGGAGCACTTTATGTTAGAGCAAAGAATTTTAAACAAAGTAATTATTCATCAATTGGGGATTGAATGAACAAATTGTAGCACATTAGTGTAATAGAATATTACTGTGTAATGTACAGGAAGCAATGAACATGATGAATAAAGTGATCATGGGAAGATATGTGTGAATCAAGCCAAGCCAGTAAAAGAGTATTCACAAAGACCATGTTAATATAAATCAAGAGTAAAGAACTTTTTTCTGCCAAGGACCATTGGATATTAATAGTATCATTAGAGGGCCATACAAAATTGTAACTTGGAGAACTCAACCAGTGGGAAGTTGCTGTAGTTTCAGCTCAACTTTGTTGGCAGCTGCCTTAGCAAATGATTCCAGGCCTTTTGTGACCCCTGACTTGAAGTTCCCCAACAGAAAGAACTACAATAACAAAACCATTGTTGCAAAATTATAAAGACAGAATTTGGCACCAAAAAAAGTGATATGATCAGAAGATCTTCCAAGTCCTTTGAAGAGGTGGGATAATTTGCTCATAGATGCGGAACACTGAATAGCATCAGATATTTTTCAAAGTGTTGGTTACGAATTTTTTTCTCTTCTTTAAAAAAAAATACTTCATTGTAAAGTATGGCTCTCTAGGGATTGGGAGGGCAAAGGATAGAGTTTGATGTAAGCAATATAAAAACAAAAGATCAATACAATCTATCTTTGAAAGATGTTAAAACGTAATTTCAAATCAAGTGTTCTTTTTACACTGTATCACATTGCACATAAATCTTAATCTCTCAGAGCTTCAGCTTTCCTATATGTAAAATGACAGAGCTAGATTCAATGACCTTTAAAGTTTCTTCCAATTCTAAATCTACAAACTTATGGTTCCTTAAATTCTCAGAGAGCTATCAGGATCACATTCCCATTCTAAGTTTTTCCTGGAAGCTACACAATTTTAGGTAGTTGACACAGTCTTTATGTGGTACAGTCAGAAGGACCAGAATAGAATTGTAGGCAAGGACTGTCTTATCTGAAGTTCTAAACTATCCAGATCCAATTCTGGATTGTTGAATACTATATTTAATAAGAAAAGGTCTATATGAAAGAACAAAAATATTTTGAAGGAGTGGAGGGAAAAGGATAATAGAGTCAGAGACTTACTGACTACCTCAATAAAAGTAAGTTAAATACTTTTGACAGCTAAGTAGAACAAAGAACCTAGATAGCACAGTGAATAGGATGCTGAGTCTGGAATCAGGAAGACTCATATTTCTAAGTTCAAATGTGGGCTCAGACACTTGGTAGTCTTAGGATTTGAGACAAATTACCTAACCCTCTTTATCTCATCTGTAAAATGAGCTGGAGAAGGAAATGGCAAAACATTCCACCATCTTGCCAAGAAACCCCCCAAATTAGGGGGGGAGGTCACATAGAGTCTAACAAGATTGAAAAAATGAACACCAAAAAGTATTTTTACAAGACAATGGGAATTCACTTGTATTAAGGTAATCTTTTAAAAGACAGTGAGTTGTCAGAGGTGCTGTTAATGCAAACAGTCTTAGTCTCACATTCTAGTCCTGCTCATGATATATATACTGATGGTGTGATACTGGGTAACTCATTTAACTTTACATTTCATATAGACTGCTATTTAATACTATGAATCATAGAATAGGTTTCCATCTGAATAGGTACAGGCAGTTTCTTTTTCATTTTAAGTTTATTTATTTTTAAAACACATTGCTTTATGAATCATGTTGGGAGAGAAAAATCAGAGCAAATGGGAAAAATAAAGGAAAAAAAAAGTAAAAAGAAGAGAACATGGCATGTATCAGTTTATATTTAACCTCCATAGTTCTTTTTCTGGATGCAGATGACATTTCCGCCCAAAGTCTATTGGGATTGCTTTGGATCAGTGAACCACTGAAAAGAATCAAGTCTTTCATAGTGGATCATCACATATTCTTGTTGGTCTTATGTACAATCCTGGTTCTGATTGTTTTGCTCAGTATGAGTTTATATAAATCTTTCCAGACCTTTCTAAAATCAGCTTGTTCATCATTTTTATAGAACAATCATATTCTATTACCTTTACTTACTCAGCCACAAATATATACCACAACTTGTTCAGTCATTCTCCAATTGATGGAACATATATTAATTTTCTAATTTTGTTGCTACCACAAAAGAGCCGCTACAAACATTTTTGCACATGTGGGTTCTTTTCCCTTCTTTATGATTTCCTTGGAATATAGATCCAGTAATGGTGCTTACAGTCATTTTCTTTACAAGACTTTTCTATGGCAGACCACATTGGTCTGATCTCAAATTGTAAATAAAGTTAACTCCATAGACTGGGTCATTCCAGCTCTACTTATCCACCATTTGGGAAGTGACTAAAACTTTTCAGAGTAAAAAACTTACACAGACAGCTCTTTAGCAAAGGAAAATGATAGTTTTATATTCCTCACTGAGCACTTTTTAGGTGTTTTTGTGGGCACTAAAACACTCAAAATTCAAAAAGTAAAAAAAAAAAAAAGATAATTTTCAAATGTTAAAAAGGCTTCCGTTTGTGCTGAAAAAAAAATATGTTGCTTCTATGTAGATGGGCTCTAGGAAAAGAAAAATAAAATAATTTTTTAAAAGATTGGGAACAAAAATTAAGTCAATGAATAGGCGACACTGGATAAACACTTGGTTGAGTTATAAAAAGGATCATTGGCCCAGATAACTTCTGAGGTTCCTTCTAGCCTGAAGATCCTATGAGTACAAGCCATGATGAGTCTCTGGTGGCACTCAGTAGTGGAGGAAAAAATCTACAGAACAAAAACGAAATAGCCTAATGTCTTTTTCAGGGGGAAAGGAAAAAGAATGAGTCGAAATAATTGATAGATTTTTCATTTTCATTCAGATCTTTATATCTGAAAAAAGTAAACATAATGACGTAATAGAATGGTAATAACTCAGGAGTCAAAAATCACAGGGCCAAGTCTTCATTTTTGACACATATATTGTGATGAGGGCTATTGTTTCATTTCTCTGAGACCCACTTTTCTCATCTGTGAAATGGGCATGATAATAATTAAAAATGCCAGCCTCACTAGGTTACAGAGATAAAAGCACTTTTTAAAACTCAAGTGCTAAAGCAACTCTGTGAAATTTAGGGTCAAAGGATCTCATTTCAAATTCCACCTCAGCTCAGTGCTTTCTGGTAGCTCATTCCCCTTGGTCTCATTTTTATTTTAAGATTAGGGCTTAATTAGTTGACATCCAAGATGTCAATTATAAATTTCTTGAGGGGAAGAACTGTTTTATCCTTCTTTTGTAACTAAGCACAGTGCCTGGCATATAGCTGGCACTTCATAATTTACTGATTGATTCATTGATTGACCCAAGAGTCCTTTAGCTCTAATTCTGTGATCCTAACTATTGTTGACTTGTAGACCCTGACTGTATTTCCTGGCAAAGAAAACAATGAATGAAAGAACTAGGGACTCTACAAGTTCATGCCAGTGTTTTCAAACAGACAGAAGATATATAAACTACAGTATAAATGATTGGTACTTGGGGATGTTTGTCTTATGTAAATGTATCAACCATACTGACCTTTCCATGGTGAGAAAGGAACACCTCCTATTGTTTCTATGCATCCTTAATGTTACCTTTTTTTTCCCCAGCAAAAATAATCACCACAGTGTATTTCACTTCAATAAGATAGGGGAAAAATCATAATCAACAAAATCTATGATCTCAGTTCTTCATAGAAGAAATGTGAGAATAGACAGGTAACCTGCTGAAGGCTAATTGATGCCCTAGAGCATTTACTTCATGTTGTCAAGGTTAGTTCGATGAAGATGATAAAAATTTCAAGCTAATTTTCTTCTATATGTGTTCATATAAGGCTGGAGATTCGGTATCTGGAATACTTTCTATGTCAGCTAAAGAACATCATGGAAGTTAAGAGAAGGTTCAAGATAAAGATAAAAACTTTGCTTTTCTTCTTTGAATCCTGTAGCCAGCATTAGAATTGCCCATAGGCAGAGTAGAAATTTTTCTAAACCTGCAACCACACTGGCACATTATAGGAAACTGCCTAATTTAGTTTCACTTTTGGCCATAACATGAAATCTTACCATCAATCTATTACTTTTAGATTTAGAGACACAGTTCTATTTGGACTTTCAGATAGTCCCACAGGAAGCAATATGGCACAACATAATGGAAAAACCAAACTAAACCAACAAACAAAAACAAATTACAGGATGTGGGTTAATTGTATCTTTAACACTCAATTGTGTAACCTTGGACAAATTTTGAACTTTCCTTGCCACAGTGCTCTCATTTTAAAAATCATAGTAAAAATAATGATAATGATGATGATAGCATTTATATAGTGCTTAAAGGTTTGTGAAGTATTTTTTTAAATTTTCATTTCAGTTCATTTTATTTTCGAAAGAATCCTGAAAGGTAGGTAGTCTTATTACCTCCATATTACAAATATGAAAACTGAGGCAGACAGAAACTAAGTTACTTGCCCAAGGTCACACTACTAGTAAATATCTGAGTTAGTATTGAACTCAGCTCTTGCCTACTCTAGGTCTGGGGCTCTAGACATTGCCATAGTTATCTCGGTACTTCTAAGATCAAGTTAAACTTCTTTAGACTTCTCTAGATTTATGAGTCTACGAGCCTATATGCTTTTGTTCTTACTTATATTGTATGACTCAGATGTTAGTGGCCCACAGAAACTTTCCATTATCTCCTAGAACTTGAACTTGCCATTATTAGAACTACTTTTTTCTTAGGGCATTGTCACAAGCAAAACCCATAGCAAACCAAATGATCAAAATAGGGCTGACAGTCCTTTATTGCTACCTCTTGCTTACTTTGAAATATTTCACAGTCACTTCCAGTTCCAAGATTCATAGAATGCTCAAAATAAAGCTAATTATAAAATTCCTCCTTGTTATTTTGGCTCCCACAAGAGAACAAGACACAAAGATAGTGAGATCCAGTGTAAATATATACCTATTGAGGTAAGGGAAAAATTTCAGAATATGAG
The DNA here is from genome assembly GCF_902635505.1 of Sarcophilus harrisii. Classification (NCBI taxonomy): domain Eukaryota; kingdom Metazoa; phylum Chordata; class Mammalia; order Dasyuromorphia; family Dasyuridae; genus Sarcophilus; species Sarcophilus harrisii. Next base: position 47,364,476 of record NC_045426.1, on the reverse strand, counting down.
GCTGCTTTAGGAAACTAGAGTTTTATAGTGGAGGAGTACCAAGAAACCAAGGAACATTTGGTGCAGTGTTAAGATATGGGGGGAGGAGGCAATGGTGGTGGTGATGGATAGCATACAATAGAGAAGAAATCCCAGTTGTCCCTGGGACTAGCCTAATTCTCATAGAGCAAAACATTCCCTATTCCACTTAACTTTCTCAGTATGGTGTCTGTTTCCTGTAAGAAAAAGCAACTGCATTTTTGAAGGTCTCTAATCACCAAAGCCATTGACCTTTTTCTGGTCTTCATGCCTCTTAACTTTTCTCCAATGTTTGTTACTTGTGACCACTCCCTCTGCCTGCTTTCCCATTCTCACTAGGGGTTATAGTACACTATCTTGTTTTCCCTTTTTTCCTCAACAAATATATATTCTCCTATCTCTTCCCCAGTTTTTTAAGTTCTTCTTTTCTCCCTCCTTCCCTCCTTCTCTCCTCCCTTCCTCTCTTCCTTCTTTCTTTCCCTCCCTTCTTTCCTCCCTCCTTTGTTCCCTTCCTTCTTTCTTCCCTCTTCCTTTTCTCCCTCCCTTCATTTTAATCTCCCTCTCTCCCTTTCTTTGAACCTTTCTTCTTCCTTCCCTCCTTGCCTCCTCCCCTCCTTTTTTTCCTTTCTCCCTCCCTCCTTGCCTCCTTCCCTTCCTTCTTTCTTTTCCTCCTTCCTTCCTTTCTCCCTTCTTCCTTCCTTCCTCCTTCCTTCTCTCCTCTCTCTTTTCCTTCCTTCCTTCCTTCCTTGCTTCCTTCCTTCCTTCCTTCTGTCCCTCCCTGTCTCCTTCTCTTCCTTCCTTCCTTCTTTCCTTCCTCTCTTTCTCTCTTCAATCTTGGTCTCCATTTGTTTCTCTCTCTTTGCTCACCTCTCTCTTCCTCTCATTTTTTTCTGCACCACAACCATTTGTTATTTCCTGATATAAAATTTCTCACTCAAACCGTCTCTTATATTAAAGGCAAAAACCCCAAAAAACTAAATGATGTGACTACTATATCTAATGGAACATGATATTCCATAACCATTTTATCTCACCTCTCTATCCTATGGAGGGAACTGTTTTCATCATTCTGTTTTCTGGGGATTTATCACTAGCTGAACCTGAGTTTAGTTATCACTTGTTATTTGTTTACATTAGGATTATTCTTTATATTCATAGAAGCTATCATACTGTACTGAAAGAGAAGGTTTCTTTAATCCCCTAGTTCCCTGTATCAATATAATGAAAAACCTAATCATGATGCTTATTAAATCAATAGATTTCATTACTTAAATTAAACAATGGAAGACAGAGGTAGATTTTGTTTTGTATTGCTTTTTGTTAAAAACACTAAAGGACTCCTTGACCTGAAATCCAAAGGGTAGGCTACCTGTTCACCAACTTATAAAATAATTTTTATAGGCAAGAAAAAGAAACTCCTCTCAACTCCAAATTGCAACATGCAATCCACTCTGGTCCATTCTCCGCTCATTTGTTGAAATGACCTTTCTAAAGAAACACTCTGATAATGTTCCCATCCCACTCAATAAACTGTAGTAGCTTCCTATTGCTTCCAAATCAAATATAAAATCCTGTTTGGATTTTAAAATTTTCCATAATCTAGTCCCTTTTTACATATCCAGTCTTATTATATTTTACTTCTTTCCACAGTACTTTGTGATCAGTGAAACTAGGCTCCTTGACATTTCTTTTTTTTTTTTTTTTTTTTTATTATTTAATAGCCTTTTATTTACAGGATATATACATGGGTAACTTTACAGCATTAACAATTGCCAAACCTCTTGTTCCAATTTTTCACCTCTTACCCCCCCACCCCCTCCCCTAAATGGCAGGATGACCAGTAGATGTTAAATATATTAAAATATAACTTAGATACACAATAAGTATACATGACCAAAACATTATTTTGCTGTACAAAAAGAATCAGACTCTTAATTATTGTACAATTAGCTTGTGAAGGAAATCAAAGATGCAGGTGTGCATAAATATAGGGATTGGGAATTCAATGTAATGGTTTTTAGTCATCTCCCAGAGTTCTTTTTCTGGGTATAGCTAGTTCAGTTCATTACTGCTCCATTAGAAATGATTTGGTTGATCTCGTTGCTGAGGATGGCCTGATCCATCAGAACTGGTCATCATCTAGTATTGTTGTTGAAGTATATAATGATCTCCTGGTCCTGCTCATTTCACTCAGCATCAGTTCGTGTAAGTCTTTCCAGGCCTTTCTGAAATCATCCTGTTGGTCATTTCTTACAGAACAGTAATATTCCATAATTTTCATATACCACAATTTATTCAGCCATTCTCCAACTGATGGACATCCATTCAGTTTCCAGTTTCTAGCCACTACAAAGGGCTGCCACAAACATTCGTGCACATACAGGTCCCTTTCCCTTCTTTATAATCTCTTTGGGATATAATCCCAGTAGTAACACTGCTGGATCAAGGGTATGCACAGTTTGATAACTTTTTGAACATAGTTCCAAACTACTCTCCAAAATGGTTGGATTCGTTCACAACTCCACCAACAATGAATCAATGTCCCAGTTTTCCCATCCCCTCAACAATCATCATTATTTTTCCTGTCATCTTAGCCAATCTGATAGGTGTGAGTGGTATCTCAGAGTTGTCTTAGTTTGCATTTCTCTGATTAAGAATGACTTGGAGCATCTTTTCATACGACTAGAAATAGTTTCAATTTCTTCATCTGAGAATTGTCTATTCCTATCCTTTGACCATTTATCAATTGGAGAATAGCTTGATTTTTTTATAAATTAGAGTCAATTCTCTATATATTTTAAATGAGGCCTTTATCAGAACCTTTGACTGTAAAAATATTTTCCCAGTTTATTGGTTCCCTTCTAATCTTGTCTGCATTAGTTTTGTTTGTACAAAAACTTTTCAGTTTGGTATAATCGAAATTTTCTATTTTGTGATCAGTAATGATCTCTAGTTCTGCTTTGGTCATAAGACCTTCCCTTCCACAGGTCTGAGGGTAAACTATCCTATGTTCCTCTAATTTATTAATAATTTCATTCTTTATGCCTAGGTCATGAACCCATTTTGACCTTATCTTGGTGTACGGCGTTAAGTATGGATCAATGCCTAGTTTCTGCCATATTAGTTTCCAATTTTCCCAGCAATTTTATCAAACAGTAAGTTCTTATCCCAAAAGCTGGGATCTTTGGGTTTGTCAAAGACTAGGTTGCTATATTTGTTGACTGTTTTATCCCTTGAACCTAATCTATTCCACTGATCAACTAATCTATTCCTTAGCCAATACCAAATAGTTTTGGTAACTGCTGCTCTATAATATAGTTTTAGATCTGGTACAGCTAAGCCACCTTCATTTGATTTTTTTTTCATTAATTCCCTTGAAATTCTTGACCTTTTGTTTTTCCATATGAACTTTGTTGTTATTTTTTCTAGGTCATTAAAATAGTTTTTTGGGAGTCTGATTGGTATAGCGCTAAATAAATAGATTAGTTTAGGTAATATTGTCATCTTTATTATATTTGCTCGCCCTATCCAAGAGCGGCTCCTTGACATTTCTCCTGGAAAAAAAATCCATATACTATTTCTGGATACTTTGCCTCACTGTCCCCCATGTCTGGAACTTTCTTCTTTTCATCTCTAACTCTTAACTTCTGGTTTTTATTCAAGTCTTAGGTAGAAAATAATATTTTGTAGAAAGCCTTTACCAGTTTTCCTTAGTTTTATTACTTTTTTTCTGACATTATCTCCAATTTATTCTGTATATATTTTGTTTGGACATGGTTGTTTGCATGTTGCATCATTCATTAGACCGAGCTCTTTGCAGGTAGGATGATTATTATTTTTTAAACCTTTCCCTGTAGGAATTTAAAAAAAAAATCTTTCTTTGTGTCTTTAGTACTTAACATAGTACTTAGCATATAGTAACAACCAGCACATTAACGAATGCTTATTGACCTATTGATTTAACCAGCAAAGCCCATCTATACAAGCTTCCCTTACTATCTCTACTCTCTAAATAGAAGTGTTTCTCTTCACTTACACCCCTCTCCTCATGGTATTTTGAACATGCCTTTCCCCATTTGGAATGCATTTTCCCATATCTCCGTTACTTATCTAAAAATCTACTAACTAGTATTGTAGATTTCAATTCTAGTTTCATTTTCACCATCAGGCCTCAACTTTCCTTTTTTATCACTGATGAGAAGTTAGTGGTATCTTCACAAAGGAAAAGAATGGGAATACTAATCAGGAATAGCACTAAAATTATTGGATGTTTGTCTGCTGACCTGTTATAGACAATTTTGGATTAAAAAATGGATAAAAAATGTCCATTAAAAATGGACAAAATTGGATAAAAAAATTGATCTGGAGCTAGCATTTCCATCATGGTATAAATTTTGAAAAATGTTCATGTTTCTTTTTCTCAACTTTCTTCCCCCAAATCACAATGTACTTATGTACGAGTTCAGCCTGAAGAAACCCAATTCAATTATTCCGTAGAAGGAAAATTACCCAAAACCAGAGAAGGATCCTAGAATCAAGGGACTATTCTTTAAAACTAGTGAGTTTTTAACTACATCTTTCAGTCTTATGCTTATCTATAGCCATAATGTGATTTTAGGGGTGCTAAGAAGTTCTCTATTATTGTAGCATTCTGAGAAACCTGGCTCTAGACCTGACCAGAAAATTGGCTTAAACTTGCCTATAGCACATTAAAATTTTGCTTCTCCTTTCCCTCAAGTTGACTTGAGCTAAGTAGGATAGAGTTAATACTTTTGACAAAAACTGCTGGGAAAACTGAAAAATAGTATGGCAAAAAGTAAGCATAGACCATATCACATCCTATACCAAGATAAAGTTGAAAAGGTTCATGATTTAGACATAAAGGATGATATTGTAAGAAAATTATAAAAATAAAGAAGAGTCTACCTATCAGATATTCGGAGAAGAAAGGAATTTATGACTAAAAAGAACTCAGGAACATTATGAAATTCAAAATGGATAATTTTGACCACATTAAATTAAAAGGTTTTTGCACAAAGAAAATCAATGCAGCCAAGTGTAGAAGGAAAATTTCCCAGAAAGCTGTGAAACAAAATTTTTATAGCCAGTGTCTCTAATAAATGCTTCTATTCTAAGACATATAGAAAATTGAGTCAAATTTGTAACAATACAAGTTATTTCTCAGTTGATAAATGGTCAAAGGTATGAATAGACAATTTTCAGATGAAGAAATTAAAACCATTTATAGTCATATGAAAAAATACTCCAAATCACCATTGATTATAGAAATGCAAATTAAGACAACTAAGGTATCATTTCATAACTCTCATATTGGCTAAGATAACAGGAAAAGATAATGATAAATGTTGGAGGGGATATGGGAAAAGGGGAGGTACTAATGCATTGTTGGTGGAGTTGTGAAATGATCCAATCACTCTGGAGAACAATTTGTAATTATGCTCAAATGGCTATAAAACTGTGCATACCCTTTGATCCAGCAGTGTCACTACTGGATTTGTATCCCAAAGAGATCATAAAAGAAGGAAAAAGGTCCACAGGTGTAAACATGTTTGTAGCAATTCTTTTGGTAGTGGTAAAGAATTGGAAATTGAGTGGGTGGCCATTAATTGGGAAATGATTATTGAGGAATGATATTGGAATGTAATGGAATATCATTGTTCTAAAAGAAATGATGAGCAGGTTGATTTCAGAAAAGCCTGGAAAGACTTACACAAATTAATGTTGAGTGAAATGAGCACAACCATGAAAACATTGTATATAGTAACAACAAGATTGTGTCATGATCAATTGTGATACACTTGGCTCTTCTCAGCAATGCAGTGATCTAAGACAATTCCAATAGACTTGGAATGAAAAATGCCCTCTGCTTCCAGAGAGAGAACTATGGAGACTGCATATGGATCAAAGCATTTTGTTGTTGTCATTTGCTTTTTCTTCCTTTTTTTCCCTCTTTTGGTCAGATTTTTCTTGCATGACACAAGTGTAAATATGTTTTAAAATATTGTACCTATATAAGATTGTTTGTTTTCTAAGAGAAGAGAGAGGTAAAAGAGAAATAAAGAAAAAAAACATTAGAACAAAAAATGTTGCAAAAACAAATTTTGAAAACTATCTTTAAGTATGTAGAAAAATAAAATATTATTTAGAAAAAAAAGAATTATTCTTTCCATTTAAAATCACCTACAAATTCAAAAAACAGCTACAGGAGATCTATGATCAGATTTTAGGTTGGCATTATGAAGGTTAATTTATTTTGCCCCATGATGTCCTTTTCCATTCTTTGAATGACAATAGTACTTACTGTCTTGTTTAGCACTTTATCTTTTTGTTGCTATCGTTTATTTTTTCCATGTGTGTCTGATTCTGTGTCAACCCACATGTAGTTTTCTTGGCAGAGACACTGGAATGATTTGCTATTTCTTTCTACAGCTCATTTTTGTAGAGAAAGAAACTGAAACAAGCACGTTAAGTGTCCTGCCTATCATCACACAGGTAGTAAGTATCTTTGGCTAGATTTAAACTCAGGGCTCCCTGACTGCAGACCCAGTGCTTTGTGCACTATGGAGCCACTTAGCTGCCCAGCACAAAACCTCATGCTCCCTTCATTTATTATTTTTATGTTTCATGCATCTTTTTCCAGAGGCGGCGGGCAAGCATGACTATGCTTTCATATTTCTTCCATCTTCCACAGGATCTTAAACATACTAATATTTGTAAATATTTATTGGATTAAATTGGCATAATGATACTTTTTGTGTTTAATGAAATGAATAGAATAAGATGGTCTTCCAAGACCCCTGATGCAGAAGCCAAAAACAACTCATTTAAGTGTGCATATTGCATGAACATGGATTTGGTGCCATTCAGCTTAAATGAGTTTTGGGTTAATTTAATTTTGCCTATGATTTAGAAAGATTTTCTCAAGGAAATCAGGTATCCTAACTTTACAACTCATAAACATTCTAGCAAACTAAACAGACAATGCAACATAGAGTAAAATATGACTTATAATCTTGTAATGATGATGATGATGATGAATAAAAAATAATGTCTTATTTGGGTAAAGAATATGGGCACTTTGGGATTTATGGAAAAACAACAAATATACAGAATATAAAATTGTAAAATGAGAAAAGGCAGCAAAGTTATATTTAGAGTTGGAAGTGACTATAAAGTCCATATAAATTAATGCCCTCATTTTATGTAACAGGAAGATAAGTGGTAGTAATGATGATAACAAAAATAACAAAATAATAACTTGCATTGGTACAGTGATTAAGGATCTTCAAAGTACTTTACTGTCAAACCACTTAGGAAAATTAAAAACAAATTACCAAGCCTATGACTTTATCCCCATTCTGAGGAGAAATTTTTTGTATCTCTAGTGCTAAGCAAGGTGCCTCAAACATAGTAGGTATTTAATAAATGCTTATTGGCTTGTCTTGGAGGAATACAAATCAGCACCTACTCTATATTTTATATTCCCTAAGAGATCAGTGTGGGGTAGAGAGATTAAGTGACTTGCCTAGAAACATACAAAATAGGAGGTATTAATATCTCTAGTATAGAAATGGCAGATATTGTCTTTAAAAAATCTGATCAAGGAAAATGCCATCTGTATTCAGAGAGAGAACTATGGAGAATGAATATGGATCAAGGCATAGTATTTTCAGGTTTTTTTTTTCCTTTCTTGTGTTTTTTTCCCCTTTGGTATGTTTTTTTCTTGATACATATGGAAATGTGTTTAAAACAATTGCACATATTTAACCCATAGTAGATTACTTGCTGTCTTAGGGAGAGGGAAGGGAAGGAGAAAAATCTGGAACCCAGTCTTACAAAAATGAATGTTGAAAACTATCTTTAAATGTATTTGGAAAATAAAATGCTATTGAAAATACATATAAAGGATCTGCTTAAGAATTCAAATTGAGAACTTATTCGAATTATTAGATGATTTAGAGCTGGAGAAAAAAATAATAATAATAAGATTTAGAATAGGAAAGGTCCTTAGTAGTTACTTAGTTTAAACACTTCATTTTATAGACAAGGAAGCAGAGGGCTGATATTAAATAGCCAAATCAGGATTGAAACTTGGGTGCTTGGATACCAGATCTATTACTCTTTTGTAGGGTGCCACAGTGCAGCTACATCCTCATTCTATACCTTCTCTTTGCCTCTTCTAAGGAAATGTGTTTTCTGCAGATGGTATGAATTCATACAGCTGTAAGAAATATCATTTGGGAACTAATGCTTAGTGCCCCCTCTAATGTATCGGATAAAAGCAAACACCTGTATATGTATCAAATCTCAAGATTCAATATAGGCTACAACAGTGATAAATCAAGAAAGTCATCTTAAAGTCTCTCATTTACATGATGAACAGACCTCAGATTTCTTTATGCAAGTTCACATGGATATGAGCCACTGCTACTAATGGGTTAGCAATAGGGGCGGATGCAACAATATTCCAAATTTATAGGCAACATATCTAAGGGGAAAGCCTATCCCTTTCATCTTGAGTTAAACTATTATATGTCTACTAGTAATCTTTTTTTTTATGGAAATGCTACCAGATATCAACCAGACAGTGGTTCTTGGAAGCTTGGAAAACTCTATATAAACCTTTTCCCCATTACAAACCCCTATTTTTGGAAACTAAGTGTGCTAGCTAAAGAACAGTGGACTCATCCAGGCTGTAATTGCTCCACACCCCTCCAGCTGAATTCTCATGCATTTTATTGCTCTGAACCAAAGAGAAAAATGTTTCATTGATCAAGGTTGACATACTTCATCCAAGTGAGAACTTTAAAAATAAATTATAAAACATAGCACTAGTGGACACAAGTGAGGATGCAAAAAATACGAAATGAATACACAAACTAGAACATGTCTATTTCCCCACCCCCTCCAGTATTATTGTATTCCATATTTTACAGGTGCATTGTCAACGATGCTAGTTTCATCCATGATTCCTTTGGCAGAGTCCACGTGTGAGTTTAATTAACTAAATGACTTAAGCCATCCGATTCTTGTTGCTACTAATGTATTACAATTAGACCAAATTGTAGCCATGGAAACAGCAAGGACCATCGTAGTTCATAGATTAAAGATAGCATATTTTTCTAGCATATAGTATTTTTGAGTCACCATGCAATGTGCTTAATATTATTGCTAAATTGGAACCTGATCACTGTAGAATGTAACAGGATGTAGGCACTCACTTAAATGAAATTTCATTATGAAAAGTCTATCAGTTTTCTACTAGGTGCCAATGATTCCCAAATCACCCATATTTATATGTAATTAGGGACAAAGCTTAGTCCATAATTTTCCACAAGAGAAAAAAAGAGCTTTCTTTTTTATTGGTGTAAGACAGAAGAGAGAAACTCTGTATCAGGAGAAATGGTAGCATAGTCTTGTAAATAACTACTTAGCCAATTCTTTTTTAGGGCAAGAATCTCTCTTATTAGGGCAGCCTTGGATACAGGTACTTTTTTTTTTTAAACCAGTGTCTGCTTCAATCAGGAAAATAAGATGGAAAAAAACCCCACAATGCTGTATGGGGTATAAATTAGAGTCTTCTAAGATGAAGAAAAAGATGACATAGATCTATTTCAAGTTGGAAGTATTTCTTCCTAGCTGACCCTGGGCAAGTCCCTTGACCATATTGCCTTGGCAAAAAAGAAAGAGAAAGAAAAAAAGAAAAGGAAGTATTCACATAGAAGTATGTCCTTATTTAATATATCAAGAAGTGAACAAGTAAAAATCCAGCTTCTCTTATTCAGAAATCCAATATGCTCTCCATTGCATCTCTTTGTTTTTAAGTTATGTGACATTTCATCATTTTCTTATATTTTATCATTTTCTTTAATTCAAAGTCTGGAAATAGAAGTGAAAAATAATCATTCTATGAAAATTAAGATTAAATAGCTTCTCCTATCAGATTTAAAAGCAAAAGACTTGAAATGAATTACTCATGTGGGGTGAGAAGAAAAATATATATACTTTAAAATGAAAAATGATAAGGAATGCTGGTCTCCTAAAAATTATCCTGAAAATAGGAAAAAAAAGAGGAAAAACAACTATAGTTTTGCAAGCTCTCTAAATTCATTCATTAAATGAACATCAAATTTGGGTGCACATTTGCTATTATATAAAAAAGAAAGAAAGAAAGAAAGAAAGAAAGAAAGAAAGAAAGAAAGAAAGAAAGAAAGAAAGAAAGAAAGAAAGAAAGAAAGAAAGAAAGAAAGAAAGAAAGAGAAAAAGAGGAAAAGAGAAAAAGGAAGGAAGGAAGGAAGGAAGGAAGGAAGGAAGGAAGGAAGGAAGGAAGGAAAGAAGGAAGGAAGGAAGGAAGGAAGGAAGGAAGAAAAAAAAGGCTCAGTTTGGTCAAATGTTGTCTATAGAATGGCAGCATATAAATAATTCAATTTTAAAAAAAGAAATACTTGTAAAAACTTATTATATGTCAGGCACTGTACTAAGCAGTAGGAATACAAAAATAAAAAAGTAGACACAATTTGCCCTCAAGTATCTTACATTTTAAAAGGACAGTATTATTGTAAAATAATGGCCAGAGAAGGGAAATTTGATCTGAAGAATCTCAGAGATGCTTTGCTGATATAGAAGGCAGGTAGTTAATGTTTCTTTCCAGAAACTATGGACAGATTACTATAATAACAATAATATAGTATATAAAGTATAGTTTATAATAAAAATAGTAATAATAATATTTATATAGCACTTTAAAGTTTATGAAGCACTTTACATATATTATTATGGGTGTCCATACCAGGAAAGAAATAAAAATTATGTAAAAATAAATGATAATAAATACATTATAAAAATTTCTATGATATATAACTGGGGGGTCCATAGAGTTAGATCATCAAGTCATGTAGCTAGGACATGTATTGAAGAAGAACAATAAACTGGAACTACAAATGAACAGGAGCAAGAGAGTGGTCTAGATTATATTTGGGAAACTGAATATCACTTTTCAGTGACTTCAAGCTACTTCTTGAAATAAAAGCCCACTTTTAAAAATATCAATGTTTATTCAATGATGCTATATTTATATGCTTTTGAATCAGATATTACTGTAACATTTGAAAAAATCAACTTTGCCTGTAACCCAAAAGGCAAAGGAGACTCAAATGGTGCATGTAAATATGGAGGAGTATATTATCTCTATGACTAAGGGACAACAAGATTAGTTAATGATAATATATAGGCAATATGTGATTGAGAAATGAAACAGAATGAGTGAATCAATGATCTAGTATAAGCAAGAGGTAACAGAGGAAAAGCTTGAGTGTTGTACTGGGACTTAGTTCAAATTTAAAGACCTAGGGAAAGATCTAACACACTGGCTGGATCCTGTAGAGTGAAACTTGGGAAAGACATGAAAAACAGTTGGAGTTACAATAGTTATAGAGGATGAAATGAAATCGCAGTATGTTTTCTTCTCTGTTGGCATGAGTATGTACATTAGTGAGAGATTATGCATCCCTTAGAAGCAGTGCGATATATGTACTAGTATTTAGTTTCTGTTGTAAAGATGAAATCTCTCCCCTTATATAGAACATGAATATTAAGTCTCTCTGTGCATTTAATATGTCCATTTACAAGTCATTCCAGTTCTCCAAAGATCATGCTAATGCGAATTATTCTTCTCTAGAAATATTGCTGTCTTTTTATTTCCTAATTCCCCCCCCCCAATTTCTCTTTAGCTTCCTTAAGTGGCTACAGTTCTCTCCAGATATTCCCTACTGTCCACTGCACACTCTTCCTTGACTGACACCTGGCATTTGGTTACTTTCCTACTGATTTCCCTATTCTTCAATTTCATAAATCAGAGACAATTTAGTCTTCACATTATGTTGATAACTTAAATTGTTAACAAGATTTATGCCACCAGTAAAGAGGAGAAACTTGTCTTCAAATTACACTTAATTACCTTAATTAAATACTACAGAACTTGGTGACACACATGCAAAATGAGAGGGCTAAAAAAAGCATATCATTTATTTCACATTTTATCTTTTCTCCCCTCTCTATTCCTATGACATAACTGTCCTCTGACCTAATGTCTCTCATTAGCCTCACTCATATACTGAATTAGAACTAAAAGAACACAGCTCAGCTTCCTCAGAGGAGATGGCATATAGATTTTATTGACATTTAGCAATCCCTTTCTTGGGAATGTAGACCTTTGGCCCAGAAAGTCTTTCACCAGCTAAATATCATTACTGATTCTTACACTGAAAAGTGATAGGAAGTCATTATGCTTTGATTGATGATCAGATCTGACTGATGACCAAATGAGTTAAAGCTCCAATCCTTTCAATTGGAAATTTCTGATATATAATAAATCAAACTTACTTCTTCACATTCTTCTCAATTTACAAATGCATAAAGCAGTTACTTAATAAAGATATAATGATATCTTATAATCAAGATGTATAAGCTAGAACTAGATTCAGAAAGACTAAAGCACATTTTACTTCAGACACACTAGACATATGATACTAGACAAGTCTTTTAATTTGAACAGAATCAGTTTTCTCAACTGTACAAAAGGAAGAACAATAACAACCAACTCTCAGGGTTCTTAGATGGATAAAATGAAATTTTATGTGTGTAATACTTTGCAGACATTAAAGAATTATACAAAAGACTAGCTATCAGTAGTGATAATAACTGGAAATTGATAGTAGTTTAAGTAGAAATTCTATTGGCCAAGTGCTGAGTGTGGTACACTCAGAGAATATTGAGTACTAAAGAGATATCTTGGAGTAGGGGAGAGAACACTTGGACTTAGGCTTGAAAGTCTAGGACTAGAATCCTGGCCAAAACATTCTCCATCTCTGTGATCCTAAGCAGGTTTACCTCCTCACCTCTCTAAATTACTCAGTTCCTCTGAGCTGTAAAATGGAAATGACAGTTGCATCACCTAGGTCATAGAATGTTTGTAGAGAAAAAATTAAATTGAAAACAAGTAAATATGCTTTAAAACCATGTTTTATGTTCCTTTAATGCAGATTATTAAATACAATTTTATATCTCCAGTGTCTATAATACATGAAACACATCACCTTCTGTAATTTAAGTGCCTCTCTCTAATCATCTCCAATCCATACCCTACATATTTCTGTTTTTACATCATTGTCTGCAAGTTATGTCCTCTATTAGACTGTGAACTGATTGAGGGCAGGAAGTGTTTTTTTTTTTTCTTTTCTTTTCTTTTCTCTTTTTTTATTTTATTCTTTCTTTCTTTCTTTCTTTTTTTTTTTTTTTTTTTTTTTTTGTATCCCTCACATGTAGCATGTCAGGCAAATACCAGGGAATTAATACATGATTGCTGAGTATCTTGTTGATTGATAAATGAACACTTTTCATGATTATCTGAAAAATCACAAATGTACTTTCAAAATAAACCATAGTACCTGCTGCTTAAAAGATAATTTAAAATGGTGATGATATCATCATGCTAGGACACAGCACTTATCACAAAGTAGTTGCTTTTTGATCTATATTTTATTGAAATAACTTTCATGAACACTGAAAATTCACTTTATGTCTTCACTGTTTTGTTTTGTTTTTTTCTTATAACATTTCTGGTACTGAGTGAGAAAGATTATCAGAGCACTAGTCATGGAAACAGAAAGACTCAGGTCTTTTCAAATATGGCCTCAGACATTTAACAGATGTGTAATGCTGAAAAAGTTACTTATCTATTTACTTCAGTTAAAGGGGTATAAATAATAGCATTTAAACCCATAACTTTGTTGTGGGGGTCGAATATTTGTTTAAAAAAACACTTAGCAGTATACCTAGAACAAAATGGATATTATACAAATGTTTATTCTTTTCTCTTTCCACCCCTACAGAAAAAATTTACACACATGCTTGATTAGTATATTGGATCTTTAATTTCATCAATTCAAGAAGTCCCTTCATACTGTGATCAATTAATGAGTTTCAATCTTTTTCAGTTCTCATCTATGTCCTTCCACAAATTCTCCACAGGAGGATCACCAACTATTGCAGAAGCCTTTTTCCCTTTCTCCTGTCATAGTGGCAGTCCCAGTATAATACTCTGACTGTCCCCTCTTTGATCTTTGGTATTGCTATATATGTAGCCAATCTTCTATATCAAACATGAAATTCTTTAATAATTTCCTCTTGTTTTTATTTGGAGTTCTTCATTACTTTTTATTTTGTAACCTGTTCATATCCATCATGTGTTTCTACATTATTATTCTCTGAGGAATACTCATTTTTTAAAAATTTTTTTGAGGCAAATGTTTTCTATGTCATCTTACCATATAACATCACCAGTAAAATATTAGTATTGAAAACATTGGCCTTTGCTTTAATATATAGTTTGGCTCAGTAAAAGGGGCCATTCAATGTTAAAGCATTCTAGACTATGCATTTTCTCCTATTCAAATCAGGACTGAAATTCATTGTCTATCTGCACACTCTGTGTTCCAATTATATATACTGAAGATCATGCTATATATGGTGTCCATTTACATGCAAGTTGAAATCTGATCAAAATCATTCTTTACCTACTGGATATTTCCTCTGCAAACTGACTGGCCAAACTCTATATGAAAATGGCAAAAATGCTTTCAAGATAATACATCCTTTGCTTACATAATTATTACATAATCATATTTACATTATATATGATTACATAATCACAATTACACACTCTGAGGTAATCAGCACAATATCAGCTACCAAGTGGAATATATAGAGGACCTCTAAATACTTAGGGAATCTTTCTTCAACCTGAACTCTATTACTCTATATTGTATCTACACTATCACAGTGTTGAATCTTTTTGGTGAGCAAATTTCCCCTTCATTTGTATTTTTTTTAAGTATAATAACAGAGGGAGCTGAACAGTTTTATTATTTTTTTTTAGGGAATGTCGAATGTTTGATATATGAATGGGAGTTATTCTATCAGAAGAATCCTGGAAGGTATTTGGGGGGGGTCTTCTAAATAAAATGTTTTAATTAAAGAATTATAAACACAATAGGAATGAATTTTATATTATCATGTCATGCAGTCACTTGCAAAATAGCCTGTGACCTTATAGTTGACAATACTTTGCAAAGAATGCTTGTTCCTAATGCATTCATCAAGGATGAACTGAATGTGTATATAAAT
The DNA here is from genome assembly GCF_902635505.1 of Sarcophilus harrisii. Taxonomy (NCBI): domain Eukaryota; kingdom Metazoa; phylum Chordata; class Mammalia; order Dasyuromorphia; family Dasyuridae; genus Sarcophilus; species Sarcophilus harrisii. The sequence goes on along the minus strand of NC_045426.1, from coordinate 47,349,254 downwards.
GAAACGTAAAAAGATTTTATAGAAAGTGAGTATATAAGTATTGAATTATGCTTTGTTTTTATATGTTGATGCCCAAGATTATTTTCATACATTTGGTATTTTCCCTTTCTTTAGACACATTATATATTGGTCTCTCAAAGTCCTTTTAACTGGTATAGATACATCCAGCATGGATTTTCCTCTCTTTCTTAGTTTTCTTTTCAGACATTTCTATCCCCTCTTTAAACATATCTATCTAGGACTATTATATTAAAGTCTAACATCCTCAATTGAAAGAAAGGTATGTTATGATAATTTTGTAAATATTTTCCTTTTGTTTCTGTGTGTAGTCCATATTCTATTTTGACCTTTCCATATTCTTGGGATGCCTTTGCTTAGTTGCATATTTTGCCAAACTTCCTTTAAGCTGGACTCATTCTGCTTTGTTCATCTCTGTTTTATTAGATGATACCACTCAAGAGGCAACTGGTTGGTGCAGTAGATAGAGCACTGGCCCTGGAGTCAGGAGGACCTGAGTTCAAATATGGGATCAGACATTTAATGCTTCCTAGACATCCTGGGAAAGTCACTTAACCCCAGTTGTTTCACCAACTAGAAAAAGAAATGCTAATGTGATGCTACTCACAATAATCTGCTATCTGATATTTTTGGTAAGATTGTAACAGTCAAACATTTCTCACTGTTGAAATTTCTAGGTAAATTCAGTATTGATGTCATTTCTGTTAATATTTCTGTTTTTCAAAAATGAAATTATTCATTTACTTAATTTAGCTTGCTTCAATTGAATGTAATAACTTTTCTTCATTATTGTTCTTCTTATTATTAATTCTTTTTTAACTCTGAAGAAGTGACTGAACAGATACTGACTCAGGTACAATTCCTAGATCAATAACAATACTTTTCTTATCCAAATGCAATCCATTTTGTTCTTCTGGGTGTTATCTGGCACATTGTTCAGCACATCAGGGCGTTATTATTTGAAGAAAATTTCTTTAGATAAAATATCTACTTTTATTCTGTGAGTTTAATTCCCGACTGGTGGTGTAAAAATAATCACCTAGACTGGAGGGGAAAAATTGTAAAGAAGAGAAGTGGAAATAATCAGGAAGTGTGTGTTGGGAAATGTTTAATAGCCATGTCTCTAGGGAAAAAAAAAATACATATGACATTCCAAGCTTAATCGGTATAATTAATATTTTAACACTGCTTTCTTGGATATAAACAATCAGTAAAACAATAAATAAAGTTTTGATTGGTATTTTCCAATTTATAAGATGTATATGCACATACTGAAAATTTAACATTATAGAAGCAGCATGAGTAGTAATGAGCAGTCATGAAATAAATAAGGTCAGGAAGGAAAGTTTGGGTCATATTTTGGTGCCTTTTGATTAGGAGACTGAATTTGGACTTGATTCTGCATATAGCAGGAGTCAGCAAATAGTTGAGGAGAGAAAGGAGAAGGGAGAGACAGAGGAGGAGGAGGAGAAATAGGAAAAGAAGGAGGAGGAAGACAAAAGGAGGAGAAGAAAAAGAAGCAAAAGGATGATGAGGGGGAGGAAAAAAAGGGAGGAGGAGAAAGAGGGAGAGGTGGAAGAGGATGAGGGAAAGGAAGAAGAGTAGAAGAAGGAGGTGAAATAAAATAGAAATGTCTTTAGGATATTTACTTGGTAATATTATACATAATTATTGGATTAGAGTATGATTTCAAAACTAAGTATCACTATTTTCAGAAAAGTTAGCATAAAATAAAAACAAACAAAAACCCCATAGCAGTATTTGATTAATATTTAAAGAGAAAATATTTATAAAATATAATAAAAATTCAAGTGTTATTTAAAATAAATTCCATAAATCTTTTTAAGCACCTATTATATGCATTATAGCTTCTGTAAAGAAAACAAATTATGACACTTATTTAGTTCTGATGCCATTAACATGTCATCTACCAACAAGAATATCTGAAAGATGTCAAGATATACAGAATCTTCTTTAACCTGAACTTTATGTTGGATTTACACAATCAAAACAGATAAAAGCATAATACTCAAGATAAATTAAAAATCTAAATTTAACACATTACCAGAGTCAGATTTGGTTCTGATATATTCAAATATTATCTTTCTTCATTTTAACATGAAACAAAGAACAAAATACTTCTTTTTTCTAAATCCCAGTGTAATTTTTATTTAAAGGATCAATAGATGTTTTACCTAACTTGCACTTTTTAATGCAATAGTCAACAGCAGATATGAAATACCTTGAGGTGTAAAGCACTGTGATAGGTACTGAAGAAACTAAATAGATAAATAAACAAAAAATCTAATGTGGTCTCTGCCCTAAAGGAGTTTACATTCTCCTTAGAGATGTAGTGAAGAATTTACAATAATGGAATATATGTATAATTGAGGGAGTAAAAGTGTAAAGGTGGAAAGTTGAGGGAACTGAACAATGGGACAAAGAAATAAAGAGGAAGGAAAACCTCTTAATAGCTGGGGGAGATATATAAGTATTCCAAAAAGCATGTATGAGAAAGGAGAGAATTCCAAGACTTGTGCAAATGCATAGGGATGGAAGAATGGGAGGTCATTATAATGCATCAAATGAGAAACAACTGACTTGAGCTAGTATGTCAATTATTTAAAAGGGAAAAAAGAACAATTATGAACGATTCTATAGAAAATAGAAATAAAAACATTTAATAATAATTGGATCTTAGCATATGGGAGAGAAATAATCAAAGATGGCTCAATCTTATGAACCTGAATGACTGGGAACATGGTGTTCTCAATAAAAATGTAGATAAATACAAATGAAAGCTTGTGAGTATGTAGGTGGGAAATGGTGAACTCCATTTCAGACATGTAGAATTTGGGATTTTGATGGAATATCCATGTTGAGTGATCAAAGAAGTAATTGGAAATTCAGAAGTAGAGTTCAGAAGACAATTATGGCTTGATTTTTGGTTTGGGAATCATCTGCATAAACATTATAATTAAGATAGTAGAGGAGATCTCAACAAGGAAAAGTATAGAAATAGAGGACAAGTGGGCCAAGGATACATTGATGGATAGATGGATAAATGATAGACCATTTATTATGCACTTACTATGTGCCAGGCACAATGCTATATGTTGGGGACTGGATACAAACAAGCAAAATAATTTCCATCTTCAAGGATCTTAAACACCTCACAAAATTTTTTTTGGAAGCAAGTAGATTGTTGTTACTGTTGTTTGTCCTTTATTCTTCAAGAGGACCAGGACATCAGGGAGGTGATGTCATAATATGCAAATGAACTGAATTTCAGTGAGGGAAAGCAAGATAAAATCACCAGCTTTAGTCTCTTCCAGAGCCATCTGAATCTAGTGATCAGATATAGATCAGGACAATCAGATATAGTCCTGGGTGCATTGAGGGACCGTGCCCTTTTAAAGCCAAATCAGTAACTAAGGCTAGGTAAGATATGAGGCACAGAGAACAAGGAAAAAGGAGTGTCTTAGAATCTAAAGGTGGAGAGAGGCCAAAGATGATGATGATTGAGAAAAACCCATTATATTTTAAAAGTAAAATATTATAGATTACCTCTGCAAAAGTAATTTGAATCAAGTGGAAAAGTCTGAAGAGAGACTCCATGGGTTTGAAAAGTGAATGGTTGAAGACAAAGTATGTCTCTCTAAGAATTTTGTAGATAGAAATAGAGTAAAGATGTGAGGATAGTTTGAGGGAATATCCAGGCAAAAAGAAAACCAGCTTAAAGCTCAGGTAAAACAATATATTGATAAGAAGTGGAAAATGATTAAACATTTAAAAAATCCTCTCTTTCTTTTTGGAAGGGTGGGATGGAGAGTAGTTATATTGCACTGTCAAACTGAAAGTCCTTGGTAGGTATCACAATTGCACACACTTGGTAGATTTACAAGACATGTTTTTAAAGCACTGACAATGCTTGGTTTTTGCCAAAAGAAAATCACAAATAAAATAAATATTTTCTGTAAAAACTTATTTTGTCAAGGTCTTATTATTTTGTTTCTTTTTTTATAAGGGAAATTCCTCACAGAATAAGATCCTATGCATATACCTATAACTAAAATTATTACACTTCATTTTTTAGATTAGCTTTATTTTAAAGTAAAGATATATGTCTAAATATAAGATATGAGATGAGACTAGGGTCAGGAAGAGCAAGGACCAAGTCTGATGAACAATACTAGTTGTATGACATTAAGGCAATGTTACTCTCTGAATTATCTGGATGAATTTAATTTGTGTAGATGGAGGGAATTATTATTTCAAAAAAATCATAGATCATTGCCTTATTTAGTAATTTAGATAATTTACTTAATATATAAATATGATATATTATTTTAAAATATATAATATAAAAGAATGAAGTAAAGCAATTCTTCAAGTTATTTAAACTGAGTCTTTTTACTTGAAAAATCTAAATCATAATGGCAAAAATGGTTCTACCTCAAGTTATTTAAGCTGAGGCTTTTTATTTGAAATATCAAAATCATAATGGCAAAAATGTTCATTTATTTACTTTTTTTCATAATAGAAATTTTAACTGGAAGGGATCTCAAAAATTGTCTGATCCAATCGCTTTATTTTAGATATAAGAAAACTGAAGTTCTCAGAGGTATATTGATTTGCCCAAAGTCACACAGCCAGAGAAATGTAGAGCTAGAACTAGAAGCCAATTTTCCTGATTCAATACCTTACAACCATTCCACTATGTCCCATGTTGCCTTTTAAAATTTATACCCTTGTGTTGGTATGGATTCATTTCAGATACCTCTGGAGTATATGTATATATGTCTCTCTCTCTCTGTATGTACATACATATGTTGGGAAATGTTAAAAGGTATAACATTTAATTTAAGAAAATGCAAGGGTTCTATATAAATTGCAGAAAAAAAGAGTTGGCAAATTGGAACAATATCCACTTTTTTCTTCTGCTTTATCATGCTACTGGAGATGAAGTGGCTGCCTTATGTTTATTTTCTATGTGTCAAGGATGAATAATGCCACATAGTTAAACTTCTCATCAAAAGCCCAATCACCATCTGGGCTTCAATCTCTCTGCCTTTACAAATGTTTTGTCAGCTCCAATTGAATCTTGTTGACATATGTATGACATATGCATGTTATGGTTATCATCCTGAATTCCTGCACTGTGTCACATTCAGTATTTTTCAGACAGCAGTCCAGGTGCATTTTTCACAGTAAAAGACTAAAACAAGCACCTAGTCTATTAAAGGAAACCCCATGGATTTTGGTTCTACTAATTCAGAATTGTCAATCATTTAAATTGTAGTAAACCTTTTCACTGTTTTATACCTTTTCCAGATAAGGAAAGAAAGAACAAGAAACATTTTAAAAAATAATAGTTAATTTTCTGCCAACTGCACATAAGTATAATTTTTAGCATTCATTTTTCCCAACTTTTCTCCCCCCCACCTTACCTTCCCCTGTTCCTGTGATGAAATAATTTGATATGTTATACATATGTACTCATGCAAAACATATTTCCATACTTGTAATGTTGTGAAAGAAGACACAGATTCAAAGGGACAAAAACAACAACAACAATAACAAAAAAACAAACAAACAAAAAACAACAACAACAACAACAAAAAGAAAGTTAAAAATAATATGCTTTGTCCTGCATTCAGATTCCATCAGTTCTTTCCTGGGATAAGGATAACATTTTTCATCATGAATCGTCCCATGGAATTGTTTTAGATCACTGTATTATTGAGAATAACTAAGTCATTCACAGTTGATCACCAGACAGTATTGTTGTTATTATGTAACAATGTTGTCTTGGCTTTGCGCACTTCATTATCAATTCATATAAATCTCAGGTTTTTCTGAAATCAGCCTGTTCTTTGTTTCTTATAGCCCAACAGTATCCCATTACACTCATAAATCACAACTTGTTCAGTCAGGCAATAGGCATCTATATAGCTTCAACTGTGTGTCAAGTACTATGTTAAGTTTTTACAAATATCATTTGATTCTCACAATAACCTAGCAAGGTTAAAATTCCCTAACTGATAGTGAGAGGGGAGAGAGGAAAGAAGAGAGTAATTTAAAAAAGAAAGGACTCCTAACAATTACATGATTAAGATAGGTCTCTTGTAGAATAACTCCATAAAGGCAACATAAATATAGACTTCAGTCATCTAAATAGTTCCTGAACCTTCTTTGTCTCAGAGATCATGTATGAACCACAATCTTCTCAACCAGCACATGCTTCAAAATCTACAATGAGGAAAACCCAGTGATTCCTGAGATGGTTTGTGGCGATTGTTAACAACTCTGATTGTCGAGAAGTATTTCTTTGACTCTTCTAAGTTTTCTTCTTTGTATCTTTCACTCAATATTCTTTTTGATTGCTGCCGCAAAAAAAGAACAAATCAAATTGCTCCTGTTTCAAATAGCCCTTCAAATACTTGTAAATATCTATTAACCCCATCCACTCCTACCCCATTCTGATTATTTCAGTCCCTTCAATTGTTCCTTATGTAGTAAGAAAACATAATCTCAAGATTCAGTACATCTTTGTTTCTCTTTAGCTTATTGATGTCCTTCATAAAACATGAAATCTTCAATTGAACACATCACAAAAGGGAGGGAATGAATAAACAATTATTAAATGCCTAGTTTTTACCAGGTATTATGCTAAATACTTTTTTAAGTTAAATGTTTTTGTTAAATGACCCACTCAGGATCATACAGCTAAACTGTATCTGAAATTGAATTTGAGCTCTGGTCTTCCTGACATCAAGTCCAGTTCATTATCCATTGAGCCATATAGTGACATTTTCTCCACCAGGTTGGTTTTCTTAGACTGGACTGGACTTCACTCTAACCACAGGAAATCTCATCATCAGTATGTTCACCATTTTGCACAAGAAATTGATGCTTGAAGGGGTTAAATATGTTTCCAAAGATCACCCAAGTTGTAGAAGTGGAATATAAACCCATGGTCCATGTTATGGATATGTGATATTGGGAATTATAAGGAGAAGAGAGAGTGATGTCAAGTTCCCTAATGGTACTTAGAGGAAAATAACAACAATATTATGGCAATGTATTTCATTTGCCTAAAAACAAGAATAATAGTTATAATAAAGAATAAACAATTAGAATAGCAGGACATGTATTTTATACACGGTCAATTCCTTCACTTTGAAAGAATGGGCTTGGTTGTACTTGTTTTGTATGTCATATTTTTCTCATGTATTCACTTTAATTAATTAAATTATGCATAGAACATTAAACACATCCCCAAATGTATCATTTTCCATTGATTTTGAAGTAGTGATTTTGTGGTCTGAGTGATACATTTTTAATAGAAATTATAATATGAATGGAACTATGTTTGACATTGCGTAGATTCCAAAATGCTGTTGGAGTCGAGTGTTTCATCAACAGTATAATTATGAGGGTGTATTAAAAACTAAGAACACTGTCAAAAGGACAGGCACAATTTCATGGTAATGGTCTGTCAGTTTATGTTGGGGATGAAAATGATTTGGAAAAACAGCTATGTTTTTTGAACATTTGTTCAAAGATTTCTTCTCTGATGGACTATTCCCTTGTGGTTTAACTTTTGTCTCAAGAAATAATTACTAAGATACCCGTCAATAAGGAGGGCTAAATATGAGTCCCATTTTAATTCTGATAATCAGAAGGCAATCAACCAGAAATCTTCCTCCCCACTAAAAGACACAATTCATGACCATGCAGTATACTAGAGAAGGTCATTAAACCTGGACTCAGAAGAACTTGGGCTGAATCCTGCCTTTTCTACTTAGAACTTTTGGGGCTGTGAGAAAATTATTTTCCCTCTGTATGTGCAGTTTTTTCATATAAAAGGTTAGATGAGATGATTTTCAAGTCTCTTTCCAGGTGAACTATTTATGATCTTCCATAGAAAGGAACATCATTTTTTTTCCCCCCACTGTAGAATGGCCCCTCTTGCTTTAACTCCTCATTCTACTGTGGAGCTTTGGGCAAATCATATAACTTTCTGAAGTTTCCTTGTGTAAAAAAAAAAAAAAAAAGTCCAAATTGGATTTGATATTCTCTGACATTCCCTTTATTTCTAATGTTCTACCTCCTTTTCTGGTTCCATTAATCTTCTCTTATAATGCTTTTCCTGTGTAAATGATTTATTATGTGTAACATACTGCAGCTTGATAATGCTCACCCTTTGGCCTACATATTATTTTAATTCTCCTAACATCACACTCTGCAGGATATATTCTAACTAGAAATGATCTCTTCATCAGGCTAAATCATACCATAATGTCTGCATAAAGAGGAAGGATCCCAAACTAATAAATGCCCTGACCTTCCATATATGACATGCTTAAAATACTTTGTCCCTTTTGGTTAGCATTTCTGTATCTAACACAGCAAGGAGGGATTTAAATACTTTAACTCCAACACCATATTCCCAAATATACACGCAACTGCACACATAGAAAGAATGATACACCCATGGAAATATAAAAGGAGTCAAAAATTTCATGGGAAGAAAAATATATATATGCTGATTTTTCTGCAAGAAACATCAAAGTGCAAAACCTTTCAAACTTCAAAGAAATCCATGGAGATTACATTTTTACTTTCGATAGTGTGAACTTATATATATATATAAAAAAAATTTCTTCTGAAATCACTTTCCTACCATCGTGAGAGAAAAGCACACAAATTATATACAATTGTTCCTTCATAAAGCTTTCTTTTACAAGAGGTATAAATTCAGGTCATAAATTGACCTGTGTTAGTAACTATCTACAATGGTAGATAGGAGAGAAAGGTGACATTGTTTAGACATTATTGTTTCCATGATGATAGTAATCATCTCTGTCTCTGTCTCTCTGTCTCTTTCTCTGTCTCTCTCTGTGTCTGCCTGTCTCTCACTGTTTCTCTGTCTCTGTTTCTGTCTCTGTGTCTCTTTGTCTCTGTCTCTTTTGGAAAGAAGTGTGAATCTGTAAGTAATTACACAGAGTGGTATTCTGACCTTTTCTTCTTTCTTTTTAAAAATGTTTTTCAGAGACATAGCTATTAAATGAATAGGAATAGGAATATTAAAACATAGCTAAGAAGAAAAGAATCATGTTAAGCTTCTGTGTTCATTTGAGGTTGTCTCTTCCATTGTGAATCTAATGCTCTGTCTGATGGGATTTGGGTGGAGAGGAGAGTTTAATCTTTTCAAATACCCCTTACATGTGTGTGATGTTTTTATTGCAATATGGCAATTATGCATATTCAAGAATCATATTTCATGACTGTTTACAAGTATTACATCTATTTTTCTGCCTTCTATTCCCTTTTCACTGCCTTGACAAACAATATAATCATCAAGAATATATTTTTTTCTAATTAAATTTTCCTTGCAAAGGAAACTTGATTCATATACACACATGTGCACACACACAAACACATAAGTATATATACATATAAATACACACAATGAATGATATATAAATCTAGTATCAGCGAAGTCCAGTGAGTTGGATCAGATAATAAACATATATATGAGTATTTGATATTTTTCATAATGGATCAGATAATATATACACAGCTGTTAGTGTGTGCATGTGTGTGTGTGTGTTTGTGTATGCTGGAATGAACCTATGATTTTACTATTATGAAGAACTCCTGATGAGGATACCTTCTCTACAAATGCAGAGCAATATGTGATCAGCAAATCATAATCTTAGAGATCTGAATGTGTCCTGAAAAGCTAAATAACTTACCTATGATCCCAAAGTATATGTCACATACTATATGTAGTGAAAGCAATCTCATAACCTAATACCCAGTTCTAATTTTGGTTAACAGTTATTGAGCCTGTCTTCATGATTGAATGAGAAGTAAGAGTCTAAGCCTTAGACATATATTTCTGATTGTCTGGGTACAAAACAACTAGGATATGAAGGGTTGAAAGTCCTTCATCAGTCTCAAGATCACAGATCAGCAGAATGAACAACAGTTATGTTCAACTTAAGAAATGTTTTATTAGGGATGAGCATCATTATTGCCCTGATCTGAATGTCCTTACCCTGGTCCAGCTAAATAAGCCTCTTTATGTCAGCTATCAGATATATTATCAGTTTTTCCATTTCTTTCCCATTTAGGATCCAAATTACAAAGGAACCAATCCAAATCAGGTTTAGCTCATACATATATAAAACTATATAATCACGCAGATAATTGGTGGTGCAGAAGGAGTCAAGAAGATTCAAGTTCAATTCTATCCTCAGGCAATATTTGTGTAAGCCATGAAAAATCACTTGATCTCAATTTGCCTTTATTTCCTCAGCTGTAAACTGGGAAAAATCATGACAATGAATCAAAGAGTTGTTATGAGAATGAAATGAAATGATATTTGTAAGAAGGACAACACTTATTAGATATTATTTAAATTCTTATCTCTTGTTTGTAAAGGAAGAGACATATTTACTTTTTCCCTTTGCATCTTTTATCTGTAAGACCTATTTATCACAGGGGACTGCCCTCTTTGATTTTGTCAATATTATCAAAGGGAATTGCTCCCTTTGATTTTTGTCAAGTGCTATCTATCTTTCCATTTTTCCTTTCAATTTGTCTCCCTTCATATGTCCCAAGAAACTCTTGATGAAGTGTTTGGTTTTGGTCTCATTGTCTTTGGTTTAAAAGAGATGCCAAAATGACCATCCCTTTAAATGTAATAACTTGTTGGCCTTGTTAATAAAATAATTAAATTGCTGCTTTAATAAAATTACTTCTCTCTCCTCTCCCTCACCCAGAGGTTTTCTAATCAACCATTCTATTTCCAATTCACAGCTGATGGTCACAGAGTTCATACAACTTATTCATTTATTCATTTAGCAATAACTATTTTAAAAATTAAGTATTTCATTATATAATTAAGGAAGAGAAGGGACCAGAGGTCTAATCTTCTGAAATTCAGTTCAGCACTTTCTTCTAGCATCCCAAACTGCCCCTAAACAAGTTTGAACATTGTTTCACAGCCTCAATCATTCTCAGCACTTCCCTTTCCTTTATTACCCAAACCAAAACTGCCAAATGCTGTCAATTCTACCCCCTCAGTATGTCTCACATCCTCCTTCTCAGCATTCATATAGCCACCACCCTCATTCAGATCTTCTCATTCAAACTGGGAATTCTCTCTTATCTGATCTCCCAGCTCTTAGCCTCCTCCTCTCTAAATCATCCTTCTCACAGCTGCCAAATGATGCATTTAAAACACAGGCATAGGTATCTTAACCAAGCCTCTCTTCTCTCCTCAATTTCATTGGCTCTCTGCTGTCTCTATGGTAAAAAAACAAACTCTAGGTGATATTAAAAAACTTTCATGGTCTGCATCAACTTCTCTTTTTAAGATTACATGCCATTCTGTTGATATGTTATTGACAAACAGGGATCCCTAATGTTTCCCATAAACAAAAAAAATCATCTGCCACTTCTATCTGTGACTTTGAAAACAATCTGAATGCCTTTCTTCTCATCACCATCTCACTGAACTCAAAGATCCCTCCAAAGATTAGCTGAAGTTCTACCGATTTTATATATATATATATTTAAGTATTTGGTATTTTTATATCACCTCCTTTCTGACTACATCCTGCCTTCTCTCTTACCCAACACATCGCTTGTACATTCTCTAAATAAAGAGAACTAAAATAAATAAACAAATAAATAAAAATTCGAGAAAAATAACTATCACAACAAACACATCTTACAAAATACATAATGTTCTACACCCAGAGGCTCCCACTCCTGAAAAAAGGGAAGAAGATTCATTTTCTCATCTCTTCCAGAACAAGTCTGTTTGTTTTATAACAGTACATTCATTTTTTGTCTTTTTCTTGTTATTTTGTATCCATTTCTGTTGTCATCTTCTTATTTCACTCTCTATCCCTTTAAATGACTTCCCAGGCTTCTGGGAATTCTTCATATTCTTTATTTCTGATGAAGTATACTCTGTTTAGCTATTCCCCAATTCATGGTCAAATCACATAACTTTAAAAAGGAACTTCCTCTCCCTCAGCTCCTCTCCCCCCACCCTTTGTTAGTGCCAATCTATAAAAACAAAGAAACAAAGACAAACAAAATAAATCTAACTCACATATTATGCTTTCATTTTATATGTATTTTTCTTTGACTTTGTTTCGCTCCAGTAGGATGTAAATTAATATTTTGATAACTAAAACTACTTCCTTGCTTTTGGTGGTATTAGTGCTTATCACAGCTTAACAAACAACACAGTGCTTAACTATATAATTAAATATAACATGTATATAATAGGTACTAAATAAATGTTTTTTGTTGAATATTTTGTTTAACTTGTTAATAACATTTTTTTTTAAACAAAGAGCTATGAATAGAAAGTTCTGACTACAGAAAGTACTAGCAACAAAAATATAATTTTCCCATGTTCCAAGAAATGGAATTAAAATGAAAATAAACTGTTTTTGTCTATAAACCAATATCAATATCAACATTTATATCTATTTCTGTATCTACTGCTTTCTTTAGCACTTTGAATCATCTTTTTATCAGTTTAAAACCTCTTCCACTGAAGCCAATGATAAGCTTTCTTTCCTTTTAAAGATGGCCACCATATGTTGCTATGGTCACAAAGATCCAGTGGGTACATTTCTGATGAGGTACTTCCTAAATTTTCCGGGCTGGTACTGGGAGCTTGGATTATATGATCCATATCCAGGCTTGGGTTCTAAGTCTTTCCAGTTCTGGATGTGCATCCTCAGTTTGTGTTCTTTGTTTTAGCTTTTGAATATCGGGAGACAACTATACCCCCCATGAGATATTAGAGGGACATCTCTTAGAGGGTTAACAAAGAAAATAGTAAGGTCAATACTGCCTAATAATAATGAAAAGTGGAGCAGCTGGGTAGCGAAGTAGATAGAGTACTAGCCCTGAAGTCAAGAGGACCCGAGTTCAAATTAGATCTCAGACACTTAACACTTCCTAGCTTGTGGCCCTGGGCAATTAATCCCAATTGCCTTTGCAAAACAAAACAAAACAAAATAAAAACAAACCAAACCAAACCAAACCAAAACAAAACAATAATGCAAGATGCTTCTGTTAGAAGGAAATGTCTAGACCTTCATTGTCTTTAACACAGAAACAGATTATAAACTGACTAAAAAGACAAAGAAAGAAAAAGAATTTCTAAACAAATCCAAGATTTCATTGTATGAATTTTAAGGACACTTGCAAATACTTAGCAAATAACCAAAGAATATGAAGATAATTTCATATTAGGCCAGGAGGCAGAATTGTGATAAAACATCTGGGCAGTTTTATCTTTTTAGTTATAAATCATTTTTTTCAATATTTCTACATGATGCCAAATAACCATTTTGAACTTCATTTCTGCCTTCATTTTACAGGGGTTCTGCAAACTAACTTGGATGATTTAAAGTGATCTTAATAATAAGAGCTGATCTTTTTATTATGCTTAAGGTTTTCAAAGTGCTTTACTTGTGTTATCTCATGAGATTAAAATCCTATAGAATTGGTGCTATTACTATCACCATTTCTTTGTTTAATTGTTCAATTATGTCTAAGTCTTTGAGACCTTATTAGGGAAAATTTGATATTTTTCAACTCTTTGTACAGATGAAGAAACTGAGGCAAACAGAATTAAGTGATTTGCCTAGAGTCTCCTAACTACTCAGTATCTGAGACTGTATTTGAACTCAAGTCCTTCTGATTCCAGCCCAGTTCACAGATTTGAAGGCAGGATTTGAACTTAAGTTTTTCTGACCTCAAATCCAATAGTATATATATATATTCTAGCACTAATCTGCTTTAAATCCATGAGGATGTAGAATAGTCCCTAAATTAATTTCAATTTCAATTCAATAAACATTTATGAAGCATCTATTATGTATGGAGACTATAAAAAGGTATATATATATAGTAAATGATTCTGCCCTCAAAGAGCTTCTAATCTAATGGAGGAGAAAACAAAGAAACAAATACACACACGGACATATACACACATACACACACACACAAAGAGAGAGAGAGAGAGGGAGGGAGAGAGGGAGAGAGAGAGAGAGAGAGAAAGAAAGAGAGAGAGAGAGAAAGAAGGGATTATTCAGGTTAAGTAGAACATAATTAACAGAGAGAAGGCTTCCTGTAAGAAGTGGGATTTTAATTGAAACAAAGGAAATCAGTCCTTGAAAGTAATGGGAGTTAGCTTTTAGAGTGTGTTCCTCCTCCCTTTGTGCTATTTGCTATAAAATGAGGGATAATGAGATTTGGAACTGAAAACAAGCTTGGATTTTTCCCAGTCAGGGACTATCATCATTTTATAGATGAGGAAACTAAAACGCAGAGAAGTTAATTGCTTGCTCAAAATTATAGAGGTTGTAAATAGCAAAGCCAAATTCAAATCTAGGACCTTTGCCTTGAAATCCAAAATATTTTCAATGGCACTTCGCAGCTTCCCTGTGGAAGACTATCTAACTCACATATTATGCTTTCAAAATAAAAGGTGAGAATGTCAGTATAAAAATAAGAGTTCTCAAGGGTGAGTTCTCCAAGGCTCATATCAAAATTGCCCTTGTCTAAAAAAAGGTTTACCTTTCTAATGCAAGAATCTCTCTGAAGGCTTGGACCTCTAATGTCTCTTCCATTTCCAAGATTCTGTGATAAGATTCCAGGTAAATGTTAAGTATATTCTATTCCAAACTTGGCTTTAAGCGGGTGGGCAATTGTATTACACATTAACAGAACACTTTGTCATTCAGATGCTGTGGATCTATATAAATTTCAGGGAACAGAGCAATTATTGAATTCTATTTTTCTGATAATAATGTTCTTTTGGTGAGGTTCTATAAAAAGCTTTTTTTTTTTCTTTAAAGTAGATTAATATATAAACACTGCTTTCAGCTTAGTATTTCTAGACTGTAGTTTCCTAGCAAAAGGTATAACTTTCACATTGTTTTTTCTTCCCTTTTCCCTCCTCTCCTTTCCTTTTTCTTTTCTTTTCCTTTCCTTTCCTTTTTCCTTTCCTCTCCTCTCCTCTCCTTTATTCTCCTCTCCTCTCCTCTCCTTCCCTCTTTCCTTCCATTTTGCCATTCACTAGCATGCTTTCTGAATGTCCACTTAACAAAAAGGATCATCTTCTGAGCCAGAGATGCTATATAGTAAGTGATGGAAAAATACTTGGAATTAAGGATTTCTAATATACTTGGCACTGGCTACAGGAGAGGAAGTACCTCAAGTCTTGAACATTACAAGGAGGTTTCATCTCATTGATCATCATTAACAGCTAGAGATGTTGATAGAAGACATGTGAACTATATTAAAATATGTAAGTAGTAATTGATCGTATAATCTGTTCATGTTGCATTAAAAAGGAAACATAAATGGAAAAGCATGATAATTATCATCCATAGTGTTAAAAATTGATTTTATGAAATTTGCATATGTAGAATTAATGATGAGACTCATCACTCTCCATGTTACAGGTAGAAAAAAAATAAGCTAATTTGACAGTAACCATACTCTGAGAAATAAATGTATCCTTGTGAGTTTTTCACTTCTAGGGTCATATGATTCTAAAATTAGAAAGGACATTAGATATCACAGAATACAATCCCATCAATTTATAAACTAAGAAATTGATTTCTGGAAAAGCAAAGCAACTTTCCCAAAATCACAAGACAGTAATTGGTAGAACTGGTATTCAATATAGGATTATACATCACTTTTGGAATGCTGTCTCAGCTGTTAGCAGAAAGTGGGGTACCCAGATGGAAATGTCCTGCAGGCAGTTGGAGATGGGAAATTGGTAAACATCAAGGTTACATATATGCAATCACTGACAGACTCCTGTCCTTGTCAGTCTGATGAGATTTCCTTGGCACCAACAACATCATTATTACCAACAAGCATCCATGAGGAAGACACAATGTCTGTTTCTGAAAATCTCAGGATCCAGTTAGAGACATAAGATCCATTGACCAGTAAAATAGTACAAAATTGTGTCAACAAAGGAATTCAGAAAATAAGAATAAGAAAGCTTGTTCAGGTCTGGGCAAATAGAAGAGGCAGCTCTGAAATATGAGATTTCAAAAGAAGATAAAGGATCAAATAACTTAAAAATAAACAATAATATTTATTAAGTACTTCCTTTCTTATTTATTTATTTTTTTTTTTGCAAAGAACAAAGTTAGGCACTGTAGAAATTACAAAGATAGTTAAATTATGCCTTTGGCTTCAAGGAAGTTAGAATACCAAAGTGGAAATGAAATGGATTCAAACATTAATAAAGGGTTGAATGTGAAAGTATACTGAGAAGAAACTTTTGTTTGGCAGTTTTAATTATAGTCCATTCTCACTTTACATAAATTTAAATTATGCAAATTTGACTTTACATAAGGAATTCTAAAATAAATAAGCACAAGAAAAAAACAACAGCAATAAAAACCCTTTTAACTTTACTATACAGGACTGTGCTCCTTCTCTTTGCTTGTGCCGCTTGACTTGGCACTCCATGATCTCCCATCCCCCACCAAAAACAAAAAACAAAAACAAAAACAAAACCCTCCAAAAATGAAGAAAAAATCCTTCAAGTGAAAGCAGAAAAATAGATAGACAAGGAAAGATTATTATCCTTCATTCCTAGAAGAGGACCAAAATGACATCACTATGTTAAAGCTGAGTTACAGAGTATCCAGACCAACAAGAACTTGGCATGATCTGTCACAAATCTGTCACACAAATAGTTCCCATGAAAATTTGAGGTAGATGCTCCATATTTGCACTCTTGCATTTTTTTTTTCCTGAACTGATTCAATTCTGCTTTGCTCATAGAGCACAGCACCCAATCTACTATCTCAGATGTAGCTACAACCACTGCTACCAGATGGGGGCCTTGGCTTGAAACCTCCAACACCAAGAGAGGAGATTTTTGCCCTACTCAGCTCAACTGCTACATTTCAATTCTGTTTGTCTACCTTTATACTCTGATACTATGTGTCTGCCCTCAGCCTCCATTTTTCCTTGAATTTTGTGGCAGCCCCCTTCCTTCAAGGTACTTTCTGCCTCCCTCTATCTCTTCCCCAAGTCTAAGGGCAAATTTATCTTACATAGAAATCAATTTACCTACACTTCTGTGGAATGGTCAACTTACATAAAGCAATACTATCTGAACTCAAGGGTGTTTTCTAATCATTTCTACCTATTACTCACAAAAACCTGACTTCCTGAAGTTTTACAAGTTTCTTCACTCTCTATGTGCGTGTATCTCTCTCTCTTTTTCTCTCTTCCACACTCCCTCCTTTCTCTCTCTTCTAGTTATGTAACCTTAATGTCATGGTATACCCAAGAAACCTTGAGAGGTAACATCATTTCATCCTATATACAGGAATACTTGTGTATCTTCTCTGTCCAGAGTTATGGTTAGTAATTATTTCCCCAATGTCCAATTGTCATTTTGATGGAATTACATTTTTGTACAAAATTAGTGCCTCCCCCCACCAAAGTGTACTTCAAGACTCCATAATACATTTCCCTTAAGCAATTTTTTTTTTCTTTTATTGAATGAGATTCAGATGCCATAACATTCTGTTGGCCACTTGCTAAAAGTTCCTGAGGGCCATTGCCTGAGAAGGAGAGCCAGTTATACCCTGAAATCCCTTTCCAAAATAACATTCTTAACAGATGGTGGATCATGTGGGCACAGAATTTTAAAACATGAGAAGATTACTAACATATTACTTATTTACCGAAGTTCATTAATTGAGATTGTTACTAGAAAGAAAAGTGCAAACTTGTTTCTACTCTGGGCTTTGCTTCCTTCTCTGCTTGTCAATCTTTCAGTCTCCCTCTCCCTCTTCCCTTCCCTTTTCTTCTCCCTCTCCTTTTCCCTCTCCCTCTCCCTCTTCCTCTTTCTTTCTCTGTCTCTGTCTCTCTCTCTGTCTCTCTGCCTGTCTCTGTCTCTGTCTCTCTCTGTCTGTGTGTGTGTGTGTGTCTCTGCGTATATGTCTCTCTTTCACACACACACACACATACACACACAGAATCTTTTAATCATTTAATCCTTCCTAGATATCAGTTCACCCCATATAAGCAGATTTAAATAGATATCTTAAACTCCTTTCAGTACTATGACTTTTATTCTGAAATAGAATTCTATGAAGGAAAAAAAAAAGTATTAATTACCAGGTTCAAGCACTTTATATGAAGCACTGATTTTTAGATATTTATATTTTGGTTACCAATCTTTATGCAAATACATATCTTTGATTCAAGTCATCACTAGTCTATTTTTGATCCACAAATCCATTTATTGATTATTTTACTGCAAGAATGGTCCTATTTCATCAAGCTATGTTTATGTTTCACTTTCTTTGGATTATACCCAAGGATGTGCAGAAGAATGACAACCAACATTCTCTCAAGTCAGAATAATAATAGTAAAAAGCAACATGATTAATTGTGTAACTGTTCTCAATCTAAAATGCAATAGATTGTTTAATAGTTCCCACAAGACAGCTTCATATTATAATCAAAATCCAAGAATATAAAGACCCTTTAAAGAATATAGGATAGGGGAAGATGAGATTTTCTTCATGCAGGGACATTGGGATTTGTTTTCTTTTCAGCATTCTATCTACTATAATCTCAGCACACCCCATTAGCTAAAAGTGGTCTGCATTCTACTTTGTAATTAAACTTCTACTGTGTAAAAAGTGAGGCTTCCATTTGGTGAATGGAATTATGTTGATAAACGAGGAGGATATGTTGGGTAAGAATATGAAGAAACAGAAAGAAAGATTTTGGGAGAAGTCATTGCAAACCGTGCTTTCCCAAAGAAGACCACTACAATGGAAGGAAAACACAATATCTAGACAAAATGTTACCAGTCCAGTTGAAACAATGACATATTCGTCCACCAATCACGCTCTATTGACCGATTTCTACTTGTCATATGGCAGCTGTCTATCATCATTATGAGGGCTGACCCTAGAAATCATTTAGTCCAATCCTCTCATTTTATAGAGAAGTTCCAAAGCCATTTGTTGAGTGGCAAAACTGGAACTATAAGATAGTTCTTCTGAGCATCGGTCTACTCATCTTTCTACTACATTGCCATTTCATTGTATAGGCATCTGATGGACCTTGTGCTTCCATGCTCACTTGTTTATTCATTCAGGAACAATAATCTATTAAGCACTTATGTGCCAGGAATGAAATATTTTTGAGTAGTTATAGACCTCAATTTTGTTGATTATTGTCAGGACTTCTAATCCCACTCATACCATAGCAAAAATAACCTTTGAAAGAATTTCTGAAACAGACATTCCATCTGTTTTGAAGCCCATCCATGATGGAAATTTGACTCCTCCATAAGGCAGCCTATTCAACTTTTACACGTCTCTAATTGTTAGGAAGTTTTCATTATATTGACAATAATTGGCCTCACTGAAACTTCTAAACATTTCTTAGTTCTGTCATAAAGGACCAAACAAAAAATCCAAACCTCTTTCACATGATAACTATTTAAATGTTTGAGTCACAACCCTCTTCTAATTTTTTCTGGACCAAAAATCCAGTTGAGTTTCATAGGGTATACTTTTTAACCATTTCACCATCTAGGTCATCCTCTTCTGGCCCTATCTAATTTGACAATGTCCTTTTTGAAACGATGGGTCCACAGCATGATGATTTCAGGAAGGCCTGGAGAGACTTACATGAATTGATGCTAAGTTAAATAAGCAGAACCAGGAGATCATTATACACGGCAACAACAAGATTATATGATGATCATCTCTGATGAATGTGGCTCAACAATGGGATGATGCAAACCAGTTCCAGAGAATCAGCTACACCCAAAGAGAGAAATGAGTGTGGACCACAACATAGCATTTCCACTGTTTCTGTTATTGTTTGCTTGCATTTTTGTTTTCCTTCTCGGGTTTTTTTTTTTTCCCCTTCTTTCTAGATCTGATTTTTCTTGTGCAGCAAGATAACTGTATAAATATGTATACATATATTGGATTTAACATATACTTTAACATATTTAACATGTATTGGACTACTTGCCATCTAGGGGAGGAGGTGGGGGAATGAGGGGAAAAGTTGGAACAGAACATTTGGCAAGGGTCAATGTTAAAAAATTACCCATGCATATGTTTTGTAAATAAAATGGAAAAAAGAAAAAAAAAAAGAAATGATGGATCCAGAACTGAAAATAAGTTGCAGATGTGATTGGAACAGGGTAGAGTAGAGGGGGAATTAATCTCTCTTTAATTTATCATTCTATAATTATACACTGTAAATTTGAATTAGCTTTTTTAGTTACCATGGCACAGTTTTGAAATTTGGACTTATAATGAGTTTCTAATCTGTTATAAATCTCTCAAAATATCTAGCCAGGTAAATTTTATTTTGTTAAGAATAATTTTATATATATACTCACATACATACTAGAACTAGACAAAATTAATTTTGACAAGAATATAAATATATTGACATATAAAATGATGTATACATATATACCTATACATATACACATGTACACTCTACATACTATACATAAATACATATATCTTATTCGATATAACATATACCTTGTTAGATGTTGCCTCCTTAAAAGAAGTCACTCTTAGTGTCTACATACATATTGACATGAGATTGCAATTGTTCAAAACAGTTTTGGAAGCCTTTTTGGGGTAATTTCCATAGAACAAGCTTGGGACATTGCAGAAATATTTCATTTTGATTTTAATATGCTTTTAATTTGAATGGTGCAGGAAGTTTCCAGTGAAAGTCTGCATCTGTTTTGCATCTCAGTGCCTACAAAGACTGGGGATAAGAAAATCTGCCCAGAGTCAGATGTCTAGTGTGATTTAGAGGTGAGATTTGCTCACAGGTTTTTTTAGAATCAGCTTAAGCTGGTTATCCTTCCACTGCATATTGTCTCTAACATTTGTATTATCTCTAGTCTCCAGTACATTAAGTAGCTGCCCAAGATCATTCAAGGCAGCCAAAGTCCCTGACTACAAATCCAGTATCCTTTCCATGCCGCTCCTCTGAATTTCTTTCTGGGTATCAAATCTTTGTCTTAACTGAATACATTTGACTTCAAGACATATTTCAAGCCAAGTCTAGAAAAGAAGATAGGTGGATTGTAATAATATTTAGTGTAAAAATGGTATAATTATAAAGAACTCAATTTTCTTTTTTGATTCATAAAGTATTACTGGAGGAGTTTCCCTAAAATAGGTTAAGCAGTAGCAGCTTCATTGAGTAAGGGTTTGGCATCCCTGCTGACTCCTTAGAGGACAATATTCATTCAAATGTGCTTTGCTTATTTAAAAAAAGTAAAGGTTTCATTAATTTTTTTAATCTTCTTTATAGGGGGCATAAGATTTTCAATCTCAAAGGGATTGGGGCATTTGTTAAATGATCTAATCTTGTGTTTTAAATAGATGTGGCAATGGTGGCCTAGAGACTAAGGTGATTTACCCAGAATCACACAGCTATTAGAAGGTAGAACCAGGATTATAATGAACTTCTTCTGACAAATAGGCCAGTGATTTTTCCACTAATTTAATCACCAATCTGTAAGAACTAGGGCTGTGAGAAAAGATGAATGAAACTTTCTACTAACTAGGTACCTTACCTTACCTTAAAGGATTATCAGTTTTCTCTCAGGGGCAGAGGGAACGAACAACACTTTTTGAAGTTTTCTAAGGAATGGTTGGGGGGGGAGGGGGAGAGATAAAACAGTATCCGCCCGGCACTTTGTGAAATAATCTAATAGCTAATTTTGTGGGTTTTACTTCCCAAATCCCAGATTCAGATATACTGTCTAGACAGTTTTGCCAAAGAGATATGTGAACAATCTAAATGCCACCATTCCCCAATTTTAGGCAAGAGATGTAATAGGGAAGTTGGTACTATTGTTGTTATTAATATTATTTATATCTTACTGAGTGGGCCAGAGTTTTAATTTTGAAATTCTTCTCATCCTTTCTTCTCTCCAGCTTTCAGCTGGCAGACAAGGCTAGGTTTTGAGTGGCAATATGATGAAACTGAATCACAGCCCAATTATTCTATGGCTCTTAGCCCACTAGCAGTTACACCTCAATTATAGCCTGTGCCGGCATGGGAACCTCACTCCTAGACAGCGGCAATTGGGCTCATGCATATAATTATGCAATAACATAAATACAGTATTTATTAAAACCATGAAAGGACTTTAAAATATAAGAGCACCCATTATTGCCACTCGGGTTCAACAATAACAATTATATACCCCAAATATTATTGTATTATGAGCTTGTTGAACCCGTCAGTCAAAAACTATATCATTGCCATGGTGACTGGAAAAGGCAAAATTTTCTCTGTGATTAAAACTCACCTTTTTCAAAGAAAAACAAAAATTGTAAAGTACAATCTGACTCTTAGTTTATGAGGAAAAGGCAATCCATTTTTCCGAGGGTAAATGGATCATTCCTTGTCTAAAAGCCATTGCTTAATTTATGGTCTGAATCAGTTTGTAGATGGTATAGTACTGCATTTATAGCATCTTTTTAGAATACTGATATGTTACCTAAAAGTCTCAGGAATTCTAGATCATTTGTGGGACTCCAGTGGATAGCTTTGAACATTTATTTGATCCTCCAAAATCATTTGTAAAGGAGCTGCTTGGATCTAGACTTGGGTTTTCATCAGAATAGGGAACTCTTGGAATGATAATGTTGATCTATCAGAAGGCAAAGTGATATGGTAAGAAGTATATTGGACTTCAAGTCAGAAGACATGGTTTTGAATCCTTGCTCTCTGTGACCTTAGCTAATCCATTTAGAGTTTTTGGCTCTTGGTAATATGGAGTGGGTTTCTGTTGACAACTTCCAAAGTCTCTTTCAGTTCCAAATCTATGATCTTATGTTTCCAAACAAGAGGCTTATTTATAACTCATGACCTTAAAGAGTACTTGGATATCGACTGACTTAATTATTTGTCCATGTTCATAGAGGTAGGAGTCTTCCTGAACAGTAGAACTAGGTCTTCCTAGGCTTGCTCTCTATCCACTAAGTCACATTAACTTCTAAAAAGATTAATAATATTTTGTTAAAGCAGGGACTCTTTTGTTAAAATTCAACTGCTAAGAGAAAAGGGCTACAACACTTCCTCCAAATATTGTTTTCTTTACACCCTCTGCAAAGAGTGTCTTAGGACTATATAGTTCACAATTTGCAAGATGCTAAACAATCACTCAGGACATAAAGCTAAATGTTAGAACAGAGTTACGTAAAACAATTTTCAATTTTAGGCAACAGAGGACCTGTAACAGACCTCAGTGTCATTGTTATCTAAGGCAGATGGATATTCAGCAGCATCATTAAAGAATCATTTTCTTCCATATTTTATTCTAACTTTCGTATTCAGGGAAGTAGATTTAAATGATGAAATGCAGATGGCAGCTTCTTCTATTTTCATAAAGCCTTCTTTAAGAGCTAAAATTCAATATGATTTCTCTCCAGCCTCACATACAGTTTTTAAAGAAAAAAAAAGTCTTTTCTTTAAATCTACTTACATGCCCAGTACTACACAATAACTCATATCTCATTAGCAATGTTATTGGCCACCACATCTACCCTGGCCAATTTGAAGGCGTACTGGGAAAGTTCCCAGAGAAATACAATGAAATAGACAAAATCAGTCAATTTCAGCCACATATCTATCCAAGTGTTTGAATGAAAAAAGAAAATCATTATAAAATGTGCTGTAATTATTTAGTTTAGGAACCATGCTTTCCTAGGTGTGGACACTCACTTGTGCTTCTTTTTCTTTTACGTGCTTTAACTAACTCATCTGTGTCATTTGCTAAGAGATTGACCAATAACTTGAAAGAGAAATAGTTTCTCCTAGGTGGCTTACAAACTGTAATTAGCTGATCTTATCTCTACACAAAACAGTACATTAGAATTATTTCCAATAATTTTGAATCTTTCTCTCTTATTCTAAGTGAAGGGACCTGCTATAGGTGCTACTGACATATGTGAGACAGTACCTATCCCTCAAAAAACTTATAATTCAGCCTTATTTTATTACTTAAGTTCTCTGTGTTCAAAGAGCTACATTCAATTAGTATGCTTTATGGATTCCATGTAGCTCTTCTTTAGTATGTATGCCAGGAACACATAAGCACACCTGGTATTAGAAACTCACAGTTCAGTTTAGCAATTAAGACAATTGGAGTCACAGTTTCAATATACAGCATGCTGGGATTTGAGTTTGAAAACTGTCTCTGACATTTATTATCTGAGTATAGGGATAGTCCTTTAGTCTCTATATATCCTCCTAAGTCATAGATCAGTTGTGCTCTTTTTTAGTAGAGAGAATTCACACACTAGAAGTTCCTTCCCTACACAGCACTGTTATGTATAAGACTATCATTTTGATATTATGTATGGAACATGACCATTGATTCTGAAATAAGCTTAGCAATCCTTTGAGGCTATTTACTTCCTGAACAAGGTAACTTCATATCCTCTGAGAATTCACAATGACTATACTGTCAAAACATTTAGGCCAAATCTGGTGTCATGTTAGGGGCAGACACTTACTGAAAGAGTAAGTTAACAAGATGTGCTATCTAAAGACCCTTAGCTAGTAGCAGATGGTGTGAGTATTTGTCAGCTACCTTGAACTCTTAAGATCCCACAAGCAAAAAGCTGAGGACAGCTGTGATCATTAGGAACTGCTTAAAGTTCAATAGAAAATGAAGCAGTATGTTCAGAAGAAAGCGTGTAGGGTATAGTCGGACTTCCTAAAGGGATACCACCTCTATTCTTAGTGAATTGCTGGGACACTAAATAAAGTTTCTTCAACTCTTCCAATGTTCACTCAATGGGGCTTTTTCCTACATTCTCAGAGAAAACTAATGGAGATATTAACACATGTAAAACTTCATTAAAATAGCTGTGGTGCTTATTTCCCATGCCTCCCCCTGCTTTTCTTTGGAGTATAAAATATCAGATACAACCTGTTTCTAAGCAGTTAGCTGTGAATATCAAATGTTTTACTATATACCAACCACAAAGTTTTGGCTGACACATAGTAGGTACTTAACAAGTGCTATATTCATCTGTCTCTTTGTCATCTATCCTTTATCTTCATATAAATAACAACTACTTTTATTATCACTTATTTTTTTCATTTTTTTATTCAGGAAATAATTATTTAACACCTATGATTAAAATTATTAACATATTGTTCATATTTGAAAACACTTTATACTGAGTCAAGAGCCTTATCTCATTTGCTATATTTTTATGTTTATGTGGGAAAAGGGGAAGCAGAGTTCACAGATTACTCTGATAATTCGTAATCCTATGCTGAAGCCCACTACCTCAATGTCCTGACATTTAAATATTGTTTTTTTTTCCATTTAGAACAGAAATTTCTTGAAATTTTCATTCTGTGTGCTGCTTCTCACACTGCTCTTCCCTTGTCTTTACAAATGCCATATCCTAGTTCTGTCAATATAACATGACTACACACACACACACAGTCACAAAATAGAAAATTTTAGTACTTTGTTAGCTTTCTTTCCTAGTTTTGCTTTATGTATAGATTATATTTCAGTTACTGAAATAGCTATTTTACTTCAGGAGATTAATTTAATGATAAATGAATGAATTCAAAAGAAACCAAGGGAGCATTCCACTTATAGAATGTTAAAAAGAAAGGGTACCATCATCCCATCAAAGAAAGTAGGTATCAAATGTACAGACTGCTTTAATGGAGGTTATATGCTCTTCATATGGAGAATCAGAATGGAATTCAGATACCACAATAGTCATAATGGAGCAAGGGAGAGAAAAGAATGAATTTTCATCTAGCAGGGAAAAAAATGAATAAACCTTAATGGGAACAGCAAAGTTTCAATCCACCACCCCCTTCATATACCCATTAGAATAAGACTTTGTGCCTAACTTCACACTGAATCATTCCCTAAAAAGACATGTATTTTTCCCAGGTATTCTTCAACCCAAAGTAAAACTTCCATTCTATTGCAATCAAAATCCAGAGGAGGGAAAGAGGACAATAGAGAAAAGAGGAAGGCAATGAATAATAATTTTCATTTGCAATGACTCAATGGATAATAAATCAAACAAAATACCCGGAACCCATAAGAGCCTGTAGAACTCTCTAAAGGCAGAAAGTTTTACTTGATGCATATTGCATTAATTGGTACTTGAACTTTGTTCTTTATCTCAAAATAGTTACTCATTTAGTTTGTTCTTTATCTCAAAATAGTTATTTATTTCAATGTTTTCTATCAATCATCTATCTAAAGATACTATAATAGAATGACAAATAAGACACAGCTCTTACTCTCAGGCATTTACTTACTCAGGCACAAGTTGGAGGTGATTCCCTCTCCCCCCCAACCTTTATTTTCCACGATAATAGGTTAGTTCTATAGCCTTTCTCTCAATCTTGTGAAATCCACATTACATAACATAGGATAGCAACAGAAAGCTTCAACCTTTTGACTGAAATGAATTTTGAATTATGCACATACTTTTAATTGTCATCTAGCAGATGTCATCTTCAGATATGCTGACCTCCCTAGAAGATTTCCTTACTGAAGCCACCTCATGCACCTAGGGACCAAGACCATGAGGGGCTAAATTATTCATCTTTGAACTCCCTGGGACCATGTTTATTCTCTCATGCTATCACCCGTCTTAAAGCTGTATATGTACCAGACACTACTTTGCATTTCTTATTCAAATAACTCTAAATGAATCAAGACTATCAGTGCTTTTCTAAAGGATGTTTGTCAATTCTCTTATTATTCTATCTATGTTCCCTGTGACTTCCCAGATCTAAACTTTCTTCCCTGTTAACTACCATGCTAGATGTCTAGTGTCCAAATATTAGTTTGTAACTGAGCACAAGGGTTATATCACTTTATTTTTGTAATCCTGCTACTCACCACTATATCTGGCACACAGTAAGATCTGAAAAGCTTTTAATTGGTTTATTAAAAGTCTTAGATAGTCAGCCTTCTTTCACTATAAAGTTTAGTGGAAAGTTCATAATTCTGCTTGTCATTAAACAATTATAGCTCATGCAATTGAACAGTGGTTCATAGAAAGCAACAAAATGAGTAAGTTAAATTATGATGCACTGTGTATCCATGCACACAAATGAATTAGAAATAAAAACAGGTAGGAATTAACCATTCTGCAAATGAATTTATCATCTAGAAAGGCTATGTTCTGAAGTTCCAATCACTTAAAAGCTGACTACGAAATGAATTCTGACAATATCCCCATGAGAAAGAAATGATTATCTTTCGAGAGGGTGACCCTTCTTGCCTATTTCAGTGAAGGAAATGCTACAATAGAAACTGATGAAATATTGTTGTCAGTCTTGTTTTACATTATATTGACTTGTTTCTTTTGTGGTCAGAGCTCCTGGTAGAAAGAGACAGCATCTTTCCTGTTACCAGTGCTTCAGAGATTCCTCATTAAGCAGAAATGATGTGGAAACATGACTATAGGACAGAAGACTTGCTATTCGCAACCCTTCTCTTCAAGGCTACCCCTTACAAAGAGTGGTAATAAGAATCTGTCTCATCTTTTCTTCTCTGAGACATAGAAAATTTGCCACAGAAAGAAAAAGAAAACTGGTCTCCTGGACTTTTCCTGCCCTGTGTTCAGATGAAAATTGAGTTATCAAATTACATATAATGCACCCTGGAGTTTCTCATGGAAAGTAAAATGACACAATGGAATGAATACTAGATTTGGAATTCTATTAACTATGGGCAAGGCAGCTTCCTTCTATGTAAAATTATTATTGTAACATTAGTACTAGATATTTCACAGGATAGTTGTGAGATACCTTGTTGATAAGAAAGTACCAAGGATAAGTGAGATAATACAAATGTATTATTATACTAGATGATAGAAATGTTCAGATCTGAGTTGTACACTCTTGCAAAAAAAAAAAAAAAAAAAAAGCCTTTGGTACTATTTATTGGCCTACCAGCTTTGCCCCACCTATAATTATTCCTCTGTTCTGGGCTCTCTACCAGAGGTTCTATATGGGTATTTTAATGTTGCCAGAATATAAACATACTTCCTTTCTCTAAAAAAGTGGGAGATTTGAAAATTCTAGGAATAGATATTTTAATCAGATTTTTTTCATTGTGCTAGTGAAATGAATGCATAAAGGTTGCCAAAGATATTTGTGGTTTAATCAAAACCAATTTGATCATCTGAAAGAACAATTAGTTATTACCTAATTCACTACCTGATACTTTTTTTTCTTCAATAGAACATCTCATTTTAAAGCTTTTAACTGTCAAATCTAAATAAAACCGAATTGCAAATCTGTAGGATGATAGAGTAGCTAAATTCTTCCAGCTGTATTCTTTTCACTGCATCTGGCCATTTTCCATTATATAAAATATAAATCCCATAGTTTCATGTACATTATGTGCTGTTTTAATTGATTTCTTTTGAATCATATGCCTAATATTGGAGTATGTGGATTTGCATATAAGATTTCATTGTTCCCATTTGGCGACATGCTGCCTCTAATTGAACCAATCAACCATTTACAACATTATATTCCATATAGATAAACCTCTACAGAAATAATATGAAAAGTCTAAAATGATTGAAAATTTGTCTGTTGGAATAGGCCAACTATTTTTAGGTCTGATGGTGGTCATGATCCTCACATTACATTATCTGTAACCACCAAGATACTCAAAGCAATATTCCCAAACTTTTGTGCCAGTATGTCATCATGTGGATTCCATTACTAGTAATGCTAAAAGCTTTTCCATCTAGATGAGGCTAAAACTTCAAAACAAAAACAATCTTGAACATATTCCTTTATAAGATGAAATGTCAGAAGAACATCGATGCCCCTGAGGATCCCTTATGGGTCACAGACTAAAAGTTACTGAGTGGGGTGACATCTGTCAAAAGCCATTGGAATTGTTTTTGCCCTTCATATCCTTCAAGGGCTAATTAAAATAAAAGGATGAATTATATTTCATCTTTTTCTTATCTTTTTAAAGAGATATTTTGTAACAGAATAGTATTTATTTGATAAAACATATTCTTACATAAAGGAAGTTCAAGGAAAATCCATTTGAAAAAAAATATATTTATGAGAAGAAAAATATATTCCATTCTTCTCATCCCTTTCTGAACAGTTTTCTTTCTCTGATACACTTTGTATTTTTAATACTCATACTTCAATTAGGGAATGTAATGCATTGAAATGGAATGCAAGGTAGTTTCATAGACAATGAACGTATTATGGAATTGAAATCTACTGTGTTAGAACTATACTATGCTCTTTGAACACATATTTTATAGAAAGTTACTATGAGTTTTTTTGTGAGTAATATTCATTATCTGGAAACCATTTGCTGTCCTTGATGCTGAACTTAGTAACTGAAGACTCATGCAATATTCACTGCTTTTGACACATGCCAAGTTTGTTTTACAATCCAAATGATTTAGTTAAAACACATCTCTGCTTTCAGGGAGATATTCAACTGCCAAGTATTCTTATACAAATTGGGAATGGAACATAGGTTATTGGAAAGAATACCTTCCAAACTTATTAGGAATATTGGTCATGAAAATTTTGAAATGGCAAAGATTTAGGTTCACTGATTCCAAACCCCGGTTTTATGTATGAGGAAACTGAGATAAGTGAAGTGATTTGCCTAAAGTAATATAAATAATAACTCTCATAACAAGAAAACAAGGATCCTAATTCCCAGTTGTCTTCTTTCTATTATGTATTAGGACATTATTGTGGATAAAGTGCTTGCCATTCATTTTAATGCTATTTCCAATTTAGACATCTCATCTAATTACAATTTACTTTGGGGAAAAAATATCATGGCATCCATTGGAAACACAATACATTGACAAATTATCATATTGATGTATATTTTCTCTTACCTTTTCAGCTGACTGAGCAGTGCCAAAAAATATTGGAATGAAGGCAAGCCATACTATACAGGTTGTATACATAGTGAATCCAATGGGTTTGGCTTCATTAAAATTCTCTGGGACACCCCGAGTCTTGATGGCATAGACAGTGCATGTAACCATGAGTAGGATGCTATACCCCAAAGAACAAATTATCTGTAGATCTGTAATGTCACATTTGAGTACTCCTCTGGCTTGATCAGGGTTTATCGTCTTATGTTCATCGTAATCTATAATAATATTAGGGGGGTCAACTCCAAACCAAATGAAAACACCCAGAAGTTGGACAGATATTAAACTGGAAGTGATGGCCAGTTGTGATGTTGGGCTTATTAGCCTTGGGGCTGTCACTGATTTCTTGCCTTGCTCAAATATACGATATATGCGGTTTGTTTTAGTCAAGAGAGCAGCATAGCTTATACACATGCCCAAGCCCAGGAATACTCGCCGGAATGAGCACACAGCCACATCAGGTTTGGCGATCATTAGGAAGGTGATGATGTAGCAAAGAAAGATTCCTGTCAGCAGGACATAGCTGAGCTCTCTTCCTGAGGCCCTGACAATTGGAGTGTCATTGTAACGAATAAAGGTAGCCATTACAAAAATTGTGGCAATAATCCCAAGCATTGCCAAGAAAACAGGAATAACGGCCCAAGGTGAGTGCCATTCGAGTTTCACAATGGGGATATCCTGGCAGCCAGTTCGGTTCTCATTTGGTCGCTTATCATATGGACAGTGTTGACAAGTCATCTCATCAGATTGGTACTGATATCCATCACACGGCTCACAGGTCCAACAGCAAGGCGTTCCCTTCTGGGTCTTTTTCCTTTGGCCAGGTTTACAAGGTAAAGTGCACACTGATGATGGGATTTCTCGTACTCCTTTGCCCCATTGCATATCATCTATCTATAGCACACACACACACACACACAAAAAAAAAAATAGAAAACAGAAACAAGTAGATTATATTTATGTTGTTTAATAGACATTGCAAGAAATATAGGAAATAAAGGAAAACTGCATGAAAAAAAGGAAAAATTTAAAAATGAACAAAACAATGTTCATGTAGCAACATGGGTTAAGTTTTTGATGTGTCAAAAATTTTGCAATTGTCATTTTGGGAAAAATGAATACATGCTAATAATGGTCTCTTACAACATCCTGTCAGCATGACTGTGATTGCTAATTTACTATAACAAATTATAATAAATAATAATTAATTCCAATATTCATCCCCAGGGACAAATAAGATTCATTACTGAAATCCATTAGTAGCTGGAGGTCATTACTTGGGAACTTGGGAACAATATGTCCTGAAAGCCTTTAAAGGAAAATTGGGTCCATCTTTTTGGAATATAAAACAAGAGGTACAAGGTGGCACAAAAATCTTGAGAGTTTAAGAGGAAACATTACTTTTATTGATGGAAAACATTATAAAAATTAAGAGCATGAATAAAGTTATGAAATATAGATACAAATCCAAGTCTTATATGTAACTAGATTGATATTTCTCATACAATTGTTGCTATATTTTCTTTATTATTAAACTATTTAATAGTGTGCAACAGGTGATTAATGGGTCCTGGAATGATGTTCTCTCTTGCTACTGACTCAGCTACATATTGCTGGTCTATTGATATGAAAATTAGTCACATCTACTAGTTGTACTGATTATATAAAATAATTATGGGGGACTATCTTTCACCTTTCTTATTTTTCACTGGGTTGTTTTGAAAAACTTTTAGATCTGGACATTATATAATATGTAGTTGATCTAGGAACAGTGGAAGATACCATACCAGGAAAACCATCCTAGAAATTGGTGAAGGAGTTTAATCAGCCTATGAATTATACAAGTATATGTCCAAGATACAGTGGTTCACCAGTAATGAGGTTATTCAGTAAGGAACCCTTACTGAAACTTGGAACACTTGTTGCACACTATTTAATCATTAAAAAAAAAAAAAAGCACACTTTGTGGTAAGAACAAAAATATTGATTTTGGTATTCAACAGAGACAGCACAAGTTGAACAAAGCCAGGAAGCTTAAATATTGTCTGTGTGTGTTGTGTAAGTGAAGCATGTATGTTATGGGCCAGAACTCTGAACTTGAAACCAAGGATTCTTACAAGGTTGTAAGTCAGTGGAATTGATAGAGACAATAGTTATCTAATTTAGCATGGTTCAGTATGATTGATTTAATCCTACAAGGAGATGTTATGGGCCAGAACTTGAAACAAGGTATTAAGTGGAATTGAGGAGACAATGGTTAAATCTGGTTTAGCATTGATTTAATCCTACAACAAATAATGGTCTCCTAGTGATATAATGATTGGTTTATACTCAGTATGGGTCATATAAACTAGGAGCCTCAGCCAGGATTCAGTTGGGGAGATTCAGAAGCCAGAAAAGGCAGGTGGGAGCTCAAGCTCTTTGAACCAAGGACAAGGATAAGCCTCCAGAAAAACTAACCGGGCTCCAGGAAAGGAGACAAGACTTGGAAAAAGACAATAAAGGATTTGGACTTTAATCCCTGGCTGCACTTGCGGTGGTTACTGAACTGAAAGGAAGGCTGCTCCCAGAGACCCCAAGAAAACTTCAACAGAAAATATTACATTTTAGAGAGAACACTACACATATGCACCTTTCCCTCAGAGACAATTGCTCCATGTTTTCTATTATTCTTATATTTACTTCCTTTGATGACTACTCAACCCTTTATGACTAGATTTTGCACCAATTTCCATTTCTGCCCCTCCCCCCCATCTACTGCTTTTCCACAGAAGAAAACATTCTTGATTGTGGCTCTAATATTCCGTCAGCTTATTGAGGAGAATGAGAATACACCCTCCCCAAACTGGATTTCTTGTTGTTTTAGTTTATCTGGGGTTTAATTAACAATTAGGTAATTTGCTATCTCATAGCTACAAAACAATCTAAGAATGATCAAAACAAAAGATTATACTAAAATGTTATCATCTCATCCCTATTGTTGTTCAGTCACTTCAGTCATCTCTGACTATTTGTGACCCTATTGGGGGTTTTATTAACAAAGATATTGGAGTTGTTTGCCATTTCCTTTTCCAGCTCATTTTACAGAAGAGAAAACTGAGGCAAATAGGGTAAAGTGACTTGCCCTAGAGTGACATAACTAGTGAGTATGAGTCAGATTTGAACTCAGCAGATGAGTCTTCTTGACTCTAGGCCTGGTGCTCTATTCATTGGATCACCTACCTTTCCCATTAATATTTCAATATTGTCACCTTCATCTTACTCTATTAAAGTTTTCATGTGCAAGAGGATTGTCTTCTTACTCCTTTCTTTATTCAAATATCATTTCAGGTTGAAACTTTAGGCAATTGTTGAAAACGGTGAGAGTGGGAACATGGCAGGGACACACCACTGTGATTTGGAATGTAAGTAACACACATATACCTGCACACACATACACACACTGAAGTTGTGGTTTTATTTATTTTATTTTGTTTTTAGGAAACTCTCACTGAGGAATTTCTTGGATAGCTACAGATCTATATCTTTTCTGAAACTTAGTTTTAGAGAGTTCTAGGATTGGTGAGAGATCCAAGTGACTTGCCTAGGGTCATAATAGTCAGTATGGGTTATAAGAAGAACTTGAACCCTGAACGTGTTGATTGCAAGCCAGGCTTTTCATGAACTATGTCATGTATCCTTATAATAATAACCACAAAGAGAAATAGCCTCTCATGAGTTTCTAATTTACACTTGAACCTGATCCCTAACAAGCTTTTGAATATGAACACATAAAACTTGTGTCAGAATTAATTACACAGATGAAAGAATTTTATTCTACACATTATTATTTGTAAGATATTAAGTCACTGACAATAGTTCTAAATTCAAAATGTTAAAAAATTAAGGAACAATGGCTGTGCTATATTATGAATATAAGATAGTTAAACCTAAGACAAAAAAATAGTAAGGTATTATTAATCCAATTTTTTTCAAAGGTCAAATAAAAATCTCATTTACATGTACCATAAAAGAACAAAAGAAAAAAATATATACAAAAAATCATCACTTAAGAGAAAATTCTTTTCAGCAGTAGTGAAAAATGATATGTCAGATGATTAAACTTGATCTATGGGAATAAATGTAGAGCTCACCCAAATATAAAAACAAATTAACATTACACATAATATTTTACAACCAATTTTGAATGTTGCCAGCTCACTATTTTCTCTCTGAGAAAATAAAAGGCCTTGCTTTTCAGATCACCCTTTTTTTCCCTTTTCAACTTATCAAAGTAGATGAGAAAGCTGCATTCACAAACATTATATTGAATGATTACTTAATTTGTTTTCAATTTTCATTTAAAGCAGATCTTCACTCAATTTAATTGTATATATTAAAATCATAAAGCTACCCTATGCTCCAAAATGTACACAAAATAATCTATTTTCTCTGCCAGAAATACAAATTTATTTGTATATAGGCTATATAAACATACCCAAACACATATACTCCTGAGGAGATAAAAATGTGAGCCATGTAAAATATTTTCAATCCCTTTTTATTATTGGAATTTAAAGCTGACTTGTGTAATTATGCTTTGTATCTGAATAGGAGAAGCATTGAGAGTAGCTCATAGAGAGCCAGCATTACAGCCAAGAAGTTCTGGGTACAAGTCTTGTCTCTAACATATTCTCTACCTGTGTAAATCTATGTAAGACACTTAAACTGTCTATGCTCTTGATAATTCTCTATGAATACAATTTGCAGAAAAGATATTAATCATTGATGGGTGTTTCCTTTTCTGGGAGCTCCCAAAGGCAGGAAAATCATAGGTCCAGCCCTAGCCCTACATGCATCTCTAAGTGCTTCTTTGATGCTTCAATGAATTGCGAGTTATTTCATTGTGGAACCTCATTCCTCAAGTACAGATCATAACCCACATGTACCTTTTCATCTTGGGCTTTTTACCCAAGTTTTTCTGTAAATCCTCTATAATTGATCTGCTCAATGCACTGGAGATTTTCCTCTGGTTCCTTTAATAGGCAACCACTGAACAGTTTTAAACAGGTAAATGACATGGATTAGATCAGTGCAGGAGTAAGATTAGTTTGTCATTATATGAAGGATAG
Organism: Sarcophilus harrisii; assembly: GCF_902635505.1. Taxonomy (NCBI): domain Eukaryota; kingdom Metazoa; phylum Chordata; class Mammalia; order Dasyuromorphia; family Dasyuridae; genus Sarcophilus; species Sarcophilus harrisii. Next base: position 47,314,063 of record NC_045426.1, on the reverse strand, counting down.
ATTGGACAGGGAAGAAAATGGATGCAGAGAAACAAATCAAAAGGCCAGTATAATCATCCAGTAGAGGCTATGCTGCATTCCAAAATGTTGGCAAATGGACTTAAGCAAATGATCTAAAATAGTGAAGGGCAATATACACACAGAACAACTTTGGATCTATATGCAGGAAATTGGTCAGCTGCCCAAAGGACATTCCCTAGGCTTAGAGAATTACTTATGAATATATACAGTTATCTTTAGTGTCAACTCACCTTCAGAAGTTTCTGCAGCAAAGATTTTTAACCTGGAATTTTTAAACTTATGTTTTAAATGTTTGGAAAACTGTATTTCAATATAATTAGTATCATGTGCAATATCACATTTTTATATTACACATTTAAAAACACTATAAGAAAGGATTAAAGAGAGCGCCAAAGGAAACCACACACACACACACACACACACACACACATATACACATGTTAAGAACTTTGGTCTATGGTAATACCAAGTTTATTTCTTTTCATTTACATTAAGCAAAGTAAACAGACATAGTCTATAAGGTGTTTAGCCACTGAAGCAAGATGATTCATTCAGTAATCTTTATTTTTTAAAATGAAGAAAAATTAGTTCAAATTAGAATTTTTCTCATGAATTCTTTTTATTTCAAGTCAGAATGAATTGTGTTAATAAACTTAATAGCCCTTCAACAATTCTTTAAATTTGACCATTACATATGTGGCTATTTTCAGTGAGGCACACTTAGCTACAAATGGACAGTGATTGCTATTGAGGAGAGATAGCAGAACTCAAGTTGATAAAGAAGTGAAAGGGAATTCTAAAGTTTTCCTTTCTGGTTTTAATCATGTTTTTCTTCTCACCTACAATCCTAATCAAATACCACTTTGTAAATTCTTTGTTTTAAGCTTTATAATTCATGAGGTTAAGTGGAAAAAGAAAGAATAGAAATTTGGAATGGAGGGAGAGAATTGCAGAGTAGTTGGCATGTGTATGTATTTGTGTTTGTGAATCTATAGCCATAATAACTCCCCCAAACTGTAGGTCTACATGGCCAAATGCTTACTAGATTTCCATATGGCTATTTAGCAGTTAAAACTCAACAAGTCCTGAAAAAGAGAGTTGCTTTAAATATTTTAGAAGATTTAGATTCTTTTCCTTCCCCACCCCCCAAATCATCTTTGAAAACATATCTTGTAGTGGTATTGCTGGGTCAAAGGATACAGATAAAATTCAGCTTATCATATCAAAAACTAAACCAAAACAACAACAAACTAAACCTGTTGTTTAGAGGTCCATATAAGGAGAAGTATGGAATTAAATGGTATTTATGAAAGTATATATTAAGTAATAAGGATGAAGATGTCACTGGAACGGCGGAGAGAAGTCAGCTGTATGAGACTCCATCATTTTTAACTTGTGGGAGCATTAATCGATTTGGCTGTTTTAGCTACCTAAATAGCCACATTGGAAGAAGCTCCCAACAGAGTTCCCAAAATTGTTGCTTATTCTAACCATATAAATACAGCCTTCATCTCCACAAAAAATTGAGAATGATTCTAGTTAGTCATCCCTATGTGACTACAATAAACTTCATCACTAACTATACATTCTTTGATTTATTACATGTTTTTAAATGGCTCTTCTATACAAGGCTTTGTTCTAAGTGCTTTCAGAGTTATAATAATCTAAAGCCTAATACAATCATTATGTTATACTATTATTTTACCATTCTTATTCACTATTTAAGTCTAGTTGAAAGTGGATCACAGAAGGAAGAGTTCACCACTGACCTGAAAAAAAAAATCTACTAGAGTGTGCCATGGTATACATGAGCAACTGGAATGGAATGGAATAAATGTGTTAAATGTCTACTATGTCGCTCATACTATATTAAGCACATTATAAATATCTCATTTGATCTCACAACAACTATGTAAAGCAGGTGCTGTTATTATCCCCATTTTATGTTTGAGAAAATCACAGCAGATAGAAATTAAGTGATTTGTCCAAGATCATAGTGTTGATCTTAACTTAAGAGTGTTAAGTGTTGAATTCAGGTCTTCCTGAATTCACTAGTTTCTCGTATGAGTCTAGCCACTAGTTTCTATTCACTGGGTCACCTTGCTGCCTAAATGTGAATGACTGATTGATTGATCAAATGAATTAAGAATTTTCCATGTCCAAAGTCTTTGCTAAGTCCTAGGAATGAAAATAGAAAAGGAAGAGAGTTTCTACTTTCAAGAGGCTCAAATTCCAATAACAGGTTATAATACAAAGGTTTCAACTGCAAATTAGATAGTAAAATTCCATATTTTTCAGGGTATAGTAATAAAGCAGATGGTAAAGCATCTTTAACCTCACTTTCACTAATAAAACCACATCAGTTTCCAATGCTGTGCCATTTGTCAATGCTGTGGTCTTCCATGACAAGTCCATTTATGAACAGCTTAGTAGTTGTGGTTGATGAGAATGCTGGGCAACCATACATGAAGAGGACAGTATCAAATTATATTTCCACAAGGAATGTTTTGTAAAACAATAGCTATTTATGCCAGGCTGGATCAGGACTTATGATCTGATTAAGGTTTGGAGTTTAAGATGGGAGGCTGATTATTTTCACTCTTACTCTCAGATTCTTAGGCTGTCCCTTCCATCCTTTGATGGAAAGTGGTAATAGAGGGAATTTAACTGGTATTTGCAACTTCCTATTTCTTCCCTAAAATGTTTATGTAGACAGTACCAATTCTCTTCTCATACTTCTTTTTACCATCATTTTACATATCAGTATCTCACAAATTCTTCTTTAGGGATTTTCTCTGAAATGTTTCATTGGGTTATTTATTTATTGATAATAGAGTTGTTTTTTTGTTTTTTTGTTTGTTTTTGTTTTTAATTGTTGTCGAATTGTCTTTGTTGTGTCCAACAATCTGGGACTCCATTTGGGGTTTTCTTGCCAAAGATACTAGAGTGATTTGGCATTTTCTCCCCTGCCTCCTTTAATAAGTGGTAAACTAAGATCAAAACATAGTTTTATCTTTTTTGTTTGTTTTTTATTCCTTGTGTTTTTTCCCTTTTGATCTGATTTTGTTTGTACAACATGACAAATTTGAAAATACGTTTCAAAGGATTGCCTATGCATTTAGAGTTAGATCAGATTGCTTGCTGTCTTGGGAAGAAGAGAGGTAAAAGAGGGAGGGAGAAAAAATTGGAACACACAGTTTTACAAAAATGAATGTTAAAAACTATCTTTATATATATTTCAAAAATAAAATACTATTGAAAATAATAATCATAATCATAAAGGATTCCTTGAACCACATGCCAATTGTATGTTCCAGTTCAGGAAAAAGGCTTCTTTAGGTAATAGCTATATGCTTATTTAAATGTTATAGGAAACGCCTGACAAAAATAGACAACATCTATATTTTGCTTTATGAGTCTGTAGAACATTATATACATTGTTTTATATGACTCTCACAAGTCTCAAATGAGATGAGTGACAAAGTAATAGTTTCTCCATTTTACAGATGAGGAAAGTAAAGCTGAGAGGGGAAGGAAAAGTGATTTGTCCAATATTACATTGTCATTTTCATCTTTAGTCTAGGGTTCTTTTTGTTATGTTAATTATCCTGACAAGGTTAGAACTCTTCTTCTACCCAATTCTTTACTTCTATTTTCTTTATTTTTTAAAAATATTTTTCTATATGTATATATGACATATAACATAACATGTTTATATATATATATATATATATATATGTATATACACACACACACACACACACACACATATATATACATTTAAAGAACATAAATTTGTAATGGGGAAGACAAGGGAGACATTCCTTTGATTTTGGAAGTACTTTTCCTAGTGTTCTGAGGACATACTGATCCACAACTGACTGCTTTTCCTCAGAAGGACTTATTTCTATTCTCTATTTTCTGAAAAGTAGGAAAGGCATGCTTGGAACAAAGGAAGATTAGAATATGGTTTCAAGAAAGATGCTTTAGAATTCTAAGGAAAGAAGTGAACAGTCAGTCTATAAGATCAGATCCATTTTGCTGTTTGAAATAAGCTTATACCATGTAAGCTAGGGATTGGGCTCTTTGGACATTAAACCAAACACAACAAAGATTCATTGCAATTGAACACATCAGTTTTCCCATATACAGATCTGTTCCTTCTCATACTCATGTATTCCTGGATATTTTCTACATGCAAGACAATTTTGCCTCTCAGAGGAAATCTCCATTTGTTATATCCTATTAGCATATTTCCTAGTTTACATAGTAAACCAAATTGGCTGCTATTTTTATGGTACATTTCTTTTTAATATTATTTTTACTTATTATAGCTTTAATAGAATGAGCTCATTTAATAATGCGTTCTCATTAAAATGCCATTTGTTCATTAGAATGTATTTATCTTCTATAATTTATGGACAGAGCTTTTAGGAAAAAAAACAAAAACAAAACATGCTGGAACAATTTGAAATTTCAGGGTAAGTAAAAGGACTTTATTTGGGCTATGTTGGACCCAAAGCTAGCAACATCTTGTCTGAGAAACACCACAGAATTCCAAAGTTGCTTTAAATTTTTACACATTTAATAGACAACATGATTATACTATGAAGAGAATTCTATATGATTATGAAACTTCATTAAATTTGGTTCTGCTAATTCCATATTTTTATTAGTATGAGGAATTTATAATTCATGTGGATGGAATATAAATAATTGTGTAAAGAGGAAAATCAGTACAGCTTTTCCCATATTGTCTAGATCAAAATTGTTTGTCAGTAATATCACTATATCATAACCAATACCCACTATCATTTCATGAAACCCTATTGTTTTAGAGACATATACTGGATGATTTAGTGTGATCCAAACTAAGACTTAAAGCCCAGTGGCATTAATTCCCCTAAGTATCAATCCATTTACCAGCACCACATTGCTTCCTGCTATGTGTATAACTATTTTCCCTATGGAGATAACTGCCCCCTTTAATGTTCTTTCATCTAACATTTTGTTTTCATAGAACCAAAGAAATGAGTCTGTACAATCAAGAAAATCCTCAAATAATTTAAGATGTAAAGAGAACAGATTAACATCTATAAGAGAACATGTTCCTTCTCTGAAATATTCAGGGACTAGAATTCTAAGATGATAATGATCTATTGGTGGTTTGGGGGTATAATAAAATGTTAAAAAGGCAGGTTTTTGCTTTGGCTTAACGGTTTGGTCCATACTGAATCTGGGGGACATTAGGTACAAATAGGATGGACTAAAGGTGTAGTAACTCATATTTAGGATAGTATTTTAAGTTTTATATAATTCATTATAATCTTGTAGGATAGGTGTTACTAATATTACCAACCCCATTTTACAGATGAGGAAGATAAGACTTAAGGAGCTAAAATCGCTTGTGCTCTTACAACTAGTAAATGTTGGAGACAGTATTTGAAACTCGTGGTCTTAAATCTGAATCTAGCATTAATTCAGATTGCCTTTTCTTTGAAGTTAAAAAAAAATAAACAGCTTATTAATATCAATACAATTGGAAAACAGTTTTAGTGCAAAGATTTTTAATTAGAGAAGTTGGGTGGGGTGGAAACTAAGATTGATAAAAACCAAGTAAGTGTTTTAATTTTAGTAGGTTCCATCATTTTGTCACTAAATATGAAGTATCCTAGAAGATACTTCCTATCCCATAGGTGGGGAAATAAAGAAGAAACTGAGAATTCCTGATTTCAGGGAGACCATATTGTCCCCAGCAATCCTCCATACCTGGAATATACTCACTTTTCTGCTTTGGCTACTGACCTCCCTGACTTCCTTTAATTTGCCATTAAAATCCCACTTTCTAAGGGAACCCTTCCCCCAATGCTTTTTAATTTCAGTGCTTTCCCTCTGCTAATTATTTTCTTTTTATCCTGTCTATAGCTTTTTATATATAGTTTTGTTTTTTTTTTTTTTTGCATGTTGTCTCCACCTTTAGGCTTCAAATTCCTTGAGCACAAAGACTATCATTTGTCTCTTTTTGCATTCCCAGCCTTTAGCACAGTGACTGACAAATGATACATACTTATTAAATACTGACTAATATCTATCTTCAAGAGTATATAGAATATACTTGATAGAATAAATATAAAATAAATGTAAAATGATTTATGAAAGTATTAGGAATTTGTGATATAAGGAAGGGTTTAATTAGTCTAGAGAGTAATAGGTGAGCTTTGTATTAAAGGAAATTGGAGTTTCTATTCATTTCCCTAAAGATATGTTTAGTCAAGGTCTTAAAAAAAAGTCCTAGCTTCAATTACTCTGTCCAATACAATTATATTTCTTTACAAGTATTTTTTTTTAATTACAGTTAATCATATATTCATTTTGATCTTTCCTTGATTAGACAATGAATACAGTTTGACTGTGATTAAAATGTTTTAAAAAATCAAAATCCACAATCACTACTATGCACATTTTTTTTCCTGATTATTCCATTTAACTGCAATCATACAATGTTCTTATGACTACCCATGGCTAGCAAAGACAGACCATGGGTAAAAGAAAAAGGGCCAAACTTCATTCTAAGAACAGCTTCCTGTTCTTATCATTCTAGTTCTTGGAACAAATGTTCTTAAACTGCATGTTATAATACCACATGGAGTCATGTAACTGAATGTGAAAGTCATGAAATTATGATTTATTATCAGTAAATGTTAGATTTGTATACCTATTTTATGTACCTATTTACCCAGGGTCACATAAAAATTTCTTTGGTAAAAAGAAGTCACAAATAGGAAAAAGTTTAAGAAGTCCACCTTAGAAGAGCTGCTGGGGAAGCTGGATGACTCAGTGGATAGAGAACCAATCCTGGAATCAGGAGGACCTGAGTAGAAATTCAGCCTCAAATACTTGACCTTACTGGCTGTGTGACCTTGGGAAAGTCACTTGACCCCAATTGCCTATTGAGGAGGAGGAGAAAGAGGAGAAACACTGCTCAATAGAATGAAGATAAGTCTTCTGGTGCTACCTACTGAACATCTGGAATGAATGTCATTAATAATGATACCTAAGAATGAGCATAATAAGACAAATGAGACCCATCTATATTGTGTGCTATGATGGATCAAGCACTGTATGGACAGATGGATCCTAGTATGGGGTAACAAACCAGTTCGTTTTATAGAAAGAGCTAGAATGCTGAGAATTATGATAATGATCAACAAAGTTGCTTGACAGGTGGTTCCAAGAAATCAGAAATGCATTCTTTACAACTACAATCTTACCACAGACCCGGGCCTGTCTCGAACTAATTGGGATCAAAGTTCTGGCAAAGTCAAATGGAGAACAAGCATCCTTAAGAGAATAATTGTACATTAACCACCTCATTGCATAGGAAGAGTTTTCTGCCTTCTTTGAATATGGGATGCATGGCAAGAGAGGGAGAACATATCTAGCTCACCTGTGGAGAAAGTGAAGAGGGAAATACTGCATAATACTGATGGATCAAAAATGACTGACACATGGGGGACACATGGGAGGGACTCGCTTAATAAAAACATACTCTTGCTTCTGTACTGGGCATTCTTCCACTATAAGGACCATCCACTTCCTGAAGGACAGTAATAAACATTCCTCTTACTCAGGAGACTTTTTGTGATTTGGGGGGTCTCTGACCCTTCATCGATTTATAACTGTCTTTTCTGATGTTGTATCATTCAGCTCCTGAGTCATTCATAAGTACCCATAGAACAACAGAAACAATCAGCAACAATGTGTCTCATTACTTTCCCACAATATCGAATTGCTTTGGAGAAGAAAGACCTATGGTATTTGACCTCAGGTGAGTTCATAAGATAAGTATAAGGTCATTGTTTTCAGGTTTAAACACAGGCTTTGATTCTGTGACTAGTTTAGGCGTTTCAAAGAATACTGATATCTTAAGAGTCCCAAGGTTCTTAACCTGGAGTTCTGTGAAATTATTTTTAAAAATTTATTTTGCTATTTCAATGTAATTAGTTACTTTGGAAATTTGTCTCTTTAACAACATTATTATAAAAAGGGATAGGCAGGCTTCAACAGAGTGATGTCCAAAGGGTCTATGAGACAAAAAAAAAGTTTAAAACACCTGTTTTCATTCAACTTCATAAGAAGCTGAAAGGAAAAAGAGCAAAGTGATTATATAGGTAGGATTAGAAGCCAAACTATATCTAGGACTTTTTTTCTACCATACCTTCTTGCTTCTAGGCAAGCACCAAATAAATAGCTTTTATGAAAACAGAAGTCATAGAATTCTAGACTATCATATCTTGAAAGTATTTCAAAGAATTTGGAGTCCAACTTTCTCACTTTAAGGAAAGCACTTAAGAAATACTTGTTGATTTTACTTGGCTTAGAAGTGAGCAAACCTCTCCCAAAAAATCAAATAAAACTCCTCTGTTTGACATTTAAAACATTTGCAACCTGGCTCCAACTCACCTTTGCTGGCTTATTATTCCCTATCTTCACATAGTCTTGTTGTTTGGCCCTATGACCATTTGGTTGATGCTCACACATGAAAATTTATTTCTTATCTTACTGTCTTCATACAGACTATCTGTCCCCAGTGTCCAAAATGGATCTCCTCTTCAACCCTGATTCTTAAAATCTCTATTTTTTCTCCATGGCTCAACTCAAGGGAAATTTTCCCTTAATCTTTTGGCACTAGCGCATTTTCTTCTTCCAAAAAAAAAATCATCTATTTTTAAATTTACATATAGTTCATACATACTTAGATGTATATATGTTATCTACCTGATGCAAAATAACATCCTTAAGGATCATACTATTTTATTTCTTAGTTTCATCAATCCCTAGCATAAAGTAGAATCTTAATAAATAAATGTTTTCTGATTGTCTTATTAATTGAGGTCCAGAATATAGAAAGGAACTGGCAATACCGCTAACCTTGGGGGAAGAAAAATGCTTTCCACTAAAGTTTAAAAAAAGATAGGAACAGAAAGAATTCAAAATACAGCATAATCATGTTAAAAATCAGAGAAAACATTCAGGGTCATTAAGTGCAAGGACTGGTTAGTTCATTCCTGGAGAGCAGACTGCCTTCATTTACTTAGAAAGTTCCATAAATGAAAAGGTAAGCAATGCCCTTGAGCACTCCTTATGTGGAGCTTCCAATATCTACTTTGATTTTTAATACCACACACTATAAAGGCAAGAGCCATATGATTCCCAGTATCATCACCACTAAATCTGCTCCTATACCATCTTAGCCATTCATCTTGCTTTCCACACTTGAGACAGCTTGCAAATTGCTTTACACCCACTCACCTGGGGTGAGTCACGATTTATGCCAGGTGAGTGACAGAGAATAAAGAAATTTGGTTATTAACTGGGAACAGTGTGCATGTGTGTGTGTGTGTGTGTGTGTGTGTGTGTGTGTGTGTGTGTGTTCCAGGAAGTTTGTTTCTTCTCTTTACTGGACAGGATGAAAAAAAAAATTTTTTTGTTAACCGATTTGGTTAGAATGGAAAAGGGCATAATATATTTCCAATGACACTTGGTCTGTGATCTTTTTTATTTAACTAGCCCTTTTTTCCTGGCAATTCTTTCATTGTCAAAAGAAATGAAAGGAAAACTTCCATGTTAATGCTTAATATTCTCAAACAAAATATAGCTCACATCTTGCCTTGGACACATGGATTTCAAGATCCTGTCTAAATCGATGGATATGACCAAGTTTTAGTTTCATCTTCTATAAAATAATAGATTCTATATTAGAGAGTTGTTAGGATTAAATGAGCTGATGAAACACTCTGAACATCTGTAGCTGTTTATTCTTCTTTTTCAAAGCAGACCATTGACACCATGGGTTTATGTATTAATTTGTATGTGAGCCAATTTTAAGGAAGACAGAGTTGCACAAATTCACCAGCCTGACTCTTCTTTCCTGAGTCACCAAAGTCCAATGTCAAGACAATAGCAGGCTAACTGGAGATGGCTTCAGATGCAGAAATGACTTTGGTCTTCAATATTCCACCAAGCTCTAAGTGCTCCATAGTGCTTGCTTGAAACAAATTGTTCTCCCTGCTTATTCTGCTGGGAGAAGTCTTCACACACCTGGGCATCTATCCCCCAAATCTTGCTATATGAGGATGAGTTATAGCTGTTGGTGTTCATTAATCTTTTTTGTTCTTGTTCAGTTATTTTTAATCATGTTCAATTCTCCATGAATCCATTTTGTGTTTTCTTGGTGAAGATACTATAGTGGTTTGCTATTTCTTTCTCAAGCTTATTTTAGAGAGGAAGAAGTGAGGCAAACAAAGTTAACTGAATCAGGAAAATGAGTCTTTCTGATTCCAAGATCAGTGCCCTAAAAACTGTGTCATTTATCTGCCCTGTGGTCAACCGATATAGATTCAATGCCGTTGCAAATGGCGTTCTGTTTTCTTCAGTTAATTGTTCTACCTGACAATTTATTTTTCATCTGATCTTCCATGTGTTTTGTGATACTCATCTGCCTTGTTGCCTTGGATTATCATTGTTTGTGTATAGGTCTTATGCCCTATACTAATTTATTGGCTCTCTCAGTATTTATTATTTATACATCTCAATAATCTTCCTAATCCATAATGGATTAAAAAATCCTTGATGATTCAATTAATTAATTAACAAGCAATATAACTATGCTACATAATGGTATTCATATTTTTTTCTTATTTTTCATCCTAAAATGCTTTGGCTTCAGAGAGGATAGTAAAAAATTATCAGCAATTCTAAGGAAGCTTTCTGTATTTTCTGTACTAGTTTTCTGTATTTACTTTTATCTCACAACAAAAGAAAAAAAAATCTTAAGTAACACAAGATCTGGTACATAAAACTGGGGCACTTAACTGAGAACCTTCCAAGTTAACAGTGGACCACTGATACCCATTTGAGACCAGTTATTCAGTCAATTCAAAATTCATCTAATTCTGTTGACATCCCATCCCAATTTTCAAAAATAATAGCATGACACAATTTATGAAGTGCTTTATTTAAATATGAATGAACTCTATCTATAATGTTCTTTTGATTTACAAGTTTACTGTCACAGAAGAAAATATATTTTGTTTGGCATAATCTGTTCCTAATGAAGTCACACTGTTGTTTTTTTGTTGTTGTTGCTGTTGTTGTTGTTACCAATTCCTTTTCCAGATGTGCAATTTCTCCTTAGTAATCTATCCTACAAATTTATTGAAAACTGAAGTCAAGTTCACTGGTCTGTAGTGTATTGGCTTAGTTATCTTCCATTTAAAAAGAAAAATCAGGTCAGCATTGGGGCTTATCCATACATTAGTGTCTCTTATTTATGCATAACATTTCAAACATCACTTATAGAAGCTTAGAAATATATTTGCCTATTCTTTTACTTAATAAGGATATAGTTAATTTGATCAGAGGTATTTAAATTTATCAAGGGCAATGAGGCATTCTTTTATTTATTTACTTATTTGTACTGGATATCAATTCCATATTAGTAATTTTTTTAATATTTCTTTATCCTTGAAAGACAATATAGACATAAAATCAGAACTCATAAGCTCTGCTTTCTATTTTCAATTGTCAGAATTCTATCCAGCCAAAGTGGTGATCCTCTTCTTGCTTTGACCATTTTCTCCCTCTCCCCCACAAAATAATTAAAAATAAAAAAAAAATGTCCTGCCATCTTGAGCTCATTATGAGTTTTAGCATTCCTGACATCACTATTACAAGAAGTTCAAAGTTCTTTTATTACCTAAATTTGCTTTAATTTTTTAAACATAGTCCTTTAAAAAATTAAGCTGGTTGGTAACTTTTCTATGCATCCAGAGATAACACTTCAGATAAATCCTACATTTCCTACAAATTAGAATTGGTTCTCTTTGCATACTCAGATTATCCTTATTGAGAATGTCCCTTCTTTCTCAAACTGGCTTCTCAAATACCTTTTTAATCTATTTGATGCTAGATATGTTACCTCTGAAATATACCCTCATGACATTTAAGATATATGTTCAACTAAGCTCAGGTTTCTTCTGCTCCATCACAAATTCTTTTTTTTTAATTTATTTATTTTATTCGAAAAAAAGCAGAATTAGAAAAAAAAAAAAGAAAAAAGAAATACAAAACAAAATAAAGCAAACAAAAGAGAACATTGTCATGTGCCAAGCAGAACATCAGGGAGGACTCAAAATATATAATGACAAATTACTAGATCAAGAAATATATAAACATATATTAGTAGAAGAAATTATATTCCTAAATGTCCATTTTTACTCTCCTTCCTTGTAAATTGTTTTTTTGGTTCTTTGTTGTGCACCTTATTGACTTTAATTCTTTTTCTCCCCTTTTCTCCCTTCTTACCTCCAAGCAAGCTACAGTTAAGAAAAGACATATTTATGTATAGATATAGATATATATATATACATACACACACTCAAATATACATGTCTTTCCTATTCCTGATAATTCTAATTATTTCTTTACAAATTTTAGAGGGTGCTATACCCTTCATGGTATATATGTAGTGTTGCCAATTGAACCTATTCTTGATGTCACTGGGTTTTCAGAACTACAAGCCTTCCTCCCTCCACTAACACTTTGGTGTCTATTCTTCCTCTGCACCTCTTTGTATGATTGTTTCTACCTTAACTCTGTCAGTCTTTCTTTTCAACCACCCTATTGTTGATGTGAATCTTAAACATATAATATGCACATGTAAAAAACAGATAATTTGTCCATGTTTAAACAGTTTAAGTTCCTTAAAATCGATCTTTCATATTGGTTCTTATATGTAAAATTTTCTGTTAATTTAGGTTTGGTTGATAGAAAGTCCTCAAAATCTTCAAATTCATTGTATGCCAATTTTTTTTCTCCTTCAAAAATTATAAATAATTTTGCTGGATATGATATTTTTGGCTGAAGGCCTAGCTTTTTTGATTCTCGGTAGCTATGATTACAGAACCTATGGTCTTTTACTGTAACTGCTGATAAATCTTACACAATTCTAATTATAGCTCCAGCATATTTGAATTGTTTTTTTTTTCTTATTTCTTGAAAATTTTTCTCTTTGATATGGGGGTTTCAAAATTTGGTAACAATATTCCTTTGTGTTTTACAAAGAGGATCTCTTTAAGGTGATCAGTAGATTTTTTTTTTTCTATTTCTACTTTCCCTTCACGTTCTATCACTCCAGGACAATTTTCTTGGATTATTTTCTGCATTACTGTGTCATAATTCTCTTTTTGGTCAGAACTTTCTGACAGTCCAATTATCTTCTCTTTTTGATGTCATTGTTCTTATGTTTCACATTCTGTTCTATTTTCTCATTCTTTATAATCTATTTTGCTATTTTTTGGTCTCTCATAACTTCATTGGCTTTCCCTTGCCCATTTCTAATTTCTAAGAATTATTTTGATTTTTGAGACTGTACCTTCTTTTATAGTTGTTTAAATTTTCACTTTCTTTTTTCATAATCTTCTTGTTTTTCTTGGATGGTTTTTATATTTACTTCTAATTTTTCCTCAATGTTTCTCATTTGATTTTTAAATTCTTTATTGAGTTCTTTTGGGCAGGGAACATCTCACATAACTCTTTGGAGTAGAAGCTTTTTTTTTTTTTTTTTTTTTTTTTTTACTAAAGGTCCTCCTCTGAAGATGTGTCCTGGTCTTCCCTATTCCATAATAAGTTTTTATAGTAGGGTTCTTTCTTCTTTGCCAGTTCATTTTTTTTTAAATGAGGTATTCGTGTAAGCGCTTTTAACTGTGAAGTGGGAGGGAAAGTGCTTCTGGCTTTACTTCAGCTCTTCACTGTGAGCAGGAACTCCAAAACAAGAATTCCCCCCTTTCTGGAAGTGCCCACAGCCAGCAGCATCCCTGCCCCACTGCCTCTGCATTCACTAGGTGCTGGTTCTTTCTGGGCCCCATCTCAGCAGCACAACTGGGCTTGGCATTCCCAATCAGCCAAAGTTTACTTCATCTTCCTGTATTCAAATACCAACTCCACAAAAAATTTTAGAGGTGAAAGTCTCTTTGTTTCCTGCCAAATCCAGCTAGGTTTAGAAGTCCTCACTTGATATTTCGTGGAGCTAGCCTGGAGTGCTTTCCCAGCAGAGAGATTAAACCCCAGCCTGGTTTTTTTTGTTTTGTTTTTTTTTTTTCAGATCTTCTTAGGTTGTATCTGGAAGACCCTGGCTCTGCCACAAGTCTTCTGATTTTTCACTAGTCTATGTTTGTTTGCCTTGAGGCACAAATTTGTTCTATTTTGGGAGGAAATTGGGAGAGCTTGAAATTTGCCAGCCTACTCCACCATCTTCCCAGAATCCTCTTCCATCACAAATTTTAAGAAGTTGTATTCACTTTTTCTTTTTCTTTTTTTTATTTAATAGCCTTTTATTTACAGGATTTATACATGGGTAACTTTAAAGCATTAACAATTGCCAAACCTCTTGTTCCAATTTTTCACCTCTTACCCCCCCCCCACCTCCTCCCCTAGATGGCAGGATGACCAGTAGATGTTAAATATATTAAAATATATTCACTTTTTCTTAACATTCCCATCAACCCTACCCTAGCAATAAATTCCTTTATATTGAAGATCAGGTACAAATGAAAAACTCCCATTGTTATTTAGAAAAATCTACATTGTTATTTCATCCACTTGTTTAGGGATGGTAGTTTAAGAAATTATTAAATCAAAAAAAAAAAAGAAAGAAAGAAAAAAAGAAAGAAAGAAATTATTTGGTCTTCTGCTTTTGGCCAATCGTGAACTCCAACAGATTTCTAGATAATTTAAGTTTTCCATATTAGGAAGATTTCTCATCTCTGATATAATTCTCTACCAATTTCCTTTTTCTAAGTGGTCTGTAAAAAAAATTATGTAGCAAAATTACATTGTCCTTCCATTGATCTTCAACCAACCAACCAGTCAATAAGCATTTATTAAGCACACACCATATTCCAGGCACTATATTAAAAAAACAAAGAATTAAAAATCCCTGTTCTCAAAAAATTTATCTTTGACTAAAACAAGATTTGCATGAGTATATACATCATAAGCATAAAGAAAATACATATAAATAAGTGTAAATTTATTAAAGAAAATAGGGAATTGGCAAGATCAGAAATGGCTTCATATAGAAGCTGAATGATTTGAGACTTGAAGAAAGATAGGAATTCTTTGTTGCAGAGCTACAAAAAAAAAAAGAAAGAAAAGAAAAGAAAGGGGGGATTCATATTATATGATGGAAAAGGAAATCCATTTCAAAGGCCTAGTTAAAACAAATGCAATGCCATAAATGAGGAACAGAGAGAAGGCTTGGGACAGGGGGAACACATCATTGAAAGATAGGTTGAGATATAATGTGAAATTCTTTTTAAAAATGTTTGCCTCAAATATTTTGTCTCATACTTCTCTTCTCTTGTTCCTAGATTTCTTTTCATGAATGGTATTTCTCTTTCATTTTATCATACATTGTTTTTACACTTACTGAAGTTTTTCCTGCCTACTTCTTTTCCCCTTCTCCCAGAAAGTCATTTGCATAGTAAATTATTTTTCAAAGGAAGAAAAATAATATGTGGGGGTAGTAGTAAATATTTAGTAAGACCTGCCAAAAGATGTAAAGTCTGACATTGTATTCAATGATTTAAATCTATGTCTCTTGAGATCTGGAAAAAAAAAACAGATGGAGCTCTCCTCTTTGGGACTAAGCTTATTTAAAATTTCAAATATTCAGTTTTAACTTTTTTGTTAATTTTTTTCATACATTGTTGCAGTCATTGTCTATTCTGTCTCTGCTATTTCACTTGTAATCAGTTCACCTAAATCTTTTTATGAATCTCTGTATCCAATATATTCATTATTTCTAGTAATATTCCATTATATTTATATAATATAATCTGCTTAGGTTAAATGTTTCCTTAATATAACATATTACCACCTTTTTTATTTGTTCAGTATTTTTAATAAATAAGGTAAACTTCTCTAGCACTAATAGTTTTACAAATACAAATCATATTTTCTTTTTTTTAGTTAGAATGCCTGATTTCTATTATTCCCTACAATTGGGCATTTGTGTACAGACATTTAAGGTTATCATATTATTGCTGGTTCCTTTTATTGGATTTCATTTTGTCCCTTAAAATCCCTTAAGGCAAATTTCATTTGCTATTCCTATTTTTATACTGTATCTCAACTTTATGGAAATCAAGCTTGATGGATATATGTGGGCAAATGCTTCCTTTTTTTTTTTTAAGCCCTTCTGATTCAGTTACCAGTTTAAAAAAAAAAAAGCAAATTTGTTCTCACCAGTTTTTTGTTTGTTTGGTTTTTTTTTTTTGGTTGTTTTAGATTCCATCCCTGGCCAAAATTCAGTCATTCCTGTATTTGAAATTAGAGTCTGAAAATCTAAATTCAATTTTAATATACATTTTTTAGCAGTTGTTTATCTCTCCTGTCAGTTTTTCTCTTCTGTAAGACTTAATTCCAATGGAAAGCAAACATAAAATATTACTTCAGCCCTAGTAGTATTCACTTTTTAATCTGAATCTTTTAATCTTTGCTATTGCTTTCATTTCTGACAGTGTAGTTTGTATCCAAGTGAACTTTAGAGATAGGTAGTAGTCAGCAAATTTTATAAGTCTTCGGAGGTTCTTCATTATATTTGGAATTTGTGTCCCCAGAAGCAAAAACTTTTTTCTACTCCAGCTATTGATAAATAGCTGATTCAGTTTCTGTGAGTAGAGAGTCACTAACCAACACTAGCCTTAATTTCCTCCTTTAGAAAACCAGGATTCTAACCCTACAACCTCTTTTTTTTTTTTTTTTTTTTTTTTGTACTACTTGTTTAAGAAGTATTTTAATAATTTCTCTCTGTTTGGACATGATAACTAGAACATCCATATCATGCTCAATATTACAGAGGTGAAAGTCAAACTACATTCCTCAGAACACAATGATCAACATCATCTTAGGTACAAAAAGGAGGATTTTGCTTTCAGCAATAACTATTTTCTCTTTCAATGCGATCTGCTTGCATCAGAATCACTACAAATCCCTTTGGATTCAGTGCGCTAGTATTGTCCAATGTCCTCCAACTAGACATCATTCTTTCTGGTCCTTATATCCCTTTCATTCATTGTCCTACACTCCAACCATCTCGTGCATCATTTCACAATGGGCTGAATTGATAAGGAACCCCGTTTCTTTTTTTAACCGTATTTTTTTTCAAATACATGCAAAGATGGTTTTCAACATTCCCCTTTGCAAAATCTTGTATTACAAAATTTTCTCCCTCTCCTTCTCCCTGTACCCTCCTCAAGACAGCAAGCAATCCAATATAGGTTAAATAGGTGCAATTCTTCTAAATGTATTTCCATATTCATCATTCTGTGTAAGAAAAATTAGATCAAAAGGGAAAAAAAAACCCTGTTGGAGGTGAGAGAGAACATTCCAGGCTGGTGAATAACTAGTGTAAGGCACAGAGAAGGAGGTATCATGTTGTCCATGGAGAACAGAAAACAGAAGGATGCTGATCAGCTGGAAAGTATCCAGAACAGGACAATCAGGGTGGTCAAAGTCCTTGACTACATCATATGGGAGTTGGTTGAAGGAACTGGAGAAGATACTACCAGCAGTTTAGGGTATGAATTGAGCTAAATGACTACTGAAGTCCCTTCCAGTGTTAAACTATGCTTATATAAAGTAACCAGTGACATACCCAAATCAAAGAGAAATAAACAAGCCTGAAAAAGGGTAACCTATTTCTTATGATGATTTCACCACCAGAAAATATTATTAGTTATTGTCATCAGTAGAGTGATATTATCTTCCACTTTTCTATATTTTCTGGTTACCTATAGAGAATAACTTGGAAAATATTAAAATTAGGAGGTCAAAAGTATTTTTGTATCCTTTTTATATTCTCTTTTTCCCAGGCATCTGCCTCTCCCCATATTATGACACCCTTTTTTCTAGTAAATCTATTTATTTTTAATACACATTGCTTTATGAATCATATTGGGAGAGAAAAATCAGGGCAAAAGGGAAAAGCCAAGGGAGAGATTAAAAAAAAAAACAGAAAAAATAAGTGAATATATCATGTATTAATTTATATTTAGTCTCGTTTATTTGTTTGTTTGTTTTCTGGGTGCAGATGGCATTTTCTATCCAGATTCTATTGAGATTGCTTTGGATCACTGAACCACTGTGAAGAACCAAGTTTTTCATAGTTGGTTATTGCATAATCTTGGTGTGTATAATCTATTCCTGGTTCTGCATCACTCTGCATCAATTAATGTAAATCTTTCCATGCCTTTCTAAAATCAGCTTGTTCATCATTTTTTTGTAGAACAATAACATTCCATTATCTTCATATACCACAACTTATTCAGCCATTCCCCAACTGATGGGCATCTACTCATTTTCCAATTTGTTGTTACCACAAAAAGAGCTGCTACAAACATTTTTGCACATGTGAGTCCTTCTCCCTACTTTATGATTTCCTTGGGATACAAATCCAATAAAAGCACTGGGTCAAAGGGTATGCACACAGTCCTTTGGGCACAAGTCCAAATTGCTCTGCTGAATGGTTAGATCATTTCATGACTTTACCAGTAATGCCTTAAGGTCCCAATTTTCCCACATCCCCTTCAAAATTGATCATTGTCTTTTCCTGTCATTTTAGCCAAACTGAGAAGTGTGAAGTGGTACCTCAGAGTTGTTTTAATTTGCATTTTTCTAATCAATAGTGATTTAGAGCATTTTTTTCATATGACTATAGATGGCTTCAATTTCATCATCTGAGAATTGTCGGTTTATATATAATGCCCTCTTTACTACTCCGCAGAATACTCAACTGTCCAGAATGCTTAAGGTCCAAAAATGCCCTCTGAACAATTTACGCCAACTCTCTTCATCTCATTCCACCACATACCATATAGCTTAAATCACTTTATGAGAAAAACAAAATTGAGTAGTGGTGGCAGGGAAATCTGTTTGTAAATGCTTCTGGGGGCAATGAAATTAAAAATTTAAAAAAAAAAATCCCAAGAGACACATTTCCAATAACTGGTAGGTAGTGGATGAGTAGCACTATTTCCCTTCAAACCTTAGGCTATTTATGGGATCAAAGTCCTCTCATTTTGAAAGCCTTTAACTCCAGCCTTGAAATAAGAACACTGACACTGCTACCTAAAGTCAGGGTAAAATGTTTATTCTCTCTCACCAAGCCCTTCATAATTATCAATTTTAATGGAAAAATAATCATTAATATATGTGCATTTTTAACTGCACTCCCCAATCAGTCTTGCCAACCTGCACATTTCTCTAATAAGCCATTTGTTCCAAGCTCAATTATTTTGTGATATTTGATTAAAAAATAAGCACCAAAATAATTCTATTAGGGTTAATTGACACACGCTAGCAGGAAAATGAACCACTTTACTGGCCAAGCTTTTAATAACAAGTTTTTCAGATTGTTTCAATGGGCACATTGGAACACATTTCTTGAGGACTGTTCTTAAGATTTAATATAGGCTCACAGATTGCTTTTATCCAACAGTTTCCATGTCAACAGTTCAAATAATTAACTCAGTCACATAGATAGTAATACAATATTTAGAAGATTTAGCTTCAAGGATTTAACTATTAAAGTCTTGTAATTAGTTTCTAAATCCTGGGCTTTAAATGATAGTGGTTTTATGCTAAAGTTTTGTCAATAACACTTAGTCAATACATCCAGTATAATATTAGAAAGTTGCCCCATCCCCAACCTCTTATTAAATCTAGGATAGGAAAATGAAATGTATTTACTATAAATTAAGTTAGGTCAAGAGAGATAACCTTCTAGAAACATCCTCCTTTCCTCCCAGGATTAATTCTCAAAGAAGAATTAAAGTTTACTAGCTTGGTAGAAACTCAAATCCTTGTCATTTCTGATGAGTTTGGCATCAGTAACTGGATACCAAAAGCTCAGGCTTAGTACAGCATTGAATACTGAATCAGCATTTCCATTTGTAAACTTCTTCAGGGTCTGTAACTTCATTATCTATTTTTATTTTAGCTGCCAGTTGGCACAAAGGGCTTTTATTAGTGAATAAAATGTTTAATTTAAGGGGAAAACAAAAGATATTTTTATGAAGCTGTAGACAAATAAGCCATCAACTATAAGGGAATCAGAGAAGAAATTGTTGCATTTAGCTAATAGAGATTTGTCCTGCCTATACTTCCTACCCCAAATGTTTAAAATTTCCAGATGTTAGAAGCTACTGTGGAGAACATGGATTGGTGTGAAGATGACTGGTTTAAGAAAATAAGAGGGAAAAGTTGGTCCCAATTTGGAATTATTTTTAATAATATCAGTTATACACTTATTGAAACTTGCTAATAAACTTGTTTTATTTTTATTCCTGCCAAATATGTTCAATTTGATTTTGCTACTAATTTCCTGGGTAAACATATGTTCCTGAAGACATTGGAACAGAGAGTTCAGTGATTCAAAGTTATAAAAGGGCTTCTTCCTTATTACTAGTGATCATTTTCACTAAAATAGGAAGAGCTCAAAGTCATCCAAGCAAGCCATAAGCAATAAGGCAGGAGTAGCATTTACTACCAACCTGATTGGGATTCATGGTGGCCAAGGCTGTTGTATAGCCAGAAATTAATCACATATGGCCTCAGAAAGCCTGAAGGTTCCTATCATATGAACTATTCCCTCTCTACACATTTCCCACCACTCAGTCTTCCCCCCCAAAAAATAAAAAGACAAAAACTTAATTG
This sequence comes from Sarcophilus harrisii, assembly GCF_902635505.1. NCBI lineage: Eukaryota > Metazoa > Chordata > Mammalia > Dasyuromorphia > Dasyuridae > Sarcophilus > Sarcophilus harrisii. The sequence goes on along the minus strand of NC_045426.1, from coordinate 47,293,264 downwards.
GCTCAGAACACTAAAACTGAAATCATTAGTAGTTTCATTATCACCAAAGGTATTAAAAACTGAAGGCATGAGGGCAATTCTAAGGATGGATGATCTTCCCATTCTTGGATAAGTCAATACACTGAGAAACAGTATGATTCTGTGGATGCAGTAATGAACTTAGTGTCCACAAGCCCATTTGGAGTTTGAAATCTGCTTTTGACAGTTGCCAGCTGTATGACTTTGGTATTTTCCTTTCTCTTGATCTTCATTTATTTATCTTCAAAACAATAGGAATGGATTTATTCTCCATAAAGTCCCTTCCCTGGAAGTTAGGTAATGCAATGTTTAGAACTCTAGGCCTGAAGTCAGGAAAACTCAGCTTCATGAATTCAAACCCTGCCTCAGACACTTAACAACTGTGTGATCCTGATCAAGTCACTTAACCTTGTTTGTCTTAGTTTCATCATCTGTAAAATGAGCTGGAGAAAGAAAGGACAAAACTATTCCAGTATTTTTGCCAAGAAAATTCAAGAAAAGGTTACAAAGAGTCAGAAACTATTGAAACACCTGAACAACAAAGTCCTTTTGTTCTCTAAATCTATGATCCTCTGAATTGAAGCAATGTTGTGGCAAATGCATAAATGAAGAGAGCTGTATTCAACAAACCCAACTCTGTAACATAGATGAAAACCCTTTCTAAGTTACTGTCAAGTAAACTTCTTTTGATAAATGCTGCACAGTCCATCAGTGCCACCTTTTGTTTCAACTATGTGTATGATTGACCCAGATGATGGACCAGACATTCTGGATGGTGAAACAAATCTGATTCATCTCTGGTCCAGAATGATAACAAAGGTCTGGATAGTCATATATTCAAGTCAATAAATGCCCATTAAGTATCTGCTATTTGCTAAACACTGGACCAAGTTCTTGGAATACAAATACAAAGAATAGAAAGTCAGTCCCTGCTTTAAAGTAGCTCATAATTTAATGGAGGAAGACAACCACAAACATACTTTTATATTTCAGGGTGATCAGGAAGGTTTGCTACTTAAAGACTTTACTTATTCATTTATCTAAAGACCTTCAGCCCTTATATTTGGAAAGATGGTCTTATATTCACTATAATCTCAGAAATCAGAATTCAGTAATCTAATATATAAAAAACAATAGAGATATATTTTGATGGAGAGAAATAAGATATCTCAAGAAAATTCTGGGAAAGGAGCAGGTTGGCATTTTGTAGGGCAGCATTAAGCTTCCCAGTATCTGGAAAGTTATGTGTCATCAAAGGGAATCAAGCATAGAAGTGCTAGAATAAGAATAAGTAAGATATATAAAAATATACATATGTCCAGATCCATTTATTTATTTATTTGCCCATTTAATGTAGAATTGACTGAATAGTGGAAATTACTCCTTTGAAGGTAAAATCCTAAATGATCATCCCAGTCCAATCATTGTTCATGCCAGTATGAGTCTATGAGAACAGTTCCATATATATATGTGTGTGTGTGTGTGTGTGTGTTTTACATAAACACATATGTATATATTTATATAATATTATAATATATTAATTAATAATATTAATAATATTATAATATATGATGTATTATAATATTAATAATAATAATATTAATTATATATATATATACAACTGGGATGATGATTTGGAATTTTACATATATATTCATATTCATATAAAGATAGATAAATAGATGAATAGAAAGAATACAAAGAAGTAATGGGAAAGTATGGTGTGGTATTTATTCAGGGGAACTGAATTCAAATCCCATTATTATAATAATAGAGGGTCAAAGGATGTAAATTTTATAACAATTTTTTTTCATAACACTTGCAAATATCTAGATTCCTCAAAGCATATCTGTAAAGAGGAGTAATAGAAGGATGGAAGGATATCACAACAAGGAGTGGGGTAGGAGTATGATAATGAGAAAGGAAGATAAAGGGGGCAGGGGAGAACATCAATGGCCATTTAACTAAAATTGGGATGTGCACAATAAAAATAACTCACATTTATAGAGCTCTTAAAGCCTAACAAAGCACTTTTCTCACAACTACCCTATGAAGCAGGTAGTGAAACTTTTATCATCCTCATTTGTGAGACAAGGAAGCTGAATCAGCTCTAGGAGGGTAAGTTGCCCAGTATCAGGGAGTTTGTGACTTTCAGAGGCAGGATGCAAATCCAGTCTTTAGAATGTGAGGACAGTGATCTTGCCTTTTCATCAAGCTCTTTGAGAGTAAGGATCATGTTATTTAGAATTATATTTTCTCTTTAGACATCCAGCATAGTCTTTGTTTTTCTTTATAGTACCTTTCCTGCCATGTAAAAAGAAGTTAATAAAAGGCTAGTTGAATGACTGACATATTTACGATTAGAATCAGAGATCTGAAACTGGAAGTAATCTTAGAAGAACACCTAGTTCAAATCCTTCATTTGACAGATGAGAAAACTGAGTGATTTTTTTCCTCAAGGTCACCCAGTAAATAGGTGACAAACTCAGGATTTAAAAACTTTGGACTCCCCAAATCCTGAGTTTTTGCTTGTTATAGCCTGAATTTGTTGTATTTGCTGAACTTTGCAATTTAGAAAACAAGACTACACTGAGGGGAAGAGTATTATTATAAAGACTTCTATTAATTTGAACCATGTTTATATATGTGTGGAGTAAATTTTGACCCATGCCATGCTATGAATGTAAGATTTCCTTTAAAATATAGATCCTCCTCTAGTCCCCATAACTCAAAGTGGAGAGAGCTGCCTCTGCAGACTATGTTAGTTTGACCATCCATCATTACATGTAGATTTTTCTATCTACTAGAGTTGTCATGGTGGCATAACACAAGTGAAGTGTATAATAGGACACTTCTTAAATGGCACATTAACAAAACAATACATAAAAATGTCATTGTGAATAAAAAACTTTCAGTATTTAATTTTAAAATGATCATAGTAAGAAAACCACATGTTTCTAATTTGCTCTAAAACTTCAGGAGCTGGGATTAATTCCCTTAAAAATATTTTTAGATAATAAGACAGAATGATTACTTGGCATATATCAGGCCACTGCTGAGCTCTGGACATCACTGTCATACCTTCAAAGACATTATATTGATTATATCATTAGACAGAAGATCATGAATTCTGCAGCTGAGTATTAGACTTTATTTCTCAGCAGCCTTTTAATTCTGAAAAAGATTTTGAGAGAACACTTTATCTCACTTGATCAATTTTAGAGTGATGAAAATGCTCTATTTCCTCTCCTCTCCCATAACATTCTGAGAGTCTTTTACTTTCTGAGAAATAAAAGAATGGCATTTGATAAGTGCCTACTATGTGCCAGTGGCTATGCTAATCAATTTACAATTATCTCATTCTACCCTCACAGCCACCACATGCAGTAAGTACTATTATTATTTCCATTGTACAGATGAGGAAACTAAGGTATTACTAATCCCCCTCCCTCATAAGCCTATATTGATCATTGGTGATGATAATGACAATTAAATTAATAACATCCATCCATATGACATTTTCATATGCATAATTCTTTGTCTCTGTAATCTCATCCTCCCAATCCTGAATTTATTAGATTAAAAAAAATCATTAAAAATAGGTTGACTTACACAAAGTCAGACAGCAACACAAATAATATTCATCTATTAAGTAATTACTGTGTATAGAGTGCTGTGTGAGATTCAGATTTTATTTAGGACAAGATTCTTGCCCACATGAAAAGCATTAAGCTACTTATAAAATTATATATGACACAATATAGAATTATATGTTTATCTGAGAGGTATAAAGTGCCATGTGAAGTATGAGTTAGTCAGTCAGTGATGACCTCACTCACCCCCATAGAATAGAGCCAGAAATTATAAGCAGATCTGATTCCAAGTGCTATGCTTTCCTCTATAGCATTTTGATCCCCAAAGCAGCCCTGAAGAAGACTCTTTTAAAGATATTTTAAAGACATGTTAAGTGATACTAAAAAAAAGCGGGATACCTTGCTCAGGGTCTTTAAAGTTTGAATTAATAAAGACAGAAAAAAAGCCTTGGATATAGAATATAGGTAAGATTGTTTTATAGGAAAATTGCATATAGACAATAATTGCATCAGATTCTGGTTTTGTTTTTGTTTTTTTTTTTAATCTCCTCACTGTTTCTCTTCCCTAAATTTCATAATATAGCCATGGTCCACTAATCCTCTCTCTGTTTCTCTCTCTTTTTTTGAAAACAGCCATCAGAAAATAAAATAAACTTCCCTAAACTCACATAAATGGTGATAAGCACCTAACCAATATTGTTCTCAACTACATTTGTTTTTTTAAGAAGGGACAAATCTTTTATCCAAAAGAACAAATCTATAATAGTAAGATTAACCATTCTGGTTTGTAGCAGCCCTTTTTGTAGTGTCAGGGAACTGAAAACTGAGTGGCTGCCCATCAGTGATGAATAACTGAATAAGTTATGGTATATGTGTATTGTGGAATATTATTGTTCTATAAGAAAAGATCAACAAGATGATTTCAGAAAAGCCTGGAGAGATTTACATGAACTGATGCTAAGTGAAGTGAATAGAACCAAGAGAACATTGTACACAGTACCAACAAGATTATGTGATGATCAATTCTGATAGACTTGGCTCTTTTCAACAGTGAGGTGATTCAGGCCATTTCCAATAGATTTGTAATGGAGAGAGCCATCTACATCCAGAAAGAGGAATGTGGAGACTGAATGTAGATCACAGCATAATATTTTTACTTTTTTTTGTTGTTTGCTTGCTTTTCTCTCTCATTTTTTTTCTTTTTGATATGATAATAGTAGAAATATGTAGATAAAAAAAGATTTAGCATTCTGGCAATTTATTATGGGGATTACAGAAGACATCATTGGGAGTTTTTAATTTTCTCTATAAATAACATATAAACAATTATTATAAGGTTAAAAATTTTGTATTCTCCAAGAAAGAAGAAATATTCTTTATAAGTTAATGAATAGTGAAAAAAATAGTAAGCATTTATATAGCTCTATATGTTGTCCTTTCCTTGTCCAAAACAACAATGAAGGAGGCTCTCTTATCCCTATTTTAAAGATGTGAAAACTGATGTTAAAAGAAGTAGGATGCCTTGTTCGGGGTATTTAAAGTATGAGAAGGTTTTTGCTTATAACACTTATGTACACAAAATGAACTCTTCTCATTGATTTCTGTTCAATATTTTTATAATTCTCTCTTCCTTTTCACCATCTTTAAAATAAATGCTGTAGAAATTTTTCTTTCACTTAGTAGCTCTCACAACAATTTATGCTGCCTATTGGTAAATAGTTTAGATTTTAGAATGTTAGTGCCGAGTCCCATGTTTGGCATCACTTATCAATTTTGTATTAGATTCTCCACGATGGCATCCCTAATACAGAATAGGAATGGTGAGGCCCTGTGAAAACCAAACTTATAATTAATAGCCTCCATTTTTACCATCTTACCACTCCTCCATTTTACAGATAATGTAACTGAAGCACCTGAGATATTAAATGACTCACTAAAAATACCTGAAGCAGGATTCCAAGTCATATCTCCTTCCTAATTTTATATTTCTCCTGCTCCAAACAAGGAAATCTCAAAAAATATTTTCAATCACCTGTAAACCTACTTGATCAGCAGAATTTCCATGCTTATAGTGACAAATCATTCCTAGCTGCTCCTTAAATTGAAAATCTTATTACAGCAAAAACTTTAAGACCACTTCAAATTGTTTTGGACTTAAAAAAACAATGAAATAGCATTTATTTCATTAATGTTTAGACTTTTCTTCATAAATTCATTGGGGGAAAGCTTCCATTTTAGAGTTTTCTTTAATTCTTGAATGAGCTATAAGCTTTATCCACTCTCCTGGTTGCTTATATTCTCATCCAGATTGATCTCTTTTTCCCTTGATACTCCAATGTGTGCCAATAGCACACTCTTCCTCTTCCCTCCAGTTCAGAATATACTCATTGATTTAGTCACTGATAGGCTTACATGAGTTATAGGCATATTAAGCTGAAAACTACTGCATTAGTTACCCCACTTATGTAAACTTTTCAAGGGCATCTAGGATGATTGCCTACCATTTTCTCTTTTCAACATCTTCACTACCCAACAGAGTTTGATTTTTGTTTTGTTTTGTGGGGTTTTTTTGGTGAAGTTCTGTTACAGGTTTTATTTTCACAGTGTCTTCATCATCCTTAAGCTGTATTAAGAAAGTTATCCTCATAAACCTCATATAATATTAATTAGTGCTGCCAAAGAAGGGGCCCAGCACTAACACTCTAAAATCCAAACTATTTGCTAGCATGTAGGATATATTGTTGAAATAGCTGCTAAGTGAAGAAAAAATCAAATAGTATTCATTTCCACAATAGAGAGAAGAATAAAGATATTGAAGGGAAATCAATGAGAAGATATCATCTTACAGACACAGGTTGAATTTCTGAAGCTGGATGACTATGCATAATAGTGAGAAATTAGATTATGATTTGAGATTTTGACTTGTTTGTGATGTGGGAAAGATTCCAATCTTTGATTCCCAACCCCCCTAGCTAATGTAAATTACCCTTTGACTCACAAATCCTGGTCCCTTTGAATTCCAATAGAAGGTCCGGACCTGTCCCAGCCCCACCCGGATCTGAGCCAACTCTGGGGCTATACCCCAAAGCCCCTCGAGCTAAGTCTCCGACTTAAAAGGACCACACTGGGAACCCCTCTTTGCAGAGATTCCAAACATGGTCACCATGTGAGGACCCTTTGTCCACTGGACCCTCTGTCCAGTGCCCTCCTTATCTCTACCTTCACCTATCTCCTACTTCTAAACTCAATAATAAACCTCTTTTATTAATCTAGCTCTCTGGGCCAATAAATGCTTTTATTGGGAATCCGCACCGCTTCTAGACCTCATATACCGCAGTATCCTTGCGCCGAATCTAAGGGGGTTGCAGGGGAACTCTGTTTGACTCCCTGTACCCCAAACCTGCCACTAGACTTTAACTAAACCCTAATTTCATTTAGGTACCCCAAATGTAGACCTCAACATGTGGTCTACACCTCAACATTCGGTTCCAAACCTTAACATTTGCTTTCAGTTTGTGTTTTGTTTTGATCTGGAACTAAGATTTTACCTGGATGAGGGACTCTTGGTGTGGAAATATTTTCTATCAAGGCAGATCTGCAATTAATCTGTAACTGAGAGACCTGGAGATTAACCTGAGACAAACTGAAGGGTGAAATAATCCGTTGGCATGTCATAAGGACATCAGGTTTCACAGATTGATAATAAACCCATATTTTTTTTTTACTTCAAAATTGGTTGTCTATCTATTATTCTTGATGATGGTGGTGGGTGGTGATAAAAGTAGTGATGACTTTAAAAACTTAAAGTATTATATAAAGTATATATGAAGCAATGCAATGGTAGCAATTAAGAGAAAGAATAATGAGAAACCTATCTCTGTCATCTACTACATTTGTTAATTTAGGTGATTTACTTAACTTCACTTAGCCTCAATTTTCTAATCTATAAAATGAAGGATTTAGACTAGGTGACTTCTAATGTCTCTTCCAGGTCTAAATTTAAGATCCTCTGATAGTTTCCTAACAATAACAACAACACAGTAATATAATGAGTTATAATAATAGTTGTATGAATTCTGTGTCACTAAATAAAAAAAAAACTCTGATAATGGCATTATAATATTTTTTTAAGAGTTGCCAAGTGCCTTGGTCACAATAACACAATAATTATGTCCCCGGGGCATAGTACAAGTAACACAATCTAAATTTTCAGATGAGGGAAACAAGGCATAGGAAGTTTAAATGAATTGCCCAGGATCAAATTTCAGTGTCACTCAATAAATAATTAATTGATATATTCTTCTGAGATTATCTCATAACTGGGTTCAATTTTTAGGTGAAAGTGAATTAAAATATTTATTACAAAATATTGCCGTTGCTTCTGGTACCAAATGTTGTTCTGAATGAAAAAAAGAAGTTATAAAGAAGACAAATATAGACATTCTTCTTAGGCCTGTTTTTTCCTTCCTATACCCTACACTGTCATTACAGGTATGATAGCAAAATTATTATTTTAATTGCTACATTTTATGGGAAGTAAAGTTGCTTTAAAATAATGACCTAGATTTTAAAATCTATATGGATTTTTTAAAAATGACTTTTCTCCTTCAAAAGGAGTCTTTTGGAATTTATATCTAGAACACCTTGAGTAGGTGAAATACATAAGAATTTTTCAACTGTTGCTAAAGGGAAATTTTCTACCAACTAATAGCAATTACAGTGAGACTTACATGGGCAGGTTACTTAAAGAAAAGGGAACAGAATCAAGGTCATTGTCATTTGATTCATATGTAAAGTCCTCTACATTTGAAGTATGCTTTCTTCTTTCCCTGTCCTTGCTTTGCTGTCCTACTTTTTCCTAGGGGCTTAAATTCTAGCCATATAAGATCACTGATTGTTTTCCCCTGGAATATCCTCTTCATTTTCTCACCATCATGTTTCCTTTGTATGTAAGGTCCTTCCTCCTCACTTTTACCTACTGATTTCTATGTTAAATTCCTCTGTTTCTTTCCCTCATTTGTAACAACTTTCTTCCTCACATTTTGCCTAATACTTTGCTTTGCACCATTTTAATATACTTATCATATAACCTTGTATACTACTATCCCCTATTTTTATGTACCAGCAACTGAACAAGTCTGCTTTCTGAGAAGAAAACAAGCAAATTATGGACAAATGTTCATTACTGGGAGGTTAACAATCCACAATTTTTTGACTATGGAAATTCATGAAACAATAACACTAAAAAATACAAATGCAAAATGATGCTAAGTTCTTGGTGCCCTCCTTCCTTCTACTTTTGTAGAGATGGTGAAAAAGTGGCAGAAAAATGAAAAGGTGGCTCTGAGCATCCCATAATTTGGAGACTATCTATAAACTTTATCCTGACAATTGATGCTCTAAAGACAGAATGTTTCAGATGTAATATCCCTAACACTCTTGATACTTTCTTCTTTTTATGTTTCCAGAATACAATTCTCTCTTGCCTGCATGCTTTTCCTATGCTTGATCTTTATCTGGGTTATGCCCACTAAATTTCATATATCCCACAATATTCTATCCAAGACAATCTTTCATATTTTCTCTATACTACTTCAATTGGTGAGTTGATCAACAGCATTGTATTTAATTTCCATCTTTGTGCTGATTCTCAAGTCTTTCTGTCTTGCCTTAACTTCTCGGTTGTCCTTGAGTGTTTCATTTCCAATTGCTTTTCAATATCTCCAATGTCTTGAATAGATCTTCGATTCAACATGTCCCAAAATTATTCTCTTTCCCCTTCAAACTTCCCTGCTTCCAAACTTCACTATTACTGTCAAGGGAACCTATATCCCCTCTGTTCCTTAGAGACGTTAGTTGACATTGTCAACTCACTTTTTCTCACCCCCATATTCAATTTGATGTAAAGGTCTGTTTCCTGAACACATACTTCTTATCATTTCTGATACAGAGACCACTCTGATGGTGGTCTCTATGGATTTGTATGGATATGTATGTTTGTACATATGTCCTTATTTGTTGTCCTTCCTTTTGATTGTGAACTTCTCAAGATCAGAGACTATCTTTTGTATCTCTTTGTACCTCCAACCTTAACACAGTATACTTAGCACCTGGTAAATACAACAATGCTTACTGAATAAATTGACTAATTGTGCAAAGACCAACAAGAAGAGTGTCTACTGTTGAAAATTAAGCCATATTAATCTTAAAATTTTCTCTAGAGGTAAAGTTAAGAAATAAGAAAGTTGAAACTAGAAGAAAAGAGTCTAATCAGTATCCCTTGAAAAGTGAAACAAATAAAAGGAGAGGGATGATGTTTTCCTTGCATCCCAAAACAAGCAAAAATATCATTTCATGGAAAGTTTGGTATATTGAATTGAAATGCCCTTGATTAGCACTTGAAAAAAAAGACATGATGAAAATAGTTCAAGATTATGCATCAAAATTTACAGCAGTGGATTAAGAGCTGCAGAAATTCCACAAAAAATTCACTATGACTCTCCAAAGGAAATCAACATACAATTGGATATTCAATAACTTAAGTACTGAGTTGAGAATTAGATGAGAATTATGGACATATTAGAAAATGTGAATTAGTAATAATGAATGAAACAGGACAAAGAATTGTCAATCACATAGAAATCCCAGATCTCTATTTCCTTCCTTCCTTTCCTTGCTTCCCACCTTCCTTTCCTTTCTTCCCTCCTTCCCTCCTTCCTTTCTTGTTTTCTTTCCTTCTTTCTTTCTTGCTAGCTTGTTTTCTTTCTTTCTTTCTTTCTCAAATGTAGACACATAGAAAACAGATTCATCTCAAAATAATCACATTGATCCTATGAAAAGGAAAGTGTAATTAGGTACCATAAAACATAAAGGAGGAAGACCAGTGCAGTAAAGGATCTGGATTTTGAGACTCTGGGTTCAGCCATTTACTACATTTGTAGACAAGTCCCTTGACTGCTTCATGCCTCAGTCAAGTAATATGTATAATAAAGAGGTTGAAATAATTGATCTCTAAGAGGTTTTTCAGATCTGAATTTATGATTCACATGATCCAAATATCAGGCTCACTTTTATTTATTTTAATCATCTTCAAGAAAATATGTTTCATTAGATTGACAGACAAAAAGAAAAAAAAAAAAGGACCCAAGGACATATTATTAGGAGTTGTTTCTCTAGTTAAACTGAAAATTTATCTAAACTTTATGACTTGGGAGTCTCATCTAATGACTGAATGGATAGAACGGGGCGAGTGGTCAATATTCATGGAACAAAAGAAACTCGGCTTCTAACCTCATTAATATCTTTTCCTAACTTATTAAGGCATAATCCAAAGAAAACAGAATTTTATAGTCAGTGACTCCAGTTAAGATATGAGTTTTACAAAGCTGCTCAGTAAATGGGCCAATTTGTTCTCACCTCTAGGGCAGTCAAAATAAACAACTGATTTGAAATAAAAATGATATTTGTGGGCCTATGATCTCTTTTCTTTCAAAAAGAGACCATTAGTCTTTTAATGACTCCTTTTTAAAAATATTTGCTGTGTGTGTGTGCGTGTGTGTGTGTGTTGGGTGATATATGAGGAACAGAACATTATATATGTCATATTTCTTTTTTTGTGCATTGGTAGGTTTTGATGTTTTCTCTTCCTCTCTAAAAAAACAATATCTATTATTACATTGGAAGAAGAAAGAATAAAGGGGAAACAAAATGAAATCAATTTTTAAAAAGAGAAAAATAAAAGAACTTGCTACCAACTAATATCAACAAAACTATAAGTCAAAGTCTTAGTACATTTGCTTAAGTAATGTATTCTTTAACTAAATAGTTAATGACTCCAATACAATCAGTAAAATTACAGATAGGGTAAAGCAGGTGAAATACACAAAGATATAAAAAGCATGAGAGTGTTGTATGCCAAGTAACTAAGTTGGAACAGTATAAATGATATGAAGTAGTATAGGGAATCATTCAAAATAGGAAAAGGAGCATTCACATCCAAATGAAATGACCTGAGAAAGCTTGACTTCTCACATTGCTCCTGCCAATGCAGCATGAAGACGATAGATTACCTTCCTGTGGATTCCAAATGGAATTCTCACAGTTGGACTTAGAAAATGAAAACTGATGATTCAAAGAAGAGATATTTGGCCCCTGAGACCCCACTCAAAGCTGGACTCCAGTACAACAGGTGAATCTTAAGTATGAATCTAGAACTCTCATTTCAAGCTAAGTCAAATGTTACTTTTTCCCTTCTCTCTGACTTTGGAGTGTGCCTATAATGGCAGATGTTTATTGTGGCTGCAATTTTAGAAGTTTTGCCATTGCTTCCTAAACTATATCATTTAATATCTCTCTGACTCAGTTAACTCATATTAAAAATGGGATTCTAAAAGCATCTACCTCACAGCATTTTTGTGAAGAACAAATGGCGTTGATATATGTAAAGTACTTAGTAAATCTTAAAGTGCTATATTATGGTAACTATCATAAAATTCTAATTAAGTCTTTTTTCATAGACTCATAATTTTGATTTATTGAAATAGTCTGATGACCTTTTCTAATTCTTAGAACACTGTATTCTTAGGAATTTGATTTTAACTTCAATAATAATGATTCTGGCAACAAGTTCTTTGCCATATCTGTAGCTCAGCACAAAAAAGGTAATGGGATAACTTTGAAGCCATTCATGAAGTGATGATGTGAAAGAGCAATGATACACATTGAAAAAAGTGAAAACTGACTCTGAGGGTCTGCATTTGAATATTACATTTTGGGGAAATGATTTACTCTTTGTTGCCCTGTTTCCTCAGTTGTAAAATTATAGAGTTGTACTTAATAGTCTTTAAAACTCTTCCAGCTATGAATTGATAAGACTACAAACCAGTCAGACAAGTAGAGTGGCCCTCATAGTTCGGTGAAAGAGACTCTAGACTCAGTATCAGGGATTTATATTTGAGTCACAGCTCATATTTATATTGTATTGCCATAGCTAAAACATTTATCTACCATGAACCTCATTTTTCTCACCTTTAAAATAGATATATCCATATGCCCTATGTCACATAATTGCAGTGGGAAAAGCATTTTGTAAACTCCAAATTGCTCTGAAAATATTAGTTGATAGACAATTTAATTCCATAGAATTTATTAAGAGAATAGATTGCATGCAAGTCATGATACTGGGTGCAAAAATAAACACACACACACACACATACACATACACACACGCAGAAACAGTAAAAAAAAAAAAAAATCTCTATTCTAAAAGAGTTTATATTCCTTTGACAGAAAAAATGGAGAGTAATTACAAGATCATTTGAATATGGAGAAAGCACCTTGGCAAGGGAGGTGGTGAAGAAAGGCCTTCTAAGATATACCTTGAAGGAAGCTAAAAAATCTAAAAGTTGGGGGTGAAGAGGAAATTGCCATTGCAAGTAAATATTTCCAATAGTAAACATCATTTATTATTCACATATTCCTACCATATTCTCTACGAGAATAGACTGTATCAGTGATATTATTTCTAATTGCTCTGGTTCAATGTTTCTATTTAGAAAAGCAGGGAATGAAGAAATGTATACAAGATATTTCTAGGACATCTTTCATTTTCAGAATTCTAAAACACCATATGAATACACAAGTTGCTTCAATGTAAACTGAGCCTCTTCTGAAATTAAATTTAGCTCCAAGGTCATTTCAAATTCTAAAGGAAAGCTTTACATTGGATCCAAAGGGATGAGAGCCCTTATGGGCTTAACATATTGTTACCCATTTTACCATCTGCCTTCACTAGTGTGAGATTTTGCAAGAAGACAAGGCCATGGTTGATTGCTGTTTTCAATGCTTTTCTAATTAGCTTTCTGAGGTGGTGACACAGTATTTGGTTTCCCAGTGAGAATAAGGGCTAATGGACCTATGGGGCTGCAGGGAAAATTTGAGCTAAACAAAGACTTTTCTGCAGTGATGCAGGCCACAGAAACAAGTTTCTCTCAGGGAAGAATACAGCATTTTGTTTGTAATTTTTAATTGAAAGAATTCAAAAACAAAGATAGTGAATGCATCTGGATCTTTGTTTTCAATTGTGCACAGAATTTTAGAAGCATTGTCGGCAAACTAGAATTGTTTGGAGGAAAGCATCTAGCTCAATAAAGGATCCCTCAGGTGATATGACTTGAAAATTACTAGAAGGAAAGTGACATGTTTAGCAAGTTGAATACAACAGGGGGGTGTCATTGCTTTCTTTAAATATTTGAAGGGCTATTGCATGAAAGGTAAATTAGACTTGAGTAATTTAATATGTATAAAATATTATAAATTTCCCCCAAAAAAATCCCCTTAAAATCCCAATCATGCTAAATTTCAAGGGATCTGTAAATTCAAATTCCATCTCCAACATTTACAATCTTTGTAAATATAAACCAGTTGTTTAGTTCCTTTTCACTTTAGTTTACTCATCTGCAAAGTGGGAATAATAATACCTATAGTACCTACTTCACAGAGTTATGAAGTGGAAATGAAATAATATAAATGCACCTTTGTATGACCCAATTTGTTTATCCACTGCCTGATTCATGCTCACCCCTTTAGTTTTCAGTTATTTGCCACATAAAAAAAAAGAATTGCTACATATATATATATATATATATTGTGAACAATTCCCTTTTCTTCTTGCTTTGATTTCTTTGGGATAGAGAAAAGTTTAGCAACTTTTTGCAGTTTCAAACTGCTTTCCAGAGTGACTGAACAAATTCAGCTTCAAGAAGAGAGCACTGGTGTACCTATTTTCCCATAACCTCTCCAATAAAGGAAACAATTATTTTCATTTCTTCTCATTTTTGCCAACCTAATGAAAAATAAGGTACAACTCCATAGTTGCTTTAATTTGAATGATTCTGATTGTTAATGGTTTGCAGCAATTTTTTGCCATGTGGTTGTTCATAACTTCAATTTCTTCCTTTGGAAATTCCTTTTTGTCATATCATTTGACCATTTGGTTCTTATCCTTACAAATTCTACACATCTGAAACAGTTCCTTATGCATCAAACAAAAGATAACATTTTCAAAAGTGAATAGAAAACTCTGGGTCATATAACCAGAATGGCCAAATCTCCTCTTCTGCTCTATCAGGTACAGTTCCCCACTGAGGTAAAGGCTTATTCTCTGCATGACTTGTTACTTCTCCTTTCCTCCACTCCATTCATGTTTTCTCTATCCTGTTATTTTGACAGCTCACTCCCTGGTGAGCTCCTGAATGAAGAAACCTGTTTTCTACTGCAGCAAACAAACTGCCAACTCCCAGGCTTCTGCCTGGAGAGGAGGCGTGCCAAAGATGCATCTCTGAAATATTGTTCTTTCCCTAAAGGTTCATTATAATCTCCATTACATCATATTTCTTGATATGAACTCTCTACTCCAATCAGGCAGATCTACGCATTATTCCCTACATTCATCACACTAATTTGCATTTGTATTATACTTGAAGAATCCTATGGGTAGATCAATGGAACATGAAAGGAATGTTTTGATTATTGGATACTAAGAGACCAAATAAATAAATAAAATTCAGTCTTATATTTGGCTTTTTAGTTAGGGAGAAGGAAGAATGATAAGTAAAAAATTAGGGAAGTGAAGGAATATAATATGGGTCTATTTGTAAATTTATCAAGACTTTGTAAAAGACAAGATTTTTTTTTTTTTACTGTATCCCTTTTGAGACAGATTATAATTATTATTGATACAGAAGGCTATAGTGACTGAATTTATTTATCTTAGGAAATAAGAGGCTAGTAGAAGTCATGCTAAAACATTATCCATATGTTGGTCTGCTCTTTTTCCAAGGAAAGGAGCCAGGGCTAGGGAGCAGAAAGAAGAGGTTTTGCAATCCAAATATAGGAGAGAGGAATTGGAATATGACACAACAGCTATCATTAATTTCTAGATCCAGGGAAAGTCCAGGGTACCCAGGCCCTGGAAATGCCTTTCACATGGGAGAATTAAATCTATTGATTTGATTTTAACTTCATTTAATTTCCATTGATTCCAACACAGTACGATGGAAAATGACTACTGAAGATTAGACAGGGGGTTTCTGAGAAAATATTAGAAAGGCCTACTCTTCTGTCAGAAGAGCAACTTCTGCAGGATTGTCAAATTACCCACTTTTGGGTGCCCTTTTAAGGTTGTCATGATTCAGGTTCCCACCCCATCATTTGAGAGTATTCTCTTGCTCCCAACCCGTATGTGTTCAAAGAACACAAGGTCACTTTCATACCAGTCAAACATTATTAGAATGACAAATATGTCCATTTTTACAGATAAAAATAAACCATGTATTGGATTGTCCACAGCTACAGATCTCTGTCATGGCTCTGTTGCATTCAAAACATAAATTTTTACTTGCTTTAATTTAATTTATTTACTAAATTAATTATTATAGTATTAATTCACATCATACACTATTATGTTATTAATTGTATTATTTATACACTATATATTAAATAAATTATTAACTTTAATTAATTTAAAGGTAAACAGCTACCATAATTGAGAAGATTCAGAAATCATATACATGTATAAAAGAATAAATAAAAGTAGCTAATTTAAAAATAGTTTGGAAGAAAAGAAATAATAATAGATGTCGGGGTGGACAAATCAGGAAAGATTTCATGTAGAGTTTGTTGTTTGAGCTGTCATAATAATCACTAACACATATAGAATTTTAAGGTTTACAGGGCACTTGATCATCACAACTGCCTTTGATAATCAAGAGCTAACTGCCATTATGGTCCTCAAAGTGTAGATAAGCAAACTGAAATTAAGTGACTTTTCTAGAGAAATATAACTAAGGTTTATCTAAGGCAGGATTTGAACTTAGGTCTTTAGCAACAAAATTATTTTGTCTGAGGAAGATTCTGAAGATTATGGGGCAGGATAAGATACCAGACACTGAGGTCCTTATTTGAACTAAACTGCCAAATATTCAAACTGCTACAGAGAGCACAAGTTCATTTGGCTAGCCACATTGTTCAAATGCCCAATGTACGCTTGCCAAAGATTATTTTATGGAGAACTCACACGGGGCAAGTGCTCACAAAGTGGTCAGATAAAGCAATACAAGGACACTCTCAAGGTCTCAAGAACTATAGAACTGATTGTACAACATAGGAGACATTGGCACAGGATCTCTCGGTATGGCATGCTCTCATAAGAGAAAGTACTGGATGGATGAGCAAAGTAGAATAAAATTAGTTCAGAAGAAGCACAAGATGTATACAAAGTTCAGAGGGACTATTTATGTCTGACTTGTGTTAGAGCATTTCGAGCTCCTATTGGTCTGATCAGCCACAGTTGGACACACTGCAATTCAGCTCTAAAATAATGTCATTTTGGTCCTCTCCGAGAATGAAGAACAAGATCATTTTGTCTGGGCTGTGTATAAAAAGAATATATAGCATTGTATAAAAATGTAGAGTAAAATCAGACTGTGAAAACTTAAAATGCTAACCATGGAAAACTATGGAAATGTCACCCTTGGTCAGTTTGGCAGCTTAAAAGGGGAACTTATGGTCAGGTGGATTCCCCAACTCTTTCTTCCAAGACAATTATAATGTTTATATGTCTCAGTCTTTTTCTATTTGTTTACCTGCTGGACTATCTCCCCCAATTCTTGACCCATTTTTTTCAAACCATGCATATAGCATCCTGAAAGGCTCCATGACACCCAGTAAACACTTCCAGTAAAGCCCTGAGTGAGAACCTGAAAGCTTGTACTTTCTTTTTCACTCTGGGCATCTTTTTAATGTGCTACTGCTGTCAGGAAAGTGCTTCCCTTACCATTTTTCTAAAACCACTTATTTCCCTAAAAGTGCATAAATGCACATTGTAAAATGACACATTTATTATTTAGCTGCTATTAAACCTTATGGTTTGGTCTTTCAACAGTAGATAGAATTTGGAGTAGATGTATGTTCACTAGGCACATGCCCCTTTGTGCCGCTATTGCAAAGCTCCTTAGCAAATTACAGAACAACAGCACAAATTAAAATGAAAACACTTCAGCATTCTTCCTGGTCCTCCATCTGTTACTGTCTACTGTGAAATTTGCTTATGTGGTAATTCAAGGGGTTATTGGGGGAAGTAGTAATTGAGTGAAAGTTTATGCACAAAAACTTTCGTTCCATAGCATCTGCTATCCTCATGCCTCCATGCTCTGGTGTGGATATCAGTAAACGAGTTATAGACTCCACTTTGCCACCTACCATCTGTGTCACTTTGGAAAAGTCCGTACCTAATTCTGGGACTTAGTCTTGTCCTCTGAAAGTTGGAGGGGTATGGGGAACACAAGATTAACTTGTCTCTGAGATCCATTTCAATTCTAATATCTTATGAGTCTAGGAGTAGTATGGTCCTTTTCAAAGCAAACTAGCTTGAAAATCATAAAATCTGGGCTAAAAAAATTCATTTCTTATATTTAACACCTTTTGTGGGTTTGGACAATCTGTTGATTCTTCATGGATCTCATTTTCCCCACTTGTAAAATGAGAAATTTGAACTTAGATGGCCTCTGAGATCTCTTCAAGCTCCAAATATATGACTTTTTTAAAAAAAAGAAAAATAAGTAGCACAGTAGATAGAGCACTGGCCCTGAAGTCAGTAGGACCTGAGTTCAAATACATTCTCAGACTTTCTAGCTGTGTGATCTTGAGCAAGTTACTTAACCCCAATTGTCTCTTTAAAAAATTAATAAATGTGCACTAAGACTTAAAAAAAAAAAAAAAGAAAGAAACAATGCATAAGACAATGTTAAGAACAATAGATTCAGAATCAGAGGTTGTTGGACCAAATCTTAGCTCTGCCATTTATTTCCTAAGTCAACATAAGAAAATCAGTTAATCTTTCTTGGGCCTCAATTTCTTATTTATAAAATAAGAAGCTGGATTTGATCATCTCTAGTCTTTTTAAACTGTAAATCTATGATTCCATGATCTTATGATTATGTGGCCTTCTAGATCTTGATCTAGAGATAAATATTCAGTAGCCTTAAAGATAAGTGAGGGACTCTTTACAAATTTCCTCAGGAGATACTAAAGAAGAGAAAGGGACCAGTATGTGCCAAAATGTTTGTGGCAGCCCTGTTTGTAGTGGCTAGAAACTGGAAAATGAATGGATGCCCATCAATTGGAGAATGGTTGGGTAAATTGTGGTATATGAATGTTATGGAATATTATTGTTCTGTAAGAAATGACCAGCAGGGTGAATACAGAGAGGCTTGGAGAGAATTACATGAACTGATGCTAAGTGAAATTAGCAGAACCAAGAGATCATTATATACGTCAACAACAATACTATATGAAGATGTAATCTGATGGAAGTGGATTTCTTTGACAAAGAGACCTAATTCAGTTTCAATTGATCAATGATGGACAGAAGCAGCTACACCCAAAGAAAAAACACTGGGAAATGAATGTAAACTGTTTGCATTTTTGTTTTTCTTCCCGGGTTATTTTTACCTTCTGAATCCAATTCTCCCTGGGCAACAAGAAAACTGTTTGGATCTGCACACATACATTGTATCTAGGATATACTAGGACATATTCAACATATATAGGACTGATTGCCATCTAGGGGAGGGGGTGGAGGGTGGGAGGGAAAAATCGGAACAGAAGTGAGTGCAAGGGATAATGTTGTAAAAAATTACCCTGGCATGGATTCTGTCAATAAAAAGTTACTATATAAAAAAAAAAAAGTTAAAAACAAATTTCCTCAGGGATTGCAACTAATTTAACATTAGCACATTAACAAAACTTTTCAATGTTCTCACCAGCAGCTAGTCAACATACCTAAAGACTTTAATCAAAACATGAAGATCCTTAAGAACCTATAGAAGTTGATGATATAATCATTTGGGTTTAAGAAAAATGTTTAGTCATATCAATGATTTCCTCTATTTCATGTTATGGCCTTAGCAAACTATCATTTAAATACAAATCAGGAAGGGGAATCTAAAATATGAAAATTTTTCTGGGTGGACATGGCTGAAAAATAATATCCCCAACTAATGTGAAATTGGGTTAGTTTTTAAGGATTTTTTTTTTAATGTTCCTCAGGAAGCCCTTGAAGTTTGGATTCAATAAAGTGAGTGTAAGCACTCATTCAAAGCCCAGTATTGTGAACAGGTTCTTTCAACAGGGTTCCCTTATTCATTCATTCATTCTTTGTTGCTATTCAATCATTTTTCATTCATATCGAACTCTCTGTGAGCTCATTTGGGATTTTCTTAGCAAAGATATTGAAAGGGTTTACTATTTTCTTCTCCTGTTCATTTTATAAAGGATGAAATTGATATAAACAGGATTAAAAGATCCGGTTACACAGCTTTTAAGTGTCTAAGGTCACATTTAAATTCAGGAAGGTAAGTCTTCCTGACTTCAGGCCTGGCACTCTATCCACAATGACACATAGCTGCCATAGGCACCCAATGGCATTATTTCAGAGATGCCAATGTTCACCCACTGTCCTTAGTTTCAACCTATTTCCAAAAAAGGATTTTACTTCACAGAACTTGTATGGGCACAACTACTATAATTCCTAATACTCTTTTTTTTTTTTTAATAGCCTTTTATTTACAGGTTATATGTATGGGTAACTTTACAGCATTGGCAATTGCCAAACCTCTTGTTCCAATTTTTCACCTCCTTCCCCCCATGCCCTCCCACAGACGGCAGGATGACCAGTAGATGTTAAATATATTAAAATATAAATTAGATACACAATAAGTATACATGACCAAACCGGTTTTTGCTGTATAAAAAGAATGAGACTCTGAAATATTGTACAATTAGCTTGTAAAGGAAATAAAAAATGCAGGCAGGCAAAAATATAGGGATTGGGAATTCAATGTAATGGTTTTTAGTCATCTCCCAGAGTTCTTTCATTGGGCGTAGCTGGTTCAGTTCATTACTGCTCCATTGGAACTGATTTGGTTCATCTCATTGCTGAGTATGGCCAGGTCCATCAGAATTGGTCATCATATAGTATTGATGTTGAAGTATATAATGATTTCTTGGCCCTGCTCATTTCACTCAGCATCAGTTCATGTAAGTCTCTCCAGGCCTTTCTGAAATCATCCTGTTGGTCATTTCTTACAGAACAATAATATTCCATAATATTCATATACCACAATTTATTCAGCCATTCTCCAATTGTGGGCAGCCACTCAGTTTCCAGTTTCTGGCCACTACAAACAGGGCTGCCACAAACATTGGTGCATATACAGGTCCCTTTCCCTTCTTTAGTATCTCTTTGGGGTATAAGCCCAGTAGTAACACTGCTGGATCAAAGGGTATGCATAGTTTGATAACTTTTTGAGCATAGTTCCAAATTGCTCTCCAGAATGGTTGGATGTATTCACAGTTCCACCAACAATGTACTTAATATCTTTAAGAGATATTTAGAATGCTTATTTCAAGTCTCAATTTTCTAATAGATAAAGTGAGAATAATCTTCACAGAAATATTCAAAGTCCCAGCACTGTAACTAATGTGTCTCCAGCCCTTACTCTAGCACTTGACTTGACTTTAATTGTCCTATCACCAAAATACCCAGCCACAAGAAAACCGGCTAGCTGAAACTGGAGTCTACTCACTACTTTCAGCCTTAGTAGATGAGAGCCTCTTTCTTTTTTTTTATTTATTTTTTTATTTAATAGCCTTTTATTTACAGGATATATGCATGGGTAACTTTACAGCATTAACAATTGCCAAACCTCTTGTTCCAATTTTTCACCTCTTACCCCCCACCCCCTCCCCCAGATGGCAGGATGACCAGTAGATGTTAAATATATTAAAATATAAATTAGATACACAATAAGTATACATGACCAAAACGTTATTTTGCTGTACAAAAAGAATCAGACTCTGAAATATTGTACAATTAGCTTGTGAAGGAAATCAAAAATGCATGTGTGCATAAATATAGGGATTGGGAATTCAATGTAATGGTTTTTAGTCATCTCCCAGAGTTCTTTTTCTGGGCATAGCTGGTTCAGTTCATTACTGCTCCATTGGAAATGATTTGGTTGATCTCGTTGCTGAGGATGGCCTGGTCCATGAACTGGTCATCATATAGTATTGTTGTTGAAGTATATAATGATCTCCTGGTCCTGCTCATTTCACTCAGCATCAGTTCGTGTAAGTCGATGAGAGCCTCTTTCAAAACAGGGACTATGTCACATCAATCTTTGGATCTCCTCCAAGATCTGCTTAGTGTCCTGCTTAGGAGTAGTTGCTTAATAAATGTTTTTAGAATGAATAAAGTCCATCAAAATGTAAAGAACAATCAATGATCAACCAAAACCAGGTTGTTTTTCTAAATATTAAATTCTTTATTAGGTTCCTGATCTAAGACTCTGGGCTATGTTATTGATTAGTTCTGTATTAATATTTTTAAACCCCATTTATTTCTTAATATACCTTTTTCTCTTTCCCCAAAAGTCATTCCTTTCAATAAAAAAAACAAACAAACAAACAAAAAAAAACCCATTCATTCAAACTAAGATATCAGCTGATTCTAATAAGACATGTTACACATCTATAGTTCCTCATCTCTAGAATGAAATTAGGAAGTTGTATTTCTTATCTTTTTTTATTTATCTTTATCTTCAATTTTACCATTAGAATTATAGAAAATAATTTGTAAACATTTTTCACAAAATATCAACTTAAGTGTCTATTAAAAGTCACTGTATTAATTTTTCCTTGATTTAGGTTTGTAACAAGATCCTCCAGTCCATTTCCTGCCTCAAGGAGACATATGTAGTAGTTCTTGGGGAACTAAAGCCTAAATTTATCATTTTTAATAGCATATTAGCAAATACTTTGTAAAATATGATGCTTTTTTAAACTGAATCATATTGTATATAGTTGATTTTCAAAACACTACACAGTGTTTGAAAGACTGAAATGAAGGATGGCATAAAGGTCATTAGGGGTGTGGTAACATGGTGCTTTTGAGCAGATAAGTGGTAGAAGCCACACATTGAAGCCAAATGTTAAGGCGCTTAGCTGTTAACTCCTAGCTTTTCTTGTGCTGATGGTAACATCATAATTGAAGAAATAGTCTAGAACAGTTTATCCTTGATTAAATCACTGGACACCAATTTCCCTAAGCAAAATAATTATGAATTTAGATTAGATAAAAGAAACATAGGATCATAGATTTAAACCTGGAAAAAAATTCCAGAGGCCATCTAGTTTAATCCCCTCTTTTTATAGATGAGAAAACTGATTTCTAAAATCTAAAAAATAAAAAAATAAAAAAAAACTTTTTAACTCTAAAGAATAGGTTATGATATATACATATATATATATTTAATCTTAGAGTATATGTCTTTTAGAATGAGCTTAAACTTATCACAGCTAAGACTGGATTGTTATACAGAACAGTTTAAGACAGAGTATTAGTGGTTCTTTTCCACAAGAAATTCAGGAATTTACACGGAATTGCCAATCTAGATCTAAATCTAGTACCTCAGAAGCTGTCTAGACCAACCTTCTCATTTTATTGATGAGAAAAACCAAGGTCAATTGTGAATGACTTGTCTAGGGCAGACATGGAATTAGATCAGACATGGGACTAGGAGATCAGGTCCTCTGATTCCAAAGCTTATATTATATGAGTTTCTCTTTTACAGTGTATGAAATGACAAAATTGGTAACCTGAGGTATTATAATAATATTCTACTAATAACTGTCTTCCACTTTCCAAAACAAACATTTTTAATAATTAGATTCCTTGGAAGAGAAGAGAAAATTCCAAAGCTGTCATTTCCATGTAAAAAATTAGAATTACAGCTACCACTAAAAACTTATTGCTTCCTTCAAAGGGTTAAAATGATTGCCAGAAGAAAAATGATGACATTGTTGTGTGTGGAGTCATAAAGGAAAATAACACTTTGCTGCTTTCACAGGTAATCCATTTTCTGTGCAACAACCTTCTTAGCCTGAATTCTCTAAAGCTTTCCTTGCAATACCCTGAGGAACTGAGCATAATTCCCTGCTCCCAAGACTCATTTATTTTCTCCAGGTACTGGTTGGCAGCCATCTGTAACTATAAACAATAGTTCCATTTGGGACAATTAAAATTGATTTTCCATTATGAGAAAGACACTTAATTAGCATCTGAGACTTCACTGTAATGATATATTTCTTAGCCCCCAGATCTATATTTGGTGTCTCTAAAAGTGAAGGACAAAACATCATTCCCAGGAGAAACCCAGTTCTGTCATTCTTCTCCCTGCCCCAGTAGCCACCATATTGAAAATATAAAGTCCATCTTTGTGTTTTGAATGTGCTAGACTCTTGAAGCATTTCCAAATGTCCCTTCTAGTTTGGTACAATATTATCAACTTTCCCATGAATTGCTTTCTAGGGAAAATTGGTTTTATTTACATTGTTGACTTGAAATAAGAACACTAACAAACATTCCCTTTTCCTCTGTCCAAACTATATAAAACTCTTTTCTCATGAATCGATCAATTAACCAATAAATAGCCTACTTCTTTAACTAGGAATTTCCTCTGCAAATCACAAATGAAAGACACCAAATACCTATGCCAAGCTTTTTTAGTTCAGACCAAAGGGCAATGCCATATGCCATATGCTTTTGTCATCATCAAAGCTAAAGTAAAAAAGAAATAATGATTCTAAAATTTAGGGCATTATAAGACCTAAGGATATATAAACCTTTGTTGTGAAAATAAATGTGCTAATCTCTCAGCTCTAGAAAATAGATGGTTGTAACAGGATTTTGAGAAAAATTAAAAAAAAAATGTAAAGACAAGTCAATTCAAACCTGGATCATCATCTTAGAACTGGAAGTTATAGTAGCTTGACAGTTTTCATGACCAATGACTTAGAGAAGGGGGTGGGGTGGGGTGGGGGAACTGCTTGGAAGGTTTAAGATGTGCTCAAAAATAGCATGTAATTTACCCTACTGGAGCAAATGGGTATTAGGAAAAAAAGTTATGCGATCTGTTATGAAGAGTAGAAATGGGGAATTTTCAAGTAGTAATCATGGTAAAGAATATTCTGTTACCAATAGTTGGAACATTTTGAAAGAAGGAATAGTCAAAACGGGGTGAGGTAAGGGGGAAGGGAGAGTGGAGAGAGAGTGTTGGTTTACTTTTCTGTGTGTATATGTATGTGACTGTACAAGGAAAGGGGTAATATTTATCACTGTATTATATAAAAGAGTATTAGATTGGTCAGTTCTGATTTTTCCCCCAAACAATGAAAACCATGCACACATGAGATATGCAACTGAATTTGACATTTAATCTATAAATCATTAAGTATTTTTAAGCACCTACAACATAGATGGCATTAAGTGCTAAAGATATAAATACAATGAAATCAATAAATCCAATTCATAAGATTATTTCTGTGATCTAAGGTGAATTCTTGACTTCTACTATTCATGTTTCCAATTTCTACCTGTTTTTGCTTTGTTTAATAAATAATTATATTTAACATTTCACGAGTGAGTGCTTTAGTTATTTTTTCTGCCCAAAACTTGAAATATGAGAATGACCAGCTGGACTGATATAAAAAGTCAGCTTGCCAATCAACTAGTCCAATATCATCTACTAAGATGACAATTTTTTAAATATCCTCAAAGATCATAGGATCTAGCATAGTATTCCTCTCAATCCCATCATCTATCACTTAAGTGTTCATTTGTTATGCTCTATACACAATATATATATTCCTCAACTGCTTCAATTCCAAAAATCAATTACTCATTCTTACCACAAACACAGACATGCTAACTACTAATATAATATTAGCTTATTCAATCCAGTGGCTTTTTTCTTTACTTATCATTCTATCTGACCTTTCTATGTCATTTAACACTTGCATTCTTGGCTTTCTTCTACCTAGATTTTTCTCCTTTGATTCTAAGATATCATACTTTGCTGATTTTATATCCATCTTTCCAATAGCTACTTATGGTTCTCTATTATATGCTCTTTTTTTTTTTAATTATTCTTGACATCCCTAAAGTGAATATTCTACTGCCCTTTTCTCTCTTTGTTCTTTCCCTAAGCCGAAGATCCTTTGCTCTACCCCCCCTTTTTAATAGTATTTTATTTTTCCAAATACCTGCAAAATAGTTTTCAATATTCAGCTTTGCCAAACCTTGTGTTCCAAGTTTTTCTCCTTCTCTCCCTTTCTCCCCCCTCCCTAAGAGAGCAAGCCATCCAATAGAGTTTAAACATATGTAATTATTTTAACCATATTTTCATAGTCATCATGTTGCACAAGAAAAATAAGATAAAAAGGGGAAACAACATGAGGGGAAAAAAGCAAACAAACAACTACAAAGGTGAAAATACTATACTTTGATCCACATTCAGTCTTCATTTTTATTTCTTCAGATATGGAAGACACTTTCCATCAGTTGTCTTAGATCATCTCATTATTGAAAAAACCCAAGTCCATCACCGTTGATCATAACTTAATTTTGGTGTTACTGTATACAATGTTTTCTTGGTTCTGCTCACTTTACTGAGCATTAGTTCATACAAATCTTTCTATAAACCAGAGAGTCTTAACCTGATATCAATCCATGTTCTTTTTTGTAACTATTTTAGTATAATTGTTTCCTTTGTGATGCTATATATTTTATTTTAAGCATTTAAAAACATCATTTTGATAAGGTTTCTATTGCCTTAACTAGACTGCCAAAGGAACAAAAAGGATTAAAAATACTTGTCCTAGACAATCTCTTACATTCTCTTAGCTTTGATCATCCCTTCCCTGAAGTAGTTAATTTATATCTGTATTACCAAAGTTTCCTTATGACTCACATCTCCAGTTTTTTGTACAATATCTTTATCTAAAGATCCCATCAGCACCTCAAATTCAACCCTATTATAATTTATTACATTATATATATAATAATTATTATGAAGATCTTCTTTACACCACTCTATTTTTTTTCCCAGTGACACCACCATTCACATATTTCCCCATATTCAAAACCCACAACCTTGTAGGTATCTTCAAATCTTTTCTTTTTATCATCTGCCATAGCCAACTAGTTAAAAAGATCCACAAATTCTATTACTGTGATATATCTTCTAACTATACTACTACCATTGTCACTGTTCTGCCTCAATCTTTCTTTTGAACTACCTAATTACTAATGACAGTATTAGACATATGACTTATATTTCCACATATAACATATCAACAATTTGCTCTTATTGAGTCCCTTGAAATTACTCTCTGTGTAATTTCTCTTGCCTCTTATATATCACATTTTCTCGTAAATTCAGGTAGTTCAAAAGAAAGATTGAGGCAGAACTGAGTATGAAATGATTTAAAAAATGGATAGGAAAAGATAAAAACAATAATTATGTTATATGAATGATGTACATGAACAAGGGTTGATATAGAGAAATTAAATGGGGCATAAGGGCTGGTAGTTCTGGAATCCTACTCACATTGGGAATGGATTTAAAGAGATAACAATCTAGAGTAGTATAGAGCCCTTCTAGAAGGGGAAAAAATATAAAGAAATAAGTTTAATAAAATAAGGAGGGGTATAAAGGGATGTGTAGATCAATGGGAATAGGACAAAGGAAAGAAAATGCTGGGGGGAGTTCTAGTAATAGCAAGGCAAACTAAGGGAAGATGTAAAGAAGTAAATGTAGACGTAGCAGAAATAGGAAACATGGATATAATCAAACACAAGGATAATGATCAGGAACAGAATTTATTAGAAGAAAAGAGTGTTGTCATAGATATCAAACAAAGTTAAACTTAAGATGCAATCAAAAGAGAAATTTATGTCATATGTCAGTCATATTCTTGTTTTAGATTATTAAAACAACTAGATAGTGTAAGATTAGAATATTGCTATGGCATAGGAAATGATGAGTTGGTAGATTTAGAAAAATACATAAAAAATAGCATCTAAGAATATTATCCACCTTAAGAGAAATAGACGACAAATAAGTATAAAACAATTTTACCTAGATATATATGAATGTACATGTTTATAGATATGTATGTTTCTAAGTATCTATATATATGTCTGCAGGTATATGTGCATGCACAAGTATGTATATATGTATGTGTATGCATATAAACACACACAACGCACATACATACACACATACATATTTGTGTTTAATTGTAGCCTGCTTGGGGGTTGGTGGGAAGAGGAAAGAGGAAAAAAAAGAAAATAGAATAGCAAAGAACAAAAGAAAATATGCAAAGAAACAAAGAAAATATGGTCTGTTCTAAATACAATGCATTTTAAATTTTTATTTTATTTTATTTTAATAATCAAATTTTATTTTATAATTATTTGTTATATATATTGTTTATTATTAATAAATAAAAATTTAATAATAAAATAAAAATATTTTAAAATAAGTGCTTTCATGAAATAGAACTTTATTGTTGCATATTTTGAATCCTCATGTTCTTCTATGCACATGACATTTTTCTTTCAGTTTTTTCTTTACTATTTTCTATTTTGCATTTAAAGTTTTAAATAAAAACATTTAATAAAAAAATAATACTTATAATGTGCTAGGTAGATACAGAGAAAATCAAAATGAAAAAAATTCCAAGAACATACTCCAAATGGTTTAATACTACTTTTATATAAAATCGTTATGTCCTTGAGTACAATGATCTCAGGTGAACTGTAGCTGAGTAGATAAAAGTTGACATTTTTGATAAATGTTAACATATTTGATAATAGGATTCTACTCAATCTTAATACAAAAGGTCATAGTGTAGAACTTTCATTGAATAGTATAGCAACCTATGAACATACCTTTATAATGGGTGCCATAAAAAGAAACAATAAGAATAGACTGATAGCAAGGTCATAACAGATGATGACAGGACATTTTCAATATTTCCTTAATTCACAACCTAATAGTTCCTTATTATATCAAGCTCCCTGAATTAGACTTTAATTAGAAATACAGCCCAAGAGGGATATGAGACTTTAAAAGGCAACATTCTGACAACATAACTGAAAAATTAAATAACCCAGAAAAACAGATGTGACCATACAAGTTGTTCATCAACAAGCTTAGATTTTTAAAAGTAAAGTACAAAAGATGGAGGATGAAACATGAGAGAGAAGATGAGAACAAAAGAATGAATGGCACTGTAAAAAGAATATTAGGGAGATTTAAAACACAAAATTGGGACGATGAAATCCATTAAGAATAATAAAAAGGCAATAAAAATTATTATCAGCCTATGATCAGTCATTTTGACGGATATCTTTGCTGTACTGCTAAAACTTAGAAAAAAAATTTTACAAGAGATGACTGTTAAGAGAGGAGCAGGGAAAAATACATTTGGAAATAAATGAGATATAAAAACAAAATAATAAAAAAAGAAATTGAGATAAAATATCAAAGCAAGAAAACTCAGGATAGGATAAAGAAATAGTTTCACCAATATGTTGCAATGTTTAAAGAAGACAGCAACAAAAAATACTCATTTTATTATGCATTTTTTATAACAAAAATGGCCTAATTAGAAAAAGGAGGACTAAAGAAGTTATGCAAGAATTGAAGTCTAAAACAAGTCGGGGGAAAAGATTAATATGTTTGGTTTTCTAATTGAATACCAGTTTCATGTTTTAGATAAATTATATTCCAGCTTACTGAGAGATCTTTAATAGTGATTTGGGGACTATTAGTAATTTTTGATAGTTCATAAAGAAAGGTAAAGGTGCCAAAAGAAAAGAAACAATGAATACTATCATACTTTCTCAAAGGAGGAGGGGAAAAAATGGATTCTGAAAATTATAGATTAATGTGCTGGCTGCTAATACTTGATAAAATTCAAGAATGGATTATTAAATGGATTTTTGAGCACATTGAAAAGAGATATGTGACCAGTGAGTTCATTCAGATCATCTAATGAAAAATTAACTCATTTCCTTTTTAGATAGGGTTACTTAGACTGATAGAAATATCATAGATATACAATGCCTTTTCTTTCAGCAATCCAAGAAAATCTCAAAATGTGGATTCTCATTAGGAAGTTGTTTTGTTTTGTTTTTCTTTTTATTGAATTGTAATTTCCTAGAGAACAAAGCCAGGATTTCTTATCCCCAGAATTTAAAACAACATTTTTACATACAATAGGCACTTAAAAAAACTTTGAACAATTAAAAGATTCATCTCACATATGGCAAACTGGCAACGATAAAAAAAAAAAAAACTATAGGAACAAGTATCATTTGAGAGTTATATAGAAGGACAGCCACACTTTTAAAACTCTATTAATGGAGCTAAGATTTTGTGCAGTCATTTAAGAAATAATCTGAAATTATTAAATTTTTAAATTAATTAAGCCTTCCATATTTGTTAATCCAGGATTCTATTAATAGTTATAAATCCCAAGGAAATCAAAGATTTAAAGGTCCCCAAAACTGGAATCAAAGTAAGCAGCTATCAATTGGAGAATAGATAAATAAATTTTGGAATATGAGTGCAATAGAATATTAATATGTCATAAAAATTATAAGGAAAGAATTAAGAAAAGCATAGAAAGATTATGTGAATGGATTTAGTAAATTAAGAACAAGCCAAAAAGGAATTTAATACATAATGATCAGAACAAAGTAAATGTAAATAACAAAACAATAAAATCAAATACTATAATGTTAATATGCAATGTCATTATAATGGACTATATTATTTATGAAGAACATATGAGAAATTATACTTGATCACCTTCTTTGCAGAGGAAGGAAGACTACTAATGCTGAGTATTATCTATGCAATCAGATTTATTTAATGTCTAGGTAAATTTGACTAATATTTTGTTCCTTCTTTTTCTTTTTTCCTTTGTTACATGAGGAAGGAAAGGGGGAAAGGAATGTTGGAAATGAAGGTGATTTTATAACAGAAAACAATGTCAGTAACATTTTTTTTTAAAGTTAGCTACTAACAACTTGGTGGGGCAATAGATAGAGCACTGATCTGAAATCAGCAAGACCTAGTTCAAATAAGGCTTCAGACAGTTACTAGCTGTGCAACCTTAAACAAGTCATTTAACCTCTGTTTGCCTCAATTTTCTCCTTTGTAAAATGGGGATAATAATTTCACCTACCTCCCCAAGTTGTTGTGAGGATTAAATGAAATGATAATTATAAAGCACTTAACATATTGCTTGACAGATAATAAGTTCTATATAAGTATTAACTAATAGCTATTGGCATAAGAGGGAAATAAAATATTTATGTAACATCCTCCTCCCCCCCCCCAAGTAAGATGTAATAACAGTAGAAGGTTAGTAAAATAAAATTTTTAAAAATTAAAATAAATTAAATCAAAATATATTTTCAAAAGTTTAATTAACTAATTGAACAAATTAATCAATTAACTGATGAATGAATGATTGCTTTGTGACTGAGATAGAGGCATGTTGAATTATACTGCTCTTAAGTTATTATATAGTTATTTCAAATATCAAACTCAAAGAGTGTCTATTAAAAAAAAAAGCAATAATATGGCTTTTGCTCTTGATTCCATGCCAAAATAGTGTAAGTTCTAATTGTTCCTACCAAGACTAGAAAAATAAAACAAAAGGAACTAACAAAACTCTGAAGATTGAACCAGTAAAAGGAAGCATGTGAGTTATTCAAGGATAAACATAGTTATATTTGGAGAGGTTTGCCATCACAAGAATGACATTATAATGTATTCTCACCATAATATATAAAACCCAAGATCATATAAACTTTCTTGACACTATGCAATTCAAGGCATTGTTATTATTATTATTTCCTTAATATTCTAGTCAATTTATTATTTTTTTTGACTCATAGATACTATACTTCTATGACTAATCTTTGAGAATAAAATATTAGAAGAATACTTTTATGCAGAGAAATGAAACAAAATCAGTCTACCTTAAATGAGTTCATAAGTTCTAAGTAATGCTACCATCAAATATTCCATTAATATATGGACCCAATATGCTATCAGTCAAAACAAGGTATGTAAAATATAATCACATGCAATGAAGTTCTAACAATAATATTATCTTGTATTTATAAAGATAATAGTTTTGCTTATAAGCCCTATGATGCAGAGTGAAACACAAATTAAAAATAAAATTATAAATATTCAAAACAAAAATAGTGCAAAATTATACAAGTAGATATGATATTTCCTAGGTATAGAAAAAAATTTAGAGGTAAAGAGATTGAGGGAGTAAATCCCAGGAAAATAATAAACAAAAACTCAAAAGTAGGCAATGCCTATAAAAGACAGAAATAGTGTTAGAAGAACTGTGATAAAACAGAAACACTAATACAGTATTGGAAGAGTTGGATGTTGGCTAATCATTTGAGAGATAATTTGGGAAAATGTGATAAAAATTACTGAATTTCTCATATACTTATTTATGAATGAATGTTATATACTTATGAAATTAGATATATAATGTTACATCTATATGAAATTTATAACATTTATATATGCATATGTATATGTACATGTATGTACACATACATGCACATATATAATATACACTAAAATACTCATTGTCTTATTTAAGTATTATCTCCTCAAAATGGGGAAAAAATAGATTCATATCAATTGGGGAGTTAATGTATAAAATATGATTGTATCATAAGAAATGACAAATTGAATGAGCCAGAAATATGAGAGTTAAAAAGAAGTGTGTAAATAGAAGGAAGACAATATGTAAATATATATGCATGTATTTATATATGTATGTATGCCTGCATGTATACATAGACACATATATTATATTTTGTTTTTTTACTCATCTACTTTCCTTTTTGATCTGACTTTTCCAATCTTAATTCTAAAGCACATGTAATCAAGCACACTTAATTTCTCTAAATGGAAAAAAAAATGATTATCTATAGGAGTTGTAATGCTGTATACATTTTCAGACTGTTTTTGTTACCAATTAGATTCAACAACTTTTTTTTTTCTTTTTTAAGCTTCAAGTTTCCAAAGTAGAAGGGAAATATATCAGAAAATCTCTGTGGTACAATTAAAAAATAAAATGCATCGATAGAACTTATTTAAAAAAGGAAAAGAAAAGGAAAGAAAAAAAAAAAAACAGAACATGTCAAAGGAATCTTCTATCAGGAGATAACAAGAAATTCATTTTCAAGACCAACAAAAGCAGCATATGTGGTTACCAAGTAACTCAGTGGGATATGACTATTCTGTTCTGAGGCTATGAAATTACAAGAAGCAAATGGACTCTGGTTCAGAAATTTGCATTAGAACAGTCCCTGAATTGTCTTATACCTGCTACTAAAATAATTGTCATTAATGAGTTCTTATACCTAATCAGGAAGAGACTTCCCCATTGACTCTTTATCCAGTTTGAGTCCAAATTGACTCAGATTGAATGTAAATAGCAATCAAATTCCACTTTGGCTAGAAACCCTGAGGGTTTTCCCCTCCCAGATTCATGTTTATGGTTTTTTTTGGGGAAGGGACTAGGTAATGTTATCTAGCCTTGTCACTGAATGGGTGCAAACTCAATCTAAGTGAAGCCTATAAAAGACTTTAGTTCAAAAAGCTCAAGGTCTGCCATTTCATCCACAGCCATTTCTAATGGTCTTGATCTGTATCTTGCCACTGGACCCAGATGGCTCTGGAAGGGAAAGTAAGGTGACCTTGCCCAGTTCTGCCTTACTTAAATCTAATTCATTTGTATGTCACAATGTCACGTTCCTGAGGACATGGTCTTCTTTGAGAAGGAAGGACAAACAACAACAACAATAATGGCTTGAAATTACCATACATTCAGCCATACTTTGTCTACAATACAACTGGGATACCAAGTCCTGGTTCAAGGACTTGTAGTTAGTTCACTATAAAGATGTCCTATTATTATTTTTAAAAATTCAATTTCCTTATCTGTTAATTTTAGAGAAGTCTGGGAAGACTTACATGAACTGATGCTAAGTGAAATGAGTAGAACCAGGAGATCATTTTACACGGCAACATCAATATTATAAGATGATCAATTGTGATGAACGTGACTCTTTCCAACAATAAGATGATTGATACTAGTTCCAATGATCTCGCAATGAAGAGAGCCATCTATATCCAGAGAGAACTGTGGGAACTGAATGTGCACTACAACATAACATTCTCACTCTTTTTGTTGTTGTTCACTTGCATTTTGTTTTCTTACTCATCTACTTTTCTTTTTGATCTGATTTTTCTTGTGAAGCAAGAGAATTATATAAATATGTTTACACATAGTGGATTTAATATATATTTTAACATGTATAACATATATTGGATCACTTTCCATCTAGGGGAGGTGATGGGGGGAAGGAGGGTAAATCTGAAACACAAGGCTATACAAAAGTCAATGCTGAAAAATTATCCATGCATATGTTTTGAAAATAAAAAGCTTTTAAAATTTAAAAAAAAGGATGATTAGGACAGGAGAAGTGAAATGTAATATATTAGAAAAGATACAGATGCTTTCAAAAAAGGCCATTACTTTGCAATTCACTCACCATTAAAAGCTGGATATAAATTTTAAATGTATTGCAATAAAAGGAAAAATTTCAAAACAAAGAAACAAACAAAATTTCCTTATCTGTGAAATGGTATAATCGAAATGGACAAAAGACTGGCCCCCTCATCCCTGGGTCAAGGGGCCTCAGGCTTCTAGGCAGACATTGCTCAAACTAAATTAAGGGAAGTGTTATGTTCAGACTGGGCCCTATCCCCTGGTTCATGAGACCCTAGAATTTCTGAGAAGCAGTTGAAGTCCCAGATTTTCTGAGAAGTATGTCCCTTACAGAGTCAGGACAACATTGCAAAACATGTCGACAGGTTCTGTTGTGTGCTCACTCACACCCAGACATATCCCTATTGTAAATGAGAAACTGTGTCAGTGTTTTCCGAAATTTGTAGCCACAAAGCTGCACCAGGATGTGGTAAATGCGCTTAAAATTATACCTCGCTAAAGGTTCTGGGCTGATCTCTTCTAGCCTGTCTAGTGGAGGTCAGTCCTGGCCAGCCAGCTTTAAAGCATGCTTTTAATTTAAAGCATGCTTTAAATTAAATAATCTGGTCTGAGCTATCTATCTCATGTCTGTCCATTTCATAATAATAAACCTAGGTCTATACATTTCATTTTTGATGGAATTGTTAAAGTACTTTATGATCCTTAAAATATCATAGAAAAGTATTAATTTCTATTCTCCTAATTTATTACTCCTTAGAATGTTTAATTAGCATTTTATTTTATTTTTAATACCATAGACTCCTGAGTAGAGGAAATGGTGCTTTGTGTATATATGACTTTTTGTAGGGGGACAAAGGAATAGAGAAAGTGTTTTTATTAAACTTGAGACTTTCCAAAGACTCAAATTTTCTTCCTCTTCTCCTTTTATACATTCAGTTTTCTCATCACTTTGTCCCAGGCTCAGGTTATGTTCTCTTTTCTTTCAACTCCTATTTCTCTCATTGGTTGAATTACCTACCTATTTCTGCTCTCATATAGTGCTTTGATCTTGAATTGCATTGTCCATGTACATCTTAACTGTCAGTGAAGTTTTATTACTTAGCTGAACCAGGAAAATGATATATCTGATATCTACAACAATATAACTGAGAAGAACAGCAACAGAAATCCGAACTGAGAAGTGTGTAATTATGATGACCAAACTTGGCCCTGAAAAAGTAATGTTAAAATGTATCTCCCTTCCTCCTTTTTAAAATTTTTTCTTGCTTTTTAAAATTTGTTGTTATAAAGAATGGCTCTCCTGGTAGCAGAGAGAAAGGGATATATTGGGAAATTTAGATGATATAAAAACAAGGTCTCCAAATCTTTTGGGGCAGGGATAAGGTAGTATCTTATAGTAGAGAGAACATTGACTCATCCCCAGCAGATGTATAGTCAAAATATATTAATATATTTTGTTTTTTAGGAAGATACCCAATTTATCAACAGTTGCATACAAAAAAAAACACAAGAAAACATTAAGTAAAGAATCTTATACCACCAGACTGGTAAAGCTGACAGAAAAGGAAAATGACAAATATTAAGAGAGTTTCAAAAAACCAAAAACTTTAATGCAACCATTGGTGGAGCTGTAAGTTGATCCAGTCTTTTTGGAAAGAAGTTTGGAATTATTGGGCACTAAAATGTGCATACTATGACCCAACTGATAGGCTTATATCACCAAAAAGGTCAAAGAAAGAGAGAAAAGATCCATATTTACAAAAAGAATGCATTTTTGTAAAAGCAAATAACTAAAACTTATGGGGACAGTGCTCAACATCAATTAGAAAATGGCTGAAGAAATTATATGAATATAATGGAATAAAACTGTGCTTCATCAAAAAATGATGAAAACATGATCTCAAAAATGTTTGGAAAGACTTGTATAAACTGATGCAAAGTGAAATGAATAGTCAGGAAAGGAATGGATACAATAACAAGTTTTAAAAGATAGACAACTTTATGGAACAAAAGGATTTGCAACTGTCAATGCTGAAAAATTACCTATGCATATATCTTGTAAATAAAAAGATATATATATATATATATATATATATATATATATATATATATATATATATATATGTAGAAATACTAGGAAGAACAATAAGAAAAAAAATACATAAGTAGGCACTGAAGAAACAAAAGAATCCTGTAATATGACGGTATATATGTAGAAATCTGGAGAATTAATTAAAAACTACTTGAAATAAGTAGCAAAATTGTAGGATATATAACAAATTCACATAAATATCAATATTTCTATAGTTTACCAAGAAAGCCCCCTAGGAAGATATAAAAAGTGAAACTCCATTTAAAATACTTTTTGATAATATAAATAATCAAAAGTCTATATATGCAAGATAAATTCAAGGACCATATGAACACAATAATAGAATATTTTTTTAACACACATAAAGACAGAGCTATATAATTGAGTAATGTTAATTATTCAAGAGCCAAACGAATTTGTATGTCACTGCTAACTCTACCAGAGTTCATTTGTGTATGCATCCTCATTTCAATCAAAATACCAAACAAAAATTTTATAAACCTTG
This sequence comes from Sarcophilus harrisii, assembly GCF_902635505.1. NCBI lineage: Eukaryota > Metazoa > Chordata > Mammalia > Dasyuromorphia > Dasyuridae > Sarcophilus > Sarcophilus harrisii. Next base: position 47,256,525 of record NC_045426.1, on the reverse strand, counting down.
GGAGGGGGGTCAGAAGAAAATCAGCATTTATCTGGAAGAACACAAGTTCAAATATATCAAGGGAATCAAGTTAAGTAAGGCAGTCTAACAATGAAGACTTGAAAGTATATTACAAAATGGTAATTATGAAAACAATCTGGTACTGGCTAAGAGAATAGTAGATAAATGGAAAAAATGAAGTGAACAATATGCAACAGTAAATGGACATGGTAATCTAGTGTTGTGTTTTTTGTTTATTTGCTTTGTTTTGTTTTGTTTTGTAAACCTGAGCCCTATGTTTTGGGGACAAAAAACTCACCATTTGACAGAATTTCTTAGGAAACTAGAAAGCAATTAGTCATAAACATCTCACATTATGTTATAAGATAAAGCAAAAATTGTATAAATAATTTAAAATAAAGGACAATATAAATAAATTAAAAAAAAGATAGACAATTTTGAAAAACTTAAAAACTGATCAATACAATCAGCAACTATGATTCTATAGTAATGATGATGAAGCATGCTACCCATATGTGGGATAGTGGATATCCCTGGATAGTGAAATAAAGAACTCTAGTCTATGATAAACATGGTTAATGTGTGAATTTGTTTTCCTTGGCAATGTACAACTTGAGTTTTTTGTTTTTTTAATTGTTATGGGTATTGAAGTGAGAAGAGAAAGTAGATATTAATTTGCTTATTTATTTCTGTTTATAAATAGATATATTCATTCATTAGTGAATATATTCACTTATAAATAGAAAACATTTATTCATTGAAAAAATATTTTAAAAATTAAAGTATATTGATTCTAAAGTCCAAGAACTTGGCTTATAATGTTGTCTTTTTCTGTAGACTCATGCAAACCACTTTTCTTCCTTGGCATCAGTTTGGTCACCTATAAAATGAAGGTGTTCAACTAGAACCTTTTATTTCTAAATCTAAGATCCAATTCACAACATATAATTTTCAAAACATGCATACACACATATTATTTCCTCTTGTGAATGGCAATTTAAAGGGACTTAATAGTAGCATTTACACAATGTTGTAAGCTTTATAAAGAATTTTTTCCTTGTTTTCCTTTTAAGCTCTGGTTGTATCCCCTTCCCCCCCAAGCTCAGCACAGTGTTCTACACATAAGAGAAGCTCCCTAATTTTTTCCTCATAGATTTTGCTGATGACTACCAAAGCCATTTCCTTCCACTATTATACTTAGCTCCTGTCATCATACTGTAACTCTTTTGCAGCATTTCTCTCTATTTGTTGCCTTATCTCTGCATTCATTAATTAAAGCAATTAGAATAGAGATTCTTTATATATCCGTTCTAGCCTGAAAGAGCTGACAGTTCAATTGGATGCATCAGCGAAGTCCCCAAAGTTACAAGCTCTTATAATTAGCAATTGACTTCAGAGGATTTAACAACAATGACAAACATGCCCACATTCCCAATCCCTGGTAACACAGAAGAATAATCATCTTTAATACACTGTATTAGTACCAAAGACATAGGGAGGCATCTAATACTCTGCTAACTGATGGATATACTCAGTTGTATGTGATTAAAAGATAATGTATTGGGTAAAAATGACTAAACTAAAAAGGCAGCAGCAACAGCAGAAAAATACTAAATGGTGGGTAACTGATTTGTATGGCTTCATTGTTAAGTATTTGCTTGGCTTATTAAAAAGCTAAGTGACTGAATTTGCCCTAGTTTAATTCCCAGGGAGATCATAGGCAAATGTAGAGTTTTCTCAGTCCTTTGTTATCTCAAAGAAAGAATATTGTCCTTTTGAAGAAATACCCATATCATCTCTAGCATAGTGGCAAGAACATTAGCTTTGAAAGGAAAAGAGTTGGTTGCAAATACTGGCTCTGTTGCTTCTTAGCTTTATGATCCCTGGAAAGAAATCACTTGGAGCCTCCTTTTTTTCAGACCATGGAAGATCCTGATATGGACATGGATAATGATCACTCCCCTGTTATGGCAGCAACCTTCTAGTGGCTGCTGGGTATTATGTGAGCCAAAAGCTGCTGGGTGCTGCTGAGGATCTAATTCTGACCAGCAGACTAGATCCCTTCATATGAGAGGAAGATAACAATTCAAGGAGAGTGAGAGGCAGTTGCATTTTCTGACTTCTCTTCCCTCTGATTCATTTCATTCCCAATTCCCGAGCAACAACTGTTCAGTAAAAGCTGATTTGCAATTCCCTTAGGTGTGTTGGGATTCACAGTTGTGGGAGCTTTCAGAGAACCATCCCACCCCTTAAAGAGTCCCCTTTAACCTCTTACAGGCTTTTTGGATTTCACACTTAAGCATGGTCCTTAACACTCCCCTATCTTGTCATAGAGTGTATCTATGAAACTCCAAAGAGAAAAAGTAAATTTAAGTGATATGAAAACTAAAATGGCAGCAGGGACATAGGGAAACAAATGTAAATTCAAGTTAGATAGTATACAAGGAAGAAATCCTTCTGCTCTCTCTCATTCCCTTTCAATATTTCCATTTTTCCAATGAAGACTTATTTTGTCTTTCTTTTTAACTTAAAGCATTGGGGCAGTGCGACATCATGTCTAGAGGACTAGAAGATATGGGTTCAAATTTCAACCTTAGCAGTTTAATTTGCTTTATTAACATGAACAAGATAATTAACTTTTGTTAATATTGAGCAACTGTCTAAGATATGCTGTTATAAATGGATTGGGATTTGCAATGTAGAAGGAATTCCTATACTGATCAAAACAGAAATTATTTTTGTTAGAACCAATTTACTAAGCACTAGAGAAGGATTTTACACTTCTATATAGGTTTTTCACTAATCATTCTGCAAATAGACACCAGACTTTCTATTTGGTCAGACATAGAAACAAATCTATATTTAAAATAAAAGTGGTTAGTGCTCCAAATTAGTGAAGCAGAAAACTGGATAAAGTCAAGAAACCCCAGGTTTTAGTCTTAGATGTATAATTAGTTCTTGGTGACCTTGGAAAAGTCACAATCCCAGTAAGCCTTGAATTTCTCATGAGAAAGGTGGATATATTTTATTGTGATTTTAAAGACAGTCAAGTCTCTGAGGCTGTATGTATCAGGGGATGCTGATTGTTCTCTGGGAGCTCCCTACACCTAAGAAATCACACATCTACACAAAATAACAATAAAGTCGGTAAGAGGGGTAGTCACCACCCTATCTACCTCCTTATATTCCTATGTTGTTGAAATTGATAAAAGAACTAAGGTCAATATTTATTTTTAGTATCAGCAAAGCCACCTACATTACACAAAAGAGCAGGTCAACCCCCTACAATGTCAGCCCTGAATCTCAAAACTTGTGGAACAGGAATGAAAAACAAAAATATCATCTAAATTTACCCAGAGCAAGGTCTACATTGATAGGCTTTTATGGAATTGGAAATGGAGTGTCAAATACCTGGTTCAAGTCTTTGGCCCCACAGAGACCATCTTGACAACCCCTCTAATAAACTAGGTGGGAGGAGAATATGCAGGCAAGTTTATACTATGCAAGAAGAGAGCAGAACATGCCTAAAAATTGCATTTATTGATCTCAGATTCAATTATGCTTCTTCTGGGGAAAATGTACAAAGAGTGCTAAAATTCTGGTCAAATTCTGGCCAAAGCAGAAAAATTGAGCAACAATTAAAAAAAAAAAGTATATAATCTTAGGGAAATGACTTTTAGGATAAAGCTTGACTTGAATTCCTGGTCAGGTATTGGTTCAGAATGAATAGAATCAGAACATTAGATCCAGAAAGGTATGTTAGAGACTCTCAACTTCAATGTACCCATTTTATAAGGAGCGAAATTGAATTTTAAAATGGTAAATGACTTCATCAAAGTAACACAGTGAATTAATGGAAGAATCAGAATTGGAATCTACAATTTTTGACTCCCAGGTAAGTCTTCTTTCTGTTATACTGCTTCCTAAATAAACAAAACTATTTCCCAGTCAAAGAGCACAGACAGCAAAAAAACATGTTGGAAATTTCCTTAACACTTTCTAATAATGAAACCAAACTTCTTAAAATATTGGATATAAAATTTATCAAATCAAAATAGAGCCATGTGAATAAATGATTATACTCACTGCTAGTATTATCCACCTGAAGAAGATGATGGTAAGGACAGAATTTCCTATGGGAATATCACTCAAATGTTCTATGGCATAGTCTGCTGTCATCATTTTTTAGAGGAATGATTTTAATGCCTTCCCATCTTGGGTAGATTTTTTAACCATCACATTTCCTTGGGAAATGGCATTTCATGTTGTAATAGGTAGACTAGGTTTGAGCATCCCTGGGAGTTTAATATTATAGTTACAACTGACCAGCCACCTCTCCTTGTAGGATTTTCAACTGAAAAGCAGCCAAGTTTTATATAATTGATGTGACCTGTAAGAATGAACTGTGATAGAAAGATGACAAGATATCAGAACATCGAGGACCCCTAACCCTACACAACCCATTTGTTGAGATCTGCGTAATTCTAATAGGAATAGAAAGAATGATTCCTCAATTGCTTTACCCACTAGAGGAATACACAGAGTGATTTCTGGAGTGCTGAGGAATCCTGGGACATACAAGCAGCTCTAGAATTCAAACAAGGAGCTGAATGTAGGTGGGAATTCAGGAGTGTTCATGTACTGTTTCAATGTCCATTCCAACAGAACTTCTTTAAGTCTGTTGCTGAGTCTTGCTTTGGAGGAACAGCTTTGTGATGTTTCATGAATTCCCTACTTCAATTTAGCCCTGATACCTGAGGCAAACAGAGCATAAGTCCAGCTTTCTTTAGCCAAGAGCTTCTGAATCCGTACTTAATCTACCAGAGTCTCAGATATTCTAGTCAGGGTCCAGTGAGGCACTTAGGGCTGAGCTTAGTTGTGAGATAACTATTCTGGGTAAAAACAAAACTATCCCTGAAGTATAAGGTAGAAGTCTATACCAGACTGGGGGCAGGGGTGTGGGGGGGTATTTCTGTTAATTTTCTAAAAAGCATTCAATTTTTAAACAAAGAAGAGATCTGAAAATTTGACTAACCAATCTATTTATTTTACAAATGATGTGATGATGATGTGACTACAAGTGAAATTTAAAAACCTTTGAAGTTTATAAAGAACTAAGTCATTAACTTATCAAACCTTATAACAATTCTTTGATGTAGATACTAGAGGTATGTTTACTTTTATTCTCATTTTTAGGTAAGAAAATCATGACAAAGAAAGTAGCTGTGAGTGACCCACAATTATATAATGATTAAGTGACAGAGGCTACATTTGAACCCATGTTGTTTGATGTCAAGTCTAGCATTTTATCTGCTGCTACATCACAAGGGATATTATTGTAATATAATAGAAGTTAGAATGATAATTCTGATTTTTCCAACCACTCTCTTCTATTTCATTTCGTTCTGTCACATGATATCAAGACTGGGGTAATAGAGGAATCTTTAAAGTAAACAAAAAGCAATCACCAATACCAAAGAAATGAAATGGGAAATACATTTTTAGTAAAAAGGACAAGCAGCTAAATTTTGAATAATCTATTCAAATATTACCAAAATCCTAAATTTATGGCAACAGAAGAGGAGGACTGTTCAGAAGAGGAGAACTGGTGGGAGGGATTAAAAAGGGAGATATGGCTATGGAAAGAGAAATGAAGTAAAGGAAGGGAAGAAAGTGAGTTGGAAGAGTAGAAAAGAAGAAAGGAAGCATTCTAAAATGCTTTGTTGGGCATTGGATATACTTCTTTGCCTAGAATCAAGAACAAATGAATTAAAATTTAACTTCAGGAACTTATTAGTTACATGATCCTAAGTAACAATGTATGTTCCCCTCAGTTTCCTCAAGTGTAAAATGGGGATAATAATAGCACCTATTTCCCAGGATATATGTGAATATCCAATAAAATAATATTAATAAAATGCTTGGCACAATCCTTAGCATTTATATAGTAGGTTCTATATAAATAAGTAATTTACCGTTATTATTACTTATTGCTATTATTATATCTGCACAGGAATTAAATAAAATGAACAAGGTCATGTCTCACTGACCTACTCAGACTCACAGAAACAAATTTGGAAGTCTCTAGTTCCGTGGTTTCATTTTGCATATGTACAAGTTGTGGTTTAAGATAATTAAGTCCCTTGATTTCAGAGGTATTGTCAGAAATGAGATTTGAACTCAGCCCATGCACCTTTGTCACTGTACTATCTAGCTTTGTTTCTACTATATAACAATATGTCACAGTGGGGCTTAATCATTCAGGAAACTGGTAAATGTCACTCTCATTGCAAGGGCCTGATGGCACATTTTCAACATTGACTAAAAAGACTAGTGATACAGATGCTAGCCATGCTTAGGAGCAGAGGGGCCATAGAGATTTTGTCTTATTAATGTCTGCAGATTTCTGATAATTTTCAGCTTGGGTGAGAGGGAAATTGAAATAAAAATTGAATTCAAAATTTCATATCCTAAGTGGCTAAAAGAAGAGGACATTCAAAACTGGAGGAAGAATGTCATAAAAAATGATTTTAGTATTCAAGATGAGGGTAACTATCCTTCCTTGACATTTTACCTAAGATCAGTTTTACTGGAGCTGGAGAAAAAGTTGCAACCTTTTTTTTAGCCCTAAAAGTCTTCAAAAATAACTCAAAAGTAAGTTATTTAGTTTGTAACTCTATTAAAAAGGCAAATCTCTTAAAAATCAAAATTTGTTAAGTAAGCACCAATTGGCATAAGTAGAAGGAGCTGTCTATATTGATTAAAATCACTGGTCTGATTGAAAAAAAAAAAAAAAGTTTATACCAAACAAAATTAATTTTAACATCCAATTTGCCAATTACTGCTGTTTGTTTTGTTTTCTTGTTGTTGTTGTTGTTTTGGTTGTAGTTTACAAAAACTCATTTAATACTATAAAGAAAAATGCAGTCTCAAAAATCATTGTCCAACCAAGGTGTCCCTAATATACATGTTTAAAATGTTTATGTGAACTTCCTTGATTGTTGCCAACAGGGCATTGCTCAAAAACTTGCCTGATGCTCAATATCAAATGAAGCTTAAATCAGGGGAATTTGCCTAGAACTATCTTGATGAAACTCTGTACCCTATGGATATATGGCTTCTCTCTAGTTAGGAAATTTCTCAAAATGTTTCTAGATTATAAATAGCAACACATTGATTGAATCATCCTAGAAAAAGATGTGTGATCCTCAATTTGATCCATAGAGTCTAAACAAACCCTTTCAACAGATTAGCCACAAAGGAAAAAGAAGTGGATGAAATATGCATATTATCCAAATTATGGCATGCAGTCAGATGGACAAGCCATTGACAGCATATATAGCCCATCAGTACATGCATCTTGGACAGACACTGCAAATGAAGGGTTTTTGGGCTCTGAATTGAATACAAGGAGGAGAGCTTGGAAGATTACAAAGTACTTTCTTTTTTTTTTTTTTTTTTTTTTTTTTTTATTTAATAGCCTTTTATTTGACCAGTAGATGTTAAATATATTAAAATATAACTTAGATACACAATAAGTATACATGACCAAAACATTATTTTGCTGTACAAAAAGAATCAGACTCTGAATTATTGTACAATTAGCTTGTGAAGGAAATCAAAAATGCAGGTGTGCATAAATATAGGGATTGGGAATTCAATGTAATGGTTTTTAGTCATCTCCCAGAGTTCTTGATTACAAAGTACTTTCAATTCTACCAAGTCATTCTCTGAAACAAAAAGCTCATCATTTTAATGCTAATATTTTTAAGATGTTTTTTAGCTGTGCATCATGGAACACCAAAATTTCCAAGAAATTTAAAAAAAAAAATACATGTAACCCCAAGGGCACTAGAAATACATATCAGGCTTTGGGATATTATGTATGGTGGTTTGTCAAAAGATATTATGAGACATAATCTAGAACATAAAAGGAACTATGTTGCAGGAGAAAAAAAAATCTATGGGATTTGAGGACAGAGAATCGTGGCCTGTTTTTTATTATAGATAGGATGGTGTTATGGATAGGGTACTGGATTGGAAGTCAAGGAGTTCAAGGCATACCTCCAACACTAGGGAAAGTATTAATAAATAAGGGGGTTAAAGGGCTTTAGGAATCTTGACAGCCTTAGGTCTATGATTCAATCTTTATTACTTTGAGCAAATGACATTGTCCATAAAGTTGTGTAACAAGGCTCTTTCCAGTTCTAAGTTTATAAACATATAATGATAATGATGAGCTTCAGAAAGAGTGGAAAATAACTATATAAGCATTAAGGAAATTTTCAGCTGTACATCTATAAGCCTACAACCAACCAAACAAACAAACAAAAAAAAAAGACTCAGATTGGTTAGGTATTTCCTGAAGAGCTGAAAATTAGACCCACAGAAAATATTTACAAAATATTAAAAGACTAAAAGGAAAAATTCTAATCTTTTAGTTCACCATTTGTGAGAATTGCATTTTTGTTTGTATGTTTTAAAGATATAGATGAGAATTGGGAAGAATGAGAATAGATGAATGGATTTCAAACTGCAGAGGCAGGGATCATATTAGCATTGAAGGTCTTGTTCTGTTTGACTCCCCCAAGCAAAACTAGAAATATAGGATGGAAGTTGCAACAACTTAAAGAAAAATCCTCTAATGATTAGAGCTGTACAACAACAGAATATGCTGTTTCTGAAGGAACTTTTCTTTCCAATAGATGTCTTCAAACATAGGGTGGATGAATACTTGTTTGGTAATTTGTAGAAAAGATTATTTTCAGATATGGACTACAATCAATGGTTATTGAGCCCCCTTCTCATTGATACTGTTATACTTTGAAAACATGAATACTTCTAAGTGAGTTATTAACAAATCAAGTGAAATTCCCAGAATTCCAGTGGTTTCAATATTAGAGGTAAAGATGAAGAGGGAGGAAATTCATATTAAAATCAATAATATCCAAATAAATTACATTGTATAATGACTCTTAAATGAGCAGTTTAACATTGCTTTTGAGCCTCAAATAACTTTAGAGGTAGCTCCTCATAAAACTTAGGACTCATTATTCTGGCTTCATGCCACATCATCAGAAGTAATTTGTTTTGAACTCCAACATCAAGAAAATTCTTCCTTTTTCATTTATTTATCGATTGAGACAAAAATAGTATGTTTACATCCTGCTGTTCAACATCCCATGTCATTGTCTTGGGTTCTTTTAGTCATTCAGTACCTGGACCTGTCTATGACAGCTACTTCAATTACAGACCATGCAAAGCTTGCAATCTTTTAAAAAAATCTTTGAAATACTTGCATGTTATCAGCTCTCTATGTTTTCCTATAGGTTAATATGGTTTTATGTCTTGTTCTTTTGGAAGTGGGACAAATCACACAAAGGGAAAGGAACTTAGGGATCTTCTAGTTCAACACCCTTATTTACAAATGAGAAGGAAAGAACCATGATTAGCAGAAGAACTTGACCTATGATTAAATTGATATAGAGAAATGCTGGGTCTGGATCTCCTTCTACTAATTCAGATCAACACTTCTCTGCTAATCTATAATTGAATTTTCAAATGAGTTGTTTTGTTCTATGGATTTTTTTTTCCATTTCAAGATTCTTTTTGGTTTCTTAAAAGAGATCTAGAAGAAAAAATGGGGAAATGAAAAAGGGTTTGGGAAAGGAAACACAGAAATTATTTGAAGAAAACTTACAAAATAGATTTAGTGAAATGGAAAAAGCATATAACTCTTTACAAAATATATGTGACAAAATGGAAAAAGAAAAAACTCCCTGAAAAAACAGAATTTGTGAAATGGAGAAAGGAAATAATTCTTTAAAAAACAGAATATGTGAAATGGAAAAAAAAATCCATAGAACAAAACAACTCATTTAAAAATTCAATTGGCCAAATACAAAAAGAACTGAAAAAGGTAACTGAAGAAAATGATTCCCTAAAAATCAGAACAAAACAAATGGAAATAAATGATTCAATGAGACATTAAGAATCAGTCAAGCAACCCCCACTCCCACCCCCAAAAAAAAGAAAAGGAAAGGAAAGAAAAGAAAAAAAATAGAATAAAATGTAAAATACCTACTTGGAAAAACAACTTACCTAGAAAATAGACCTAGGAGAGAAAAGATTATTGGATTTCCTGAAAACCATGATGGAAAAAAGTCTCAACATTATCTTCCAGGAAAGCATCAAAGGCAACTGCCCTGATGTCCTAGAATCAAAAGGTAAAATAGGCATGGAAAAAATTCACCAATCAACTCCTGGAAAGAGACCCCAGAATGAAAACTCCAAGGAATAGTGTAGCTAAATTTCAGAATTAGTGAACCTAGGAAAAAATATTGCAAGCAGCCAGAAAAGAACAATTTAAATACTGAGGAGATACAATCAGGATTACCTAGAACCTACCAATTTCTACTGTAAAGAATAGAATCTGATATTCTGAAAAGCAGAGGAACTTGGAATGCAGCCAAGAATAAACTACCCAGATGAATTGAGAATTTTCTTTCAGGGAAGAAGCTGGATATTCATTTTTTTTTATTTTTTTTTTTATTTAATAGCCTTTTATTTACAGGATATATACATGGGTAACTTTACAGCATTAAAAATTGCCAAACCTCTTTGTTCCAATTTTTCACCTCTTACCCCCCCACCCCCTCCCCTAAATGGCAGGATGACCAGTAGATGTTAAATATATTAAAATATAACTTAGATACACAATAAGTATATATGACCAAAACATTATTTTGCTGTACAAAAAGAATCAGACTCTGAATTATTGTACAATTAGCTTGTGAAGGAAATCAAAAATGCAGGTGTGCATAAATATAGGGATTGGGAATTCAATGTAATGGTTTTTAGTCATCTCCCAGAGTTCTTTTTCTGGGTATAGCTAGTTCAGTTCATTACTGCTCCATTAGAAATGATTTGGTTGATCTCGTTGCTGAGGATGGCCTGATCCATCAGAACTGGTCATCATCTAGTATTGTTGTTGAAGTATATAATGATCTCCTGGTCCTGCTCATTTCACTCAGCATCAGTTCGTGTAAGTCTCTCCAGGCCTTTCTGAAATCATCCTGTTGGTCATTTCTTACAGAACAGTAATATTCCATAATTTTCATATACCACAATTTATTCAGCCATTCTCCAACTGATGGACATCCATTGTTTCCAGTTTCTAGCCACTACAAAAAGGGCTGCCACAAACATTCGTGCACATACAGGTCCCTTTCCCTTCTTTATAATCTCTTTGGGATATAATCCCAGTAGTAACACTGCTGGATCAAAGGGTATGCACAGTTTGATAACTTTTTGAGCATAGTTCCAAACTACTCTCCAAAATGGTTGGATTCGTTCACAACTCCACCAACATGGATATTCAACAATACAGGTGAATTTCATTTATTTCTGAAGAAAAGACCAGAGCTGAAAAAAAAAATGACTTCCAAATATAGAACTCAAGAAAAGCATAAAAAGGTAAAAAGGAAAGAACTCTTGAGAAGTATATCTCTATTATGGGTATACATAAAAAGTGAAGGCATAATTTGATTTTAATTGTTATAATATAATAAAGAAACTAAAGGTGGAAAGGTGATTGTACTGGAAAAAGAGGAAAAAGGAAGTAAAGTAAGAGAAATTACATCTCACAAAGAGGAAAAGAAAACCTAAAATAATTGAGGGAAAGAAGGGAATGGGATGAATATTGTCTGAATCTTACTCTCATCAGATTTGGCTCAAAGAGAGAATATTAGACATATTTGGTTTTGCAGAGAAACTTATCTCACCTAATGGGGAAGTGGGAGGGAAAAGGGAAAATGAAAGGGGGAGGTTAATAGAAGGGGAAACAGAAGTAGTAGGGGAAAGATATAAAAAGGGGGCAGGCACTATAAAGGGGGAGGTCTGCTTAAGGGAAGATGTGGTCAGAAGCAAAATACTGGAAAGGAGGGAAAGGGGGAAAGAAAAGAAAAAAAAAACATATTTTTTGGTAGATAAGATGACAGGAAACATAGAATTAGTTGTTATGAATGGGTGAACTTTCCCATAAAACAAAAGCAGATAGCAGATTTGATTAAAATCAAGAATCCTACAATATGTTGTTTACAAAAAACACATTTAAAGCAGAGTGATACATACAGAGTAAAGTTAAAAGGTTGGAGTAGAATCTATTATACTTCAGGTGAAGTGAAAAAACAAATGCAGGGGTAGCAATCCTGATCTCAGGTCAAGTAAAAGCAAAAATAGATCTAATTAAAAGAGATAAGAAAACTATATCTTGCTAACGAGTATCATAGATAAAGAAGTAATATCAACACTAAATGCATATGTACCAAGTGATATAGCATCTAAATTCCAAAAGGAGAAGTTAAAAGAACTGCAAGAAAAAATAGGCAGCGAAACTATAATCATTGGGGATCTTAACCTTGCTCTCTCAGAACTAGATAAATTGAACCACAAAATAAATAAGAAATAAATTAAGGAGGTAAATAGAATATTGGAAAAGTTAGATATGATAGATCTTTGGAGAAAATTGAATGGAGACAGAAAGGAGTATACTTTTTTCTTGACAATCCATGGAACCTATACAAAAATTGACCATATAGTAGGGTATAAAGACCTCAAAATCAAATGCAGAAAGGCAGAAATAACAAATATATTTTTCATATCATGATGCACTAAAAATTACAGTCAATAAAAGGCCAGGGGAAAATAGACCAAAAATTAATTGAAAACTAAATAATCTATTCTTAAAGAATGAATAAGTGAAACAGCAAATCATAGACACAATCAAAAATTTCATCTAAGAAAATGACAAAAATAAGACAATTTAACAGAGTTTGTGGGGTGCAGCCAAAGTAGTAATAAGTGAAAATTTTTTATCTCTATATGCTTACTTGCATAAAATAGAGAAAGGAAAGATCAATGAATTGAACTTGCAACTAAAAAATCTAGAGAAAGAACAAATTTTAAACCCCCAAATAAATACCAAACTTGAAATTCTAAAAATAAAAAAGGAGATAAATAAAATAGAGAGGGAAAGAATACTGAATTAATAAATAAAACTAAGAGTTGGCTTTATGAAAAAAAATCAGCAAAATAGACAAACTTTTAGTTAATTTGATTAGAAAAAGGAAAGCAGGAAATCAAATTGTTATTCTCAAAAATGAAAAGGGAGAACTTTCCACTAATGAAAAGAAAATTAGAGCACTAAATGGAGTTATTTTGCCCAACTTTATGTCAATTGATTGATAAACTAAGTAAAATGGAGAAATATGTACAAAAGTATAGATTGTCCAGATTAACAGAAGAGGAAATAAATTACTTGAATAGTCCCATTTTAGAAAAAGAAATAGAACAAGCAACTCTCTAAGAAAAAATTTCCAAGGCCAGATGGATTTACATGTGAATTGTACTGAACATTTAGTGAACAAATAACTTTAATACTATATAAACTATTTTTAAAAATAGTACCACAGACATGGTACTGATACCTAAACTAGGTAGGATGAAAACAGAGAAAGAAAATTATAGACCAATTTCTCTAATGAATATTAATGGAAAAAATATTAAATAAAATATTAGCAAAGAGATTAAAGAAAGTTATAATACACCATGACCAATTAGGATTTATACCAAGAATGCAGGGCTGGTTCAATATTAGGAAAAGGGTTAGCATAACTGACTACATCAATAATGAAACTAACAAAAATCATATGATTATCTCAATGGATGTCGAAAAAGCATTTGATAAAATGCAACAGCCATTCCTATTAAAAACACTAAAGATTTATAGAAATAAATGGACTTTTCCCGAAAATGATCAGTAGCATCTATTTAAACCATCAGCAAACATCATATGTAATGGGGACAAACTAGAAGCATTCCCAGTAAGATTAAGAGTGAAACAAGATTGCCCACTATTACCATTACTATTCGATATTGTATTAGAAATATTAGCTTTGGCAATGAGAAGAAAAAGAGATCAAAGGAATTACAGTAGAGAATGAGGAAATTGAAGTATCACTCTTTGAAGATGATATGATGGTATACTTAGAGAACCCTAAAGAATCAAATAAAAAGTTAGTAGAAACAATCCACAACTTTAGCAACATTGCAAGAAACTAACTAAATCCACATAAATCATCAGAATTTTTATATATTATTTTAAAAAGTCTATCAACAAGAGATACAAAGAGAAATTCCATTTAAAATACCTGTTGAAAATATAAAATATTTCTGAGTCTACCTGACAAACCAAAGTCAGGAAGTATACAAACACAACTGCAAAACATTTCCTACACAAATAAAGTCAGAACTAAAATTATCAAGTGCTCTTGGATAAACCAAGCAAATATAATAAAAAATGACAATACTACCTAAATTAATTTACTTATTTAGTGCTATACCAATCAAATGCCCAAGAAATTATTTTATAGATCTAGAAAAAAAATAATAACAAAGTTTATCTAGAAGAAAAAAAGGTCAAGAATTTCAAATTAATAAAAAAAAAAAATACAAATGAAAGTAGCTTAGCTGTACCAGATCTAAAACTATATCATAAAGTAGTGGTTATCAAAGCCATTTGGTACTGGCTAAGAAATAGAGTAATCAATCAATGAAATAAGTTAGGTTCACAGGACAAAATAATGAATGACTATAGCAATCTAGTGTTTGAGAAATCCAAAGACCCCTTCTGCAATAAGAACTCACTATTTGACAAAAAACTTCTGGGAAAATTGGAAACTAGTTTTGGCAGAAAATAGGCATTGGCCCACACCTGACACCATATATGAAGATAAGGTCAAAATGGGTTCATAATCTAGACATAAAGAATGATATTATAAACAAATCAGAAAAACATAGGATAGTTTACCCCTCGGACCTATGGAGGAAGAAGGAATTTGTGACCAGAGAAGAACTGGAGATCATTATTGAGCACAAAATAAATAATTTTGATTATATTAAGTTAAAAAGTTTTTGTACAAACAAAACTAATCAGACAATGTTACAAAGGAATCACTAATAGGGAAAACATTTTTACATTCAAGCATTCTGATAAAGACCTCATTTCTAAATATATAGGGAATTGACTCAGATTTATAAGAATTTATAAGAATTCAAGCCATTCTCCAATTGATAAAAGACAAAAAGATATGAACAGAAAATTTTCAGATGAAGAAATGAAAACCATCTCTAGTCATATGAAAAAGTGCTCTAATCATTACTGATCACAAAATAGAAAATTTCGACTATACCAAACTGAAAAGTTTTTGTACAAACAAAACTAATGCAGACAAGATTAGAAGGGAAGCAATAAACTGGGAAAATATTTTTACAGTCAAAGGTTCTGATAAAGGCCTCATTTCCAAAATATATAGACAATTAACTCTAATTTATAAAAAATCAAGCCATTCTCCAATTGAAAAATGGTCAAAGGATATGAACAGACAATTCTCAGATGAAGAAATTGAAACTATTTCTAGTCATATGAAAAGATGCTCCAAGTCATTATTAATCAGAGAAATGCAAATTAAGACAACTCTAAGATACCACTACACACCTGTCAGATTGGCTAAGATGACAGGAAAAAATAATGATGATTGTTGGAGGGGATGCGGGAAAACTGGGACATTGATGCATTGTTGGTGGAGTTGTGAACGAATCCAACCATTCTGGAGAGTAGTTTGGAACTATGCTCAAAAAGTTATCAAACTGTGCATACCCTTTGATCCAGCAGTGTTACTACTGGGAATATCCCAAAGAGATCATAAAGAAGGGAAAGGGACCTGTATGTGCACTAATGTTTGTGGCAGCCCTCTTTGTAGTGGCTAGAAACTGGAAACTGAGTGGATGCCCATCAGTTGGAGAATGGCTGAATAAATTGTGGTATATGAATATTATGGAATATTATTGTTCTGTAAGAAATGACCAACAGGACGATTTCAGAAAGGCCTGGAGAGACTTACATGAACTGATGCTGAGTGAAATGAGCAGGACCAGGAGATCATTATATACTTCAACAACAATACTATATGATGACCAGTTCTGATGGACCAGGCCATCCTCAGCAACGAGATCAACCAAATCATTTCCAATGGAGCAGTAATGAACTGAACCAACTATGCCCAGAGAAAGAACTCTGAGAGATGACAAAAAACCATTACATTGAATTCCCAATCCCTATATTCATGCCCACCTGCATTTTTGATTTCCTTCACAAGCTAATTGTACAATATTTCAGAGTCTGATTCTTTTTGTACAGCAAAATAACAGTTTGGTCATGTATACTTATTGCGTATCTAATTTATATATTAATATATTTAACATCTACTGGTCATCCTGCCATCTTGGGGAGGGGGTTGGGGGGGTAAGAGGTGAAAAATTGGAACAAGAGGTTTGGCAATTGTTAATGCTGTAAAGTTACCCATGCATATATCCTGTAAATAAAAGGCTATTAAATAAAAAAAAAAAAGAAAAAGTGCTCTATATTATTATTGATCAGAAATGAAAATTAAGATAACTCTGAGATACTACTATACCTCTTGAATTGCCTAAGATGACAGGTAAAGATGACAAATGTTGGAGGGAATGTGTGAAAACTCAGACACTAATACATTGTTGGTAGAATTGTGAAAGTATCCAACCATTAGGGAGAACAATTTGCAACTATGCCCACAATGTTATCAAACTGTACATAGCCTTTGATCCAGCAGTATTCCCAGAGAGATCTTAAAGGAGGGAAAGGAATCCACAACTGCAAAAATGTTTGTGGCACCCCTTTTTGTAGTGGTAAGAAACTGGAAACTGAGTGGATGCCTATCAGTTGGAGAATTGCTGAATAAGTTATGGAATATGAATATTATGGGATATTATTGTTATATAAAAAGCAATGAGCAGGATGATTTCAGAGAGGCATGGAGAGACTTACATGAATTGATGCTAAGTGAAATGACCAGAACCAGGAGATAATTGTAAATGACAACAAGATTATATGATGATAAATTCTGATGGACATGGCTTTCTCCAACAATGAGATGATTCAGAACTGTTCCAATGATCTTGTGATGAATCTACATCCAGCGAGAGGACTATGGGAACTGAGTGTCCTTCACAGCATAGTATTTTCACCCTTTTTGTTGTTTGTTGTTGTTTGCTTGCATTTTATTTTCTTTCTCATTTTTTTTCCAGTTTGATTTTATTTTTCTTGTACAGCAAAATAATTGTATAAATATATATGCATATATTGATTTAACATATATTTCTACCAGGTTTAACATGTATTGAACTACTTTCCATCTAGGGGAGGAGGTGGGGGAAGGGAGGAAAATTGGAATACAAGGTTTTGCAGGAGTTAATGTCGAAGAATTATCCATGCATATGTTTTGCGAAATAAATTTTTTTTTGTCTTTTAAAATTTTTTTTTTATTATAGCTTTTTATTTACAAGTTATATGCATGGGTAATTTTACAGCATTGACAATTGCCAAACCTTTTATTCCAATTTTTCCCTTCCTTCCTCCCACCCCCTCCCCAAAATGGCAGGTTGACCAATAAATGTTAAATATGTTAAAATATAAATTAAATACAAAACAAGTATACATGTCCAAACAGTTATTTTGCTGTACAAAAAGAATCGGACTCTGAAATAGCATACAATTAGCCTGTGAAGGAAATAAAAAATGCAGGTGGACAAAAATAGAGGGATTGGGAATTCTATGTAATGGTTATTAGCCATCTCCCAGAGTTGTTTTGCTGGGTGTAGTTGGTTCAATTCATTCCTGCTCCATTGGAACTGAATTAGTTCATCCCATTGGTGAACATGGCCAGGTCCATCAGAATTGATCATCATATAGTATTGTTGTTGAAGTATATAATGATCTCCTGGTCCTGCTCATTTCACACAGCATCAGTTCATGTAAATCTCTCCAGGCCTTTCTGAAATCATCCTGTTGGTGATAAGAAATAAAAACCTTTAATAAAAATTTTAAAAATTAAAATTGTAAAAAAGGAATCCAAACTTAGGGTTTCTAAGTCTTCTTTACTCATTCTCTTCTAAACTTGCTGCAATCTTACTTTATCACTCCATTATGGCAATCCTTTCTAAGTTTAGTAATGATAATATATTTATATGTATATACACACACATATACATATGTACATACACACATATGTATAGATGTTTATGGTATTTTTCAACCAGCAAAATCTCCCTTCGCACCCTTCAAAAGGAAAAATAAATAAATTAATAAATAAAATCACTGTTACAAACATGTATAGTTTAGAAAAACATTTTTTTCCCTACATTAGTCATTTCCAAAAAGAAATATGTCTCATTCACAGCTCTGACTCCTTCATTTCTCTATTAGGAAATCTATAAGAGATTTCATCATATATCCTTAAAGATCAGGATTGCTTATTATGTTAATCTGAGTTTCTGATTTTTTCAAAGCTGCTCAACTTTAGCATATTGTTATCATTATGTTTCTCCTGGTTCTGTTTACTTCACTCTGTATCAGTTCATAGATGTTTCTATGGTTTCACTGAAACCATATTTTTCATCATTTTTTAAATAACACATTAATATCCCATCACATTTTGTGCCATAATTTGTTCAGCCATTCCTCAAGGGATAGATTCACCCTTAGATGCCCATTCTTTGTCACTGCATAAAGAAAACACATTTTTGTACATCCTTACTTAGAATTTGTTTTGTTTAAGGCTAATTAATAAAAAAAGGGAACACAATGATTTGCATGTCATTCTTGTTCAGAGTTTATGCTAACCTCTGTACTTTTCTGATTTTAGTATGTGTTCCACTGACATAAATAGCTAATGATCTTTTAATTGCCAAATCAGGTCTTTTCTCAGTCCTTAAACCTCTATGCTTCTCAGTAGCATTTGACTCTGTTGAGATCATCTCTCCTTTCTGAATTTTCCTAACAATATTTTCTTGGTTCTCTTACTTGCCTGACCTCTTCCATTCAGTATTCTTCCCTGGACCATCATCTATACTGTGTCCACTAACTCTGATCACAATCTAAGACTCTTTCTTTAAGACTCTTTCATTGCTTTTGTCTTTCTGTTCTCTCAGTTGCTGCTTTCATCAGGCCTCATGTGTTCAGTATCTTTATGCAGATTACTCCTAGTTTTACACATCCAGCTTTACTCTTTTTCCTGAGTACCATATATTAATCACTATTGGATATTTTTTTAACTGAATGAGCCTTAATCTCAACATAAAAACAAAACATTTTCTATTTCCCCAGAATCTATTCTTTTTATGAAGTTTCCATCAAGAGTACCACTATCCTTTCAGGCACCAAGGTTTAAAGTCTCAATGTCATCCTCTATTCTTTACTCTTACTCACAAATCCAATCAATTGACAGATTGTGTCATTCTTATCATCCTAATATTTCTTGATTATGCCCTTTTCTGCTTATTTACTTTGTTACCATTCTGCTTAGCTCAGACTCCCATCAAATCTCAATTAGATTATTCTAATACCCTCTTAATTGCATTGTACACTTCAAACTTCTCCACCTCCAATCTATTCTCCACCTCCTCCAGAATTTCGTAAAGATCAGGTCTGACCATATTACCCTACCTACTCAAAATCTGGTAGCTATCTATTTTGCTTCTAAGATTAAAAAAAAAACACAATAAACAAACAAAAAAGAAAATAAGCAAAATAAAAACAAACAAATAAACAAAAAACTTCATCTCTTTGGCCTTCATATCTCTTCACAACAAAGACTTTTTGGTCCTTCCTAATTGATTCTCAATCTCTCCATACGTGCTACATTCTAATTATATTATCAGAACTACTGTAACTGTCCCCATACTAGAGTAAATCAATTTCTATCAGTTTCTGAGATATATAAACACTCACAGCATGGTCAGCTAAACACCTTCAGTTAGTCCTTCTGTCACCTCCCTAGTTGATAGTTGGGGAAAAACAAATGTGTTCAGGATGTTTAGTTTTAAGCTATATACTTTAATATGAATTGTGTTTGTAAGTATGAATTAATAATTGGTACCATTAGCTTCCTAGCAATAACACAAAGGACTCTTGGCAGTCTGCCATGAGGAGAGCTGTGTGAAATAACTTCATAAAGAAAAAAGCATACTAATTCTTTGTCCATAATCTCTGGGGAAAAAAAAAAAAGACAAAAATTGAAGAGATGCAAAAGACTTTCCATGAAAGCCTGGCCTGGTTCATTTATTAAACTAATCCAAGGCTTTTGGACTTTCTTAAGTATCTCCCAATCCTTCAGAATGATTAGATACTCCTTCAGTGGATTCACATTTGAATCTCCTGGTGTTTGGATTTCTTTTCATTTTTTTCTTTCTCATTCAAACATGAAAAGCTTGAGGATAACACTTTGAATACAGCTTAGGAAAGTCTAAAGAACTAAATAAATTTCTTTATGCCCTAGATCTCATATTAGAGGAAGCCACTTTCTTTCTTATCTTCCTGCTTACTAATATATCAAGAAACATTCATTAAACACCTACTATGTTCCCTGTTAGTATATTAAATACTGAAGATATAAACACAACAATTAATTTGGACCCACTCTCACCCTAATTTTCTACTCAGGTAAACAACATGTAAACATATAAATATGTGCATGATATGCAAAAAAAAAAAAAGTAATGTCAGGGAGGAAGTTGTAAATATTGGGGATGGGAAGAAAGAGCTCATGTAGAAGGGGATGCTTAAGCTGAAAATTGAAAGAAACGAAGAAACTTAAATGAACTGAAGGAAGTTTTCCAGTGTTGGGGTAGCACAGCCTGTCAAGAAGAATCACAAGGTCAATCTGTCTAGAATGTAGAGTCTAAGAATAACATATGAGAGCAGCATATAACAAGGCTGGGAATTTAGGTCAGGACCAGAACTTTAGAAGTCAAACATTGGAGTTTATATGTGATCTTAAAGGTAATAAATAGGAAGCTATTGGAATTTATTGCTGCATCATTAGATTTGACTTAAGAGATAGGAATGGTCACTTAGAGATAAATGGCAGTGTAAGCCAAAATGGCTCCCAAACAAAGTTAGGAAATTGGTGAAACAGAACTTTGGACCTTTCAGTCTTCTCACTTTCTAAAAGTTTCTCTCTCCTTTAAGTGCTTCTTATCCTCAAATCCCTTATCCTATTCCTCCTAGCAAAACTTTCTCCTAGAAAAAAAATCTAAGAATAGTATGAATAGCAACATAAAGGACAGGTAACGTTTGAATGGTACCTTTTCCAGGGACAGTTGCATTTTAACAAAAGACAAAGCCATAGGTCAAAACAGAATTAAATACCTTATGCTTAAATCTCAGATATTAGCAACCTAAAGGTTGCTATATATAATATATATACTTATTTTGAGTAAGGTGGGATGAGGAAATTCCCCAGAATTAATGAGCAAATTACAAGTAGCTATTATTCCTCCTAAAACTAAGACTTGTCTCTGGTTATCTTATAAGTACAACTATAGAAATGGCTGGGGAAAGAGGAGGGTAATATCAATAATAGCATATGTGATGCCTGGTTTTCAAAGTCTTTACAATGCAGACTCAGAAAGGTTTTTTTGAGAAATCTATCAAGTCCATCACTGAAAGGAAATGCATAGGTTATTGTTTGTCTTTAAAACATTTCCACTTTGTTTTGAAATCCTATCTCCCAAGGGCTGGTGTCTCCCTAAGTCACTCACAATAAATAAATCATTGCCTAGTCTCCTTTAAGACCTTCTCATAGAAGATTGGATGAAGGGGGTAAGGAGAAGAAACCTTATCATCATAAAATTCATCTTGGTTCTACTTCATCATGTTTGAGATTATCCTATAAACTGGCAGCCAATTTTAGGAATATAGTATTTTCATAATCCACACTATTAAAAATATCCCACTGAGTCTTAAGGACATTCTCAGATGGCATGAAAGTCATTAAAAGTTTTTAGGGTTTCAGGGAAAAGAGAGAGAAATTATTTGAGTGTCTACTCAAGCACACTTCTCTACCCTGAAGCTAACCCCTCTCCTCCTGTGAGAAAAGAGGCTGCTGTGTTTGCTTGCATCTTTGGAGCCTGGTGTGCACCAAAGTCAAAGACTGATGGAGTTTTGTTGCTTTTTAGATGGCTACAGAAGCCCCAGCATCAATAACTCAGCAGTTCTATAATTCTGGTCTGTCATTCTCTATAAGAAAGAGGCATTCAGCATCTCAAATATGGGCAAGGAGCTGAGAAAAACAGCATGATCCAGATGTGTTGAAGTCACCCTTGTTTTCACTAATCTCCTTTTTCTCTCCTATCAAGTCCCATACTTTAAACACTCCTGTCTCCCTTTACTTTTTTATAAAAGATCCTGAATTAGTTTGTTTCTTCATTTTCAACTCATTTTACAGAAAAGGAACTGAGGCAAACATGGTTAATTGACTTGTGCAGGGCCACATAGGTAGTAAGTATCCAAGGCCATATTTGAATTCAGAAAGAAGAATGGTCCTGGGTTTTGGTCTGGTATTCTATTTACTTCACAACCTAGAGACTCCAATGCAAAAGACAACCTTTCAAATATATGAATACAATTAGCATTTTACTATTGCCTTTTCTTTCCCCCTTTATTTTAATTTTTTTTTTTTCCTATGGGAGTCTGTTTCTGTAGAAGGCCTCTGTGTTTATCTGTATTTATGTTCTTTTAGTCTTAAGAGATGTGGATTACAAGTAGAAGATGTTAATGTCTATGAAAAGGGTGGTATTTGACTTGAGAAGCCAAGCTTTTGTGAGTTTGAGAATGAAGCATGATAAAGTGGATAGGGCAAGTGACCTATTCACTTGAAGTCAAGAAAACCTGAGTTCAAATCCCACCTCAAATATTCATTAACTGTGTGACAATGAGCCAGTCATTTAAACTCTTTGTGCTTTAGTTTCCTTATTTGTAATCAAAGGGAGGTTGGACTAAATAGTTTCTAAGATCCTTTTCAGCTCTTGAAAGCTTTCAATCATAGCTTTCCAACCCATGATCCTATAGTTACTGCAACTTAATGACTAGAGAACATGATTGTCAAGACTGTTGGAAAACTGTGGTATAATTGAAAGGCTGCTGGATTGGAAATTGATGGACTTGACTACACATTCCAACTCTTCCAGGTACTGTTGATCTTATTTTAAGCAAAACATCTTTGGTCCTTATTTTTCTTAATTAAAATAAACAGCTTGGACTAGAGGATCTCAACAGATCTTTTAGCCCCCAAATCTATGATCTTTCTAAACAATAATAGCTGACATTCATAGAATACTTTGAAATCTGCACAGAACAGAAGAAACCACATAAGAAAGATATTTTATAGATAAAGAAATTAAGGCTCTATCTCCCTGAATTTAATCAATTCATTAATAATAAATAATCAATCAAGACTTAATCATTTGTTCAAAGTTGTACTTTGAACTCAGATATTGATGAAGATTCTTACAACCCTTCCATTACAATTTCTGGGCTCTTCCTTTTAAAAAAAAAAATGAGGAAATTAGGGTCACAATTTTGTTTATTAACAATTTTAGATAACATCAGGAAACTCTCAATCTAAAGTTTCTTCTTCATGGGCTATAGAGCTCACAAGAGGATGACCCAGATGGTAAGATTAGAAGCCATATCATGCTTCTAATCATAAATAAGAGATATTAAGCCATTTAAGTAGGGAAAAAGAAGGCAGTAGTAAAATGCTAATTGTATTCAAATATTTGAAAGGTTGTCTTTTGCAATGGAGTAGCTAGGTAATTCAGTAGACAGACTCCTAGACCAGAAACCAGGAACACTCATCCTTCTGAATTCGAATATGGCCTCAGACACTTACTGTTTGACCCTGAACAAGTCAAATAACATGTTTGCTTCAGTTCCTTATTTGTAAAATGATATAGAAAAGAAGAGGCAAACTACTCCAGTATCTTTTCCAGGAAAACCCCAATCTGAGTTACAAAGAATCAGAAGAATCAGATAATATTGAATCAACTCAGTAATAACAACCACAACAGCCTATGCAAGGAGGATTATAGGACCATAAATTTATATGTAAAGGGAATCCTCAAAACTATTCTACTTTCATACTCCCAATTTTTCAAATGAGATGGTATCTATGCAAAAGTAAGGATTACAAGACATATAAATATCTGAATAGGATTTAAATCCTAGTCTTTTTACCATCAAAAACAATGTACTTCTCTTAGAATTTTTCTATTTGGTCTCAGTGGGCAGAAGCAGGACCAAAATGTAAAAGTTATAGAAAGGCTATTTTTGGTTCAATATAAAGATATACTAATATGTTTGTTTTTAAAGACTATGATTTCATTGGCACAAAAAATTCCTTATAAGAAAAACACCTCTATTAATAGAGATTGACAAATGGTATTCAATTTATAATTCTCAGAGAATTGCCTGTGGCAATGGGAAGCTAAAATACTTGTCTAGAGTTACCCAGAAGGTATATGTCAGAAATATAATCTGAGCAAAGACTATTGTAAATCAAAATCTCTATCTGCCATGGAATACTTCCACTCCCTTGGAATAGTCAAAAGAACAGAAAGTCCAGTATTGAGGGTGACATGTTAACAATACTAGATGTCTTCAAGCAGGTGAAAGATGACCATTTCCTGGGTATTTTACATATGGAATTCATAATTTGAATAAGGATTAAGGTATATGATATTTTTTATTTTAAAAATCAATCTTAATAAAAGTTTGTTGTTGATTATCAAGTTCCATATATTCAGTGATGGTACTTTTTTTCTTCTTCTTCTTTTGCAACATGTTCAAAAGCCAAAATGTTGGTGTTTTTCTTCTTTAAAATATAAGATGGTTCTCTCTGGGGGAGAGGGTTTCCTGGGGAGGTTTTCTGGAGGCAGCCTTAGATTCAGTTACAATCAATAATTACTCCAAAATCGCAGCCAGCTGATAAAAGTTCAGATCTTTTATTGTGTCCTTCAAAATAGCCTGGTTATCTCAGAAGCCTATCTCTCTGCTTGGTTCCAAGAGGTCTTGCAGCTTTGTCCTTGGCTTCTGCCTCTGCTTTCTTCAGCCTCCAGCCAGCACCAAGTTGGAAGATGCAATGAATCTCTCTTGCCTCGAAGACAGGGCTTGTGGGCTTCCTCCCAGAGTGTCACAGACATTGGTCATTTACACAGAAACAATGATTCATGTTACTCATTAAATAATGTCTCATTCTCTCAGATACAAATTACTTTAATTAGATGTAATGAAATAATAAATTCTTTGGCAAGTTTCAGGCATTTGTGCTTTAAAATCTTTGTACAGGGAGGTTCTGGAAAGATAATGGAGTAGGTCAGAAAATTTCAGGCTCTTCAGATTCTCCCCACAAACAGAACATAATTGCACCTCAGGGTGAAGATAGAATTGTGGAAAACAAATAAGATTGGGGCAGAGCAGGAGCACTCCTCAAACAATTAAGAAAACCTGAAGAAAGACTCCAGGACCAAGGTTTTACCAATGTGAAGGGTAAACATCTCCAGGCTAGCTTTTCAGAAACAGCAATCAGGGATCTCTGGGACTAGTTGGATTCCAAGGTAGCCTTAGCCACAACTACATGAACTTTCACCTTCAAAACAGCTTGAGGAGCAGTTTAAATCCAGGAAGACTGAAGAGATCTCAGCTAATTAGGAATGCCAGACCCAGCTGTGCTGAGACATAGTCCTGGGTAAGAAAGAATCAGCACACATGGCAAGTGCAGGAACAGTGGGTCAGGGATCGTTCTGGATGTGGACACTTGGCACTTGTAGTATAATGGAGTTGGGTGTAAAGTTCTCTTCTCTAGAATATATTGTTCTCAGGGAACAGATTTCTTGGGGGACTTCTAGAGGCACCCTTAGTTTTGGGCCCGTGTAATAATCACCTCAAATGCAGTTAGCTGTTAAAAGTTCAAATCCTTTATTATCTCTGGCTTCTGAATCTCCTTTGTGGGGCCTGGTTAGCTTTCTTAGAGGCCTATCTCTCTCCTTGGTTCTAAGGGCTCTTGCCACTAATCTTTTGCCTCTTCCAGCTTCAGCCTCTCTTCTTCTGAATGTCTTCAGCCAGCACCAAGGTGAAAGTTGGAATGAATCTGTCTTGCCTCCGAGAATGGGTTTCTAGGTCTGGCCCTGAGAGCTTCTTGCTTATATTCTGTACACTGAGTATACACGAATCATTATATCACTAGGAAACCATTATTTGTTGCAGGATTAAATCAGTGCTAAATTAGATTTAACCATTGTCTTCTCAATTCCATTTAGCACCTCATTTCAAGTTCTGGTCCATAACATTTCCTTGTAGGATCAGATCAAGTCTACTGTCTTAGTACCTTGTAAGAATGATAACAGTTGGGGATTCCAGGTTAGAGAAGGGAACTGGAGTGAAGCTAGAGGCACCATATCTCAAGCCTCTTCCCTCCAAGGTTTTATTAAAAAAAAAAAATGACCAGGCAAAGAGGATCTGAAATATAAAAAAATAGTATAGGAATAGGAAAGACTGAAGTTCATCTTCAGAGGAGGACAGTGAAGTAAAAAAATAAGCCTTTTCTACCCCAAAGAATTTATAGAACTTAAAAAGACTTTAAAAATCAAATGAGAGTGATTGAGGAAAAATTAAAAACTACAACAATAAACAAACATTGAAGAAAAACAAGAAGATTATGTAAAATAAAAATAATTGGACTACCTGAAATCTGTGACCAAAGAAAGAATCTTGACATAATAATGCTAGAAATAATAATTAAAAAAAAATTGTCCTGAAGTAATAGAACATGTAGGGAAAGTAGAAATAGAAAAAACCCACTGACCAACAAAGAGATTTTATATGGAAAAAAACATAGGTATCTTATTGCCAAATTTTGAAAAACCCCAAATGAAAGAGAAAGTCTTGAGAAACAAACAAAAACAATTCAAATATATGAGAGCTATAATTAGAATTTTACAGGATTTATCAATAACTACAATAAAAGATCACATGTCCTAGAAACATATATACTGAAATTCAAAAGAACTAGATCTCCTACCAAAATGAATTTAGACAATGAATATTTCTTTATTTTTTTTTTATTTAATAGCCTTTTATTTATAGGTTATATGCATGGGTAACTTTACAGCATTAACAATTGCCAAACCTCTTCTTTCAATTTTTCACCTCTTACCCCCCCCCTCCCCTAGATGGCAGGATGACCAGTAGATGTTAAATACATTAAAATATAAATTAGATACATAATAAGTATACATGACCAAAACATTATTTTGCTGTATAAAAAGAATCAGACTCTGAAATATTGTACAATTAGCTTGTGAAGGAAATCAAAAATGCAGGTGGGCATAAATATAGGGATTGGGAATTCAATGTAATGGTTTTTAGTTATCTCCCAAAGTTCTTTCTCTGGGCATAGTTGGTTCAGTTCATTACTGCTCCATTGGAAATGATTTGGTTGATCTCGTTGCTGAGGATGGCCAGGTCCATCAGAACTGGTCATCATATAGTATTATTGTTGAAGTATATAATGATCTCCTGGTCCTGCTCAGACAATGAATATTTCAACTACTCAGCCATACCTAATTCTAAATCTTCCCCACTATGACAGATACCTTGAACCTCACTCTTACAAGCAAAGATTGCTTATTAAAAGCCCTGGAGGATTTTAATAATCCCCCCATTCAAAAAAGTAAGATCTTTCTCAACCTTCAGATTGGTAGGTAGTATGCTCTCAAGTGGAACACTTCATATATTAGAAGGAGAAAGCATGTCAGGATTTATAAACATTATAACAGTTTATCATAACTGAACTTGATGTTTGTGCCAATTTGATGTTGCTTACTAAAAATAGTAGTCCAAAATCAGAGAAGACCCTGGGATACAAGGGTAAAAGGAATAATCTTAGTGGGGGAAAATCCCTAATTGAGAACTATTTTGCTAAAACTGATGCAGCAAGAATCACCTATTTTTTTTAATACATTGGGAAAACTATAGTATTGTCTCATTCAATAATAAACACAAAACAATTCCTTGATATGGAGATTTGACCCTATTAACTAAAAAAAAAAAAAAAAAATCAAAGCCAATTGAGTAGGTGAAAAACCACTTTTCTAGACAAGAAAATAGTCTTGGACTTTGTTTTGATTTTTTGTTTATTTTAACAAAATATTGAATTATATATTTGTGATGATGAATAAAGGCATGGAAAGCCTTAAAAGGATCCAAGTATTCCAAGAGAAATCAGTGACGAAGGATAGAGATCATTCCAGGAAAGGGAGAAGATTGCAAAAGGCTAGAGAAAGGAGATGGAATATTGTGTATGGAAAAAAAAAAATACATATATATATATATATATATATATATATATATATATATATATATATATGGAGAGAAAAAAGAAAGTGGTGAGAATCCAGGAAATTACCAGAGCTCTGCTCAGTTTTCCTCATAAACAGTTAAATAAAGACTTTAAATGTATTCTTGGGTTACAGAACCCACAAAAAGACAAAGTGAAACAATTTTTCTAGCCTTAGATTACTTAGAAGGACTTCAGGAAAGGTATGTCTCACTTGGGAAAAAGGGAAGCATGACCCAGCTCAGACAGCTTCCCCACAAAACAATAAGAGGCTCTTAGCCACAGCACAGATAAGACCTTTCATCCTTGCTCATCAGGCTTATAGCACAGTAGGCCAGCTGTGATGTCTCTAGCCCCAGCACAGAAGGTAAATTGTGAACTCTACTACCCCAGCATACCAGGTCTGACTAGGCTGGACTAGCCCATCATAATGGACAAGTCATAAGCAACTGATGTTCTGACATTGAAAGCCACTGATTGGGCCTATGGCTTTAAGAATAACAACTCCATGTAGTCAAGGAGCAGAGCTCAACTTTTAAATGTCCCAAAATAAACTAAAGAATGAGTATGGGAAAAAAGCTCTGATCATAGAAAGCTACTATAGCAATAGGCAAGATCAAAACACAAATATAGAGGAGAACAGCAGTGGCAAAATGCCTACATGTGAAAGCCATGATTAAAAAAAAAAAAAAAAAGAATTTTTTAAGAAATTATCAAGGAAAACTGCCCTGATATCCTAAAAGCAAAAGTAAAATAGCCACTGAGAGAATCCACCTGTCACCTCTTGAAAACTATCCCAAAATGAAAATTCCAAGAAGTGTTGTAGCCAAACACTAGAATTATCAGATCAAGGATAAAATACTGTGAAAAATCAGAAAGAAACCATTCCAACTGTTTTCTGGAACACTTCCATCTACAAATCTCATTACCATCTCAAATTCTACTTGCCTAAAACTAAACATTCTTTCTTTCTAAATTTACCTCATATTTCTGCCACTACTGTCCTAAACACCCAGTTTTTCAATTTAGGATTGAGTGTCAACTTTTTAGATTCAATCGCATGGTACATCTATTCAACTGAAAAATTATATGATTCTTTTTACTCAGCATCATTTGCATCGATCTTCTCTTTAGATGCAGACCCTAAATGGAGATTTAAAAGTCATCCTGATATAGGTGACAGTTGAACCTAGTAAAGTTCCTTAAAGAGAAAGAAGGATAGAAGCTCCAGGACAGAATTTTGGAATATCTTCATTTGTGGGGACAGGGACAGGATGATTATACAGCATTAGAGATTAAAAATTATCGGTCAGACAAATGGGAGGAGAATAAGAAGAGAAGAATGTTCAGAAAGTCTATAAAGAAAAGAATTTAAAAGAAGAGGGAATGATCAAAAATAAAAAAAAAATGTAAAGAAAAGTTAAGAAAATGAGGATTGAGAAAAGACAACCAAATTTAACAATAAATGAGAACTTCCATCAGGTTACATGAATTTGAGAGATAAAGACAAGAGGATAAAGATAATGAATTTAGCCTGTTTTTTTTTTTTTTCCCTTTTGTTCTAGTAACTCAAGGAGATACCAGAGTTAATTAAGTAAGTTATTTTTCAGAATGGACAAAATCAATCCATGTTTTCAAGTAGCAGGAAAGAAGCCAGTCATGGAAAAGACATTAAAAATTGGGGAGAAGAATAGTTGACAGAGCAAGTTCCTAGAGGAAATGGGAAAAGAGCCATTAAAAGAAAATCAAAATTAGAGTCAGAAAATTTTGTGGATCTCAATGATGTTTTGGACAAATTTTTAAAAGACACTCTCAAAATGTTAATTCTTAACTTAGCCAAATGTTTATCTGTCCATTTAAATGATTGGTATTGTCATTGGTTTAGGGTTGTATGTAATTAAGGTCAATGGCTCCAGATTTTTCTTTCATCCCAAAATATTTCAATAGTTCAGAATTGGAGGAACTGTGTTATGATCTGATCAACACTGTTTTAATACCTGGGATGATTATTAAATCACAGTATAACCTCAGTAACAGAATAACATTTTAATCTGGCTTTTGGCCTACTGTTTAGACATTGAGTGTTCCATCAAAGGCTAAGGCAGTAGCATATGGTTTTTCAGCAGGTCAATGATTTGACAAATGGTCCTCCCCTGGGCTTGGGAAGCATTGTCTGCAGATTAATAGTTACTGAAAGGAACTGCCTATGTGAGGGTTTGTCCACATGGATAAAGGGAAATTACTATATTTAAAGGCCAAAATGAAATAAACAAGGGTAGAAAGGTCACATTTTAAATTAAGGAACCCTCTTCTTTGTAATTATGAAGTCATTTGTTTTTATGTCCTTAATAGTTCTATAAGAGAAGTGGTAGAGATCAATGAAGACAAGAAAGACTGGATAAATCAAGAAATTGCATCAAAAAATGCCTAGGAGAAATTTCATTTCTAGATTAGGAATTGGTATGTACAGAAGCACACTGAATATATTTGTATGTGATTTTACTTTTTAATTGGCTGATACATGCATAGAAAATTAGCATCTCATAAGAAAGATCTACGATAAGGGAATTTAAAGAATATAAATAGACTGTTTGGAATCAAATTTAGAAATGCTCATAATAAATATGATTTTCCTTTGTGTCCATAACAGTAAAGGAGAATATATTTACACACACATACATGCACACACACATGTGAATGTAAATATATCAATATCCTTTAAATTGTGTATTCATTTTATAGGCATTTGTTATCCTTTCTTTCCACTTTTACCTTCTAATTTAATGACAACAACAATGATAAAATAACACCCTCAGATACATAGACCAGAAAAAAAATACCCATATTGGCTATGTCAATTTTAAGTCTTTTCTCACTGGCAAGTAATGAGTAATATGATTCAACTTCATAGTTCAGATCAGAATAACAAATTCTTTTTTTTTTCTTATTGCACATTTTTTTTCTCTTAATAGTATTTTTTCTAATTACATGTAGGCAGTTTTCAACTATCATCTTTGTAAGATTTTAAGTTGCAATTTTTTCCTGCCTCCTTCTTTTTCCTCTTCTTTCCCCAACATAGCAAGCAATCTGATAGATTATACATGACAAATATGCTTAATGCACTTCCACATTAGTCATGTTGTGATACACATTTTAAAATTTATTTAGAATTTTATTTTTCCCAGTTAAATGGAAAAAAAATAACATTTGTTTTTGAAACTTTTAAGTTCCAAATTCTTCTTATTCCAATCTTCCCAAACCCCTCATTTAGAAGGGAAACAATTCAAATAAGGTTATACAAGTGTAGTCAACCAAATTATTTCCATACTGGTTGTGTAAGAAGAGACCAAAAAAAAAAAAAAAAAAAAAAAAAAAAAAAAAAAAAAAAGGCAAATGAATAAATAAAAATTTAAAAATAATAATAAAAAAAAGGTATGCTTCAAACTATAAAAACACCTTGGGGAATTTTACTTTGCATCAGCTCATGTAAGTTATTCAAGTTTTTTCTGAGAGCACCCTGCTAAGTATTGCTTATAAGCATAAGGGTATCCCATTGTAATCATGTCTCGATTTGTTTTGCCATTCCCCAATTGATAGGTATTTCCTCACTTTTCAACCTTGACCAAGAGAAAAGAGCTGATATAAATATGTTTATGTACATATAGGTACTTTTCTTTTTAAAAAAAAAATCTCTTTGGGAATAAAGACAGTAGTGATATTGGTAGGTCAAAGGTATGCATGATTTTATATCCCTTTGGACAGAGTTCCAAATTGCTCTACAGAATAGTTAGATTGGTTGACAACTCCACTAATAGTGCATTAATGCCTTGTTTTTCACGTATCCCCTTGAACATTTGTCATTTTCCTTTTTCGTGCTTTGAGCCAATCAAATAGATATGAGGTAATATTCAGAATTATTTTAATTTGCATTTCTCTAATCAATGAGCTAGAGAATTTTAAATATATATATGGCTATAGTTACCTATAATCACTTCATCTAAAAACCATTCACATGTTTTGAACATTTATCAATTTAGTAATGGCTCATTTTTATGAATATGACTCAAATCTCTATGTTTGAAAAATGAAGCCTTTATCAGAAAAAAAAAATACTCAATTTTTTTTTCACAGTTACTATTGCTAACTGTATTTCCCATCATTCTACTACTCTTCTTCCTCCATTTATCCTATTCTCTCTTCTTCCTGTCCCTCCTCAAGGTTTGCTTTTGACTCTCTCTTCCTGCAATCTGTTTTTTTTATCACCTCCCTCCTTTCTCATATCCCTTTCCCCTAAGATAGATTTCTATATCCAATCGAGTACATATTTTACTCCCTCTTTGAGCCAATTCTGGTGAGAGTAAGGTTAATTCACTCTACCACCCACCTTGCTCCTCTTCTCCTTTCTTCTACAATATCCCTGATAGTTGGTCATTCAATTGCCATACTCACAAAG
The DNA here is from genome assembly GCF_902635505.1 of Sarcophilus harrisii. Lineage (NCBI taxonomy): Eukaryota > Metazoa > Chordata > Mammalia > Dasyuromorphia > Dasyuridae > Sarcophilus > Sarcophilus harrisii. The sequence continues at coordinate 47,223,741 of NC_045426.1, read as the reverse complement.
TAGCCACATAAATCAGTAATATATAACTGAAATCTTAGAACTATAGAAGCCAGAATTGAAAGGGATTTTAAAGGTAACATAGTTCAACTATATCCCTTATAGAAGAATCCCTTCTGCAAGATGCCTAACCAATGACCATATAGTATTTTCTTCTTCTTTTTTTTCCATTGAAAAAAGGAATTTTTTTATTCCCCTTTCTTGGATAGATCTAGTTATCAGGATGTTCTTTTCTATAATTCAGCAAGTACTGACTTTCACACACTGAGCATTCACACAATGTTCCTGGTACTGTTATTTTGAGCAAGATAAAAGTCTATTTCTCTGTCCTATTATCTCCCTTCATAGTACTTCTAGCCAATCATGTCCTCGAATCATCTCTTCTCCAGGCTAAATATTTCCATTTATTTCTTTAATTTTTCATGGGGCACAGGTTCCAGACTAATTTTTGGCATTTTGTTTATCCTTCTCAAGAGTACATAAACTTACTATTTTGTTCTGTTGGGTACCTTTGGAATCATGATTCTGTCATCCAACATATATTATTGCTCCCAGCTTGGTATCATTCATAACTTTGATATGCAGCCCTTCTTCATTCAAGTTAGTAATAAAAATGTTTACTTTCAATTCAAAGCACATGCTTTCCTCTTGGTAAGTCAATAATGGTCACAGTAGCTTACACTTAATATTGTTGATGCTTAGTATACATTTGTCATAAGAAGTAGTTACTCTTTGAATGTGGAGACAATTTTTAGAGCAATAATAAAAAAAATATTCAAATTTATATAAGTTCTTTAGGATTTACAAAGTACTTTTCTCACAAAAATGAGATAGGTATGGATGACTTTGATAATAAATGATAATAAAAATAAGGTTAGTAAAGATTTGTCAAAAGATAACCTTCACATATTTACACTGGAGTATCAATGAAAGGGTACACATGTATTAAGCAACTACTAGGTGCCAGGTTCTATGTTAAGAGCTTTACAAATGTTATCTCTTTTTTTGTTTTCCTTGCAGCAACCCTGAAAAGATAGGTGCTTTTACAATACCTATTTTATAGATGGGAAAACTTAGGTATAGAAAGGTTAAGCTAGGAAATTTCTGACACTGGATTAGAAGGAATTTCTGACACTAGACTCCCAAATCTGACTTTCTTTGCCTATAATTATAGACAGGATCAGTTCTAGATAGAATAAATACCCATCTAAATGGTAAGACAGGAATTAATCCATTAGCATAAACTGGCATGATTATTTTTTTACTAAAATTGGTATCCTGTTTGGAAGCCCTTGTATGTGCAGCTTTCCTTGCCTTGGATGCCATTCCTGTTCTTATTTGACTTAGAAATCTTCTATACCTCACCTTCTATGTAAAACTCCCCATGAAAATACCAGTCCATCAATGAACTCTTCCTCCTTGAAACTTCTATAGCTTTTGTCTGTACTATTACTTGAGCATTTATCACATATTGTCTTGGACTCAGAAAAATTTGAATTCAGTTCTTGTCATGAATACTTTCTAGCTTGCATAAGCATTGTCAAGCCACTCAATTTCCATATCCTTAACTTTACTCACCAGTAAAATGTGTCTGATAATACCCATAGAGCCTAATTTAGAATTAGTTGTAAGAATCAAATTAAACAACCTACATAAAGTGTTTTGGAAACAATACTGTTCTAAAGATGCAATTACTTTTAATGTTATTGTTATTTTCAATTGAATTATATATCTCCAGTTCATAGAATTATCTCCAACAAAACCAAAAGTACTCTGTGTGTAGGTGTGGTGTTTGAACCTTTGTTTGCCTACACAGCTAATAGTACCTATGATTCACTGAAAAGCGAAGTATGCTAGCAGTGATAAATACCACAGAGAAAGAGGCCCAAATAGGATGCTTCTTTAAGTGGCCCTGGGTAGTCAGGAACCAGCAATGACCTGAGCATTTGAAGGAAGACTAAAAAAGAAGTATAAAGCTGGGTAACCATTTAATGATTTTTAGCTCAGAGCAGGTCCCATTTTAAAAAAAATAAAATATGTATTAGTAAATAGGCAGTTTAGGCACATTATTTGATGAATAAGGAACTTAAAACTGAGATGGGAAGTGACTTTCCCTCAGTCTAATACAGGTACAAATAATGGAAGACATAGTAATTTTAAAAAGTTTGTTTCTCCCTGATCTGTTTTTTGATAATGTCAAAAAATAGTATTGTACATTCATTAATGTATTATATGTGTATATAGGCTTTTATGTATATGATATGTGTTCATATATACTCCAAATCCCATGGTGTTCTGCAGCTCTCTTATTCATAGTATGAGATATCTCTGACATGTGACATAATCACATATTTATAGATATATATACATTGTTGTTCTTATTTAGTTGTCAGTCATATCCTACTCTTGTGACCTCATTTGGGGTTTTCCTGGCAAAGATACTCAAGTTGTTTGTCTTCCTTCTTTAGCTCATTTTGCACTGAGGAAAGTAGATCATGATCATTCAGTAATAAATCTGAGGATGAATTTGAACTCATGAGTCTTCCTGATTCTAGCCCCAGCACTCTAACCACTGCTTCACCTAGAAGCATGTGTATATACTCATGTGCTTATAATTCAGTGGTACCAATTTTAGATTTTTTCATTTAAATGAACTAGCTTTTATTAATAAGCTTTATTCTAGTGAGATATATTTTGTAATAATGGATAGAATATTGAACATAAGTTTAGCAAGATTACAGTTTGAATTCTATCTTGGCCATTTATTCCATGACTGTCTAACCTTCAGATTCCTTTTTTTAAAAATTCCTTCCCTTATACATGGATCCTTCCCTTATCTTCTCCCTTCACCCTTTATTCCCCTCTCTATTTATCCCTCCTCCCTTATTTCTTTATAGATTTTGGAGGGTATATTAGCCTTTTAAATTTAGCAATCTATTCCACTATCTTCCCAGAATTCTCCCCCCAGATTTCTTTTCTTTAAGAAAACATATACCATTTTACATATAATAGCTATCAGTTACTTCCTTTGTACTTCACAGTTCTGAAAAGGTTTGGGAAAAGGATTCAGAAAATGGGGGAGAAGAAGAATTTCTATTTTTTTAATGCTGGATTCAAAAACAAAAGACAGAAGACTTAACAGGTGGTTTTACCTAATGCAATGATTACCTACTCAGTGAGAGAGAGCCATAATATACATAGCATCATGAATACATGGTCTGAGCTCTATTGTGATATTTTAATTTATTGACTATTACACAAATCAATCACTTTTCAACTTTTGATTTGCTCTTGGGACAGATAATAAGCTAATATGAAAGTTCCATTTATCTCTGCCACAATAGCAATAATCAGAACAGGAGAGCATTCTGTAGTTCTAGTGTGCCCTTTCTTCCTGGAGTAGGGGAAATGAAATATTTCATTCATTCACTAAATATTTATCATGCCCCTACTGTATGCCAGGCACTGTGCAAGGTGCTCTACATTCATGACTATCTCCTCTAAGCTGACATTTGGAGCCCAAATAATCTGCATACACTTACATGAAAGCCCAGACAACATCTACAAATCAGGCAGCTTAATATTTGCCACTCTCTCCAACTATCCATTGAATGAAAATCTAAACTACTCCAAAGCAGTTTCAAGAGGCCACTTACCTCGTCAATATGTATCCATCAATATGTTACTTTTGGTTTTGAAGGCATGTTTTCAAATGTGAGGTATCATAATTCCTTCCACAATAAAGACTCTCTTCTCACTGAGTCATCTCAAAATCTCCATTATAATATTACCATCAAATCATAAGTAGATTCACTATTTGTGAGAACTGTGAATTTCTTTACATTTCTAGACCACATATTCTGTCTTGTTCAACCTTGACCCTCATTTTCCTATACTTGTTACAGCTTTTTCTCCATCAGATTTTGGATGAATGTCATGTTAGGCCATTAAAAGATTCTTCCTGCATTTGTTTACTCCACAGAAATAGTTGAAGTTGTTTAAAGGCATACAAATCTATAGAGGAGAACTGGAGGGTGAATGGCAAGAGAACTCCACAGACATGAGACAAAGGAGCCAGGGCTGGAGGATTCATTACTTCCAGCATCTCTTCACACCATTTTCTAAACAGCAAAAAGATTGCTAACTGGGTACCACAATCAGTCAAATAGGACTGCTAAATCAGTGGCACTACAAACTAATATAAGCCATTTTTATTTTTAACAATGGGGAAATTAGCTGTTCAATTGTGATAAGATCAGCTGGAGCCTACTTCAAAGGATACAGACCACATTTATAAATATGTGCAAACGTTGCTTTTTTCTCCCAGGATTAAGGCTTTTTCAAGAGCTGTTTGTAAGAAAGAGACCAAATAAATCTTAAAAAAAAAAAAAAAATAAAGCAAGCACAGACCCAACCTTTGCAGTACATAAACTCTATTCATTGGAGGATTGCCAGTATTTCTGACAGCTTGAAATCCCACAGCACTTTGCAGCTCTCTGTATTCAATTATCATACTTAGTATTATAGATTTTCATGATCATATTCATATCTCATCTCCCAAATAGATTGTAAGCTCTATAAGGACAAGACACAGATCTCAGTGGAAGTATCAGATGAATTACTTTCTCCCTTCTAACTATTAGAATTCTTAGGTTTGTTCATTTTCCCCCAGAGCTCAGTTCATCTTTGACATGAAGGTGTTTTCCTAATCACTGCAGCTGTTGTCCCACAGCATCATGAAATTATTTTTCATTTACTTTTCACATGTGTGTATAGTTGTATGTTTTTGTGAGTGTTGTCTGAGTGTTGTGCATTGTCTCCTCCAATAGTATATAAGCTCTTTGAGAACAGGGCTTGATTTAGGAAATTATATTTGGTTTTCTTGTCATTCAGTGCTCTCTGTAGAGTCTTTCAAAAGGTGTATGTATAGTATTTTTCAAACAGAAATATTAGTTCAAGCATCAGTAGTTATCAAATACATATATAAGTATATCTATCAAATACACAAGATTTGCTTCAGTTGCAGAGCTGATTATAAAGCCATATTGCATGTCTCTCTAGGAGCATGAGAATAACAGAGATGAAATTTTATATACTCTATGACCAGTTATTGAAAGGAAATACTAATTACAGTATGAATTTTAATTAGTTCTGCTCCTCACAAATCATCCCTTTTGTATTATCCTTCAGGAGAAAACTGAAAGATCTGGGAATTATGATTCAATGAGCTTAGTCCAAATTTCCTCTGTAGGACATTTTTAAAGTGTCTTGGAAAGGAGGGACAGTATTTTGTAGCAAAGGACTTTTTTTTGTAGCAAATATAATACTGGGCTAATAGATACCTGGATTCTGAAAGAACAGTTTTCAAATCCTGACTTAGTTACTTCCTAGTAGAGTAATGCCAGCAAGTTCCTTAAATTCTCTGGGTCTCATTTTCCTCATCTGTAAAATAATGAAGTTAGGTGTGATGGCCTTTAAGGTGCCTTCCAGTCCTAAATCTGTGGCTTTCTCTAAGAGTGTGATTAGCCAAGATGCCCCCCTGAAAGGAACTGATTGGAATCAAAACTCTTTGATGGAATCAATCAAGTAAATTATGAACTAAATGTGGACAAAACTTGAACATCAGTAAATCACGGAAAAGGCAAGTCAATTACATATAAATAACTTTTTTTTGAGGCAATTGGAATTAAGTGACTTGCCCAGCGTCACACAGTTAGGAAGTGTTAAGTTTCTGAAACTAGATTTGAACTCGGGTCCTCCTGACTTCAGGGCTTGTGTTTTAATGAATAACTTCTGTTTGAAGTGGCCTTTAGCCACTTAAAGGACTTGGTCACACCCAACTTACCAGTTTAGAAACCTAGGCATTGAAGTTGTAGAGGAATAAAATGTTCATAGATAAGGAATGGTTTGGCTAAGGAAGAGGAAAGATTTTTGGTCTCTGTTTTTGTTTTGCTTTCTCTGACACTCAACCAAAAGAGGACTGTGTGAACATACAAGAAGAAAAACTCCTCAGAAGAAAATTTCCTCAGTTTGATAGGGCAGCAATAGCTGTTGAGAGGGGCTGGATTTGGCTATTGAGTCCAGATTAGATGGAGTAAGGGAAGGTAGATTTAAGACTTTTCAAGAATCCTGCAGAAAACAACTATACCCAAGGGTGGCATTTTGAGGATTTTAGTGCAAGGGATTCCTAGAATTTGTGAGTTACTCTCTGCAACCTATTCTCTAAGCTCGAATTCACTTTCCCCAGGACTCAGTATGTTTTCTGAATAAGTATGTCACAAAATTTTGACAACTAATCTGAATTTATAACTATTGTAAATACAAATCAAGTCTGACGGATAGATACTAAATTGATAATCATAGGGGGCATACCCTAGTTAACACTTATGAGCTAAAGTATTGGGGGGGAAAATAACTCATAGCTACCCATAAAACTATGGGGAAAGATGGAGTAACTAAAGCTTTGGGATCCAAGCTTGGCAGTACAAGTGGATATTATGTGAATAGTTCTATTGGTCATAATTATATGGCCAAATTCTCATTTTGGATCAGAGCAAGAATAGTACTTCAAAAGAGTGTCTCAAGATCAAATAGAAATGGATCTTTTTGTCAACATATTAACTTAAGAAACCACGAATTACCGTAATTTCCCTTTTCTTATATTTATTTTGTTAAACATCTAATTGCAATTTAATCTGGTTCTCACCACATTTTCTTTTTCTTTAGAGTTTAAAGAATCTTTTATATTGATAAATCCAACTACTACCTCCCAACCCTCATATTATAAGGATGAGGAAATTGAGATACAAAGAAAGTAAATGATTTCCTTTGTTCACACATATCTGAAACACAATTTAAACTTAGGTCTTTCTGACCCTAAATCCAACATTGGAACCCAGATCTTTTTTTTGATCAAAGTTCAGCATTTTTTCTATTACACAACAGTGATCATAATGGCTTTCCAGCTCTAAATCCCTGAATCATATACTTTTAAGGCAAAGGAAAATGCAATGAAACCATGCATTTAGAGCAGGAACATGCTCTATCTTTGTATATGTTTGGGGGGGGATGTGAAATTCTTCAGTAACATAGTAGAACTCACTAATCTTCCTTATTTTCATTGTTATTTTTCCTCTTAAAATCTGTCTAAGCCTGAAGTAAAGACAGTAATGGAATTCAGCCATTTCCCTGAAGAATGCAGAACAGATTAATAAACATGAAGTGATATGCTTGATTGTCTATATTGCAAACTAGAATTTATGGGAATCTGGGTTTATCTAATGTACATGTTTGTAGAACCATATTGATAATTATAAATACTATTAATCATCCAGACATTCCTGTAGGAAAACTGCAGTAATATATCATTGATTACTGGAAGATGTTTTAAAAGAAAAAAATAAAAATAAAGGAAATCTAAGTATCTAGCTGAGGGCTAGAATCTCTATATCTCATTTTATGACCAATATGATTCAGGATATATAAAATTCAATGTATCTAAAATGGAAATGTTGCTTTTATGAGTTATTATTGGGCAGAAGGATGGTTTTATTTAGATTTCTGTCATGCACTTCAGGCTTGTTTGCCTTTAGTGTGGAGACAACCAAACAAAAACAAATCAACTTTAAAGATTTCAGTTGTTATAGTGGAAAGTAATTTCTTGTATTTCAGCCAGATACAAGGTACTCAAAGTCAAAGATCTGGTCATAAAAGCCATTTAAAGAAATCAGTGACACTTGTTAGATGTATGTCTATGAATTGGTGGCAAAAAAAAAGGCAAATCTATTTCTTTTAATGTTATCTTTATGCAGCATTTTAAGATCATATCATATTTCTTAGTTCCAAGGATTTTAATGTCTACCTCAAAGAGCCAGTATATGGGGAAAAAAGTCTTTTGTTTGAATATATTTGTCAAGTGGCCAACCAAACATGGCTTTAAGCTCCCCATTGAGAAAAATCCTGTTACCTCTCAACACAATTGATTCCATGTTTTGATAAAACTTTAATTACTAAGGCACCTTTCTTGTTATCAATTCTGAGTTTGCCTCCTTGAAGTTTCAAGTCTTTCTTCCTAATTCTATCCTTTAGGTATAATTTCTATTCCAGAACATAGCCCTTGACCCTTGACTTGAAGACAGGTTTGTTATCTCAATAATGTACTTTTCTACAGATTAAACATCAGTAATTCTCTCCCCTTCTCCCTATCCCTGTGCATATATGTGTGTGTGTGTGTGTGTGTGTAAAATGCTATTATAACATGATCTGAAGATTGTCCATAGATGTGCTGCATATTATCATTGTTCTTTCTAAAATGTGATAACTCCAAACTGAATGTAATAGCCCTTGTGTCTGAGAATAGAACACAATTGGACTATGCCCTCCTTATCCTGGGGCCTACGCTCTTTCTAAAGCTGCTTCAGATAGTATTAGCTTATATACCCACTATATTATATTATCAATTGATACTGATATTGTGGATCCCTAAAACTTGCCAGTTTTTTTTTTAATTTTCAATGGCATTTTATTTTTCCAAATACATAGTTTTCAATATTAATTTTTGTCAAGTATTATGTTCCAATTTTTTTCTTCCTTCCTTCCCTCTTCCCCAAAACAGGAAGTAATCTGATATAGGTTAAATATGTGAATTTCTTAAAATATATTTCCATATTTGTCATATTGAACAAGAAAAACTAGATCAAAAGGGAAACAAACATAAAAAAGAATCTCCATAATTCTTTCTCTAGGACATGGATGGCATTTTCCATATCAAGTCTATTGGAATTGCTTTGAATCATCACATTATTGAGAAGAACCAAGTCCATCACAATTAATCATCATATAATCTTGTTATTGTTGTGTGCAATGTTCTCTTAGTGCTACTTGCTTTACTCAGCATCAAGTCATATAAGTCTTTGCATCATTCTGCTCATCACTTCTTATAGAACAATAATATTCCATCACATTAATATACCATCATTTATTTATTCAGTTCCCAACTGATGGGAATCTACTCAATTTCTAGGTCCTTACCACTACAAAAAGAACTTCTACAAAAATTTTTACATATATGGGTCCTTTTCCCTCTATTATAGTCTCTTTGAGATATAGACACTACTGGATCAAAAGAGTATGCACAGTTTGATAGTCCTTTGGGCATAGTTCCAAATTGCTCTCCAATTGAAACATTTTACAACTTTACCATCAATGCATTAGTGTCCCTGTTTTCCCACATCTCTTTCAACATTTCATATTATCTTTTTCTGTCATCTTAGCCAATCTGAGAGGTATAGTGGTAACTTAAAATTGTCTTAATTTATATTTCTCTAATCAATAGTGATGAAGAGCTTGCTTTCCTGGGAATAAAAATGGCTTTAATTTCTTCATCTTCATACTGTCTGTTTACATCCTTTGATCATTTATTGATTGGGAATGACTTGTATTCTTATAAATTTGAGTTACTTCTCTACATATTTTATAAATGAGGCCTTTATCAGAAACAAGCACTGTAATGTTTTTCCCCCAAGCATTTTGCTTCCCTTCTAATCTTGGCTGCATTAAACCTGTCAATTCTTTAAAAAAAAATAGCATCTCTTATTTTTCTATCATCTTAATTCCTCTCCTACTCCACTAGCTAACCTCCTGTAACACACAAACAAACAAAAAAGCATACAGAAAATGAAAAGGGGAGGCAAAAAGTAAGCAAAACTAACATTAATTAAATCTAAAATGATATGCAGTATATCATATGCATATTTTCAAAGGCTTTTGGAGACCTACCCTGCTCATTAGAATTTCACAATATTCTTTTCTCATTTTTGTTGATGTTCTTGCTGTTTCTGCCTATATTGCCATAGTCATTATGTATTATGTTTTATGGTTCTGCTTACTTCATCTTATATCATTGCATATAAATATCCCCAAGGATCTTTGTATTCATTATTTTTTGCAATACACAAATTTTTCACTATATTCAAGCACCATCCCTGATCAGTATTCATATATTTTGTTTCTAGTCTTTTGTTAAGACATAAAACACTTGTATAAAACAAAAATTTATAGAATACTTTTATTTCTATTTTTGGCCATCTTGGATGTCTGGCTCAGAGGGTAGGGACAACATAGTTACTTTCTTAATATAATCCCACATTGCTTTCCAAATTGCCATCACTTCTCAATATCACTAGATTTTGAAGTTCAAAGGACTTTAGCAGCCACCCCGCTGAGAATAACATCAGTAGCAAAAATTGATATGCAATGCTACAAAATTGTGATTTTCACATTGGGCCTCAAGTGAGCCCTTCTTTAAAGAGGAAGGATACTGTGGGTGTGTAGCATTATAGTATTAGATTTGGCTAATATATTGGTTCATTTTGGAATAATTTACTGCTTGGCCAATAAATGTACCAATGATCCTAAATTCTGGCTTTCCCCAAACTGACTTCTCATCTTCAGCTATCTTTACTCCCATGTCCTATTCAAAAGGAATGCTTTCTAAGGATGTCTGTCTTATCATGCTTATGAAGGCAACATTGTTAATTGGGAAGAGCTCTAGCTTTGGAATAAAAGAACCAGGGTTCAAATGATATTTCTGATGCTTCTTAGTTGTGTGACTTTATACAAGTGACTTAATTTCCCTGGAAATTGAGATGTTCATCTATTGGGGAATGGCTGACAAGTTGTGGTATATGATTGTGATAACACAATATTGTACTATAAGAAATAATGAACTTGATGATCTTAGAGAAATGGATTGACTTACACAAAATAATAAAGAGACTAATGAACAGAACCAAGGAAATGTTGCACAGAGTAACAAAATATTGTGTCTAATAGTAGTCATTTTTAGGGCAGGAGAGTGAAAAAAAAAGTAAAAAAAAATTTCACATGGCAATTTTATTATATATATTTTTAAAAAAAATAGCAAGTTGTGCATAACAGATTTACAATTTCATGTAATTTCATAATAAAATAAAGTTTAAAAAATGAATGGCGTTAAACACACATATAGCCTGTTCTGTCCCCATATTTAACTCTCTGATCCCATAATCTAATAACTTAAACTTTTTAATTGTTTTTTTTTAATCTTCATGTATTTTCTCTTTCTCTTACCTTCCTGTCCCCATGGAAACAAAAATAAGCAAAACAGATTGCCACATTGTTCATATTAAAAAATATTTGTCTCATTTTGCATCTTGAGTCCATTACCTCTCTGTCAATGAATGAATGACATGTTTTATCATAAGTCCCTGGAAGCATGGTTGGTCATTGTGGTGATTATAGTTATGTCTTCAGAATTGTTTCTCTAAAATGTTGTTTTATTGTATACATTGTTCTTTCTCCTGTTTCTATTAATCTCATTTTACATCTAATGACTTTTTCCTTTTTCCTATTAAATCCCTATAAAATTTCATAGAATGATAGAGTCCTGTAACTGAAAAGAGCTTAAGGAAAGGCACAGGTTAAGAATCAAAATCAAAATCACTGCATCTTTATGACTTAGGAAATGTGAAGTCAGAGCCCAGACCAAAGGCCTGGCCCCAAGGTCTAAGAACCTATGTTGCTAGGGGCCTGAACCTAACCTCTGAAAACTTGAAGCAATATGTCCAGGTCAACCCTGAACTTCTAGCCCAACAAACATGATTTAGTTTGCAGAGTAACATTATATATATATACATACATATATATATCCCTCACTTATCACCATTAAAATGAGTTTAATGAGCTGGCATTGAATGGGACTTTAGTATAGGCTTGAAACTACTTTCATTATTATTTTTTTTTTTTCCTGCCAGGGAGTTGACCAGCTTATTTTCCTTAGATTACCTATAATTGGGAGAAGCAGAAAAAGACTACAGAAGCCATCAATATACCTGTCTATTTTGGTTGCCCCTATCCTGATGTCTAATAATATGAGGATACTCATTCCTCTCTATGATTTCCTGGGAAGTATGAAAATCATATTCATACAACAGTAGACTCATGGTTATATGTGTTGCATTATTACCAAAAACTCTATACAAACAAGCAAATAAAACAAACTTTTGAGCAAAACTTCCCTAGAAAGTCTAAAATAGTGGTAATAGTATCACTATCAAAGGAGTTTTACATTATCACACAAATCTGAATAGGATAGACTTAATAACAAGGACTTGTCAAAGTCCAACATACAAGCTGAAGACAATGGGTTCTGTTAGGGGTGAAAAATCTCAGATATTAAAAGAATCAAATCAAAAAATATGCTAAATATCATTCCTTTGACTTGCTTAGAGACATATTCCCTTTTAAAAATATTATTTCCTTTTTTAGCTACTTCATCATTATGACTATAAGCTAGATATGTGTCATAAAAGATGAGTACTTTTAGATTAAGAGCTATTTTTTAATCATTTAATCATTTTAATCATAAAACATAATCAAATGATTAATAGTTGAATAGAGAACTATGAGTAAGTAATAAGATCAAAAAGTATACCTTGATAAATCACATGATCCTGATAGGTGACTCACTATCTCATAAATCTGCATAATGCCAATGAGTGTAATGAAACAAATTGTTTTGAGAAATCTACGGAACTAGATTACATGAAAAGGCACAAAAAACTTACCAGGGAAAGAAGGGAGGGAGATAAGCATTGTCTGAAGCTTGATCTGATCAGTTTGGGCACAAAAAGGGAATAACCTAATCATTCATTTGAGTATAGAAATTTATCTAATGCTACAAAGAAGTAGGAGGAGAAAGATGAAAGAAAAGGGAGGGACAGAATAGAAAGGAGGGCAAAAACAGCAGAAAAAAAAGGCTACAGAAGAGGGAAAGGAATGATAGAAGATAAGGTAGTGGGTGGGGTGGGTCAAAAAATTAAAATACTACCGAGGACAAGGTAGAAAGAGAGGACACAAATATATACTGGGGAAAAAAATAAGATGGAGAGAAATACAGAGCTGGTAATCATAACTGCGAATGTGAATGGGATGAATTCACCCATAAAATACTATGTAAACATTTTGAAAAAATAGGTGAAGAAGAAGTACTGCCAAATTCTTCTATGACACAAATATATTACTGATATTTAAACCAGGAAGAGCCAAAACAGAGAAAGAAAATTACAGATTGATCTTCCTAATGAATATTGATGCAAAAATTATAAATAAAATATTAGTAAAGAAAGTATAGTAAATTATCAGCAGAATAATACACTATGACCAAGTGGGATTTATACCAAAAATGCAGTTCAAGTGTCAAATCAGGAAAACTATTATCCATAATTGACCATATCAGTAATAAAATCAACAGAAATCATATAATAATCTCAATAGATTCAGAAAAAGCATTTGACAAAATACAGCACCCATTCCTATTGAAAACACTAGAGAGCTATGTGACCCTGGGCAAGTCACTAAACCCCAATTGTCTCAGAAAACAAAACAAAACAAAAGAAAAAACAAAAACAAACAAATAAACAACAACAAAAAAAAACCTCACTAGAAGGCATAGGGATAAATAGAGCTTTCCTTAAAATAATAAGCAGTATCTATCTAAAAGCAAAAGCAAGCATTATTTGTATTGGACAGAAGCTAGATGCATTCCCAATGGGACCAGGGGTGAAACAAGTATATCTATTATCACCACTATTATTCAACATTATACTAGAAAGGTTGGCTTAAGCAATAAGAAAAGAAAAAGAAATTCAAGGAATCAGAACAGGCCTTGAGGAAATAAAACTATCACTCTTTCCAAATGATAAGATAATATACTTAAAGAATACTAAAAAAAATCATCCCAAACCTATTTAAAACAATTAATAACTTGCACAATATAAAATAAACCCACACAAATCATCTGTATTTCTATATATTATTGACAAAGGCCAGAAGCAAGAGATAGAAAGAGAAATTCCTTTTTAAATAACTATAATAACTAAAATAACAAAATAAAATATTGGGGTGTTTACCTGCCAAGACAAACCCAGGAATTATATGAAGACAATTATAAAACACTTTTCATACAAATAAAGTCAAATCTAAACAATTGGGAAAATATGGATTGCTTACGGGATGGCTGAATTAATATAATAAAAATGACAATTCTGCCAAAATTGGTCTATTTGTTCAGTGCCATATCAAATCTGCCAAAATCAATCTGCCATCAAACTGCCAAATAATTTTGTATAAAACTAAAAAAAATAACAAAATTCATCTGGAAGAACAAAAAGTCAGAATATCAAGGGAATTAAAGAAAATAAATACAAAGGATAATGGCTTATATAATAAAGCAGCAGTCATTAAAACCATTTGGTATTGACTATGAAATAGGGTGGTGGATCAATGGAATGGGTGAGATACACATGATACAATAATCAAAGTCTATAGTAATCTACTATTTGATAAATCCCCCAAACTACAGCTTCTGGGATGAGAACTCACTATTTCACAAAAATTGCTGGGAAAACTGGAAAATAATATGTCAGAAATTCAGCATATATCTACATCTCATAGCCCATACCAAAATAGGGTCAAAATGGGTACATCATTTGGGCATAAGCAAATTAGGAGAGCAAGGGATAATTTACCAATCAGATCTTTGGAGAAGGGAGGGATTTATGATCAAATAAGAATTAGAGAATATTATGAAAGGTAAAATAGACAACTTTGATCACATTAAATTAACAAGGTTATGTATAAACAAAAGCAACAGAAACAAGATTAAAATGGAAATACAAAGGTGAGGGAAAATTTTTCCAGTCAATATTCCTTCTCATTTCTAAAATATATAAAGGATTGTGTCAAATTTATAAGAATATAAGTCATCCCTAATTGATAAATGTTCAAAGGATATGAAGAGACAATTTTCAGATGATGAAATTAAAACCAGCTATAGTCATATTAAAAAAATGCTTTAAATAAAATGTACTCTTGATTAGAGAAATGCAAATTAAAACAAGTCTGAGGTACCACCTCACGTGTCTCAGATTGGCTAAAATTACAGGAAAAGATAATGATGAATGTTGGACAGGATGTGGAAAAATTGGGACCCAATGCATTGTTGATGGAGTTATTTTTTGTCCCTAACATTTCTCCCCCAATCCTACAATTAGAATTTATTTTTGACTTTTATTTTAATAATATTTTATTATTCAAATCCATGCAAAGATAATTTGCAACATTCACCTTTTCACAACATCACATTCCAAATTTCTCTCTCTCTTCCCCTCCTCAAGAAAGCAAGAAATCTGATATAGGTTAAACATGTGCAATATAATTTAGATTTTTAAAAGTAGAATTAGTCACCATAATAAGAACAATTCAGTTGCATTGTCTAAATAACAGGGTTAACATTAAAGGACTGGGAGTTTAAATGCTGTCTCTATTTGGACATTTCTATTAGGTCCTCTGAAAGTATCTTGACCACTTTTTTTCCCTTTTTAGTTAGGTAATGATAGTGAAAAAAATCAATATACTCACAAAGCTAGGTCTTTCCAATAAATAAATAACACGTATCACAGAATAGATTCTTCTAATGACTATTCTACTGAATATCTCCTTACCCCATTTTGGGGGGAAGGAAAGTTTATGCTTGAAAAGGGAATTATTATCATCTTAAGAAAATAGATATTTAGGAACACAGATGTAGACACAGTTTTCCATTAGGGACATATTGCATAATCCAGGTATTAGTACATTAGTTTTCCATTCCCAAATTGTAAACTCCATAAGAGTACCTAAAATTTTTTCTCTAAATTCTGAATCTCTCATATTTCACTCTCATATTTCAGAATGCCCTAGGAACAAGCAGTGACCTCTCTAGAACAAATACTTGATCAAAATCTGTGGAATGGGACTGTACACTAGCAGATGGAAAAATTATAATAATAATTCACTTTATTATAGTGCTTTTTTCATAGCAACCCTATGATGGGTACTGCAACAACAACAACAACTATATATATATAATACTTATTTCATAGAGAAAGAAACCGAGGCTCCAAGAAGGTAACTAGGCAAGTCACTGAGGTTTCATGAACCTCAGTTGCCTCATCTGTAAAATGATGGAGTGGGAGAAGACTAGACGATTTTTGAGGTTTCTTCCAGGTCCACATGATTCATGGACAAACAGTTGGCATATGTTTAAAGATGGATTAAATGTTGAGTGACAACTCTAAGTCCATAATTCTGTCTGTTATATTGCTTTGGAAAGATAGATTAGGGTTCTCTCAAGACTGGACTTCAAAAAGAGGCTAATATCATCAGCTTTACATTGTTCAGCTTGCATTAGATAAAATTAACTGCATAGATAGAAGATAAAAACTTCTGCAATTGTTATAAACTATTTTTTTTTAAATTTGTACTGGTTTGAAATTTTTATTGAATGGGTTCATATATGTGATTGTCTATATTTTAGTTGCAATACCTAAATAAACATTTATCTTTGAAATATCCCACTTGATTTTATTTTCAATGCCATATGTTTATACTTAATATAAATTTTATTTTGGACTTTTCCTCCCCCAAGCTTAGTCAATTTTAGGTGTATAAGAGAACTCTAATCATTGCTGAAAGGCTAGCTTATATTTGTGTTGAGGGTTATAATATGATTGTAGGTTGTTCCAGACAGAAGGGGCTTTGAACATCATTTAGTCATAGGATCATGACTAAATAGGATCAAAACATTCAAGCAAACATGCAGATACTATTTGTTAAATGCTTATTATGTGCCATGTCCTGTGCTGGGTGCTAAGTAAGACATAATCACTACCTGCAAAATTTACATTCTAATGAGGGAGACAATTATGTATGTACATGTGGATTAACAAACGAGAATAAATAAAAATAAAAGCAGATAACTACAAGATAATTTGAGAGGGAAGACACTAGTAAATGGGAGTCATTGGGAAAGACTTCATTTGGAACATCCTATTTGAGCTGGGTCATGAAAGAAGATATGGATTCTAGAGAACAGAAATGAGATGAGAGGACATTATCAGCACAGGGGAAAGTGAAAGGTGTGAAGATGAAGAAAGGAGAAGTTCAATTTGGCTGGATCACAGCATAGGAATAGTGGGATATGCAATGAGGCTGATATGATAGGTTGGGCCAAGTTTTGAAAGGAGAAGCTAGAAGAGTTCAGGTTTGATCTGAGACCATAGGGTGCCATTACTTTATATTGAATAGAAGATAAAATGGACAGATGTATGTTCATGGAAAATCACTTAGGCAGAACTGAGGAGAATAAATTAATTCAGAGAGAGACTTGAGGCAGGGAGAGCAATTAGAAGACTATTCAAAAAATCTAGATGAAAACTAATGAGGGACTGAACAAAAATGGTAGTTATTTGGTAATGGTAGTTAATTGGAGAAAAGGAATTGGATTGCCAAATGTTGTAGACAGAAATAGCAGAATTTGGCATGATACATGTGGTGAGAGAGAAGAATATTGAAATTACTAGCTTGGGAGATTGGAAGAATGTTGTTTCTCATTAACAGAAATAGGGAAGTTTGAATGTGGCTTGGGTTTGGAGGGAGAGATAATGACTTGTTTTGGCTATAATGAATCTGAGACATAGCAGAGATATTTAGTTTGAAATATCCAATATTCATTTGGTAACATAGGATTGAAACTCAGGGTAGAGACTAAAGCTAGATGTATATGTGACTCATCATAATAAAAAGAATAATTAAACTGGGAAAATGATGAATTCAACAAGACACAGAGTCTAGATGAGTAGGAGTCTTAGGACAGAGTCCAAGGAAATAAAATTAGGAAGTGTGTTATGGATGAAGAATCAGCAAAGTGGGTTGAGAAGTGGGTTAGATAAGAAAAGGAAAAACATGGAGATAATGTCACAAAATTCCAGAAAGGAGACAGTATCCAAGAGTAGATGGTCAGCTGTGAGGGGAGCAACCTTTTAGTGACTATTGAGTGTTACAGGAGCCACCTGTTAGTGGTTGGTGAGAATCTAATTCTGACCAGCAGAATAGATCCCTTGATGTGAGAGACTGAGAGGCAGTTGCAGTCTCTGACCTCCCTTCTCTTACTTCTTGCCTCCAATTTCTTTTTTTCCCAATTCATAAGCAACATCTATGGCAGTAAAGGCTGAGTTGCAATTCCTTCAAGTGCATCATGATTCACAGCTGTGGGGGGTTTCTGAGAATCAACCTGTTCCTTCACACTTAGGCTGTTCCTTAACAGTCAACAGTGTTAAATAGATCAAAGAAGTTGGGAGTATTAGGGACTGGTTAAAAAACAAACACCACTGTCTCAGACAGAAAATCATTGCTCTCTTTGGTTAGCATAGTTTTATTCAGTTTCTGAACAGAATAATGAAAAGATCATTGTACATGAAACTGCAAATATACTTTGTATAACTTGCTATTCTTTAAAAATATATAACAAAAGTTATCATATAACTTACTTTTTTCTTATGTCCCTACTCCAACCCTAAAATTATTTTAATTATGTTTCTATTTATCAGTTCTTTCTTTAGGAACAGATAGTATCTTCTTTCTAATGTCCTTTGTACTTAATTTGGCCATTTATGATAGTCAAGATGAATTAGTCCCTCAACATTGTTCTTAAAAAAAAAAAAACAGTGTTACTATAGACAATATTCTCTTAGTTCTGCTCATTTTGCTCTTCATTATTTCATCCAACTTTATCAATGTTTTATTTTCCAAAATCAGTAAGTTCTTCATTTCTTATAGTACAGTAGTATTTAATCATGTTCTTATAACACATTTTTAGCCAATGACTAAAGAGCAATAGCTTTCCAAAATGGTTGGATCAGTTCACAGTTCCACCAACAGTGAAATACTATCTCAATTATTCTACATCCTCTCCAGTATTTATCACTTTCCTTTCAATCATTTAAAAAAAAAAAGTGAGGTCACAAGCTACACTTCAAAGAGTTGGAAAGTAAATGAGAAAAGAGACAGTAAAGTTACTCAGTACAGAAAGCTTTCTTCTTATTTTTCCATTGCTACCTTTGGCTCTTTGGTTCTAAGAGATAAAGAAAGATAGCCTGAGGGCACGGTACAACACAATGGCTTTTTCTTTAAAGGACTGGTAAGATTTAAGCATAATTAAAGGCAATAGCTCTGGAATCAGTAAATAAAAACAGGGTGAAAACTAAGGAGAATTATATTGCTATAGGCTGGAGAAGATGGATCCAAGTGCAGCTGTGCATACGTTGGTCTCAGTAAGGAAAAAGACTAATTTAAATGCTGGAGGCTGGAAGAAAAGAAGAAAAAATTAGGAGATGATTTCTAAAAAGTTTGAGAATAAGAAAACTGGGAAAGTGAGTTCACCACAACTGGCTTCAATTTCCTCAGTTAAAACAAAAGGCAGAATCATAAGCTGGATAGGGTTGGTTAGGTAGGAAAATAAGGCTATTTAAAAAAAAAAATTCTTTTTTGTGGGCCATGATTTTTGGGGAAAATAATTGGGGTGAGAATAAAGTATCCTTGTAGTAATAAGGGCCTGGCTGAAGTTGGAAAACATGCATTTATAATGACCCAGTAAGGAGAGTTTTAATTTTCTTCAGCTCTGTGCAGCATCACTAGTAGGAATAAAGGGGGGAGATGATGGGAATAATCCAGCACTGAGGCTGGATCAGAGGTAAGAGACAATAGAAAAATGAAGAAAGCATTGTACTTATTCAATGGTTTCAGTAACGTACAACTCTTTATGACCTCATTTGGGATCTTTTTGGCAAAGATACTAAAGTGGTTTGCCATTTCATTCTCCAGCTCATTTTACTGAGGAGGAACCTGAGGAAAACTGGGTTAAGTGACTTGCTCAGAGTCACACAGCTAATTAAGTATTTGAAACAGGATTTTAACTTGAGAAGATGAGTCTTCCTGACTCCAGGCCCAGAACCATATCCATTGTACTCCTACAATGAATTGGATGAAGCATTATTAGAGATAATAAGGACAGTGTAAAGTTGAACTGTCTAACTAAAGTATCAAGACTCCTTCTGGATGAGGTTAATCCTCTTGGCCACCATATAGACTTTAGAGACCATCTAATTGAAATCCCTCACTTTACAGATAAAGACATTAGTTTTCAAGACAGATAGAATGATTTACTAAAGATTACACAACTAGTGACTAACAGAACGAGGAGTAACACCAAGGCCAATAAATCAGGGTTCTTTTACTTTGTCAAACTATGGTTTCTTCTTTACCTCCAAAAGAGTTCCAATGAATCCTAATGAAATGGTTAGGTCTTATAGAGCCAATAATAGAAGAGGTCTTGAAGTTTCTAATCTTTCTACTGCTGTATGTTGTCAGTGTCATTAGTAAACACACACACACACACACACACACACACACACTTTATTCTTTCATTTTTATATCAGTTGTTGTCTACTGTATAGGACTGTGAAGTTTGAGGGTTTCAAATTCCCAACACATTACCATGGTTCTCAAAGGGGAAAAAAATGCCTTTAATGAAATTTTTAAGGATTTTAAGGGAGCCCAATGAAGCAATAGCAAAAATAAAGTTGCATATGTGATATATATATTCCCTTAAATGGATTGTAAAATCTTTGAGGGTAGTAACTAGAATTTTTTATCTTTGCACCCCTTGTTATGGCACAATGGCTCATAGGCTATATGTTTGTTGATTTAATGGAATTATAAACATCAAAAATATTTGACATTAAAAAACTAAGGTTTGAGTGATATGTTAAAGAAATTTCAGTAGTGAGTAGGGTTGAGTGTGAGATTATAGAATTATAGATTAAAACTGAAAGGACCTTGAAAGACATTAATTCTAATTTCATTTCTTTTACAGATAAGGAAGCTAAACAGGTAGAAAGGTTAATTGACTTGCTCAGGGTCACAAGTCCAATATCTTAGGTGGAATTCTTATCTATGTCTTCCTAATGCTGAAAATAGAAAGTTAACCATTATAACAGATTGGGATTTGTTAGTTTTTATTTGTTTGTGATTGTATATTTTCCCCAATAATCAGAGGAAATATCAGTGGCCTAATGCTATTCTGTAAGAGATAATGGTAGCTATCAAACACAGAAGTATAACATGAAGCCTGGATAAAATAGTGTTTGTCTTTAAAATAGCCATTAGGCCACAGAGGAAGAAGAATAGCAAGGATAAAGATGTATTCAAAGTTATAGGGAGGAGGAAGAAGAGAGAAAAAAGAGAAGTGGAAGGGAGAAAAATAAAAATATCTACTATAGTCAAGCCCTGAACCAAATCCCAATGATAAGCTAAGATGCAAAATAAATCAAACATCTGTAATAAAATATAATTGGATGTTTTTTGAAGTTGTTATGAGGCTAATGTCAACATCAGGCAGTTGAATGAAGAATCAGTAATTTGTATTTGAATCCCAACATACAAACACTAAAAAAGAAAAGGCAAAAACCAAAACCAAAGACCCAGGACTAGGGGTTATATGTGTGTTCTGACTTAGAAAGCAAGGAAAAGTTATACATTTAATCACTTTTAAAATAAATCAATGTATTGCATACTGATGCAAATGAAGAAGAAACAACTTACATTGAGTTGCAGCTCATCAGTCCATTGGCCAATTAGGCGGTAACCGGGATGAGTGGTATTTGTTATCTGGTACTGAAAGATGTCATAACGTCCAGGTGCATCCCCATTTTTGTTAAATGTCACTGGAGTGCCAGCACTTCCTGAAAGAGTCAAAAACAAAAAAGGAGCAATAGCTCATTAAATGAAACTCATTTTATTACTTTTGATTTATCCAAAGATGTGAGAATAGAATTTTTGCTATTGCAAAAGTCATTTATCATCACAGTATTTTAAATGGATAGCTTAATACATGTTGGAGTAATTTCATCTTTTGCTTGATAGTTTAAAAAGGCTGGGGAGGGGATGGAGAAACAAGGGGAAAACACTAAACCTTGTTTTCATATTGCCTTGTCCATACAGTATAAAATATTAGAATGTTTTTCTACCCTCCCTCCACCTTCTTTAGTGAAAATCAGCCTTGTGAATGGGAGCCTCTAAATGATTTTTCTCAGAAAATGTTCCATCTGCTTCTTCGAGATATTGCCATCAGAAGACAGCCCAGGTTTGTGAGTCTTGACTGGCATCCAGAAATAGCTTCCTCCTCCACAAATTGTTTTTATTCCAATAATCTGCATGCAATTGGAATGAAATGGATAGAAGAAACAATAGGAAGTGAATAAACTCTTCCTTCCCCTCTCAATTTTTATATTTTCTGAATACTACTATAAAAATACTAATGATAATTTTAAGGTTAATTTTACAATGAGACCATTAATGATTGGATATACTCCAATATATGTCCCTTATATTTTCTCCATATAAAGTCATATATCTTTCTTCTTATCTGTATGTCACAAAGACTAAATAATAGTCAGTGGCTATAGCAAGGAGGATTTTGAGGAAATTTTGTAAAATAAATCTTGGTTTACACTTCTGTTGTCATGGCTAACAATTTGTTGGTTGTAACTAGCATGCTGATTACAACATTAGTGGTCATGAATAGGTGATTGTATGTTTGAATTTTTGCACATTTAATGTTAATGTGCTATACTTAATGAGAAGAATCTAGACTTAGTCAATATTTTCTTGAGCCTATATCTGTAGTCATGGCAAAGAGTTTCTTAAATTAACTAATGGTTACCCTTCTCAAAATATGTAAACAGATATCTTCATTGATTCATTTTCTAATTTTTCCCATGCTGCAGAAATCTTAACTACTTGTTTGTTGTTAAATGTAGTTATTATACATACATGTATACTACATACATGAAATAATCAGGTCATATGTGTTCACATTGTAGAAGTAGATAAGTGTCAAACATCATGCAAGCTGTTTACACTGACATATAATGCAAACTGTTTATATATAGATGTTGCCTTATGATTAAAGCAAATGTGATCTGTTAGTATGAAAAGAAAATCTTATAAAAAGCAACCTGAAGGACTTTTCTATACTATTTAGAATTGTAGAATACTTGTTTCAAGAAGTTTTGAGTAAGTTCTATATGATTTCCACCCAACATCCACTTATTTAATAATAATATATTGAATTAATTATAATTAATAATAATATATTGAAAAACTTTAAAATCAGAAAGAAAAGACCAAGATCATGGCTAAGGATTAAGACAAAATCCTTACAAAATTATACATTACTCTCTTTCTATCTCCTATTATTTTTAACTTCCTTCTCTAAAGACTTTTTAAAGAATTTAGTTTCTACATCAGTGCTTAAGATTATTGCTTCCTTTTGTATTCTCATCTCTTATTAAGTGGTAGGTAGTCAGTGAAAGAGATCTTTCAGAAGAGAGATGGGAAACTGAATACTGATTAAATGCAAGAAAATATTTTTGCACTAAAGTCTAGGGATAGAATGTAGGCCATCATACAATGTGAGCTTCCAAAACCTTACAAAACCAGAAAAACACACACACACATAAAATAGATATGTAAACTATATATATTATGTGCACATGCTTGTTTAAATGTGTATATACATTCACTTATACATGTCTGGAAGGGGCTAACAAATACTATGATTTTTTTTTTTTTAAACTGACCTAATTATCTTGCAGTTAAATTTCTTTTGTAAAGTCTTACAGCAGAGCTAAAAAAAAAAAAAAAATCCACTATATAAACAAGATGAAAAAGATAACAAAAAGAGGAGTTGTAAAAACAAAGCTACAAATTTTATTTTAATCAATATTGTGCCATGCAGTCCTCCAGAAAGCCTATGTGATTTAGACAAAATGAGACACATAGTTGCCTGGCCTCCTGATGCTTTTATTCTCTCTTCTAGCCAGAAATCTGTAGAAAACTTTGTTCTTTTCTGGGTACAGATAGCCTGGAGAGAATCCAAAAGAGGGAAGCTAAATAGGAGAAATATTTTGAGATTATATCACATGAGAAACATTTGAGAAATGGGAATATTTAGTGTGGAAAGAAGACAAGGCTGGTGGGAGAAGAAGTAAAGAATCGTTAAACATGTAATTTTACTTCATTTATCACAGATCTAGATTTGATGCAAGGAAAAGCTTCCTAATAATTAGTGCAATTTCAAAATGGAATGGGCTATTTCATTGGAAGTCTTCCACCATTGGAAGTCATCATTCAAAAACTAGATAATTGTGTATCAGTTCTGATTAGAAGGGGCTATCACATATGTGTTGAAAGAGATGACCTTTGAGTTCTTGTTCAATGCTGGCATTCTGTGATCCTGAGATTCTGAGTCACAATTAATATAATATATATTAATTTACATGGTTCAAACACATAACATTTTACATATATAGACATGCATACACATATATGCATATAGTAATTTTATATATATATATATATGTATGTACATATGTATGTGTACACACACACACACACACAGATGAAGAAACAGAGGCAGATGGAGGTAAGATGATGTGTTCTGGGCCACATAGTGTCAGTAGTCAGGTTTTTTACTCAGGTTTTTTATCTCTATTCATTTTCCCATAATTGCAGAGATATGTGTATGTGTGTGTGTATAGTTGTGTATGTGTGTGTGTGTATAGTTGTGTGTGTGTATGTGTGTAGTTGTGTGTATATGCTTGTGTGTGGGGAGGAGGCAGTGCAGCCATCCTCCATTTCTTCATCTGTAAATTAATAATATTAATAGTATTTATCTCACAGATGTGAAGATTACAATAGTAAATTTAAAGCAAATGCTAATTTTATTATAATTAAGTTAAAAGATGGAAAATTATAAACTCTATCTTCTCCATAAAGAAAAGATATGAGTGTATATATCTGTCTACTACTTCAATTCTTGCAAAAAAGATGGGGACCTATAGATGCTGAACTTTGAAAATAACCTTTGCTATTTTAGTTAATATTGCTGAACTGCTTATCCCCCTTTTTAATTTTTGTTGTTGTTGTAAGTTTGTTGTTGTTTTCTAAGAGGTATAGAAGAGAGAGATGATGGGAAATGTAAGAGATATAAATTAATAGATATTACTAAAAGGTTTTTTTTTTAATGCGCAAACGTGTATAAAAAAACAGTTCATTAAGACCCCATTTTCAAAAGTCTAATCATAGTCTGGGTAGTATTCTTTAATTTATGGAGAACCACCCATTTAGTAGCAATGGGGATGCCAAAGTCATAATTCATTTAAATTCTCTCCAATCCATGTCAAGAGGTTGCTAAAATACTTTTCTCTTTTTTTTTTTTTTTTTAAATTTAATAGCCTTTTATTTACAGGATATATACATGGGTAACTTTACAGCATTAACAATTGCCAAACCTCTTGTTCCAATTTTTCACCTCTTACCACCCCCCTCCCCTAGATGGCAGGATGACCAGTAGATGTTAAATATATTAAAATATAAATTAGATACACAATAAGTATACCTGACCAAAACGTTATTTTGCTGTACAAAAAGAATCAGACTCTGAAATATTGTACAATTAGCTTGTGAAGGAAATCAAAAATGCAGGTGTGCATAAAAATAGGGATTGGGAATTCAATGTAATGGTTTTTAGTCATCTCCCAGAGTTCTTTTTCTGGGCATAGCTAGTTCAGTTCATTACTGCTCCATTAGAAATGATTTGGTTGATCTCGTTGCTGAGGATGGCCTGATCCATCAGAACTGGTCATCATCTAGTATTGTTGTTGAAGTATATAATGATCTCCTGGTCCTGCTCATTTCACTCAGCATCAGTTCGTGTAAGTCTCTCCAGGCCTTTCTGAAATCATCCTGTTGGTCATTTCTTACAGAACAGTAATATTCCATAATTTTCATATACCACAATTTATTCAGCCATTCTCCAACTGATGGACATCCATTCAGTTTCCAGTTTCTAGCCACTACAAAAAGGGCTGCCACAAACATTCGTGCACATACAGGTCCCTTTCCCTTCTTTATAATCTCTTTGGGATATAATCCCAGTAGTAACACTGCTGGATCAAAGGGTATGCACAGTTTGATAACTTTTTGAGCATAGTTCCAAACTACTCTCCAAAATGGTTGGATTCGTTCACAACTCCACCAACAATGCATCAATGTCCCAGTTTTCCCGCATCCCCTCCAACAATCATCATTATTTTTTCCTGTCATCTTAGCCAATCTGACAGGTGTGTAGTGGTATCTTAGAGTTGTCTTAATTTGCATTTCTCTGATTAATAATGACTTGGAGCATCTTTTCATATGACTAGAAATAGTTTCAATTTCTTCATCTGAGAATTGTCTGTTCATATCCTTTGACCATTTTTCAATTGGAGAATGGCTTGATTTTTTATAAATTAGAGTTAATTCTCTATATATTTTGGAAATGAGGCCTTTATCAGAACCTTTGACTGTAAAAATATTTTCCCAGTTTATTGCTTCCCTTCTAATCTTGTCTGCATTAGTTTTGTTTGTACAAAAACTTTTCAGTTTGGTATAATCGAAATTTTCTATTTTGTGATCAGTAATGATCTCTAGTTCTGCTTTGGTCATAAAGACCTTCCCCTTCCACAGGTCTGAGAGGTAAACTATCCTATGTTCCTCTAATTTATTAATAATTTCATTCTTTATGCCTAGGTCATGAACCCATTTTGACCTTATCTTGGTGTACGGCGTTAAGTATAGATCAATGCCTAGTTTCTGCCATATTAGTTTCCAATTTTCCCAGCAATTTTTATCAAACAGTAAGTTCTTATCCCAAAAGCTGGGATACTTTTCTCAAGATGGAAGTTGAAGCAGGCTACCCACCTTTAAGAAGATGAAGTCAGCTACCAGTTTCCTGACAGGAAAGTATCAGAGTATAGAATGAAATTATTTATTGGACATAGCCAATGTGAGCCTATACTTGACTATGCATATTGTCACAACAGTTCAGATTTCCTTTTATTATTTATTACTGTTGTCGTTGTTGTTCTCTAAGGGTTAGGATGGGAAAGAAAATAAATGCTTGTTTTTTTTTTTAATCATATTGATAGAACAATGGAAATTGAACGAATATGATTCCTACATGTTATTAGGGCAGTGGCTTGGGGACTTTTAAAAGCACAACTAAAGATTGGATTTTGTTCTCTGTGATCCTGACAAGAATCTGCCAAGTTTGTAAAGAAAGTAAAGAAAGAAAAATCTTGGATTCTTCAAATCATTAGCAAGAATTTCTTTCTAATTTTTTTAAGGCTGTCACTTTGCATTGACACATTAATATTCAAACCCTTGCCTATTTTTGCTCTGATGCTGGATACTGGAAATCATACTGTGTTTCTAGTATCTATTCATTAAGTACTAGGACTTCAGTCTTTCATAGACTTTGAAGAAAAGAGGCTGTCAGAAGCAGCTGTGGACAGGCTGATTTTATCTGAGCAGTTATGGGGAGGCCTGTTAGAGCCATTTATAAAGATCATCAGCTCACAAGGGAAGGACTCGTCAGGAGGCGACACAGTGCAAAGTGTCTTTCTCTTCTCATTCTTTGTTAGAGGAAACTATTCTTGTCCTGCTCTTTTTCACTCTCATTAAAGGTCTTGTTAAAGAAAAAAAAAATAAGGTAGAATAGCTGAATACTTTATCTAAATGATGATTGTAAGCAGACATTGTGTGCCTCTGACCTTTCTGATGGGATTATGTAAGACCTTTCTCCCATCATTTCAGCTCTTCCACTTCTTTCTCTTTCTCTGTCTCTGTATCTTCTCTCTCTCTGTCTCTGCCTCTCTCTGTCTCTGTATCTTTTCTCTGTGTTTGTCTCTGCCTCTCTGTGTCTCTGTCTCTGTCTCTCTCTTTCTCTTTCTCTCTCTTTCTCATCTTTCTGTCTATCTGTCTTTTCCATCTCTGGCTCTCCTCTCTCCTCCCAAATTGAAAAATTGAAAATTGAAATTGAAAAAAGAGGAATTTTACTTTTAAAATGTTCTTCTCATTAGAAGGGAAATAAGAAAACTTTCAGGCAAAGAAACAAGACAAAAAAGATACCAAGGAGGGAGGAATGGCATATTGAGAATGAAGGGTGTGTTTATGAATATGAGTATGTAGTTAGGGAAATAAAGTTAACTAGACTTTGAGGTGAGTGGAATCTCAGGATGGAAGGAGATATAGGAGACATGGAAAGACATGGATATATAGGGGACAGCAAATAAAATAGCATAACAACATGAGCCGTAAAGGAGAATCTTCCAGGAAGAGAGTATGTGGCAGTGAAAAATTGCCTTGAGCCTAGATGCTCTATTTTTCTCTTTTCTCCAATTCTCTAACTGCCAAATTCCCACAGCCATTCAGGATATTCATTTTTTGGGGAGAAGGGAAAGATGATATTATTGATATGGTTCCCTCTCCTTCAAGGAAATTCCCTCAAGTAATTCAGATCATAAACTGCTTTCCATCTTTAAGTCTGATAGAGGTACCTGGGACACCAGCCAGTTAGGAGGCTTTTTGGGATCACAAAGCCCATATTTATAAGAACCAAAATTTGAACTCGGGTCTTTCAGATTCCAAATCAAACACTGTATTCCCCATGCCAAACTCATCCCCTGTATTACACTTACTTTCATATCAGTTTCAAAATCTGCTTTGAATCTTTTGCTGAAAATGCAGAGCTTAAGAAAAGCAACTAGCAAATCTGACTTCTCTATCTGCCGAAATTGCATATTATTTAAAAATTGTCCACATTATTCTAATTAAGTTGCTTTCTTAGGTAAAAAAATAATATTGACAATAACAGCTAACATTTATATATTACTTTCAGTTTTCAAAATTTTTTTGTATGTCATCTTGTTTTATTCTCATAACAATGTCGAGATAGATGCAATGGAAATGATGATTTTAAAGATGCAGGAACCATGGGTAACTAGTGGATAAGTGGCTTGGCTCAGGGTCACATAAATAATTGGTTCGGAGGCACTTTACCAGGATCATATAATTGGTGAGAATCTGAGGCCAGACTTCAACTCAGGTCTTCCTGATTCCAGGCCCAGTACTCTATGTGTCACACTGTTTCACCCAATTCCCTTAGTCATCAAGTGAGCTTGATAAGGACAAGAAGTCCCACAGTGGATGATTTTTCCTCTGTTCTACAAAGCTAAAAACTAAGTGCATGTCCACTGATTAGGCAATGGGCAACACAAAAATACATTACTGCAAGGTAGCATTATTAATTATGCAGTAAGTAGTGAGGACTTATCCAATCAATCAATAAACACTTATTTAGTAAGTACTATGTATCAAGCACTGCTAAGTGCTTGAGATTCAAAAAAAGAAAAAACCCTGCCTTCAAGGAGATTACAATCTAATAGGAGGAGACAACACATACGTACATATGTAT
This sequence comes from Sarcophilus harrisii, assembly GCF_902635505.1. Lineage (NCBI taxonomy): Eukaryota > Metazoa > Chordata > Mammalia > Dasyuromorphia > Dasyuridae > Sarcophilus > Sarcophilus harrisii. The sequence continues at coordinate 47,194,469 of NC_045426.1, read as the reverse complement.
AGGCATATATATGTATATGTATATATATATATACATGCACAAATATACCTATATGCATATGTGCATATATGTGTGTATGCATATTTATATATATGTATATCCACAAAATAATCTATATACAGAATAAATAGGAAAGAATAGAGGGAAGGCATTGGAATTAAGAGGGTTGGGAAGGCTTCCTGTAGGAGGTGAGATTTTAGTTGGGATGTAAAAAAATCCAAAAATGTCAGTAGTCAGAGTGGAGGAGGACCTCAAAGAATATGATTTGTGTAAATAACTGCAAAGTGAAATTAGAACTGGAGAACTACCAAAGACAACATTAGTGTCAATTGAAAAAGTAATGGAATGGATGCCTTATTCTGCACCACTGAAAACAAACAAAAAATAAATAAGCAATAGCTGTTCAGGAGAACAGGTTAATGAAACATCTTTCCCTCCTTATTAACAAGATAGAGAACTCATAAAGTAACATATTATGAAGATTCTCAGAATCTGTTATATGATCTGCTCATTTTGTTTAACTATGTTTCTTTATTGTAAAGGTAGATTCACTTCTAGGGAATGAGATGAAGGTTTATATTTATATTTATGATGAAAAAGTAGAGGCCATTGCATTAAAAAAAAAAAAAAAGGTTTATATAACCTACATGAGAAATAACATATTTTAATAGTTCAGTTGCAATACCAGATAGTATTTTTGTATTATGAGATATATATAATTTGCACATGCATTTTACATATATACATACACACCTATATATATATATATGCATATATCAGTATATATACATGTGCTAAATAAGCATGCATGAAAGTTTATATAATCATATACATATGACATATACTTATTCATGAAGATTGGAATAACTCTATACTCTTAATAATCTTAGAACATTGCCCAGGACACTTAGAGGTGAAGTGACTTGCCCTTAGTAACACAGGAAGTAGGTGTCAGAAATGGGGCTTGAACCCAAATCATCACAGTCTAAATTTTCTCTTTCCTTTATGCCCCAATGCCATTTGGTGCCTCATCAAACATTTGCTGTATACACATATTTATCTATTTAAAAGTATACACAATCATATAAATGTGGTTACTAAAATGGTACTTAATTCAAAGAAAAGACCTCAATTTAAAAGAAAATTTGTTCATCTCCACCCCATTTCCCCTATCCTGTAGGAGCCCCTTCACAAACGCCCCATAAAGACAATACACCTAAACAAACAAGGTATGAACAGTATAAAAGCCAGTAATAGCAAAATCAGCCCACAATGGAATGATACAATCAATGATACACTAAATGGCATTGCCTCATACACAAAAGGCTGGTCTTTGCTGTTTGGACTCACCGTTAAAATTAACACTGCGAATATATTTCAGTAACTTCTTGCCCCCTGCCTGCTCCATCTCTGGACAGACACCAGGGTAATCAGCACAGAGATCCTTGTTCATGTGGTGGAGGGCATGAGCCATGGCGTAGACCGAGTCAATCACAAACTGAACTTTCCCCTCCTGTTCATAATAGGAATCCTTCCCAATTCTCTCCTGTCCTGCACATTAAAACAATGAACATACAAAGAAAAGAATTGCTGATAAGTAAAGATTTTGTCATTTCTACTGACTTTTTTTTTTTTTACATCATTTGAAAGAAGAGAGTGAGCATGTGCCGTAAGGACCAGAAAATTATGAACCAGAACTCCAACATTTTGATACCAATATGTCTGCCTGCTTGATGGCACATTCTCTATCAATCACTTAATACCCAACAAATAAAACATCATGTAAAATTTTAATTCTGTTTCACCTTTCAGTTGTGAGACAAACACTATGAATAGTATCCAATATAATCACCACAGTCTCTACAAATAAAGGAACAGAGGAAACGATGCAATGATTCCTTGGAAGAGAGAATACATTGAAGAAAACAAAGCCCAGCTGGAATGGATGATACATTTAGATTTTTGAAACTTGTCTCTGAATGGACGGCATTGAGAGAAAAGAAAAAAAAAAGGAAAAATATTTTGTTTTGTTCTTTTTGTGTGCATATGCAAAAATCAAGGGCACAAGGAAAAAAAATTAGCAAATAAGCACATTGGCAATTTAGCAATGGAATTCTTGATTCATATTTTTCTTCTTCTTTTGATCAAATCCTAACTCTAGTGAGCATCAAAATAGTTGATACCAATATAGCTTTTTAAGATTTGTGCTTTCCATACATTATTTAATTTGAACTCTACAACTTTGTAAAGATGATAGAATTACTTCTTTATTATTTGTTGCCATTTCATTAAATTTATGTAGTATTTTATTTTTCTCCTGATACATTTTTTTAAAAAAAGCTTAACACTTGTTTTTAAAACTTTGAGTTTGAGATTCTCACCTCTCACCCCTCCTTCCTTCCTCCCTACCTCTTCACCATTGAGAAGGCAAACAATCTGATACAAGTTATACATGTATAAAGATGCAAAATATTTCCTTAATACTCATGTCATAAAAGAAAACACAAACCCCCTAAAATAAAAACCTCAAGAAAAAAGAAAGTTAAAAAAATGTATGCTTCATTTTCTATTTAGACACCTTCAATTCTTTCTCTGGAGATGGATAGTATTTTTCATCATAAATCCTTCAGAGTGGTCTTGAATTATTGTATTGCTGAGAATAGTTGTTCATCATTCATAGTTGATCATCTTACACTATTGCTGTTACTTTATATAGAGTCCCTCTTGCTTTGCATCAGCTCATGGAAGTCTTTCCATGTTTTTTCTTTTCTTTCTTTCTTTCTTTTTTTTTTTTTTTGAGAACATCTTGATCATTTCTTAACGAGAGTATTCTGTCATAACCACGAGCTGCAGTTTGCTTTGCCATTCCCCAACTGATGGGATAGTCTCAATTCTTTGCTCCCAGAAAAGAACTGCTATAAATGGTTTTTTTTGTTTGTTTTTTGGTTTGTTTGTTTGTTTGTTTTTACAAATAGATCCTTTTCTTTTTTCTATCTGTCTTTCATCCCTACTTTTTGGGGGTATAGACCTGGTGACATTGCTTAATAAAAGGATATGCATGGTTTAGATTTTTGAGCATAGTTAGAAACTGCAGTATGAATAGTTAAACCAGTTCACAACTCAATAGTAGTAGTATTATTAATGACACATTTTATAGGTAAGAAACCTGATGCTGGGGTAGGTTAAGTCTACAGATTCAGTTCTGAAGAAGCTTGGAGTCCTGACCTAAGGATTGGGATTCAAATCCATTCTACTGAATACATGAATACTGAATACTGAGCAAGCTCTCTGTGTTGTAGTTTCCTCATCTGTAAACAAAGAATGGTTGAACTAGATGATTAATATGTTCCATTCCAGGTCTAAGATAACTAAGTGGCTTAGTTGATAGAATGGTAGACTCCCAATTAAAAAAAAAAAAAAAAAAAAAAAAAAAAAGACCTGAGTTAAAATAGTATCTCAGATATTTGCTGGATATGGGACAGACAAGCCATCTAATCTCTGACTCTCAGTAGTTGTTGTTGTTAAGTTGTATCTCACTCTTTGTGACCCCATTGGGGGTTTCTTGGCACATACTGGAACAGTTTGTCATTTCCTTCTCCTTCTTCAGCCAAAGTTACTTCATCTGCAAAATGGAAATAATGATAGCCCCTACCTTAAAGGTTGTTGTGAGACTCATGTAACATGACATGTCATTTGCTTTGCAAACTTTAAAGCATTTTATAACTGCTCATTTTTCATATTAAATTAGTCTGAGTACTATTTCTTTTTCTCTATTTGCATCAATGATTATATGCCAGGAGAAATTCCAGTGAGAAAAATGACCATGGCATTACCAAAAAGCTATCATTATGCGTATTTTACTATATGCAGATAGTGTAGTTCTTAGTGAAGGGTTGTTATTTTTTTAAACCAGATCTATGATTGATTTCAATTATATAGTTTCGTCAATTTTTGATTTACTTTGATAAGTCATTAAACACTTGCAATTTTATCCAGTGAATATAAAAGACGAAATTGAACCATTCCCAAACTTCTAGCACCTTACATTTTACTGGAATGCTTCTTTGCTTCATATATTTATCACACTGTTTTTATGGGGAATATTTGTTCTTTTCATCCTTGTCCTTAGAAAAAACTTACATAATCTAGGTAAAAACTGGAGAGCTGTCAGTAGATAAATCTAAAATATGAATTTTAATATTTCAAAATTGTTTTAACAATCTTTTGGATTGGAAACGGCACCATTTTTACCAAGACTGATCTAGAATTTATCATGAAGCTTGATAGCTTTTCCAACATTTATAATGCTGAACCTTCGGTATATATAGTTCATATTTCACTATCAGAATTATTAATTACTTATCCCACAGAAAAGGAAATTTCTTTGAAAGATTTGCCTACTGGCCAAGATAAGGGAGTAAAGGCAGAGACTGGCTAAGCTCTCTTTCAAACATTATGATTTCCTTTAAATAATAAATCTAAACAAATTTTAGATCATCAGAACACACAAAAAGACAAAGTGGAACAATTTTCCAGCAGAAGACAATTTAGAAATCAGCAGGAAAAATTTGTGATACCAGGGAGGAAGTTCATCATGCAGTCCTGACACAGGACACACAAATGCAGCCCCAGTCCCTGCCTGGGTTCCAGTAAAACAGGAATTAGCCTCTGAATAAGTAGAAATAATAGCAGTTTCTAAACCTTTCAGCCAAGAGAAACCAAAGACCTCTTGGATGGTCAGTAGGGAAGGTTTATCAGTAGGATGAGAGGGCCTTAGGAAACAAAACAAAACAAAACAAAACAAAACAAATAAATAAATAAAAATAAAAACCAGAAGTGGGTCTGGATGATGGTAGGTCATTTTATTAGCACTGAGGAAGGATCTTGTTGCTTAAGTACCCTAGAACTAACAAAGAGGAGCAGGATCACTATTCATAATTCTAGGGCAGAAAAGAATGCATGGTCAGGTCCTTAGAGACTTCTGAAAACACTGCACAAAATCCTGAAGCTTGGGACAATACACCTACCACCCTGGAAAAAGAGCTCTACTTTAACAAAGAATTAAAATCCAAGTAACTGACTGGGAAAATGAGCAAACAAAAAGGTTCTGACCATAGAAAGTTACTATGTGATAAGGAAGAGCACAAGAAAGGTATAGAAACATAGCATTTTCACTTCTTACTGTTCGCTTGCATTTTATTTTCTTTCTCATTTTTCTCTTTTGATTTGATTTTCCTTGTGCAACAAGATAATTGTATATATATGTATGCATATATTGGATTTAACATATATTTTTACTATGTTTTAAAAAGCCCTCACATTTCCTTTTCTTTTTGTAAAAAAAATCCCAATTTTCAACAGCAAAATAAATAAATGAATAAATGAAATTAAAGGATAATAAAGTAATGTACTGGGAAAAATGGAAAGGAAGAGGTAAAATAACATTTATCAATCACAAAAGAGCTAAGGATAAAGAAGAAGTTAACTTTACTCTCATCATAATTGGCTCTAAAAGGAAATAACATACATAGTCAATATGGGTATAGAAGTCTATACTTCTCAGGAAGAGTGGAGGATGATAGAAGAGAGACTATATTGGGGGAGGGAATGGTCACCAGAAAGACTTTTGAGGAAATTAAGGGTAAAAGGAGAGAAATAACAAAATAAACAAGAGGAAAATACCATTAGTAATAATAATTGGGAAAATAATTTTGAAGCAATTTTTTTCTGATGGAGGCCTCATTTATCAAATGTATAAGGAACTGAGTCAAATTTACATAAAAATTAGCCATGTGCAATTGATAAATGATCTAAAGATATGAACTACAGCCAAAGGGCTATAAAATCATGCATATCCTTTGACCTAACAATACCACTACCGGGCATGAATCCCAAAAGAAATTTTTAAAAAAGAAAAAGGACCTATATGTACAAAAATATTTATAGCAGTTTTTTTCTCTAGGCAAAGAACTGTAAATTGAGGGAATATCCATCAATTAAGGAATAGTGATTAAACTGTACTATGTGATTATGATGGAATAGTTTTGTTCTCTGGAAAATGATGAGCAGGATACTTTCAGGAAAAAAAAAAAAAAAACTGGATAATCCTCCATGAACTCAAGCAAAGTGAAATTTACTGTGTACAAAATAATAACAATACTGTGGGGTGTTCAGCTGTGAAGGACTTTGCTATTCCCAGCAATACAATGGTGACCACTCTGAATAGTCATGGTGACTACTCTGAAGGACTTATATTGAAAAATATTACCCCAAATGGTGAAAGGATATGAACAATTTTCAGATGATGAAATTGAAACTATTTCCACTCATATGAAAGAGTGTTCCAAATCACTATTGATCAGACAAATGCAAATTAAGACAACTCTGAGATACTACTACCCACCTGTCAGATGACAGGAAAAAATAATGATGAATGTTGGAGGGAATGCGGGAAAACTGGGACACTGATGTATTGTTGGTGGAGTTGTGAACGAATCCAACCATTCTGGAGAGCAATCTGGAATTATGCCCCAAAAGTTATCAAACTATGCAATCCCTTTGATCCAGCAGTGCTCTTACTGGGCTTTTACCCCAAAGAGATACTAAAGAAGGGAAAGGGACCTGAATGTGTCAAAATGTTTGTGGCAGCCCTGTTTGTAGTGGCTAGAAACTGAAAAATGAATGAATTTCCATCAATTGGAGAATGGTTGGGTAAATTGTGGTATATGAATGCTATGGAATATTATTATTCTGTAAGAAATGACCAGCAGGATGACTACAGAGAGACTTGGAGAGACTTACATGAACTGATGCTAAGTGAAATGAGCAGAACCAGGAGATCATTATGTACTTCAACAATGATACTGTATGAGGATGTATTCTGAGGGAAGTGGATTTCTTTGACAAAGAGAAGATCTAACTCAGTTTCAATTGATCAATGATGGATAGAAGCAGTTACACCCAAAGAAAGAACACTGGGAAATTAATTTAAACTGTTTGCATTTTTGTTTTTCTTCCCAGGTTATTTTTACCTTCTGAATCCAATTCTTCCTGTGCAACAAGAGAACTGTTCGGTTCTACACACATATATTGTATCTAGGATATACTGTGACATATTTAACATGTATAGGACTGCTTGCCATCTGGGGGAGGGGGTGGAGAGAGGGAGGGGAAAAATCGGAACAGAAGTGAGTGCAAGAGGTAATGTTGTAAAAAAAAAAAAATTACCAGGCATGGGTTCTGTCAGTAAAAAATTATAATTATTAAAAAAAAAGAAAAATATTATTCACACCCAGAGCAAGAACTATTATATCTGAATACTGACTGAAGCATACTCTTTTTGTTTTCTTTCTTTCTTTTTTAACTTTATTTTTATTGAGGATTTTTTTCTAGGGAGTCAGGAGATGTTTTTATTTGCAACTTTTTTTTTTATAGAACTGTTTTGCACAACTTCACATTAATGGAGATTGGAGTGAAAAAGAAGGGAGAGAATCTGAAACTCAAAGTTTTAAAAGAAAGTTCGAAAAAAATTATTTTACATGTAACTAGAGAAAACAAAAATATATTAAATTTAAAGAAAAGAAAAGACTTATCTACCATTCCAACTACTTCTATCATTCTGGCATTGGTACATACATACATGCAAACATGCATTAATATATATTATTACATATATAAATGTTTAAATATAGTTTTATAAATGTGTGTATGTATGTTTATGTATGTGTACATATGTAAATGTGTTTATAAATATATACATATATATGTGTTTATGTATGTATGTGTATATATGGTTAAATATCACAGTATAAATGGGAGTAAAAAGAGGGACAGGCACCACCAAGCTTGTGAATTCTTTCATTTTATGAAACTTCCAGATAAAGAAACTTATTTTACCCAAATTGGTCAAAACTTTTGCTGTCATTTATCATTTTATGTAGTCATCTTGGGGACCCCTAAGGTCAAATGTCTTGCCCAGAGTTATTCTGAGTCTTAAAAATAATTATAGAATAATAACTAGATTTTATAAAAAAATTTAAAGTTTACAAAATGCTATATATTTTTGTTTCACTTACTCTTCACAATGACTCTCTGAGGGAAGTGATATTACTATTCCTATTTTCCAGATAAAGAAAATGAAATTGATAAAAGATAATTGGCCTGCCCATATAGCTAGCAAGTATCTAAAATAAAATTTAGATTCCAGTCTTTCTCACTATGAGCTCAAAAGAAGGCCAAAACCCAATTGAAACAAAACATCTAAGGAAATTAGTAGAGTGAATAAACTCCTTTCCCAACGTCTCTTAATTTCAGCATCTTCCCTCTCTTAATTATCTCCTACTTATCCTGCAGATAGCTTTCTTTGAATAAATTCCATTTGCATGCCATCTCCTTTTGACAAAAGACAATTTGTCTTTTGTTCCTTTTTGGATCTATAATTCTTAGCACAGTACCTGGCACATAGTAGGCTCTTAATAAATATTTAGGGATTGATTGCTTTATTAAGTTAAAGTACAAAGGGTACCTGGATTATCGAAAATATCCACCATGTGAAACTCATACTTGAAATAAAGGAGGGAAAAAATGCAATGGAGAATAACAAAGATTTTTAAAGAATGTAGAACTTTTACCAGAAAGGCACATCTTAAATTAGATAATATGGACTTGAAAAACTTGCCAAATGTTTCCTCTAAGTAGAAAAGATTTTCATACCTATAATATGAAAACATCAAACCTTAAAATTTATTTGTCTAGATTTCATACTATGACGTTATAAATAAACTACAAGATGGCACTTTCAGCAAAGTGAATTGCTTTTGTTGAACAAAGGGATAACAATAATAAGGACATGAATGGCCAGTGTTCAGTAGCCTCCTTCTAAAATTGTATGGCTTGAGGAGAACATATAACTATCACAAGTAATTTACGTTCAGAGAATTTCAGACTCACAATATAAAGTAAGACATGGATTATTTTTTTCTATGTGGCATCCATGTTCTTGTGTAGCATTTATGTTAGTGAGTTTGTGAGCTGGTTTCCCCATTCTGTAAGAGAGCCAAGAGCATGCTCCTCTGCACTATTGTTGTCCAGGGCTTTGTGTAAGTAGGCACTTGGATTCAAATGATGACAGCCACATACCATCTGTGTGGACCTTAGGTTATTTTCCTGGCCTTTCTGATGCTGAGCTTCCTCATCCATAAAATGAGAGGGATTAGAAAAGATGATTTATAAGGATCCTCATAGCTCTAAATTTGTGATTTTATAATCTTAAAATGACATACAATCATATATGACAATTAAAATAAATCATAGACTCATAGAACTCAGATGTGGATGGAATCACAAAGGACACCTGGTCTAACCTGTTTTCCTTTCACATTGGGAATAGGAAAGATGATAGGCTGAGTCATTTCCAAATCTGTTTATTCCATATATTTTTGGTTGATATACATGTATTTCTAATATTATATTTTCCATAAACTGTAAATCCATTTTTGGCCCAACCTTTTATCAAAATTGCTGTAATGAATGTAAATATCCTAACTCACGCATTGCCTCCTTACTTTCCCTACTCACTCTTGGTGTATGGACTAATGGATTAAACTATTGCCAAAAGGCAGGCAGCAGGAGGGAGAGTTAAGGCTGGGATTAACTCCAGGTTTGCTGTGGTGATAAATTCAGCTCTCCAGCTGAGAATCCCACCTTCAATAACTGAAATTTAATTGTAATGGACTCATTAATATTATAACACTTTTCAGTGGCATAGGACTTAATATTGTGCTATTGCTTAAAGATGAATACAGCAAGAAACAAAAATAGCAACCTGACACAAATCCTCATTTTCAACTGTTTTCCATTGGGGATGGCTCCTGGAGGGCTATTTAATTTTCACTTATGACTGTTTTTTTAATCTGTAATTTCACTTCCAAATTCAAAATAATTGCAAATTAAAATATATAGAGTTAGGCAAACTCTCTGTAGGCAATAGTCTCATGCATGCTTCACACAGGGCAAGGCAGTTGACAAGAAGACTGACTTTGCTCACAGACTTCACATACACATGTGGAACATCAGCTAATATGGCAAAAATTCTCAGAAACAAATTTTGAACATTTGGGGGATTCCCAGAAATCACAGCATAACTCAGCCTAAGTGGCACAGTCTTTCTAACTTGTTTAGTAAAAACCAGAAAAATTTTGATTTTTTAAAAAAATACCAGGAACCAAAAAACATGGATTTTTAGGGGAAAAAGATTCAGTTAGCTTTGTTATTTATTTTTCCTTCTGCTGTTTTTAATTGTATTTTATGAAATGCTATTTGTTACTTTGATGCAAAATTAAAATATGTGCTATTGATTGGTGTTAGATTGAGGATAATTTCTACATCCAAGATGTTTGAGACAATTGCCAACTTCATGACCACCTATTTCTTTAAATATCTCCATTTCATTCATCATTCATTCATTGAACAATTATTTATTAAAGTACCTACTATGTGCCAAGGACTGTGTTGGAGATAGAAAGACATGATTATTCCAAAGAATTCCAGTTTCTTGAAAAGCAAGACACTTATCATTACCAACAACAACCCTCACCATTAGACACCTGGAAACTTGCAAAATCAGTGGCTGATACAAATATACAAATAGACAAAGACAGAAATATATATATATATCACAATATAAGCATATTATGGTGCTATTTAGGTACTCAACAGAGATTTGCCAGGCACTGTGTTAAGTCCTAGGGATACAAAGAAAGATATTTTGACACACATTTGTTAATTATAGTCCACTGATTTGTATCCTACTATTTAGAAAGGGATAAATTTCTTTTTTTAATTCTAAATTTAGTATTTTATTTTCCCCAATTATGTGTAAATATTTAACATTGAAAGATGTATATTTCAAATAAATTTATAGACAATAGCAAAGCCATCAAATTATAGAACTGGAGTATTACTTAGACCAGGACTTCTTAAACTTTTTCTACTTACAATAGTTTTTTTGCTGGAGAAAATTTTGCATGATCTTGGATATAAGTATATGATGTAAGTATGCAGATCAAACATTTACTGATAATAGAGAATAATGTCATGAACTACCACACTTCAGTTATGAGGATCCAAATGGAATAGTGACCCACAGTTTAAGAAGTTCAGACTTAGACCAGTAGTATATTTGGACCATAGACGGATTTAGAAAACTATAAATTAATATTAATCATGTCCTATTTCTTATACTTTGATTTATTTGTTAAAAATATATTCCAGATGTTCTAGGGGTGAAGCCAAGATGGCAGAGTAAAGTCAGGAAGCTGCTCCAGCTCTCCCAGGTTTCCATGAAAATGACATGAAACCAAGCCTTTGAACAAAGTCTAATAGAATGAAACCACTCTTCTGCTCAAGATAGACTAAAATAACTTCAAGAAAGGTCAGTCTTACTGGAGTGAAAAAGGTGTTAGCCCAGGTCAGAAAAATTCTGGGAAAGCCAGTGAGAGAATCTTAATCACAGCAAATTATCAACAAAAAACCCTCAGTCCTGGCTCAGTAGAGAAACAGATTAGTGGGGCAGCCCCCAGTATCAGCTCAAAAGGCAAACTCTGGGAAACAAGGTTGTTTCCTGGAAAGAACAGTCAAGCTACCCCCTACAAACACAAGGGGCCTGTGTTCAAAGCCAAAGTTCAGAGTTACACAGGAGGCTTGGAACAATACCCCTTTACCCCAGGAGCAGAACTCCATTTTAAAAGTAAAAAAAAAAAAAAAAAAAAAAAAAAAAAAAAAAAAAAAAAAAAAAAAAAAAAAAAAAAAGAGGAAATACCAAAAGAAAAGGAAAGAAAATGAGCAAGTAAAAAAAAAGAACCTTGACCATAGAAAGCTACTATGATGACAGGGCAGACCAAAACACAAACTCAGAAGAGGACAGAATGTCCACAGAAGAAATCTCAGAGTGAGATAAATTGGTCTCAGGACCAAAGAGGCTTCTTGCAATGCTCATAAAAGACAGATAAGAAAGGCAGAAGAAAATAAATATGAGAAGTATTTCTCATATTTGAGAAATTGAGAGATTTTCCTCTCAATTTCTCTCTCATTGAGAGAGATTCAACAATTTAGCAAAGGAATGGGAAAAATTGTCTCAAGAAAACAACTCCTTAAAAAGTAGAATTAACAAAATGAAAAGAGAGATACAAAAGCTAACTGAGGAGAATCACAAATTAAAAACCAGAACAGGGCAAATGAAAGCAAATGATTTTGTGAGACAGCAAGAATCTTAAAACAAATTAAAAATAATGAAAAAAATGGAAGAAAACATAAAATACCTCACTGAAAAAACAGCCAATCTGGAAAATAAATCCCAAAGAGGCAATTTAAAAATTAATGGCCTACCTGAAGGCCATGACCAAAACAACAACAACAACAAAAAAGAATCTGGAGAGCATTCTTCAAGAGATCATTGAGGAAAACTGCCCTGATATTCTAGAAATGGAGGCGGGGTGGGGGGGAAGTTCACTGAAAGAATCCATCCATCAACTCCAGAAAAAGATCCCATAAGGAAAACCCTAACAGACATTATTGTGAAACTCCAGAATTACAACCTCAAGGAAAAAAAAAAATATTGCAAGCCTCCAGACAAAAACAATTCAAATATCAAGGAGCAACAGTTGGGATTACTCAAGATCTGTAAGCTTGTGCAATATCCAGTATAGGATATGGAATATCATGTTTCAGAAGGCAAAGGACCTGGGGTTGAAACCATGAATGAACTACCTAGGAAGACTCAGCATCAGCTTTCAGGGGAAGAGATAGAACTTCAATGAAATAAGAGATGTTCCATCATTTCTATTGAAAAAGCAAAAACTAAACTAAACATAAAATTAAATCTGCAAACAGAGGGCTCAAGAGAAATATAAAAAAGTAACCGGGGTGGGGGGGAGGAGGGAATCTATCTATCTATCTAGATATATAGATATAGATAGCTATTTAAATGTTAAACTGATAATATTCAAAAACAATATTTGTAATTCTTAAGAACTGTATCTGACACTGGGGCAGACAGAGAGGGGCATCACATGGACTGAGGATGTGGTTCTGAATGGTCTCTGATGTGATGACATCAAAGAAAAAACTTAAAGGTGTGGGAAAAGGTTTTTACTGGAAAAAGAGTTATGGGAAGGCCCCCAATTTTTTTTTTTTTTACAAATGAGGGAACAAAGGGAGAATTATGAGCATTGTTTGAAACTTGATCTCATCGGTTTTGGCTTTAAGAGGGAAAATTTTAATCATTCAGTTGGATATAGAAATGTATCTAACCCTATAAAGAAGTAGGAGGAGGAAGAGGAAAAGAAAAGGGATAGAAAGGAGGGCAGAAACACTAGGAGAAAAGGTAAGAGAAAATTTGATAAAAGACAAGGTAGTGGGTGGAGTGGGTTAAAAACACTACTAACAGAAAGGGGGAGTAATGATAGGAGATAAGGTAGTGAGTAGGGTGGGTAAAAAAACTAAGAACAGGATGGAAAGAGAGAACATAACTATATATAGGGCAAAACATAGGATGGAGGGAAAATGATTACCAGTTATAGAATTGGTAATCATAACAGGTAATCATAATTAATGTGAATGGGATGAACTCTCCTATAAAATAGTAGCAAATAGCAAAGTGGATTAAAAGAAATAGAATCCTAAAATATGATGTTTACAAGAAACATTTTTGACACAGAGAGACACAAACAGGGTAATAGTAAAAAAGCTGGAACAAAATGTATTATGTTTCAACTGAAGTAAAAAAAAAAAGCAGGAGTATTAATTCTGATCTCAGATAAAGCAAAAATAAAACTTGATTTTATTAAAAGAGATAAGGAGGGAAAGTACATCTTGATAAAAGGTACTGTAAATAATGAAGTAGTAAGGATACTAAATGTGTATACATCAAGTGATAGAGCAGGTAAATTCCAAGTGAAGATTTTAAGCCAATTACAAGAAGAAAAAGACAACAAAACTATTTTCTAGTGAGAGACCTTAACCTTCTCTGAGAATCAGACAAATCTAACCACAAAATAAACAAGAAAGAAACTAAGGAGGTTAATAGGATCCTAAAAAACCGAGATATGATAGACCTCTGGAGAAATCTGAATAGGGACAGAAAGGAATACATCTTTATCTTGGCAGTACATGGCACCTACACAAAAATTGAACATGTATTAGGGTATAGAAACCTCACAATTAAATATAATCCAATGTAAAAAGGCAGGTTTACATATGTGCAAAAATGTTTGTGTCAGCCTTTTTTGTAGTGCCAAAAAACTGGAAACTGAGTGGATGCCCATCAACTGGAGAATGGCTGAATAAGTTATGGTATATAAATATTATGGAATATTATATTCTATAAGAAACTATCAGCAGGATGATTTCAGAGAGGCCTGAAAAGACTTAGATTATCTTATACTAAGTGAAATGAGCAGAATCAGGAGATCATTGTACATGACAATAACAAGATAATATGATGATTGATTCTGATGGAAATGGATTTTTTTCAACAATAAGATGATTCAGGCCAGTTCCAATGATCTTGTGATGAAGAGAACCATCTACACTCAGACAGAGGACTGTGGGAACTAAATGTGAATCAGAACAGAGCATTTTCACTCTTTGTTGTTGTTTGTTTGCATTTTGTTTTTTCTCATTTTTTTTCCTTTTTTGACCTGATTTTTCTTGTGCAGCAAGATAATTATAAAAATATGTATACATATATTGTATTTAGCATATAGTTTTATCATGTTTAACATATATTCAGTTACTTGCCATCTAAAGAAAGGAAGGGGAGGAAGGAGGGAAATTTGAAACACAAGGTTTGCAAAGGTGAAAGTTGAAAAATTATCCAAGCATATGTTTTGAAAATAAACAGCTTTAATTAAAAAAAAATTAAAAAATAAAGTAGGTTTTAATGGAGTTTAACAATCAAATATGTTATATCCATGTGAAGTTATTATGGGAAGTTTGAGAAACATCAAATGTAAAGTATGCTGGGTCAGTTCTGACTGAGGTCAGTTGAGTATTCAGGCTTAGAATTGAAAATGAGTTTAGAGTCATAGCCTCTTTAACAAAAAGTGATATAACTATAACATTAAAAAGGTACTTTAGTAAAGATTGAGCATTGGGCCAGGTAAACACAGCTCCACTCAATTGCAATTTGCTTCAATTGCATGTTGGCTTACACAGGAAATCCATCAGACTTGAAAGGGTACTGAATAGGTGGTCCAGGATTTATGCCTTCAACCACCATGAGGCTTTGTCAATAGATTGAGCCTTAGTTCTCTCAGTCAATGAAATCTTGGGGTCAGTTGTTTTAGGGAAGAAATAGCCTGTGCAGCAAGGAACTTGCAATCTTACTGTCAGAGATGTTGTTCAAAACACAAATAATAATTTAACTAAGTTATTATTATTTTTAAAAGCATTGGCCATTTGCTTTGTGCAAAGAAATATGAAAGGCTTGAAGATTACAAAGAAAAAAAAATTCTCTGACCTCAAAGAGCTGATGTTATTCTAGAACATTTTCTTTTGGACACAGTCTCATCTCAGTCAGTTATTTTAAAAATAAGTCCAATTTTACTGGCATAGAAAACTCCCAATGAAGAAATTCCCTCTTACCAAAGTAGTTCAGCATGTCTTCCACTTCAAAAGTTGCCTGGGGACACAAACTAGTTAAGTGACTTCTCCTTGGCCACATAGCTAGGATATGTCAAAAACAGGACCAGAATCATCTTGATTTGAAATCATGACACATTGTCTCTCCCATATTCTCTTCCACATAAGGGATTTACATTTGAGATTTTTAAAAATCCAATTTTATTTATAATTTCAGATTTAATTTGACCTTTAAATTCATCACCTACATGAGAATCTCTGGATTTTGAGAAAAGTCAGCCTCTACTGTGCAAGCTACAATGTCTTTTCCCTTAACTCAAAGCTCTCCTTGCAATTTGTTTCTCTCCATCATAATTTCCTGGAGTATGTTCTGTGTAAGGATCTCCTCTATGTGGCTGTTCTCCAGAGTGAGTTGCTTCTGGTCCTGTGATGCTGACCTTCCTCAATCAGCTGAAAGTTTTTTCACTTAGTTTAACCTTGATGCTCATCCAACTTCACATGAATTTTTCTGCCTTCTTGGCACTTGTCCTGTGAGCCTGGTATGATATAATTGGCTCAGCTATTTCCAATCATTTTTCCAGAGTTGAAGCTGGCAAATGCCAGTGTGAGACATCTCTTTTAAAGTGCCAGATCAATCTAGGCACACAATAAACCATGTTAGGCATAAGATTACTCAGAAACACCTATATCTGCTAGTCAAACAAAATATTTGCTCATACAAGGACCCAGTAAGATCATATGCCAGAGACTGATTAAATGAAGTAACATTCAATTCAATTTAATTCAAGAAACATTAATTAAGCACTTACTATGCAACAGGCATTGTGATGAGTGGTGAGAATATAAAGATAAAAATGTAGTCCCTTTCTTTAGGAAACTTAAATTTTGCTGTTTATACTCCCAACATGTATATATAAGTCAATACAAAGCATAAACAAAGTAAATACTTAGTCATTGGATGATTAAATGAGATAATATTTGTGAATTTTACAATCTTGTGAATTTATAATTTTTTTTAAATTATGGAGGAGAGGGAGCACTGACAACAAAGATAATCAACAAAGGCTTCTTATAGGAAATACCACAGCACAGAGTCATTAAGGTAACCAGAGATTCAAAAGGGGATTGGAAGAAGGAATTGTTGATTAGTACAGAAAATAACATTTCATATTTAGGTAACAACATGAAAATATAGAGTGCATTAAGAAGGAAAGATATGAGTCTAAAATTTTTATTATTATTTCCATTTTACAGAAAAGAAAGCTATGATTCATAAAGCTGCCTTGTTTATTGACAACACATTTAGACAGAGGCCAAAGCAGGTTTTGCTTCTCAACTGATGTGATTCATAATAAAAAATCCAGAAAATACTAGTAGCCTCTTGTAGAAGAGAACTGAGTTAGGTGAACTGAAATTGCCCCATATGCCAGCCAAAGAGACACAAGCTTCACAATTGTTGAAACCAATAGCTCATGAAGAATTTATGAAATTATGCTCATCCTATGTGATGAATTCATGCCCAGATTCTTAGTGAATAATTTGATTAAGCAGTTGTTTTAATAGGATCAATCTTATTGGACAAGTGTCAACCTGTTCTTGCAACTCAGAAGACTTTGCTCAATTCTAAGTCTGGTGGCTGCCACAATTATTAACAAATTTTAATGAATGTGATTTTTTTTGAAGGAGAAATTTTAGCAAAATGAAGCCAATGGAAACAAATACTTTTTAAAACATCTACCATGAATAAGGAATCGTGTTGGAAACTTTGTATAAAACAGTGAAATAAAGAATAGATCTGTTCACAAAGGAATTTCCAGTCTTATAGGGAAGCTGAGGCAACTACTCAGATAACTATGATCTAAGGCAAAAAAAAAAAAAAAAAAAAAAAAAAGTTAAGTACAAAGGAGAAAGTGCAAATAAAGTTCTTAGAGGAATTTGAATATGGAAAGATCACTTTCATGTAAGAGCTAATGATGGAAATCCAGGTGCACCTTGCCAATTTAAAAAAAAAATTACCTACAACTTACAGACTCTTTAGACACACAGAACCCAGAAATAAGAATTACTCTGCCTGTTAAATGAAGAATGAAAGAGGAAAAATAAATCTCATTTCAGATCCCATATCAGTAGATGCACAGAAATTATTGACTGGGGCAGTCAATAACCCTGCATTTGTAGGAGGTAATAACTAGCAATGGTCCAAGACATTTAGATTTTGTATTTGTCCCTATTACAGGTAAAAGCAAAATTATGATGGATGAGCAAAACAGTCAAATGAACAACCCCTTGCACTGGCTTATGAGGCCCTTTCCAGGGCATTGGAGAATCTGCATATCCCCAGAAGCACAGAAGAGATGACTTTTAAAAATTAACATATTGTAAGGAGATGATAAACTCTATGCCTTTCCCTGAGCAACTTTTCTTAGTGGACAAGGTCGGTACTCTATCAAATCAATGTAAGGTTGTATAAAATCTGGGTTTCACCTTGGCTAAATTCCCTGGGGATCCTAGTATTGAGATTTAAGTCTCTTCAGACTTGTGAAGGAACCTCAGGATAGCATGGCTCTAGACTCAGGATATGAGTTCAATCTGTCTCTGACGTTTGCTATCTGTGCAATACTGGACAAGTCATTTAAATACTCTGGATTTCAGTTTATCTCTTAAATGAGCATCACTAATAAGCCTCTAAAAGGCCTGCTCTAGTCTAGATCTATAAAGATCTTTGTCAAGTTCAGCCCATCCTGATACTATGTTCTTATATCTTCTTTAGCAGATTGTCCCCACTACCACATACGCTCTCCCATCTCCAATGTTCAGTTTCCTTCTCTCTAGTAGTTCCTTTCCTGCTTACTAACAAATTCATGTTTTTTTCCCATTTAAAAGCAAAGAAACAGAAAAAAACTAAAATGGGTTCCTTCCATGTCTATCATCCTATAATTTTCCAATTTTCAGCTTTTGTTGTCATCCAGTCATTTTAATCATGCCTTATTCTTCCTGACCCCTTTAGGGGTTTCCTTGGCAAAGATACTGGAGTAGTTTGTCATTTCCTTGGCCAGCTCATTATACAAACTAAGAGCCAAGGCAAACAGGGTTAAGTGACTTGCCCTGCATCATATAGCTAGTGCCTGACACCAGATTTGAATTCAGGAAGATGAGTTTTTTTTCTGAATCCAGGCCTAGCACACTATTTATTGAGCCATCTAGCTATATCCCCTTATCTAAATTCCTGGGGGAAAGCCATTTATCTTAAAATTGATTTTATACCCTTTCACTGTATTCTAGACCTTCTACAACTTAATCTCTGACCTTATTGATGTGCTCTCCAAATGGTTTGGAGGTGATTTGAAAGAATTCAAAGAAATCTTCTTATAGTCACAAGGTTTTAATGCAAAAGAAAAGCAGATTAGGCTTAGAGGAAGGTCCAACTATAGTCTAGCACAATTGGTGAAGGATGGGAGAGATTTGCAGGGGAAGTTTTGGAGGGTAGCCAAGACAGCTAATAGATGGTCCAGATAGGGAGTGAGGATGTGGATCTATGTCTACTTTCAAAAGTGAGGTATGTAATAAGGTTAAAGGAATAGTCAGCAGACATGGTGCCAGGGTGCACAAAAATAGCCTCCTAGTGGGGACTTGCACTCCGGAGTGCTTCAGGAGTGTGTCACAAGGCCCAAGTTAGTTCACAAAGGGTCTCTTGAGTTAGGGGCCTCTGGGTGGGGATCCTTAGGATGCATCATTATCATTCAATAAAAATTTTTCTCTCTGGCATTGTCAATGACCTCTCAAATGCCAGCTCTAATGATGTTTTTTCTTGTCCCTCTAATGACCTTATCTATGTAGTGTTTATCATTGGGAGCAATCTTCTTTTCTTGGAGACCCTCTCTTTTTTGAGTTTCATAATGTTCTCTTTGGTTAATTCCCCTACCTGTTTCAGCACCCCTTTCCACAAATCCTCATTTTTCTGGATCTTCATCTATGTAATGTCTACTAAATATGAAGGCACTCCAAGGTTCCTGGGTCATTTTTGTTTTCTTTTTATACTTTTTCACTTGTTGGTTTCCTAAATTACCATGAGTAAATTCCCATTTCCCAGATGACTCTCACAGCTATATTTCCAGCTCTTATAATTATAGTCCAGCAACACAATTTTCTTTTGGGACATTTTGAAGCAAATGATACCTCAAATTTGCATCCAAAGGAGAGCTCAATATCTTTTCCTAAAGCCCAATCAATCAGTAAATATTTATCTATAATGTCTACTATTGGCCAGGCACTGAGTAAATCATTGTAAAACTCATCCTTCTTATGAAACCAGAAACAAAAATAGAACCAAGGGCAGAACTTTGAAGAAAATTCACATAAAAATATGCAAAATAAGACTGATTTTCAGTACAGACAGACAAGAAAACAACCCAGGGAATGTAACCAAGGGAAGAGAAGGTAATGTAATAGGAGAGTATGACTAATAGTCTGAAAAACTATATGGACATCAAAAATGACTCTAAAAAGAATTGCATACCTTGTCTACATGATATGAAATCAGTTGAAAATGAGAATGCTTAGCTTATCAGTTGATCATTTTGTATATATAAACAATATCTAAAACACTGTTGAATAGATGTTTTCTCAGGATCAACCAGGTTTATCATTGTGCAGACACAGACGTTTTCCAAATTATTTGTTATCACTTTTGTGGGTATAGCAAGGAAGTAAAGACCTTTTTATTGATTTCCATTCATTCAGTTTGCATAGTTTATATCAGGAACAGGACTGACTAGAAGAAAAAATGCATACCAAAAGAAACCTGAAAAGAAACTCAGAGACACGATTCTATTGTGGTTAATGGTTGTAAAATAAAATAAAAATGGGGCAGACACAGAAATGTGTTGTGAAAAGCTGTTGTTTTTCTGTGAATTGTTTTATTTGGAATAAAAAAAGATTTTCAACCATCCCTACCCCCTTTTAAAAATGCATTATAGAAAAAGAAAGGACCAGATTTTTATATTCAATATACAAGATATGCTATCTTCCCTCAGGTTTTGCTTTAAGTCATCATTTCTTCTCTCCTCACTAACAAGATGTCTATATGCAATGTGTTTCACAAAATTAAAATTCTATATAAATATGTATTATTGTTTGTATTGTTACTAATTTTGTTCTTAAGAATAATCTTAAAAAGTCATAAGTCTTAAGGAATATCAGAATACAATCAAGATATCTACCATTAAGCCAGTATTTCATTTTGCCTTACTGCTCCTTCTTAGTCTCTGATGAATCCTGTCCTTCCTATCACCTGTGTAATTTACGCCCAGACTCAGTCTCTCCCCAACTCCAAATCTGTATTTGGATTTAATTGTTAGGCATCTTCATGTCTTCACAAATGAATTCAATTTCTGCACCCAAAAATTCCCCTCTGCAATGCTCTTATCTCTGTTGCTGACTTCCTCATTCTCCTAGGCATCCAAGATTAAACATCAGCTGTCTCTGACTCTTGTATCTTTTGCACCAATCAGTTGTTGAGTCCTATCTATTGATGTAACTGCCCTTTCCTCTCCACTTTTGTAACCACCATCATAGAATCATGAGCTCACAACTACAAGAAATCTTCAAAACATCAACCTTTTCATTATGCAAATGAGAAAAACATGGTGCAGATAAGGTAATTGACTTGCCACAGTAGAGTAAGCAGCAGAGCTGCTTTGAACAAAGATTCCATGGACTTAAAATTTTATTCTCTTTCTACATTTTCTCTTAGCAAAAGAGCCCTTGCTATCTCTTGCCTGAGCACTATCAGAACTTTCTGATTTGTGGTTCTGCTTCACGGCTAAAGCCAAATTCACATGAATGAACAAAGGATATGCATTTTTTTTTTTCAGTTTAAACCGTGAATGAAGCATATATAGCAATGCAGAAGTTCACAAAGATATTTTTAATGTCTTGAAGATCTAATTTACAGTTCTAATTAAAGGGGATTTCCTATAGTTGGTGAGATCCTACAGATACTTCTGTTTGCAGATGATATTTTTCTGATTGCAATTAGCATTCAGACATCTTAGAGTCTTCTAAACGAGGTTGATAATTACTCAAAAGAAGTTGGTCTAATAATTCATTCATTAAAAACTAAGTGGATGATAACTGTCCATTGTCCAGACAATGGTACATGATTGAATAGCTCATAGTTTGTCCATCAGCAAATACACACATGCACTCACAAACACGCACATACATATAGAGGCATACATATATTTTGTACAAATGTAGATGTACAAAATGGGCAATAATTTGGTTCCAGAATTAAACAGCATGAAGAGAACTGAAACTCTAAGCTGAAAAGGTTGAAATAGCTGACTTATAAAATCTCTTCCAGTCTAAATCTAAAATCTGATAATCCTCTCAAAACAAATTTCTCCCTGACACAAGGATCTCTCTTTTTATTAACACTGTTTTCTTGATTATGAAGCATGGGTGTGAAGCATGGGACATTACATTCTCTGAAGAATTCAACTTGGGAATGAGCAATAGGACAATAGGTGCAAGATATACACACAAACAGGCTACTGTGCAGAACAAACAAATAACTATGTAGGGGATGGTATAAAATGCTTATCTGAAAAAGGTAAATAAGATTGTGATAAGGCAAGAGAGAAGTATAATCACTACATTTTCCATTGGTATTCTCACAATATCAAAAGAATAGGAGGGAATGTTCTTGGCACACTAGATATGTCCCCAAGAAATCATACAGAATGAACAAACATGGATAGGTTATAATCTGTGGGAAAATATCATCTACAAATTCTATAGATCCATAAATCTATAATCAATAGAAAAAATTTATATCAACAAGATTACAGATATATTGGAATATTAATGCATGTTATAAAGAATAACATGTAATGCAATAAAGGCATGTAATAAAAAATAGATTTTGGATACTCAGCCAAAGCAAAGTAAAAATCTATAAAGCATATGATCCAAATAGTGTTTCAAAGCTATTTTTATAAATGATGCCCAGTAACTTACAAATATTGACAAGGATGGGAACTGGACCTGTGACATATCAATGATCATATTAAATTATGTACTTTCAAGGGACAGAAAGACTTGTGGAAGATCAACAATAGTTGTACATTACTTTTAGAGAGTTTTGAGGTGTGTGTGTGTGTGTGTGCTTATATACAAAAGATAGATAGCATTCATAACTCTGCTGAAAAAATGCCTTGATATTCCAGTCTCTGAAATGTACAACTGTTGAGAACAGTCATCTCAATCCTCGAGGAATTCTTAAAATTCAATAATGCCTCCTGCACTTACAGAACCTGTCCATGGATAGAGTGAATCTATCTAAATTTAGTCCTTGCTGAAGACATGATTTATGGGAAAATGTTAATAGCCAAGCTGTCAGGCATTAGAAGTCACATAAATAACAGTGCTAATGGTTTTCATACACTCAAGTACATGAAATTGGAATTCTTTGTGATTTGGCTCTAGTGACTGGCTGTTTTGCTAGTTGCTTTAAAGTTCTACAACTTGGCCATTTGTTACAAACTTGCCTGAAACTTGTCAGTGAATCACAGTTGCATTTTTTCCAGAATGATATACTGAAACTCGCTTGCAATTTAACTTTTCCCTTCTAGAAGTAAATTGCACACTTCTGGTAGTGCATTTGCTTGCTTTGGTAGCTCAATTTATAACTGATCCTGCAATATCTTTAGGCTTTTCCTTGAAGGTGTTATTTTGTACATCTTAGATTTCTCATTATCTCAGTCCCTTTTACCTATTTCCAAATGGTACAGCATGTTGCTTATCCTGGCCTCAAAGGCCAGAAAACCTCAGGGGACAAGTTACATACCGAGAGACTCTAATAACCACAGCTGTACCTCCCCAGCTACCTAATTATGCTGCCTATAAGCCAAGTGTTTGAATCCCAGATTCTTTTCCCCAATTCATACCAGTTACTAGATTTTCACAGATATAATAAAGTCAGTATATAAACTGGAAAATTCTGCCCTATTTTGAGTTTAGGAAAGGAGACAAAAAATGAGGTCAACTTTCTTCCACACTGCGGCAATTTGTGAGCACAGCGCAAAAAGGGTAACTCCAGGATCTTCATCAGAGAACATCTATTAAATGTCCTTGTGGGCACAAGTGGCTAAGATGTGAACATATATAATGCAACTAGCATAAGGAAGTTGTCCCCAAAAGATGGGTGTCTTTTTCCATACATAGTTTTTATTTTTTTAAGTAATATGTGAGAAGTTCCTTTTTCTATTTTAATCATTCTTTTAACTACAAATCCTAATTTATTAAGCACCTACTATGTGCAAAACACTATCCTAGAAACTGGGGATACAAAGATATAGCTAGAATAAGCATTACTCCCAGTCAAATTACAAATTAATAAAGGAAAAGACAAGTGCTCAAATAATTATAATATGAAGATAGAGAGGATAGAGTATGCCATATGCATAGCACCAATTAGGGAAGGGAAGTAGAAATGAGACAGGAAGGAGAGATGGGAGTTTCAGGTTTCTGCTGATTTTTCACAAAGAAGCTTTCTCAGATCTTAGGTTAGAGTCCAACCATTATCTATCCTTTCACTTGTAGCAATAATAATACAGCCACTGCATTTAGTCACTGAACAGAGGAGGTAGTCTATTGGCAAAAACTTACATAGGTATCAGTGTGTCCCTTTCAATGAGGCATTCCTAGAGTTCTGGGCAGCCCTGTGGTGTAGGGTAAAGAGCCTTAGCTGTTAAGGCAGAGAACAGATGTTTAAATCTTTTCTCTGCTTTTTTTTTTTTTTTCTTTTTCTGGAAACTTTAGCAATTCCCTTCACATTTCTGAGTTTTAGTCTCCCCTTGGGAAAAGTGAGTTATTTAACTTGATGAAAGCAAGGTCCTTTACAATTCTGAGTTTTGTAATTCCTATGACCCTGGTTTGTAATAGGTAGAAGAAAACAATCATCATTTCATGTTTTTAAGCTGCTAAGAGGTTAAGGAAATATCCTCTACAATACAGTTTCGAGAACATGTGGACAAAGGACTTCCTTGTTATGACAATAGACAATAAGGCCCTGCCAGGCATATCGTTCATGTTATCAAATCCACAAAAAATAATGTATTTGGAAAGAACTATGTGTTTTCTTTATGAAAACATATTCAACTTAACAACAACAAAAGACTTGAGTATTTACTATGTGCTTAATCTATTATATACAGCGAATTTAATAAGAACCTACTTAAGGAGGCAACATGACTTAGTACATAGATATTGTGTTTCTGAATCAGGAAAATCTGTGTTCATGTATTTCCTTTGATACTCTCTATAATCCTGGAAAAGTTATTGTTCTAAAAATTTATAAAACAGTTATTAGTCTTGATCAAAGGAATTTTCCCATTGGAAATCGCATACTCACCTACCCATTTGTATTACATTTAAATAGAACTAGAACTTATTGGAAACACGTTGTTCTAGAAAACTACAAATTAGCTCTACCTAGTTTATATTGTAGTTTTTTTATTATTATTTTGTTAAATATTTCCCAATTATATTTTACTCTGATTCAGGCAGCACTCCAAAGCTTTGCAAGCCAAGAACTTGACACCTTTGTTGAAATCACAAAAATAACAAGAACACCCATCTCCCCTGAAAAAATGGAAAAGAAAAAAAAAATCTATCTGCAAATACTGGATGTTATGGGGAATATAGAAGTGATACTGACCTTGTCCTCAAGGAGGTTCTATAATTTGTGTAGGTATTTTCTGAAGGATTTCTAGAGAAGGAAGTGGGCAAGAAGTGAGCTGAGAAAGGGAGGGGGGAGAGTTGGTGAGCACACAGAAATGGACAAAAGGACAGGGATCTTGGTGGAGAGATCTCATATGGATATATTGAAAGGGAAAAAAAAAAGAATTTCAGAGACACTTAAATTATAGGTACAATACAACACAGTATTATGGGGAAAATGCAAATTGGATTTTGAGGCAAAAGAACTGGGTTCAGTCAGTCAATAACCATTTATTAAGTGCCTTCTATGTGACAGGCTCTTGGTTAAACTTTAAGCCCTAGTTGACTCAAGTGACATAGGTCTCTAAAATGAAAATAATTTAGAAAGAAAAAACATCTGACATTTATATAGTGCTTTAAGAACTTGCGAAAGACTTTAATTACATTAGTTCATTTGATTCTCACTGCAATGTTCTGACATAGGTAGTGCAGATATTATTGTTCTCCCATTTATAAAAAAAGAAAGTGGGGGCAGCTAAGTGGCGAAGTGGATAGAGCACTAGCCCTGAAGTTCAGAGGACCTGAGTTCAAATCTGGTCTCAGACACTTAACACTTCCTAACTGTGTGACCCTGGGCAAGTCACTTAACCCCAATTGCCTCAGGGAAAAAAGAAGAAAAAGAAAGTGAGACTGAGAAATTTTAAATCAGTTGTTCATGATCATACAATTAGTATCAGAGATGTGAACCCAAATTTCTTTTGACTCCAAATCCAACTTTTTTTTTTTTACATTTTATTGGATAGTCTTTCCTACTAATGCTTAAAGGATTTATGAAGCTCTTGGTTTTAAATAGCAATTACATATCTGGCTCTTTCTACTACCCCTCATCTTGCCTTGTTGTTCTCATCTCTTTCCACAATGCTTTTTGCAGATAAACACAATATGTTTCAAGCTGAAGTGGTCCCTCGAGCAGAACTGAAAGGTGACCTATGTTTTAATGTTAATTACAGAACATCTTACACATTCCCAAGCTCTTTCCTTTTTAAAAATCATCAGCCTTTCTCTCCAGTGGTTCACGCAAAAACCTCAGAGGCCAGCTAATCCAATTCATAACTGAGAAAGAGTATCTTTTATACAATAAATGGCAAGGAGTCTACCTAGAACACATTAATCTGAAATAGATTTGAAGTCACCTAATCTAATCTTTTTTTTTTTTTTTTTGGTACAAGTGGAGAAACTGAGGATTAGACAGGGGAAGGGATTTGTCCCCCATCACCTAAATAAGGAGTTGTAAAATCCTCCTCTTTTATTTTATGAGAAGCTCAAGTTAATCTTCTCTACAAGCTTTCATGGAAACCTCAGGTTCTTCTAGTTATCATTCTATTTCTTGCTTTTCTTATGCAGATATATGCTTTTAAATGGGAATCTCTTCACTCCTATCATCATTTCAGTATAATTATCTTCATCAAACAGGAATGATATAATTATTTGTTGTGAACTTGATCACAACATTTTATTACATATTATTATGTGTAATATTATATATATTATTAATATACAAAGGAGAATATTAAAAATGGTTCTATAACAAAATATGTACTCCTTAATCATTACTGCCATTTGTTAAACATCCTTTTGAGAATCACAATCTGTATCCATCAAGCAATCAAAATTCTAATATCTCTTTTCTGTTGATATCCAAGATACTCCTATTCTTTCCTCAGTGAGTTCATTGCTTGACTTTTTTTTTTTTCTTCGCCAAATAGATGTCTTCAAACTAGGAGAAAACAATAAGTATATTATTCCTTCCTCAAATACCTTTTCCTCTCAGTTCCTAAACTTGCTATTCCTCCAGTTCACCTAAGCTACACATATACATTTTCACACTGGTAATTTTTCCATAACTCACAAATGTATCACTTCCATATTCATGAACTTGGAAATTTACTTATTTGATAAGTATTATTATTCCACCTTTCCCTTTGCAAAAGTTGTGATGCAATTTCATCATGATCTTAAATCTCTCAACCCATCTCTTAATTCTTTTTTCAAATCATTATCATCTCTACCCTCTCCCTTTTGATCCTTTCTTCAGCCAGTTTAAATCTATATTGCCTTTTTTTTTTTTAATTCCCTTTTCCCTATCTGATTTTTATTTGTCAAACCTGGATTATTTCAACTATCATCTGCCTTCACTCATAGTCAAGTACTGTCAAAGTTGAAGAAAATCATAAAACTGTGCCAAATACTCTTTGACCCAGCAGTGCCGTTATTGAGTCTATATCCAAGGAAGTCATAAATGAGAGAAAAGGACCTTCATGTGCAAAGATGTTTGTAGCAGCTTTTTTTTTTTTTCTGGTAGCAAAGAATTGTAAAATGAGTATTTGCCCATCAATTGGGGAATGGCTTAAGAAGTGGTGCTATATAAAAATAATGAAATTTTCTTCTATAAACAATGATGAACAAACTGATTCTAGAAAGCCCTGTAAAGATTTACATGAATCGATGCTGAGCAAAACAAGCAGACCAGGAATACATTGTACACAATAACAGCAAGAATGGGAGGTGATCAACTGTGAAAGACATTCTTCTCAATGGTTCACTGATCCAAAGCAATCCCAAAAGATTTTGTACAGAAAATGCCATCTGCATCCAGAGAAAAATAACTATGGAGTCAGAATGCTATATTCACTTGTTTTTTCTGTTTTGTTTTTTTTAATCGGTCCCATGTTTTTTCCCCTTTTCTCTGATTTTTTTCTCCCAATATGATTCATAAAGCAATGTGTATTAAAAATAAATAATTTTTTTAAAAAAATCTGTGCTGAATCTTTTGGACATTTATGTTTTACAATTTTATCTGAGCCCTCCCTGCAGCAAGGCAATCTATTTATATTTCCCTAATTAATTCACTGACCCTCTCATCACAGCATCTTTTCCCAATCTATTTTTAGCTTTCTCTTTCTCCTGTGCTCCTCCTTACTTTACCCTAACTGAAAAACTTGTCATTTTTCATTTAAAAATATTATTTTGTTTTCTCACAAAGATGTTTTCTTTCACTATTTCCACCTTCACTCCTTTTCACATAAAGTGGTAGTCCTTCTCCATGCTCAAAATCCTCTACATGCATGTGATGCTATTGTATCCCATCTTCTTCTATAGATTGTTCCTTCTAGAATTCCCAACTCTTGCACTTATATTCAATTCAATCTCTCCCTATTTACTGGCTACTTTCTTATTGTCTACAAACATGCCCATGTATTCCATATTCTCAAAAAATCCTCCTTTTTTCCATCCAACTCAATGATCATCAAGGATTTCTTCTCTTTTTTGTGGCTAAAATCCTTTAGTTAGCCTTCTGAAGTACTTGCTTCCCTTTTTTCCTTGTTCTTTTTATTGTACAGTCGTTTTAGTCATGACCACATCTCCATGACCCCATTTGTAGTTATCTTGGCAAAAAAAAAAAAATAATAATTTCCTTCTCTAGCTCATTTTATAGATGAGGAAATTGAGGTAAACAAGGCTAAGTAGTTTGTTCAAGGCCATATCACATAACTAGTAAATTCCGGAGGCTGGATTTAAACTTTGTTTTTTGAGACATCAGGCCTGCTGCTCCATCCACTTTGCTACTTAACTTCTCCCGTCATTTCCTCTGATTTTCAATTTAACTTTCATATTTTTTTCCAACTTCATCATTCAGTGGCAACTGCTCTTTCCAAAGTTATTAGTATTTATTAATTGCCAAATCCAATGGAATTTTCTCAATCCTAATCTTTCTTGTGCTCTCTGAAGCCTCTGATACTATCCACCACTCTTATTTAAGTTTTTGAACATTTCTCACTCCTGGTTCTCCCTCTGCCTATCTTACTACTCTTTTTCTGTCTCCTTTGCTTGATCTTCAGTCATGTCATATCTGCTAACTCAGGATGTCCACTGTGAATAAGTATACACTCTTCCTCACTTTTCTTTCTATGATATTTTACTTGAAGATATTATCAATTCCCAATGATTCAATTATCATCTCTATATTTATGATTCTTAATTGTACTTATCCAGTCCTAACTCTCTGTTCACATGCAGTCTTATACCTTCAAGTGCCAATTGGACATCTTAAAATGAATATCCCAAAGATATTTTTAATTCAACATTTCCAAAATTAAATTCATTATCTGTCATCCTCACTACTAACTTTCACCTACCAAATCTAATCTGGTACCAAAACATGACAATTTTATCTTCATAACTTGCCTTGCATATGCTTTCCCCTTCTTTACACTGACACCATCACTACCCACGCACAGACCAGCATCAACTCACAGCTGGAATATTTTTATCATGGTGATTCTGCCTACACCAAGGCTTTCTCTGCTTTAGTCCATACTCCAATCAGCTGCAAAAGTGATCTTCCTAAAGCACAGAAATAAATATCTTTTTCACATCTCCCCCTCACTCAATTAAATCTATTGTCCCTTATGACCTCCTGAATGAAATAGAAAGTCTCTCTTCTTTGCAGTTCAAAACCCTTAAAGATTGCTTCATTTACTTTTTTGTTTTCTTATATTTTTATACTTCTATGTACTCTGTGATCAAATGACACTGGTATTCTTACTATTCCTCAGAAAAGAAATCCCATCATTTGATTCTAAGCATTTTTATTGACTATCACCCATGCCTGGAATGCTCTCCCTCCTCAGCTCTCCCTCCTCAGCTCTACTTCCTGGCTTCCTCAATTTACTTCATGTCTTAGATATAAATCCCATGTTCTACTGGAAGTCTGCCTTAATCACTATTAATTCTAGTATTTTTCCTGTTTTGATTAACTTCTATTTAATCAGTTGTTTGTATGTTATTTTCCCCTTTATACTGTTGACCTCCTTGAGAGTTGAGATTTTTCTCAACTTAATTTTTAATTTTTAAACTCAATGCGAAGTCCAGTGTCAGGATCAGAGTAAACATTTAAAAATATTTATAGGCTGACTAAACTCAGGTGCCAAGTCTGGGTTTTCTAAGCATCCATATCTGTCTCTGTCTCTCTTTTTCTGTCTCTGTGTTTTTCACACACACATAACAAAACTGCTCATGATGTCTTTTTAAGCAATTTTTCTTCTGTACATTTTAAAAATCCTTAACTTATATTTTTTGAGTAGAGGGTATTATACACCACCATTATCATATTTTCTACCATTTACTAAACTATAATAGAAGCTAGTCCATGTTTAAAAGAAATACTATCCAGAAAATAGAAATTAGATAAACATTTTCCATATCCATTTCTTTTCCTATTTTTAACTATTTCTATATTAAAACTTGCCAAAGACTTTCACTGACATCCTCCTAAACATGTTAAACAGGTTTTTTTTTTATTTTTTTTTTAATCAGTTCTCCTCTTCCTCCCTCACCTTTATCCTAGATAGTATCATTCATTATCTACATCTTTGGAAAATTTTCTCTTAATGATTGTGATAATTAATGTTCTTGACTCTTCTTTGAAAATTTAATATCTATCCTTGTAATGTAGATATTTCCAAAGATTCTCTTTTGTACTCTGTTCTTGTTCCTGAAGGGTATTCATCCATTGTTAGTTTCAACTACCATTTCCTTACAATTATTCCCCAACCTATATCTTGTTACCTATTCCCTGAATTTTTGCTATTTAGAGGGTATCTGCATAAATATACAAATCTGACCTGATCTCTGAAATTTTTGTACTCAAAATCTCTAATATTAACTAATTGTCATTGCATCAAAATGACATCATTAGTTTTTTTACTTCCCAGGCTCTGAATCCTAATGTTATTTTTGTCTCCTTCATTGTCCCCTATGCTTCATCATTAATAAAATTCTACTAATTTTCTTTTGCAATTCCCCTAAAATTCCTTTATTTCTGTTTATTTCTATGTCCACTAGCCTTTAAAAAAAACCAATATTCATTTATTGAACACCTATTATATGTTAGGCCCTAGAATCATAAGACTGTTTGTTTTATTGTTTTTAATCTTATGTCTGGTAGGGTTTGTTGTTGTTGTTGTTGTTTGTTTTGTTTTTGTTCTGAAGAAGTGGTTTGAACTTTCAAGGCAAATTGTTAGAGACTTCTTTGGTCATCATATTCAATCTATAATAATAAAAAAAAAAAACTCTTTTCTACATAATATCCAAGAATTTATTACCTGAAATTTGTTTAAAGACCTCCAACAAGAGATTAAACTACTGCATCTCAAGTTATACCAAGTGACTCTATAATAGCTCAAATTCTTGGAAAGTATATTTCAATATGTCTAAATTTGCTGCTTTTCATCTTTTTCCCATTACTTCTACTTCTGCTCTTTGGGGCCAAATTCAGCAAATTTAATCTATCTTCCATGTAACGGTGATTCAAATATCCAAAGATATCAACAAATTCCTTAAAAGTGTTATGCTTATCACTCAAGTAACTACCAGATGAGTATAAGTAGCCTATTATGAAAGCAGTGACACAGTGGATACCATTATTTTAGGAAGAGAGAATTGAATTCATAAGATACTCAATATTTTTTAATAGATTGTGTGTGAATATTGTATAAATTCAGGTAGTTTCTTCCACTAAGCAAAAATTTTTAGAAAAATTCCAGCAACGGTATTGTTTCTACTTTCTGAGAATAACAATGACAAAGTTGGGAGAGACTCACAATCACTAGGCTAATCACTTGGTAAGAAATTTGTTTCCCTTCCTAGGCCCTTTTCCTTCAGTTATAATGATGAGCAGAGAGGCAGAAAAAGGGGACAGGATACATCAAGAATTACAGGTTTTCTACAATCTAAAAACATATCCCTAAATGTGAATTCCTTTTCAGTGACTAACAAACAAGCATACTTCTGAAAGAACTGAATCCTAAAAATCTTGGTGTTAGTTTAAGTTAAATCTAGAAAGAAGTGGGAAGTTATAGCTAAATACAAAGATGGTTCAGATCCTTCTTGAAGCCCATAAAAGAATTGGTGCAACTGGTTTATCATATTTCTAAATGTAGCAAAAATAAAACAAAAACAAAGCAAAAGAACACCAGCAACATAATTTCATGGTATATTTGATCACTTAATATTGCAATACTCATAATACATATGGGCAAAAAAAACCAGATGGAAATAATTATTCACTATTTATCAATATTGCAGATCGAGATACTGAAATTCAATAAAGAATGTAATGACTCCTCAAACTAAATCAACATATGATTTGAAGACTTAAACCCAAAAGGAAGAAAAGGTGATGGGTAATATATAAGTAAATATGGGTGAGAAATAAGAAATGAAAGATCAAATTTGTCAACAACATAAAAATACCATAACACTATGCCATGGACCCTTTCTTAAAAAAAAAAAAAATCATTAAACATTTCAAAGACTAAAATTGCAATCAATAAAATTATTTTTAACAACAATGACCAATAAGGAAGTTCATATATGAATCAGTTATTTGCATACATTTAGCCCATCAATTTGTTAGAACATAGATCAAAGTTATTGCAAAAGTATAAGAGAGAAAAAAAATAAGGGAAATATGTAGGGCACAAATAAATCAAATTCATCCTGAGCTATTTAAATAACTTAACAATGATGAAATATAATAGGTTGATAGAAAGATTCATATATTCTGATAATAATTTCATACAAAAAGTTAACTGTTATAAATCAACTAATTGATAAACAAGAATAAAGAAAGCTCAAAAACATTTCACTTCACAAATATAAGCAGGGAGATAAAGCAGGGAGTAAAGAAATACTTGTTTAGGCTACAAACTCTAAATGAATGGCTGGCTCAATATAAGAAAAATTATCAGCATAATAGAACACATATAACAGAAATCATTTGATTAGCTAAAGAAATGCAGAAAATGTATTTGACAAAATGCAACACTCATGACTAATAAAAACAACAAGGGGCATTGGAATAAATGGATTTTTCCTTAAAATGATGTCAAATGGGGATAAGTTAGAAGCATTCCCTATAAGATCAGGATTGAAACAAAGTTGTCCATTCAATATTGTACTAAAAACGTTAGCTTTAGCAATAGGACAAGAAAAAGAAATAGAAGGAATTAGAGTAGGCAGAGTGGAAACAAAATATCGCTTTTTGCAGATGATATGATGGTATTTAGAGATTCCTAGAGAATCAACTAAAAAGCTACTTGTCAGCTTTAGCAAAGTTGGGAGATATAAAATAAACCCACATAAATTACTGGCATTTCTATGTTGCCAAAAAAAAATAGTAGATAGAAAGAGAAATCCTACTTAAAATAACTGTGGACAATATAAAATATTAGTCTAACAGCCAAGACAAATGCAGGAACTATATAAATACAAATAAAAAATGCTTTTCCCCAAAATAAAGTTAGATCTAAACAACTGGAAAAATATCAATTGTCCGTGAGTAGGTTGAGATAATATAATAAAAATGACAATTCTATATAAATTAATCTACTTATTCACTGCCATATCAGTCTGACAAAAATTACTTTTTTAGAACTAGAAAAAGTAATAACAAAATTCACCAGGAATAACAAAAGAATATAAAAGGAATTAATGATAAAGTCAAAGAGTCCAGTTTCAGTGATGATAACTATTTGACAAAAATTGCTGGGAAAATTGGAAAATAGTATGGCAGAAACTAGGTATAGATAAACATCTCACACCCTTGATTGTGGAGAAGGAAGGAATTTATGGCCAAAAACCCCCACAAAAAAACAAAACAAAACAAAAAACAACTAGAGAACATTAAAAAATGCAAAATGAATATTTTTTTTTATTTTTTTGATCAAAAATATTTTAAAAATCAAATATTGATTACATTAACTTGAAAAATTTTATACAAATTAAACAAATGCAGTCAAGATTATAAGGGAAGTGGAAAGCTGGGTCACATTTTTTTTACAGCCAGTGTTTCTGATAAAGGACTCATTTCTAAAACATATAGAGAATTGACTCAAATTTATAAGACTACAAGCCATCCCCCAATTAATAAATGATCAAAAGATATGAACAATTTTCAGATGAAGTAAATCCATTTTTAATCATATGAAGAAATGCTCTAAATAACTTGATTAGAGAAATGCAACTTAAGACAACTCTTCACATCTCTCAGATTAGCTAACATGACAGGAAAAGAAAATGATAAATGTTGGTGGGAATGTGGGAAAACTGGGGCACTAATGTATTGTTGGTGGAGCTGTGAAATAATACAATCATATTTATGTGAGATAAGAACAATTTATGTTAAATGAGAACAAGTTCAAACTACATCAAAAGGGCTATAACATTGTGTATACCCTTTGATTCAGCAGTGTCACTATTGGGTCTGTATCCAAAGAGGTCATAAAATAGGGAGGGTAAGATCCACATGTGCAAAAATGTTTATAGCAATTCTTTTTGTAGTGCAAGAAATTGGAAATTGAGTCAATGGCCATCAGTTGGGAAGTGGCTGAATAAATAATAATATATGTTCTGTAAGAAATCATAAACAGCCTAATTTCAGAAAAGCCTGAAAAGATTTACATGAACTGATGCTGAGTGAAGTGAGCAAAACCAGGAGAATATTGTACAAAGTAACAGTAAGATCATGTGGTCAACTATGATACACTTCTTCTCATCAGTGCAATGATCTACAATACCAGTAGACTCAAGATGCAAAATGTTGTCTGCATCTAGAAAGAAAACTAGGGTGATTGAGTGTGACTCATCTTTTTGTTTGTTTATTTGATTGCTTTTATCTTGCATGATATTTTTCCTCTTTGGGTCTAATTTGTCTTGCACGACATGACAAACTTGAAAATATGTTTTAAAGTACTATTCATATATAATCTATATTAGATTCCTTGCTCTCTTGAGGAGGAAGGTAAGAGACAGAGAAAAAAATATATAGAACATAAAATCTTACAAAAATGAATGTTGAAAACTATCTTTACATGTATTTGGAAAAATAAAATACTACGAGGGAAAAATATAAATTTATTTGTAAAATCTTCAAGAGAAACAAGATAGATTATGAATATTCTTACTTTACTGAATAAAAAAAGAAGCAATGGAGAGTAAAACCATTTCAATGAAACCTGTCAAAAAGAACCAAGAAACAAAATCACCTCCAGAAATTTAAGGATAAAATAGAGAGACAAAAAAAAAAAAAAAAGAAAAAAAGAAAAAAAAAAAGAAAAATGTAAAGTAAAGATTTGAAAAGAATCATAATTAATTCCTTTTATTATGAACAAAAGTGGACCCATCACATTTAGACTCTAACATCATTGTCCAGGGTATATTTATAGATAAGGTAGAAATAGTAATGTAAAATGGAAGAAATATAGGGAAAGCAGACATAATAGAGGTGATATATACTGGGGGTGATAAAATTGTAGCAGCACTATGAAATCAATTCAGAGATTTGGTGCAGAACAGAAGAGAAAAACCAAAAAACTAGTGATTCCATTTAGGTGCAATAATGATCAGTTAAGTTTTAGATATTT
This sequence comes from Sarcophilus harrisii, assembly GCF_902635505.1. Classification (NCBI taxonomy): domain Eukaryota; kingdom Metazoa; phylum Chordata; class Mammalia; order Dasyuromorphia; family Dasyuridae; genus Sarcophilus; species Sarcophilus harrisii. The sequence goes on along the minus strand of NC_045426.1, from coordinate 47,158,623 downwards.
TGTGTCTGATAGTTACAGAAATGATGACATATTTGAATATGCAAATTCAAGAAATAGGTCAGGAGATATCAATTGAAGAATAATTGTAAAGAAGTGATAGTTGAAACTAACAGTGGATGAACATTTTTCACGTACAAAAGAGGTCTCACCAAGATGCCTGAGTAACAAGTAATAATTACTGACCTTCAATATCCATTTCCTACTAATTTCTATAACTATTTTCTTGCCTCTGTAAAATGATATGAGAACAATCTATAAGCACATGTAGAGCATCAGTGATGAAGATATCAATAGAAAAGAGGTAGGCTTTCACAAGTGATATTCTACAGTAGGACCTATCTCTACTAATATATACTTGACTGAAAATTGTAAAATTGCACAATATTTATTGTTTGTTCAACTATTAAAGTATTTTATTCAGTATAGGAAAATGGAGAAAAACACAATTTTTAAAAACTATTTTACACAAACAAGTGCAATACTCAGAATACTTGAAATATATTCAAGCGTCCTTAAAAGATTTAAGAAGAGAGATAACCTTGACCAATATCCTAACGCTCATGAACATCAAGAGGACATAAAATAAGCTTAACAACTTCATTCATTCAAAGTGGTTTCCATTGTCATGGATGAATTATATGAAAAACGATTTGGAATAGATGGTGAGGTCTTCTAGATGGTCTTTAAAGACTACATATTTATTTTTGCATCAACCTCAAGAACTAAGAATCTCATGGATAGGGTCAATGACAACACAAAAGAGTTTGACATAGTTTTATATGCAAGATAAACCAAGAGCTTGAATGTCTATTACTTTTATTATAACATTATGTTAGATTGGTAACTTATACAGATTGCAAAAGTACAAATAGCTTGTAGAATTGGGTCCTGAATAAAACAGGAACAGGAAAATCAAATCTACTAACTTCAGGAATTTGTACAAATCTTTTTAACATGCTAAAACTTCTTTTTGAAACAGAAGTCTTTTTTTTTTAATAGCAATTTATACTGTTGATATTGTATAGCTCCAAAGATGGGGAAAAAGTAATACAACCCAAAGGGTAAAATCAGATGCACAGTGGGATAAGCAAGTTGCTTTATTATTACTATTTTTTTGGCCATTCAGTCATTTAATTCTGTCTGATTCTTTGTGATATCAGCTAATTGTGTGTTGTTTTGTTTTTAAAAGTTTCAAAGTGATTTTCCACTCCCTTCTTTGGTCATTTTACAGATGAGAAATTGAGGCAAGCAGAATTAACTGACTTGCCCAGGGTCTCACAACTAGTGCCTCAGGCCAGATTTAGATTCTGGAAGATGAATCTTCTTAGTTCCCAGTCCAGTTCTCTATTCACTATATGACAACTGCCTGCCCCAGCAAACTGCAACAAATGAACAAATCTTTGAAGAAAATTGAACCCCAATAAACATGCAATTAAAGAAAAGTAAAATTTCAAAAGATGAAACAATAACAAAGCAAGAGAGAGGGATAACTGAGGAAAATAACTTGTGGGTTCTGTTGGCATATTATCATTGCCAAGATTTGCTGAGGAAGGTTCCTATAATGATTCCTCTATTACTCCAGGGCCAACTTATTGGAAGCCATGGAAAATGAGGGTCATAGAGAGGGGAAAAAAACAATAACAACAAAAGCCATGGAGGACTACAGATTTGCATCATTTAACTTTACATATTCACTTTAAGAACTGAAATAAATTGTCCCACATGCTTTCCTCTAAAATATTCTTTAAGACTAAGATTAGCAATATTAGCAACAAACAAATAGAATGGGTCTCCAGTGCTTTCATCAAGAATAACCAAGGGCAGATTCTATGAGAAATTATCTTCAAATAAAAATAAATACTGTTTGACAGAGTTGAAAAAAGTTAAGAAATAGGACAAAATAATAACTTTGCATCTTTAAGCAATGAAAACTAAGAAAGATATATCACAATCATTTTAAGATTCCTGTCTTATATACCTTCAAAAGCTACTCCTAACTACAATGACATTCCCATTTTCTGAATTCTTATATTATGAGTAACACAATTCCATATCTATACATAGAATATCATTTCAACTAGAGTAAAAGAATCAGAAAAAAAGAAGGAAGAGAAGAAGGAATAAAGAAAATGAGAGAGAGAGAGAGAGAGAGAGAGAGAGAGAAGGAGGAAGGGCAAGAGGGCAAGGCAGGGAAGGGTAGGGCAGGGAAGGGCAGGACAGGGAAGAGGAGGGCAAGGAAGAAAAGGGAAAGGCAGGGAAGGGAAGGAGAAAGGAAGAAGGGAGGGAGGGAAGGAGGGAAGGAAAGAGGGAGAGAAGGAGAAAGAAAGAGAGAAAGAAAGAAAGAAAGAAAGAAAGAAAGAAAGAAAGAAAGAAAGAAAGAAAGAAAGAGAGAAAGAAAGAAAAAGAAAGGAGAGAGAGGAAGAGAGAGAGGGGGAGGGAGGGAGGGAGAAAGGAGAGAAAGGGAGAGGGAGAGGAAGAGGGAGAGACAGAGAGAAAAAGAGAGAGAGAGAAAGAAAGAGAGAAGAAGAAGAAGAAGAAGAAGAAGAAGAAGAAGAAGAAGAAGAAGAAGAAGAAGAAGAAGAAGAAAAAGAAGAAAGAAGAAAGAAGAAGAAGAAGAAAAAGAAGAAAGAAGAAAGAAGAAAGAAGAAAGAAGAAAGAAGAAAGAAGAAGAAGAAGAAGAAGAAGAAGAAGAAGAAGAAGGAAACAAAGAAAGAAAATAGGTATAAAGAGAGCTGACATAATAGCCGGGAAGACCTAAGTTTAAGTCCCAACTCTGATACATGACTGTGTTAACCTGAGCAACACACTCGTTAAGACTAACTTACAGAACGGGTGTCAACATGCACTAGCAATTTCCTCACTGGGAAATTTCCTGTGCCAATGAAATCACATATCTCTATTCTTACATTCATGTGTAAAACAATATAGTCACAAAGAATGATTCTAGACTTCAAGAAGCTTATACGCTCAGTGTGGAACCAGGGCAAAGATCTAAACAACAGATGAAAGCTAAGATGGCATATGCTAAATGTCAGTTGAGTGATATCAACAATGGATGAGGTTTGGTAACAAGTTCTGAAGCAAGTGCTCATCATAAGTTTGAGTGTTGTAACTTCATGGAGAAAGGTGAAGCCAAAGTGAGAGAACTTCATGGAGAAAGTGAAAGGAGAAAGGTGATGTGAAAGAAAAAGTGAGACTCGGCTAACTAAAGAAAACAAGTGGGCCAAATGGCAAGTACAAAGGTATAGTTGCAGGAATACACATACTTTTCAGGGTAACAATGAATAGATTGTTTGGGCTTGGGGAAAGATCTATAAATCTGCCTATGCCTATTTGATTCATTTGGTAAATTATATACAAGAATATGGCATGTGTATGCCACTGGAGGTGAATAATAATCTATTTGATAATAGCAAAGATAAAAAGATCCAGAGGCAGCAAGGCATATTGGATAAGAGTAGTAGACTTGGAGTGAGGATGGCTTTGCTTCAAGTCACATTGCAGACATTCACTAACTTTGGGAAGTTACTTTACCTCTCACAGTATCAGTTTCCTTGGTCCCAAAATAGGGTTAATCACACCTGATTGTTAAAATCACAGGATTTTTATGAATCCCAAATGAGATAATGCATGTAGTGTTTTACAAGCCAAAAAACTTGATGTGTATCATTTATTCTCATTATTTACCTGTGGACAACAGAATTAATGAAAAGCTATTCATTAAGTGCTTCCTATGCTTCCACATAACAATGCTAATACAAATAAATAAAACTGAAGATAATATCTATCTTCATGAAAATTACTTTCTAATTGAGGGATTGAACAGATAGGGGTGTAGTGGCCTTTTGATTGAGGAACTCAAAAGGGTGGTGAATGGAACAGTAGGGAAATTTTGATGACATGGGTTTTTGAGTAGGAATTTGATTTGCTATTTCCCAAAGCAAGAGTCAGAAAGCTGAGGACAGGAGTAGAGGAGCAACAGTAGCATACGTACAGTAGCGTGATGGAACTTGTCTGATCTGAAAAAAATGTGGCTTAGGCTGGAACTTGCTACATAGAGTAAGCAATCTCATAAATCAAGAGTGCATGGCCCCTGAGTTAGGAGGAACAGCTTGAAGGAAATTTTCATCCACACATAAGTATGTGTTCACAGGATTATACACATAGAACCAGAAGAGACCTTAGAGGCTTTATAATCCAATGTCCTATTTTACAAATGAGAAAAATGAGGACCCAGAACTCGAAAGTGAAATGTCCAAAATATCATAGGGAGTAATTGAGGCAGGATTTAAATCTGTGTTTGTCGATATTAATTTCAAGAGCCTTTCCACTGTACCATGTAAATCGCGCGCACGTGTGTGTGTGTGTGTGTGTGTGTGTGTAAATACCTATAAAAAGTACTCTTGGAAAGGAGATGACACAGTTCTGTATGTCTGGAGAATGAAGATTTATTATTTTTAAATGGTTATATATTATTGCTTATATTTCTTGAAAAACATATATAATGCTCTTAGCATCCATAATTTTTTTTTAATAGCTTTTTATTTACAAGTTCTATACATGGGTGATTTTACAGCATTGACAATTGCCAAACCTTTTGTTCCATTTTTCCCCTCCTTCCCCCAACCCCCTCCCCTAGGTAGCAAGTTGACCAATACATGTTAAATATGTTAAAGTATAAATTAAATGCCATGTAATTATACATGTCCAAACAGTTACTTTGCTGTACAAAATGAATCAGACTCTGAAATAGTGTACAATTAGCCTGTGAAGGAAATCAAAAATACAGGCGGACAAAAATAGAGGGCATAGCTGGTTCAATTCATTACTGCTCTATTGGAACTGATTTGGTTCATCTCATTGCTGAAGATGGCCAGGTCCATTCAAATTGATCATCATATAGTATTGTTGTTGAAGTATATAATGATCTCCTGGTCCTGCTCATTTCACTCAGCACCAGTCCTTTCTGAAATCATCCTGCTGGTCATTTCTTACTGAACAATAATATTCCATAATATTCATATACTACAATTTATTCAGCCATTCTCCAATTGATGGGCATCCACTCAGTTTCCAGTTTCTAGCCACTACAAAACATTCTTGCATATACAGGTCCCTTTTCCTTCTTTATGATCTCTTTGGGATATAAGCCCAGTAGAAACACTGCTGGATCAAAGGGTATACACAGTTTGATAACTTTTTGAGCATAGTTCCAAATTGTTCTGCAGAATGACTGCATAATTCTTTTTTATAAAGAAAATTTTACCACTTAAAACTTATCCAAGCTACCAAGTAAGGTTATATTCAGCATTAACTTGCATTTAGATACTTTGTAAACCATTTAGGAACCTTTCCCCCTATCTAATAAAACAACTCTAAGCATGTATTTCCTAATACACATATTGCTTATGAGTGCCTATTTGTTTACAAAGACTATTAAGAGAGAGAATCACATGGCATTAATTCCTCTCATTCAGGATCTTCTTGTCATTAACTGCCTAGCCTGGAAGAATTTCCAAATACATGAAGTTTATAGCTTCATACTTTTGAAATCATCTCCATAGCAAGGCAATGAAAAAGAAATAGCAGTTACAAATAATTATAGTTCCTTTTTATGAATGTCTATCATTTGGGGTTGGGGGTAGCTTTTACCCATTCTTAGATCACTATGACATCAATGATTCAGAGTTTTCTCAGACTTTGCCCAGAGCTGATTATAATTCCTGTTAACAACTTGGGCCAAAGTCTGACAAATGGCATTTAGAGTGACATATGGTGATATCATTTTATACTTTACTTCCCTTTTCAGAGAAATAAAATTATATGTTTAGAGAGTTCAAACTTCATGACTTTTGGAGGTATATCCAAAATGACTGGAGAAAGGAGCTAGAAGGGGTGACAGAAGTCATGCTGATAGGAGCACAGAAGGGAAGGCAGCTGCTGTAGCCCATATACCCAAGGGGTTCAGCAGCCTTTTTACTGTGCATGAAGGTGTTGTTAAGGGATGCATTTAAGTAGAGAGATTTAGCTCCCACTGATAGGGATTAGAAAAGAGAACTCACTATGTTGCCTTAATTGAATCTTTCAATACGAGGAAAAAAAAAAGGAAAAAGGGAAAGATTTTGCTGCAGTGGAAAGTCCAGTATTCTAGGGCACCATTCCATTTATGTTCATTTGGTCATTTCCCTTGTGTTTTTAAAAGTCTAGTGAAGAGTAATGGCTAATTAACATCACCAGCTACATTCTCTGGGCTTAGGAAATCGTAAGAGGGCTGGACTGTGGTACAAATTTGCCACAAAGACAACGGAAGAGGTTTCCTTCACAGAACCTTCCCAGACTTTTCCTCTCTCTTGAAGCTTGCCTGTATTATAAGTTTGGGGATTCAAGCAATTAGCCTGACAGAGTCCCAAAGTAAGCAGGGTCATAATTTTGGATTTGGAACAGAAGAAAGCAGATTCAAATTATAGCGCTCAAGTGATTGTGTGTATCCATAGAGCAAAGTGGACGTTATAGATAGATATATAGACAGACAGACAGATAGTAATATCATGGACTTAAAAACATCAGCCACTTCTAAGCCTTCATTTTATAGATGAAAATGTCAGGGCTCAATAATGTTAATTCATGCATGGAAGAGAAAATGGGAAATGCACTGAAATCCTGCAATACATGGAGTTGCCTTTATAAATAGTACATAACAGTTGAGAATGATGCTAAATTCAAGCAGAAAATACATATGAAACCATACATATGTAACACATATGTAAATATGTATACGTATACATGTGTACTATACATATTTACATATGTGTATGCATGTAAATATGTGAGAAATAGATGATAGATAAAATTATTCTGTTTGATTTATTTCAAAAAGAACTAAAATTAAAACAAAGTAAAAAAAAATTGAGAAAATGAATATGCAATGCATTTTCGCTTTGGTGTTATTTATTTCTATTCATATATTTGTTTATTTTTAATGCTTCAAAATATAAAAAGTTAGAATTCTTTTAAAACTTGTATAATTTTACAATGATGTTGAAGTATAATTCAATTTTACATGACTTAACACACATAATATGAATATATGCAAATACATATGTATCATATATGTTTGACAAATTAATTCCTATATGCCTCAGTTTTTTCATATGTAAAACGGGAATAATAATATCCCTCCCAGATGATTACCTTTTATGGTAAATGTGAAGATAAAATGCGATATTATTTGGAAAGTTCTTCATAAATCTTAAAGTACTATTTAAACATTCTCCATTACATATACATATACAGATACAGACATATAAACATCTGTGAATATATATATAGTGTGTGTGGTCTAATGCACAGGGCAAAAATTATATTTTATGTATATAACACTCATCTATTAATCCACAAATGCATTGTGAACTACATTGATGGAGAGCATTCCCAAACAAAGGAAATCATAGATACATGCACAATACAGACACTATACATATATGTATTTTTAAATGGTTAGGTATTATTGCTTATATTTCTTGAAAAACACATATGTATGTTTGTATATAAACACAAAGAAAAATAGGTAGATGATAGGTAACATTTCCATGTAGGATATTTTTGTGATTTTATATATATATATATATATATATATGCACACACACACATATAAATGCTTGATGTTAATATTGACATTACTATTAAAGTATTTGTTGTGCTGAATTAAATTGAACTGAATTAAATTCATTGAATTCTTGAAACACATCAATTAAGATACAGAAAACTGAGACAAGAATGGGAAACTCTTATTGGATATATTCATAATATGTTGAACTGATGTTCTCCAGCTTGACATCAAAGGAAAAGATAAAAATAGTAACTAAAAATCTAATATGGGCAAGTAGACATTGTAGTAGATAGAATGCTGGGCCTGGAATCAAAAAGACTTATCTTTCTGAATTCAAATTTGATCTCAGATACTTGTTAACTGTGCAACTCTAGCCAAATCATTCAATTCTGTTTGTCTCAGTTTCCTCACCTTTAAATGACCTGCACAAGGAAATAGCAACCATCCCAATAACTTTGCAAAAAAAAAAAAAAAAAAAAAAAAGGCAAATAGCCACACAGAACAACAAAAAAAAAAGCTTATAAATGGTCGCATTCTCCTATGCAACTATACATAACTATTCCAATATCTTCTAAAGTTTCATGTATCTGTAAATGTCATTCTATTTTCTGAATATATAAGATATAAGGAATTACTAGTAGTCAGTAAAGGTCCTTTAAAATTTTAAATAAATGAATGAATGGCCATAGTCAGTAAAGTTCAGCACAAAAAAGAATAATTAGAAAGCAAATGCTTATATTTTGCCTCTGCTTCTTTTAATGATCCATTTCAGCATATGTTCCCACCTTGCTCAAAGTGGTTAGGGATTGAATGTATTCTGGGAACTCAATTTCCTTGTTGGAATATAAAAATAAGAAATGGAAAATTTATCATTTACTAGCAAAATATAAAGGGTCTATAATTTATTAACTGCTTTTAATGGGACCATCATGGAAGATTATTCTAATTAAATTATTAGCTTTGAAAAAAGCTATGCAAACAGAAACAAAACTCATGGGATTTCCCATTGTTTACTCTAACTATGACCATTAATCAGTGTCTGTCCTTTAGCTGCAATATCTTTATATATTGGAAATTGACTAATAGAAACTCAATTGCCTAGTCTAGCTCTTTTATTGTGAGTCTTGAAAACACTAAGGGTGGAACACAATGCCTCATTACTACAAACAAAAAAGATGTCACCCATTTATTCATTCTCTGTCATCTTAGAGAGAAAACAAATTTCTGGAAGTCAAATTGTTCCTTCATGGAATGATGGATTTCTAAATGTCTGGTTCCTTCTTTTCACAAAGGAGGTAAATCTGATGAATCAGTATTCACAAAATAGCATTTGGCAGAACAGTAATGCTAGTTAGACAAATGTTCTGTGTGAGCAATAAGACATGACAGAGTCATAATTTTTGTGGGCTGCCATAGACAAACATAAATAGATTCCTGGTGCAACCTCCAGAGTTTGAAGGATGTGTTTAAGAACCGGGACCTTGGGAATATTGTCCTGTCACTTAATGGTAAGGACTGCTTGTCAGCGAGCAAACCATATGAAAGTTTGATGAAGGTGAGCAACAGATTTTATTCAGCAAATCTACAGAAAAATTGGATGCCCCAAGTATTTTACAACTGAAAATGTGGAGTGGCACTGACAATATGAGAAGGTGTTCTGGATTCATATCTTTCCTCTTAGGGCTACCAGTATATCAATGAACTATCATCACATTGGGCTACTTGGTGAGAAGAAGGATAGGTTTCCATTCTAACTGGTGGAAACTAGTAGATAAAGTAGATGAAGACTGGACCTGGAGGCAAAAAGATCTGAATTCAAATTCAAATTCAGATAGTTACTAGCAATGGGACCCTAAGCAAATCACTTAGGCTTAATTTCCTCAAATTTAATATGGAAGATATTAATAGCATCTACTTTCTAGGGTTGTTATGAGGATAAAATAAGATATAATATGCATACAACAATTTGCTAATATTGAAATATATAAATGCTACTTAGTTATTATTAGAAACCTTTGACTTTATTTATATGATAGAGAATGGACCTAAATCTTTCTAGGATAGATACCAGCACAAGTTTTTCCTTGAAATTTTGAAGGCAAGAAGACCTGGGTCAAAGAGGTGGGGGTGGTTAATATTTAAGTTCAAATACTGTTTCTTACACTTACTAAATATGCAGTAAGGGTCAAGTCACTTTCTCTCTCTGAAACTCAGTTTCTTCAACTGAAAAATGGGAATAAAGTAATTGTAATAACTGAAGTAGTGGATTGTAAAATATCATTCAAAATTTAAAAAAAATAATATAATTGTCAATTGATATTGTTATATTTGTTGATGATATGATAAATTCATTTTCTCATTGTTTTCAATGGAATTCAGAAAGCAGCAATCCTGGGATAAGTCACTACACATATAGATTCATGAAATATTCTGGGGCATAGATGAAATAACTGTTTGTAATTGAATGATAGTATTGGGTTATAAATTCATTTTTTATTGGTTCCTTGAAAGCATCTTCAGAATAATTCTATTAAAAGTCAGAACTAAGGTGAAATGAATGGGTGGATGGGTAGATGGATGGATGAATAGATGAATGAATGAGATAGATGGTATAAAAAAGTTAAGAGCCGGAACAAAGATTTGAAACTTTTTAGCCCAACCTCTGAATCCCAGAGAAATAAAGTAACTTTTCCACTTTCCCATGTGATGATGACTAATGACTAAAATTGAAATGATGAAAGTGTATTTCATTGAAGAAAAAAAAATAGCTATTCCTCCTAGCTGAAAAGGCCTAAGGACATTACATTTATAATCTTAAAAAAAAAATAGCTGTGGAACAGAAATTTAGTTACAATGTAATGATTTGGGGGACCACAATGAGCCCAAAAGAAACAAAAATAAAAAGTTTTCCCTAGTATTTTGACCTGCTTTTTATACCCCCCACACACACATACACACACATGATAGAGGCTGAGAATCACAGAATTGAATTGTACAAAGTTATTAATTTAATTGAAAGTCTCATAAATGTGAGATCTTTGTCTGGTAAGCATAAAATATTATACTAATATTAAAACATTGTTACTAGCATTTTAGGTACAAATAAAACTATAAGTCAAAATGAAATTGTAGCCAAATATTCTCCTGGAAGGGGCAAATGGAAGATGAATAGATTTGGTTTCATTATTGATAAAAGAAATATGAAACATTTTAAAATATATATATATATATAATATATATATATATATATATTGTTTTCCAATTGCATGTAAAAAAAAATTAAAGTATTTTTTTTTAATTTTGAGGTAAAAAAATTCTCTTCCTATCTTCTATCCCTGCCCATTCATGGAGAAAGCAGTTTGATATAGATTATAAATGTTCAATCATGCACAACATGTTTTTGTATTAGTCATATTGTGAAAAAAACAAACAGAAAATAAAGAAAAAAATTTTTTAAAGAATGCTTTGTTCTATCTTTAGACTCCATCAGTTCTTTCTTGCTGAGAATAGTTAAGTCCTTCATAACTGGTTCTCCTTAATAACATTGTTACTGTCTACACTATTCTCCTGGTTCTGCACACTTCATTTTGCAGCAGTTCATGTAAGTCTTTGCAGGTTTTTTTTTTTTTTTTTCTGAAAGCACCCTGATCATCATTTCTTATAGCAAAACAGTATTTCATTATCAACAATCAACTTGTTCAGCCATTTCACAATTAATGTGCAGGATCCTCAATTCCTAATTGTTTGCCACTACTAACACAGCTAATATAAATAAGTTTGCACAAATAGTTTTTTCCCCCTTAAAAAAATTACTTTGGGATATTGATCAACTTATGGTATTGGTAGGTCAAATAGTATGCACAATTTTATAGCTCTATAGGCATAATTACAAATTTCTTTACAAAATGGTTTTATCAGTTCACAACTATACCAATATTATGTTAGTGTCCTTATTTTCACACAGACCCTTCAACATTTGGCATTTTCCTTTACTATTAGACAATTCTTTACTATTAGCAGATCTGATAGGTATGAAATGGTACCTCAGAATTGCTTCAATTTGAATTTCTCTAATCAATAATGATTTGGAGTTTTTTTTTTCCCTTAAAACTATTGACAGCTTTGATTTCTTCATCTGAAAACCGCCTGCTCATATCCTTTGATTATTTATCCATTAAGAAATTACTTACATTCTTCCTTACAAATTTGATGCAGTTCTCTGTTTCTATAAAGTGAAGGATTTATTAGAGATTTCCCTCCCCCCACCCCATAGTTATCACTACTGTGCATTTTTTCCCAACCTATTTTCCTAATTCTTTTCCTCTTTCCTCCTTTACCCTATTCCTTCAAAAAAAAAGTTTTATTTATGACTACTACCTTCCTAGAGCAATCCTCCCTTCTTTGAGCCTCAGTTTCTATTGTATTCTTCCACTCCTATATCCCGGTAGGGTGAGATAGATTCCTGTATACAACTAAGTGTGCACGTTTTTCTCTCTAAGCCATTTCTGATGAAAGTAAAGTTCAAGCATGCCTGTCATTACCCATCATTACCTCCACTATAAAACTTGTTTCATTTCTCTTCTATGTTAAATAGTTTACCTTCTTCTCCCTCTCCTTTCCCTCTTTTCCTAGTGCATCATTCTTTCTTACCCCTTATTTTAGATATCATCCCACCATATACAGAGGTCCTCTTCATGTATACTCATTCTAAATGCCTTAATAATTACAAAGGTCTGAGGTGTTACAAGTATTATCTTCCCATATAGGAATGTAAGTAGTTTAACACTGTTAAATCCCTTTTGATTTCTCTTTCCTGTTTATCTTTATATGCTTCTCTTGAGTCTTCTATCTGAAAGTCAATTTTCTATCCTGCTTTGGCTTTTTCATCAAGAATGATTGAAAGATCTTTATTTCATTAAATATCCATACCCTGTTGCTTTTCCCAAATATACATAGTCTTGCTGAGTAGTTGATTCTTAGCTGTAAATCCACCTCCTCTGCCCTCTGAAATATTACATTCAAAGCTTTTGATCCTTCAGTACAGAAATTGTTAAATCTTGTGTGACTGACTGGTTTCACAATATTTGAATTATTTATTTCTGGATGCTTGCAAGATTATCTCTAATTTGGAAGCTCTGGGAGCTGCCTATAATTCTTTGGAGTTTTCATTTGGGGATCTCTTTCAGAAAGTGATCAATGGATTCTTTCAATTTCTATTTTGCCTTTTAGATCTGAGATGTCAAAACTGTTTTCCTTGATGATTTCTTTAAATATGATGTCCAGATCACTGTTCCATTTGTCCAATTCTGCTTTATTTTCTTCAGTGGATGTTTTGTGTTTCTTTCACCATTTAACATACTTTGCTTTTATGGTATTATTTTCCTCAATATTTTTAGTGTCTCCTTTACCAAATTGTTTACTCATTTTCATTATTCTTCACTCTCATTTCTTTCTCCAATTTTTCCTTTATCTTTCTTATTTGATGTAGAAAATCCTTTTTGAGCTCTTGAGGGATTATGTTTGGCCTGAGATTAATTCACTAAAAATAAAAAATAAAATTTCTTCCTTTCTTTTCTTCCTTTCCTTCCTTCCTTCCTCTTTCAGTTTTCTTTCTTTCATTCTTTTTTCTCTTTTCCTTCCTTCCTTCCTTCCTTCCTTCCTTCCTTCCTTCCTTCCTTCCTTCCTTCCTTCCTGTCTGCCTGATATCTAACAATTTTAACCTCGTATGCTTCTTCTGCATTTGTGTTTGAACTTTCTGGTCACCATAGTAATTTAGAGTACATTACAGTTGGGCTCCCCAGAATGAAGGGTTTTTTTGTGCTACTGTATTGAGCTAGTTTGGAGTGTCTGTAAGTTTTCAGTTGTTTCAAGGTGATATGATCTAAGAAGATGTTTGGTCACTTACCCTCCCCATATCCAGCCAGTGTTCTGGTCTATGAACAACCATAAGCAATTTTTTTCCACCCTTGAACTATGACCAGGGTTCCTGTTTCCCTGTGATCACACTCTGTAGTGTGCAATTATTGCTCCTCCTCACTCTGGAACTGTAATCTACAACCACATATTGGCAATGCAAAAGAATCTTGCTCTTAATATTAGCAAACAGTCCATGGATTCTCCTGATCAGTTGTCCTGTTACTTATTACCTATAGATTGAGAGTGCTAGAAGCAGGGGTTGTCTATTCAGTTACACCAATGGCCTGTTGCTGGGTCACTGGGCCTGTGATGTGCTAGACTGTCCTCTACTTGATTCCAATCAGAGAGACTTTTCCTGACAATCTTCTAAGTTTATTTGGTTACCCCATTCTTTGATTATTTCTATACCTTCAGAATTAATTTTAAGTCATTATTTTAAAGGATTTTTTGAGAGAGTGAGGTTTGGAAGAGCTCAGGTGAATCCCTGCCTTTGCTCAGCCATCTTGGTTCTACATCCCCTAAGAAGCTTATATTTAATACCTGCTCATCTTACCTTTAAGTACTTATGATCACCATAAGCAGTTCATAAAGAATTGCAATTTATGGGTCAATATCTTTTATAGACAGAAAGACAGACTAAGTATATTCAAGACAAAATAATTATAAGTCAATATAGACATGAACATGTAGTGATCTCAGTGTGAAGATATAGCAGAGGATTGGGTGGGAAAAGAAGAAAACCCTGACAGTCAAGGGCAATTCTTGCTTAGAGTACAAGTAACTTTGCAAATCTTAGCTCAATCTCTAAATTCTACAGGAAGATTTATTGATTCTTTGTTAATATCCTCTCCTCCCAAAATGTTTTTATTTTACATACTGATATATAAATATGCTGTCTTGAATGAATCTCTTGGAAGTAGAGACTTTTACATTTTCTAATGTTAATGATCCAATGCCTACTATCAAGTCTAGCATACAGTAGGTACTTAATAAATGCTTGTGAAACCATTGATTATGGAGAAATGAAATTTGAAAGAAATAAAATGAAATGAAAGAAATGAAAATAAAAATTGAAAGAAAATGAGAATAATGGGGGTGAACCCCAAAACTGTCCCTGACTTTTTTGGGGAAAGCCAAAGGGGTGAGTGTTAGGGGCAATGAGGCACTGCTCTCCCTTTGAGATGTATCATGGAGCCTATATGCTATGTCCTTTGCTGTCCCATATTCTGGTTCAGCCCTCCTCGTAAGACAATTGTTGATGAGCATGTGCGAGGCACAAATGTCTTTACTCACGCTACTAAGAACTGCAAGGCCTCAATTTATCATGAGTGCTCAAAAGAGATTCTGATGTTGGAGATTCCTTATGATTCCATCCAGAACAATGAGCTTTTTGCTCTCCTCCAGGCCTATAAGAGATACCCTGAGCCCATTAATATTATATCAGATAGTTTATATGCTGTCCAAGTGCTGAGAGGTGTTGAGGATGCTGTCCTACAACCTCAGAACTCTTCAATTGCTAACCTTGCTGACTTGCAGCTGATTTTACAGACTAGGAAACATCCCATTTATATCCTGCATGTATAATCTCACCAATACTGTGCAGGATGTATTTTTGCGGGCAATGAGATGGTGAACCGTGCTTTACAATGCTCTCTTCTCATGGTCACACCCCCTGAACATGCTCATGAATTTCTCCACTTGCCCACTTATTCTCTATGTCACCTTTATGGTCTCACTAGGGAAGAAACCTGACAGATAGTGAAGCAGTGTGTTCTGTATGTTCTAATTCTCCCTCCTCCACCTAGTAAAGAGTTAATCCCCAGGGTTTATTCCCCAAAGATTTGTGGCCAGGGCAGGTGAGCTCTGAAACTCTCCTGACAGAGACCCACCCTGGCAGTTAAGTGGTTTCATTAAGATTAGCCCAGAACTTAAATGGTCTCATTTAGCTGGAGATTTCAACCTATTGAATAGATTAGCCCAGGACCACTCTAGTATGAAGACATTCTTTTCTCAGTGATAATTTTTTGATATTTCTCTGACAGCACCTCTTGCCACTCAGAAGTCAGTCTTCCTAGCAAAGCTGGCTTCTCAGCCAACAATAAACCTCTTTTGCCAGTCAGATTTTTCGGGTTTGTGAATTCTTTCACTTTGGACCTGTATCTCCAACCAAAAAAGAGGGGATTCCCACAACTCTCTGCACTGCCACTAACCACACATCATTTTTGGTTTCCTGACCTAGAATCCCCGAAAATCTCGATAAGGTAAAGCTTTTTTTCTTGCTGTTTTATTCTATAGCTGGACACTCAAATACCCAGGAAGAGCTGAGTCGTTGAAGGCCCAGGCTTGGGCAGAATTCTCTCAGGGACACCTGTATGGGAATACCTGCATTCTCTGACAAAAATCCCCTTACTCAGGGAGTAGTTTGTCATCTCTCCATCTCTAGAGACATCTAGAGACAGATGAGGCGCTATAGAGTTTGGGAAACTAAAGCTTTTGGCTAAATGGGACAAATCTCAACCTAAAAAAGCTTAAATTAAAACAGCATTATACTTTGCTACTTAAATTTTCTGGAAGGAAATCAAACTCCCTTTTTCCAGCTCCTCTAGGGACAAGGGAGCCCCCCCTCTGCATCTCTATGCAATCCCTATCAGAGGCTTCTAAATCCCTTTTAGAACAGGACCTTCTCGCTTTTACTCTCTCTGACCTGCACCTAATCCTGAGACTCTTAGATTTTTTTTCTCCTTCTTAGAATACTGATTCTAATCTTTGCACCCTGGAAAAAAAACAATAGATTCTCAGGAAAAGATATACAGAGCAAAGGTGCCTTTTTCAATGTCAAATCCCTCCCAGACTAAGGGGGAAACCTGGCCATTGCTCTGGGGACCCACCCAGTTTTTTGAGGGGGCCCTCCTTGATCTGTCCTGGGGAGACCTTAATATTGAACAATCTGCCCCAGATATACGGAGGAAGCTACAGAAGCCAGATTTGGTCTCTCAAACTCTTCCCTTAAAAACAGCAGTTGGACTCTTTAATGATAGGGATCACATGGCAGCCAAGGAGAGAGGTCATGGAATTAAATCAAGATTTGGGGGAAAGTCCCTACTTTTGGCAACTATTTCAGGGAATCACAGAGGCCCTTTCTTTAAATTCTCCAGTCCTGGTCCTGAGTTTGAGCAGGAAGAGTGCTGGAGGAGGGACTGCCTACAGGGGATGAGCTATCTCCTCAATGCCCTGCCCTCTGGCAGGAATTTGGGGCTTAGTCAAGTTACCAGGAGGTGGCTGGTAAAACCATTGAATTTCTTTTTGCTATGGGAGGAGCTTCTCCTGCACTCACCCTCTGCAACTCTGGTCTCTCTTACCTCATAGAATGAGGATTGCAGGGGAACTCAAGAGCTTTTTTGAGAGCTCTCCTCTGCCTTTGCCAGCTTGGTGACCTGTCATTTAAATGTTTATTTATTATTCCCTCCTACCCTTCTCCCTTATTGGGATGTAATTTAATGGTGACATTGGGGACCTAATTTTCTCTTTTCAGACCTCCAGAGAAATTGTTTACGCATGAACTTTTAGTTACAGAGTTAAGAGATTTTGAGAAGCTTAACTGCAGGCTTATCTTGATCTTCAGTCCTGACAGGCAGAGACACGCCCTGGGTGATCTCAGACCAATTGTTAATTGTCTATTCTCTAGCTTTGAGTGGCTACAGGGTCTCCTTACCCAAAGCCCACATTGCCTGCCAGTCTGTCAATCTCATCCCCACTTCTGGCTCTCTAACAGAAGAGAGAAAGCACTCCATTTTAGGCTTTCCAGACCCTGCCTCAAAGAAACAGCTATGCACTTTTCTGGGCACAGATGGGTCAAGCTTTCTTGAAAATGGGGAAAGAAAGGCAAGATAGTATGTGGTGACTCCCAGTGGCTAAGCCCTAGAAGCTAAGCCATTGCCTCTTGAGACTTCTGCCTAAAAGGCTGAACTCATTTGCCCTAACCAGAGCTTTGTAATGGGGGAAGGGAATGAGAGTGAACATCCATACTTTGCATGCTCAAAGGGCTATATGGAGTTAGAGGGGTCTGTTAACAACAAAGAATTCTCCCATTAAACACTAAGGAGAAATTCTACAGCTATTGCAAGCTGTCCACGAACCCAGGGAGGTTTCAGTCATATTTTGTAAAGGACACCAGAAGGGAAATTCTCTTCTTGCCAAGGGAAATAGGCTTGCAGATTCAGCTGCTAAAGCTGCTGCCCATTTACCCCTGACCATGGCACCTTTAATTTTTCGGCTCCCTGATTCTTATACCCCTTCCTGTAGTTTACAAGAAAAAAACCCTTGCAGAAGAAAGGGGGTACATCTTTTTTTTTCCTTCGGTCTGGTTTCAAATGCCCTCTTAATCCCAGAGACAAGTCAGTGGAAACTGATCTTTGGTTTTCTTCAGGCCATACATCTTAAAAGAAATGCCTCTGATTGGGACACTCCCCCACTTGTAATTCTTTTCACTTGATGCTTAACCCCTTTTAATCACTATGGGTTTTGCACTCTAGGCTACTTAAGTGCTCCTTTCATTATATACAATGCAAGGACCTCAAAAACAGCTTCCACCCCTTCTAGGAGACAAAAGTCAGGATTTGGGGGAAATGTTCTTTGGTTGCTAAAGAAAGGTACAGCAATGCTAGTCCCCTGGGTGGGATACTAAGAGAACATCCTTTCCAACCTTACTGTCACGATCAACCAGCTGGCCAATGAAATTGCTTTCAGTTTTGAACACTTTTCCCTCAAGGACTGAGAAGGCTCTGAAGGCATAGAGACAGAGTCCTTGCTAAACCTGCCTAAGCTCCTTGCAGAGAAACAGTCCACCTTTTACTTCTCAGGTATTTCAGAGTCCTCCTATGAGCACTGTGGAGGAAGAAGGATAAAACTGTCTGCATCCTTCTTTCTCTCACTTTCACTCTTCTATGCTCCTAGCATTTTCTCTACTATTTTTCTTGATTAGCATTCTATGCCCTTGCCAGCAATTAACTCCTTAGCATTCTACAATCCACGCCAGTAACTAACTCTTTCTCAGCCTTTCAGCTAGGGAGCTCTGTGGGCAGTGGGGGCAATTCAGCATTGCTGAGTGGACTATCAGCATTCTTAAGGCAGCTCGCAGATGGGACCTGATGCATTTTTTGCAAAAGGCCTCAATCCCAAACGTCATCATCTCAACCCTGGATGACACCCCACTTTTAATCTGCTCCTGAGATTGTTTTCTCTAGGCTTCAAACTACAAATTTTCAACTGCCCCTCCAGCCTGGAGATCATGGGATGACTGACTGGGACACACGATACCCCTTAGATACTGCTGCTGATGTCTTCCCCGCTTGGCATAAACGCCCAGTGAATTTAGGGACATCTCTACAACCCTTGCCAGTTTGAGGCAATTACAGAAGAGACCTTTGCCCCTTTACTCCAAATAATTTGAGGGTGACTGCTTGGAGGAAATGACGGGTGAACCCTGAAACTTTCCCCTGACATTTTTTGGGGGAAACCAGGAGGGTGAGCTCTGAAACTCTCCTGAGACCCACTCTTCAGGGCAGTTAAGTGGTTTCATTAAGATTAGCTCAGAATTTAAGTGGTCTCATTCAGCAGATCTGGACCTGATATTTCTATTGAGGGGATTAACCCAGGACCACTCCTAGTAGCTTGAATTTAAGTGGTCTCATTCAACTGGAAATCTAGGCCTGGGGGCAGAGACAACTTTGAAGGAATCTCATTCAATAGAAGTCCCAGTCTCAGATTTCTTATAAAAAGACAAGTTTAAACTCCAAATCTTGGCAGAAGTCTGAAGTAGAAATTATACTTTGCCAAGGGACCTCTCCTCTTGGCACAGCTTCCTACCAAGATTCTTGCCTGCTATGAAGATACCCTCTTCTCAGTGATAATCTCTATTTCTCTTCAGGGACCTCTTGCACTAAGAACTCTGTCTTCCTAGCAAAGATGGCCTCTCATTGTCAATAATAAAGTTCCCTTTTGTCATTCAGACTTTTCAAGTTCATGAATTCTTTCACTTTGGATCTGCATCTCCGACCAGAGAGGATTCCCCACAACTCTGCACTGCCACTAACTGCATCAATAGCAGCTTGCTAAATAGTACACAAGAGTAGAAAAGAATATTAACTGTCACAGTGACATGAGCATGAAACATTTCTAACCCACATCCCCCTATATAATTTGTTGGACAATCTTGAAAGCAGGGCAATTAATAAATGTAAAAAGAAATATACTCATTTTTGTTTTTATGTTGACCTATTTTCGTTGGATACAATAGTGAAACTATCATCTTTTGATTTCAATGAACCATGTATACAAGTAGAAATGGCATTTAAGAAGGTGAATTCAGAAACAAGCTGGATCAGAGAAAGGACATGGGAAATCTAGGCTTGAGGTAACAAAATTTTAAAGATACTTGATGAACTTTTAAAAATATGGCTAAAATATGGAAAGTATATTAGCCTCATGGACAAGTCAGTCATTACCCAATTTCAAATAAAAACACAGAATAATTGCATATAAACATGAATATGTCAAAAGACAGTTAAAATAATTGAAAGCAATTTCTCAAAAATCATTTTCTACCATGCTGAATAGCTATTCATTATTTGGGATACCTGACTTCTACTTAATGGGATTCATAGTGATCTTTTTAATAAATAATTACCAGAAATAGAGATCACTAGCTTGGTCCCTGAGTGTTACAAACTCTGTCCTCCTTTCCTTTTTCTCTTTTCCCTGACTTAAATTAGAAGTTTTTCATACCTCTCAAGAGAAAGAGATAAGAGAACTATGTTTTCTTTGTTTTTCATAATGTAGCCAAAGCATGATTAATGGTTTTATCAGCACAGTTTTGTCCTCTCTAATTGGCTTTCTATAAAAGAAATAGTTGGGGGTAGTCAAAATTTCTAAACTTACTGTCCATTCCTTTCTTCTTTGGTGAAAACCTCAGAAACTAGATATACTGATTTGCAGGACAGAAAAATGTAAGTACTAAGACAGAACTTAAGGAATGAGCATAATCTATGAGATAATCATGTAGAAGATAAACAATTAGTATAGGATGTGCAACTTTCAAGCTCATTCATAGGTCAACAATTTAAGTGCTGCAAACACAGGAAATTTTCATCCAATTTGTACAGTCTAATGGTAGGACTTAGTAAGAAAAGGCAACCAAGATGACATCAACAATTATGAAGACATATGTCTACTTTTTCATATATAAACATATTGTATGGGACAGTAGCATCCACAAAAACAGAGACTCTCAGAGTAAGAAAAAGCAAAAAAGGGTTTCCAGAGGTCTATCTTTTGGTATACTATACAAGGTGTTAGAGTCATCTTCTTTAGATTGTTCCTTTCCCATGACTCACAATATATTGTCCTCTCTAATGGAGCACTCACTTGGTCTTATCAAAGAAAAATAGGAGAATCCTTATTGATGTAATGTGATTTTGGGGTCCCCTGACCTTCGGATTTCTATTCTAATGTGTTCTTGGTCTTCTGGCTTTAAAATCTGCCTCAGGAAACTGAGCAGATTAGGTGAGTATATCCAATCTATCTGAAGACCACCTTTAATTCTTGTGGAGATTATGTCCTAGCATTACCTTTCTGTCATAGAATTAACATATCTATGATTGAAAGCTGTAAAAGTGTATCTCCTTGCTTCAATCTCTTTACTGGATTCCTAGAATTCAGTCCTCTCAGTAATGGCATTACATTGCTTTTAATAAACTTTACCCCTTGACTTGGAGATGGGTTCAAGCCTTCAAATTCTTTTGAGATACCTTGTGACATTCGTCCGGGACTTTTAGGGTTCCCCCTTGTCAACCTCAACAGCAGATTTTCTAAGATTTTCTCCAATATCTCCTGGACCGAATTCATCCTCTATCTTTGCTATCCCATTTCCAGTTTTTGCTTTCTCCAACTGTCTCTCTTCCAGGGTTTACTTGATCAGAGAAAGAGTTCCTGGGCTGAATATAGAGAACTTTCTGGAAGATGCCTGCTAAAGGATTCTGAACAGGAGACACCCCCTCACAAATAGGAAATATTCCAGAATGAGCTCCTAAACTGTGTGGGACAGCAATGTTCATAAAAATAATCAGAGACTCTCAGAGTAAGAAAAAGCAAAAGAGGTTTATTATATCTGGTGACAAAGGGAATCTTTCATCTGCCAAAGTGTTTGCAATTGAAGTGCAAAGCATAACTTCTAAACATAAGATTAAATAGCCTGAATGAAGAAGCTCCTAAAGCCTCCACTCTCCCAGGCTGGCCTTTTTTTTTCCCATTGTGTGTGGGAGTTCAGGCTAAACTCTTAATTTAAGTTTCCCTAGAGAACTGATATACAAGCAGATATAGAATTCAAAGCCAACATCACCTTTAAAAGAAGTACTTAAATGCTAATTAAGAGATAGTGGGGAAAAGAGAAGGGAACAATACTTACAACTTTTAGCTATAGCTCCATTGGTTACTATAAAGTCACAATTAAAATATAGTTTAAGGTTATATTCCCATGAGACCATCTTCACTCAGTTACTTCTTCACAATCATTAGGAGAAGGTCTAAATGAGTATGGAAAATATCCTTGATGAGATTTCAGGATCACAAGACTACAAGAAGGAGGATTCTATTTTCTGCAATCCTCTTGATCTCCCAAATTTTTACACTATAAAAATTATGTGCAAGAGGTAAAATAATTATAACTATGTTCTATCTAGGACATCAAGAACCCAATGGGATAAAAATGCAATGATTTTCCAAGAGGGAAGGTAAATACTCTCTAAATCCTATTGTGATTACTGAGTATCCCTGTCCTCAATATCCAAAATGCTGTGGTAGCAGGACTACCAAAGTCATCCCCCAGGATTCCAGCTGAATTCAAGTTTATGCTCTATTCTTCCTTCCCAATTATAGAAAACAAAACACAAAAGCAAACAAAAATAAAAAAACAAAACAAAAACAGTTCTGTTGTATTCTGCTGCACTTAGACCACATTTTAAGAATTATGTTGATTATAGACACAGTCTTTTAAGAATGTAAACTGGAAAATACCCAAAGGCAAGCCATAGGATTATGGAAAGATTCACCTTTGTAATGTTTGATAATCAAAGGAAGTGGTGATGTTTATTCTAGAGAAGCAAACACTTAAGAGTTTATGATCATTATCTTAAGTACTTGAAAAAGTTTTTACTTTCAAAGAGAAAGAGCTTTCTTCTTCTTTAGTTTTAGAGGACTGGGAGCAGTGGGAAGAAGTAGAGAGATAGGTTTAAGCTTGATTAAGAAAAAAATTTTAACAACTGAAACTAGTCAGAAATGGAATGTGCTGCCTCTAAAGGTAGTGAGCTCTCCTTTCCCTGGTGGTGTTCAGACAAAGGCTGTGTAATTATTTCTTGAGTATGTTATACAAGCTTCTCCACCCTAACTCCCCATATGGACAGGTTGGAGTAGAAAAACTGCTAATTTCTCTCCCAATTCTGACATTCTCTGATTCTGTGAATATGCCTGTACTTTCAAAATGCCTCCATCCTCAATTGCAACTTGTAAAAGTTTGAATATTACACTAAGCACTTGCCTAATTTGCTGTCAGAAGACAATTAGAGGAGATAGTGCTCATCTATCTAAATTACAAATTTAATAAAATAATGTAAATGATAACATAATTAATATTTCAAATCATTAAGTACAAGATATTTGTATGTACCTGATAACCAATGACAATATTTTTACAAGACACTATTTGGAAATTCAAGTTTGCTTTAACAACCAGTTAAATATTTGGTAAAGTCCTCCTTCTAAACATTTATCTTGATCAAAATCTTCAAGTATATGATGAGTCACTGAATACCAGTTGTTCTCAGTTTCTGCTGAGATTGAGATTTAAAAAATAAAGAGCCAGCATGGGGGAGGAGAAGACTGAAGCTAGGAGGAAAAAAAAAAACTGGCAAACCTTGGTACACATGTCAGATGATAATGTAAAATTGCACCAACAGGTGATACCCAGCATGCCAATATCTGGCTACCATTTGGTGACTGCAACTCAGCCTCCTGCTGATACTTCCTGGCTTTTTATCCATTTTTTTGTGTCCTTCCTCTTCGATCTTCATTTAGGCATCAATGGTTGGCTAAGAGGTGTTCTGACTGCTATGTCATTGCCAAAGCTAGGTACATAACTCAGCCAAGATATTTCCAATGAAAGGGGACAGATGGTAGGAAAAGTGCCAGGGGTTGGGAAGCCCTGGGAAGGATAATCAAAGAGAAACTGTAAATTCTCCTGCCTGCAAATTTTAAATTTTAAGGAAAATAGCAAACTGTGTTCTTTGATGATTAGTTTCAGTTTGCCTCTCTCTCTCTCTCTCTCTCTCTCTCTCTCTCTCTGTGTGTGTGTGTGTGTGTGGTGTGTGTGTGTGTGTGTGTGTGTGTGTGTGTGTGTGTGAATGATGTTGGAGGGCTAGGATGACAATTCTAGCCTCATGAATCTCTACAGAATTTATTTTAAGGAAAATAATGAAAAAGTTAAAGTTTTTTCCTGATATTTACTAACTTTCTTTTTCATCACATATTCTTTCCCTCTTCATATCACTTTTAAAACTACACCCAATCCTATCCCACCCTTTTCCTCAGAGGCGTCTGATTCTTCCACCTTTCCTCTCAAGCCATCCCTTCACATGGAGGCATTTCTGGGGAAATTGAATTGAGCTGTAGATTACTAATTGTGACTTACTGAGTTCACCCTCTCTTTGGAATTCTCCTATTTCTTTTTTAAATTAAAAAATTTTTTTTCAACAAAAATATATTTTATATCCTTCCCATCTATCCCCACTGGGGAAAAATAAGAAAATACCAATTTTAACAAATTTTTTATAATCAGGCAAGACAAATTTCTATATTGGTCAAATAAAAAAAAATTTATTCTAAAAACTTTTCCCATCAACTTTGTATCAAGAGGTACATGCTTCAGCATTGATTTTCTGTCATTATATACAGGATGTGGCCATCCATGCATACTGAGGAGTGACTAAGAAATGAACTGGGAAGATGGAGAATACTCATAGGCAGAAGGGACCTTTTCATCATTCTACATTTAAAAAAAAAAAAAAAAAGAAGCAGCCTCGACTGTCAGAGCTTCTATCTCCAAGCCAGATCATATTTGTACTACACAAGTGATGAATCTTGTGATTGTGTTCTAGTCCTGATATGAAATCATCTTTTGTTGTAGTATATAGTGTTCAGATGAAAGATGGTATGGCCATAAGTGATGCAGGAAAGATTCCAATCTTTGATTCCCAACCCCCCTAGTTAATGTAAATTACCCTTTGACTCACAAATCCTGGTCCCTTTGAATTCCAATAAAAGATCTGGACCTGTCCCAGCCCCACCGGGATCTGAGCCAACTTTGGGGCTACACCCAAAAGTCCCTCCAGCTAAGTCTCCTATAATAAAAGGGCCACACTGGGAACCCCTCTTTGCAGAGATTCCAAACATGGCAGCCATGTGAGGACCCTCTGTCCAGTGCCCTCCTTATCTCTACCTTCACCTATCTCCTACTTCTAAACTCAGTAATAAACCTCTTTTATTAATCTAGCTCTCGGGCTAATAAATGCTTTTATTGGGGACTCCCACCGCTACTAGACCTCATTTACCACCGTATCCTTGTGCCGAATCCAAGGGGGTTGCAGGGGAGCTTTGCATGACTTCTTGTAGCCCAAACCTGCCACTAGACCTTAACTAAATCCTAATTTCATTTAGGTACCCCAAATCTAGACCTCAACATTTGGTCTACACCTCAACATAAGTAGGTTATGTTTAAACTTCTCTAGAAGTCAGTTTCCTCACTTATAAAATGAAGGGTCTACACTAGATGTCAATGTAGTTCAAGGACAAGAAATTATGGATTCTGTGGTTATCTTCACAATTTTGTCTTTCTTAGTTGATCATACACTTAATATCTTTAATACCTTTTCTCCAATTATTTTCTTCATCCTCCTGCTTACTGAAACTAAGATATTCACTTCAGTGTCAAGATGTTCACTTGATAAAATTAAATTATTTATCCTTAACTTTTCCCTCCTTCATTAAAACCTCATTTACCCATTCATCAACATCTTGTTTTCTCCAAAACTTCTTCTATAGGGAAAACCCCCAAAGGAAAACCTCATCCAATTTTCCTGCTTAAAATATGAAGTCCTCTTTAACATCAGAACCTTTGAAGTTCATAACAATCATTAGATTGGCAGCTAAGTTTAGTCAAGGGCATAGATCAAAAGCTTGTGCTCATAAGGTCAGTAAGAGGGGTAAGTATTTATTTCCACATTAGCCAGAATGTAGGCAAGGATACTCAGAGGAAATGTAATTCCTTTTAGTTTAGTGACAGTAGTGAATGGTAAAACACCAAAATATTCATTTGGAGATTTACCTATTTTTGGTAAATATCCTTGAGGGTATCCTTGGATGACATGCAATGAAAGTTATGGTTAGAGGAAGAACGATAGTTTCCCATTGTTTTAGAATACTGTTTTGAAAATTAAATGTATTTACTTTTAACTAATGATAGCTAGAGAAAATGGGATGGAATGAGATGAGATGGGATAGGATAAAATGGAAATGCAGTGAACTTGTGATTTCCCTGGGAAATGGAAAGAAATTCTGATGAGGAAAGGATAGTTTCCCATTTTTCTATTTTTAACAGCAAAAAGGGATATTATAAAAAATGCCAATATTTAAGATTATTGAAGAATACATGACTAATATTGTTTATATTTTCTAGAAAATGCTTAATTACCCATAAATATCTGTATCTTTTTTATGGTACTCATATTTTTTGTCTTTTTGTCTAATTTTGCTTGAAAGAAGATATTTATATCATCTTATTAATTATTGTGTTGCCCAGTGTATCTTACACAGGGCCTTGTAAAAAGCAGATAAATTTAATAATTATAATAATAGCTAACATTTATATAGCACTTGAAGGATTGCAAGGTGTTTTTCAAATATTATATTCTCATATCTCACAAAAACTCTGGAAGGTAGTACAGACAATAAAACTGAGACAGGGGAGAAGTCCAATGACTTGCCCAAAATTAGACAGCTAAACTGTATCTGCGGTTGAATTTGAATTCTGTTCCTCCTGACTTCCAAGTCCAACCCTTTATAAATTGTGCCACCTGGCCACCTTCCAGATATTAAATCATTGTTTATTGAAGGAGAAATTATACTATTGAATGCACCTGTACTCAGGAAGACTTAAGTTTTATTGCCTCAGTTTATTGATCTGAAAACAGGAATAATATAAGCATCTATCTCACAGGTAGTTAAGAAGATCCAGTGAAACAAAATTATAAATATCTTTACAAACCTCAATATATGCTAGCTATTATGACCAAGGGAAAACAGTTTTTTTTTTTTTTTTTTTTTTTTTTTTTTGTAGAATAACAATACAGAAATATACTGATTGCTGAAACTATAATCAGTGGAATTGATGATTCAGAAGGCACTTCAGTATCTTGTACCACCTCTTGGTCATCATTACAAACAGGTTTTTTAATTGAACTAAAGATGAAGATAAGTGCCAGTTACTTTAAAAACAAAACACATGCATGTGAACACACACAGACATAGACACAGGCACACCCACAGACACACACAAACCAAAGAACAACCCACCAATTAATAAGATAGCAAATAACAGAGAAAGTTGACTCTCTCTTTTTTTTTTTATCAACATCATTCTTTTGTCCTTTGCTAAAGACTTAATCATATGCCTCACTGTAATAAGGAAGTAACCCTAGGTTACCATGCTAGTGGAGCATAAACTCTGGTAAATCCTACAAAGCTAGGAAATGATTGGCCTATGGATAGCTATATGATATCATTATTATTGTTAATTTGATTATTGTTCCATCATCAACATCTCAAAAGCACTCGATTCACATTATCTCATTTAATCCTTAAAAATCCTATTTTATAGATGAGGAAATTGAGGTAGAGAGACATTAAATAACTTTACTATGGATGGGGAGGTAAGATTCAAATTCATGTTTTCTATATCCCCAAGTCTTGCACTCTATTCACTAAGGGAGTTCAGTATCTTTGTTATATTAATAATATAGATTATGCTTAATACAGGTTAAAGATACTGATACAGAACTTGACACAGGTTGCAGTCAGTGGGAAAATTATTTCACAGTGCAACCTATAAAAGAATTAATCAGAGAAAGCATTCAAAGATAGACCTCTTCATGTACTTTATATACTCGATGGTGATTGTCAACTCTGAAGAGACAGACACACTGAAAAGATCTTCCCCCTATTGGTAGTCTTCTTATTCAGCAAGAAGTGTCCCTGCTCCATTTTCTGTAAAATCTAGTAAATTCAATTTATTCATTCAATTTGTCTCCAGCCAAGCTTCCTTCTGTCAGTTAGGCAGACATTTCAATGCAGGACATATAGAGAAGCAGAAGGACAAAGAGAATAAGATTACCTGTGCATTTTCTATCTGTGTCTTCTTTTTTGGACCCACTAATTGTCAATTTGCAGTTGAAGTTTTCCTCCCAATACTCTGCAAACCACACATTTCTTCTATTGTTCTCCAGTGTACGTGATGTAAAGTATGCATCAAAACCTAAAGGGGATAAAGTGGAAAGCTTGATGAAAACAGAAACATGATGACCGTTCAGAGCTAGAAATGCCATGCACGGCCAATATTTGCTTTGTTTTTATTGTTAATTACAAGGTATTCTCTCCATATTAATTAAAAACTAAGGGAGGAGATGATTTGTCTCACATGACTGGGAAGATGGAAATGTAAATATCTCAATTGAACAACCTGAAAATTTTAAAAATACTCTGCAAATATATGATACAGTTGCAGAAACAAGGTAAGAAAACAGAAAATCTATAGAAGATAAAATCCTCCCCAAAGTAACCTCCCCTAATGAAACATTTAAAGTTCCTAAGTTAATACTTTTATTCCTTGCCACTCACTACAATCTGCAAGCACATAAAATTCAATGGTCTGTGTTTCACATATTACTCATGAGGGCAACCCAGTCTGAACCTCACTCCCACCTCCTGACATTTCATAAGATAGAAAACACTCATCCTCCTGAACCTTGTCAAGGAAAGGAATTGCTGCTATGTAAGGGAGGAAAACATGAAAAAGCAGACCTAACAAAAAGGGAAATAGTATCCATGTGCAAGTGAAAAGGAATGAGATCCAAGTACAATTGATTCTCTTCCAATAGAGTTGATACAGGGCTTCCATAAACTGCAATGTAAAAAAGACTTTACATATATGGCATCAAGGATCTGAACAGGAAAACACATGCATGCATGCATGCATGCAAAAAAAAAACCAGACAAAATATTGGAAATACAAGACAAAAACTGAAAGAGAAAGTCGAGTAGAACTCAATTGAGACAAAAAAAATTAAAAAGAAAACAAAAGAGCAAGAATTCTGAAAAGATTGTAATCATATAAGCAAGTGTACTTTAAAAGAAAGCAAATTTTTGAAAATCCCAATAGGATAAAAAAGGTTTTAATAATAATAAATAATAATTTGATAATAATAATAAAAGGTATTCTTTAGATTAAAAATAAGTAGCATTTATTTACATAGCAAGGTAAGTTTTGCAAAATTCTTTAAAAATGTTATCTCATTTTATTCTCACAAATACTCTAGGAAGTAGATTTTTTTAAACCCTCATTTTATAGATGATAAACTGAAGCAGAGGTTAAGTTGTCTAGAATCACAAAACTAACCCTGAGACCAGATTTGAAACCATGTCTTACTTGCTCCAACTCTGCTCAATTAATTTACCATGCCATCTAACTTCCTGTTCTCTCTGCAAAGATAAAATAATAATAATAACAAAAATATATTAAGAGAAGCAACATGATACAATACAGACAGTATTGAGCCTGGTAGGGGATAGCTTTGTGGACAGTCATTCAAGTGAAAAAAAATTATAACTAAAATAAGAAAAGAGCTGGAAATGGATTCTCTCTTTTGACTGGATGTGGACAGGGGAAAGCAGTACTTTAGTCTTTTGATAGCCCTGTGGAAATATGGGAGAATCTGAGGGGGATGAAGGGAGGGAACAGGATGGAAAAAGATGGAAGGGTCTTTTTGGCCTTAAAAAGAAGAAATGAAAGGGTGGCATTTAAGTATGTCATCCCTTTTGGTGGGGTGAAGGCAGAAAAGAAAGGACCTTATAATGGACTTCATATTGAAGAAATAGTAACCTTAGGAGAAAAACTTTAAGGAAGAGTTGTTGTCCACATGACTGAATTACCACAAGAAACTATATAGCCATTTGAAGATATCGAGTATCCAGGGTTGTAGAAAAGGACTGTATTCTTCAAAATCTTATATTTCTAAAAGTGACAAACATTCCCCTTCCCCTCCCCCCAAAAATAGAAAGAAAGAAATGAGAGGAGAAGAAAGGAGACAAGAGAAGAGAGAAGAGGACAGGAGAAGAGGAGAGGAAAGGAGAAGAAATAGCCAGTAAAACACCTCAGGATAAAGCAGATAAACAGGAATAAGTAAGAGATTATGGTAGAGAAACATAGAAATATGGGAATATACAATTAGAATAAGCAAAACAAATCCTAGGGGGAAAGTACTGAAAACAAATAGGTCTCCCTGAAAGGAAAAATTGTATTTAAAAACTATATGAAAGCCTGTACCAAATCATTACTATTAAGGGAAATGCTAGTCAAAAGAAGTTTGAGGTTTCACCTTAACACCCAGCAAATCAGCAAAGATGTAAAACAGGAGAATAGTTAATATCCTCAACTAAGCAAGGAGTCAGGAAAACTCATTTTCCTCATTTCAAATCTGGCCTCAGATACTTGCTAGTTCTGTGAACCTGACCAAATTACTTAATCCTATTTGCCCTAGTTTATTCATCTGTAAAGTAAGCTGGAGAAGGAAAGGGCAAACCACTCCAATATCTCTGTCAACAAAATCACAAATGGCTCCACAAAGAGTCAAAAAGAACTGAAAGTGACTGAACAACACAAACAAAAGCCAATATATTCTCCATACAATCTGTGATCTATACCTTTATATCAATGTAGTCCTCAGTCTATATCCCAGTGTATGGTGAAGTGAAAACACTCAGTCCCTATCACTTAACTCAGTTAATTGGTCAGTGATTATTAAGGATGTGCATATGTAATGCCTTTTAAATTCTAGTGGGCCTTAGACATGACTCTAGGTTTTCATTTTGAATTTCATCCACCCATTTCATCCTTTGCCACTGGTGCTTTCCTTCTTCCCTATTTGTCTATTTCCCAAGAACGGAACTACCTTCTATCATCATTTCTTTCCCTAATTGTTTGGATTTCCTCTATTAGAATATAAGCAACTTGAGGACAGAGAACTTCTCTAAGTCTTTGTACTCCCACTTTTTAGCGCTGGGCCTGGAACCAAAAATGTGCCTTATAAATTATTATTTTTCCATTCATTTATCCATATTCGAGGGACTGTGTTTGCAGGATAGAAATGATAACATACAATTGATGGAATTGTGTACTGGCTCAACTCAATTCCAGAAAATAATCTGCAATTATACTTTTAAAAAATGTTACTATCATACTTTTGACTCAAATATTCTACTGTCGGGCATATGTACAAATCAAAGGCAAAGGGAAAGGTCACATATTTATTAAAATTTTCATATCAGTTTGATGTACTATAAAAAAAAAGAAATAGAATAGGTGCTCATTTGTTAAGAAAAGGTTAAATAACCAATAATAAATGAATGGTATTATATAACAATATAATTTATGAACATGAAAAAATCAGATAAACATGGGCAAGCATATGAATTAATACAATTTGAAATAGAACTAGGGAAATGTATGCATAATGTCTATATTAACATAAATGGGATATAGAAATATCAAAATTGAAACTTCCCATATGAAATTATCAGATAAAGAGTTGATAAAGTGAACTTCTCTTCATTCACTGCAGAGATGGGAGAATCATGGTGAAGGATACAGTGCTGGCCACAACTGGTAGTTCTGGTTGATTTTGCTAATTTTTTTTTCCTTCTTTATTTTTAGTAAATATTTACTAAAATAAATGTCTCACTGAGTAGGGGAAAGGAAAATGTATAACCAGAAAGGAAAGGATATGAGGGATAAAAAGAAAGGCTATAAAAACAAAAGATATAAAATAAATTTAAATTTAAAAGTAAAAACATAACAGGGTAAGAAAACAAAAGAGAAACAATGATAGATGCCAACTAATTTGAATCATAAATGTTACAGGATTAAGGTAATATAATGAAAGAGAATGATAAGATCATTTTTTTTAAGAATCCTGCAAAATTGATTGTAGTGCAAGAAACCTATCTAAAAATACTAAGTAAAACTGTAAGTCTGGAATGTTATACATTAAGTGAATAATAAAAAAGAAAGTTGTTATGCTATCAAATATGAACCAAAAAATGCCATCTCAAGAGAGATTTTTAAAAATGGTTTTAAATTTAGGGATACCAAAAATTAAATAATATCTTTATTAAATTGATATGCTCCAAGTGGCACAAATATTAAGACTTATGAAAATCCAATTATGGTTGCATACAAAATTATGAATTGCCCAAAAAACAGACAGAAAAAATAATTAAAGGAGGCTCTTTCAGAGATAGATAATTCCTCTTTCAGAGATAGATAAATATAAAACATAAGAAAAAACAAAAATACAAAATTAATCATAGTGTTAGAGAAGCAATAATTGAAATTTTCTGTTAGGAAATTTTGAATACATATTTTCAGTATTCCATGGTGCCCTTACAAAAAAACAAATTGTATATTAGAACAAAGAAAAAATTAATTAATTCAAAAGAGATAAAAAGATTGAATCTTTACTGTGCTTTAACATTACCATGATGATCATCATCAATTCAGAGCAAATAAACAACATATAGATCCAAATAGAAACTTAATTATGATTCACTAAATGATAATAAAGTCAAAGAACAAATCATAAAATTATATGAAATCTTTTCTGAATCATCTGAAAAAGTATAGATACATTAATAAGTTTTGCTGTTTTTCCCTCTTTATTCTTCCTCTTAAAAATATTTATCATATAAGGAAAGACTATCATAGGATTGGGAGATAGGTATAGGAAGAAATCTAGGCAATACAAGAACAAAAAAATATCAAAGAAGTTACTTCTCTAAGATGGCAAAAGACAGGAAGAATGTTTCTATATGACAAAATATTCTTATCAACATTTTTATGTTAGTAAAAATAACTTGAAATGAAATGTGTGACTTTAGCTTAGGAAATGACTGAACAAACTGTGGTATATGAGAGCAACTGAGTATTATTACATAATAAGAAATAAGCAATATTAGGAAATTTTGAAAAAACTTGAAGGCATGTTGAACTAACAAGAGAGTGAAAGAAACAAAAATGTACAAAATTACAGTAATAAGAATATTACAAATATATATTTATTACTAAATAATACAAAACCAATTATTCTGAGATTTTAAAGATGACCTCTGGCCTCAGAGGCAGGATGAGAAAATCTACCTTTGTACTTTCCTCAGCTAAAAGGAGGATTATGGTTATATTTGGTTATAAATGGTGCCAAGTGCACATTGCTGGCTATTTTGGTCTTTTTTTTTTCTGAACTATTTTTCTTAGATATGAAAGAAGTGTAGAATCAAGAATGGGGGGAGGTGATGGTGGATATCATGGTGATATAAAGACAGATATGAAAGGTATCTATAAAAATATTATTATTCAGCTCAGAAAGCAACAATATAAAAACACAAACTTCCTAGTGCTTAACTCTAATCAAATAATTAATTTAAACTTTCCCATGCTGAATGGTTCTGGTAGTTTAAAAATGTGGTTTTCATGATGAAACTTGTGAACCTGACTTTGGCTAACATCTAATCGTTATCATGACATGCATTATTACTGTAGTGTTATAGCGGCAATAAATAGCAAACACTCATAGCCTCTAATATGTGAAACATAATTTATGAATGCTATCTTTTATGTCCCTTTTTCTATAGCAATCAATTTATGTTTCATAGCATATGCTGATTGATGGTTCCATAGATGGCTTGAGAAAGAGTAATATTCAATCTTATTTAAACCCACCGAGTTCATGCAGGGGCTGCAGGTAGATTATGGCCAGCACAAGGTTAATTCCATCACTTGGGATTAGACATAGTAATTTTTAACTGGGGCTGGTGACTGGAATTT
This sequence comes from Sarcophilus harrisii, assembly GCF_902635505.1. Classification (NCBI taxonomy): domain Eukaryota; kingdom Metazoa; phylum Chordata; class Mammalia; order Dasyuromorphia; family Dasyuridae; genus Sarcophilus; species Sarcophilus harrisii. The sequence goes on along the minus strand of NC_045426.1, from coordinate 47,124,844 downwards.
TATACATGGCACTACATTTTAGATGTATTTTAGATCTAAATATACATTTAGATGTATAAGAAAGGCAAGATTTGCATTTCTTGTATAGAAAAATTCAGCTTAGAAGCTAGTGAAGAAAATGGACAGGGACTGGATCTGAAATTTCAGTGATACAAAGACCTTAGGCAGGAGGAATCCTCCTACTTCTTCTCTCCCCTCCCTTACCAATGCATCCTTGCAGTTTCTATGAAACTTACAGTCTTAGGGAGTTGCTAGAAATCCTGAGAGTTTATAAGACTTGCCTTGGGTCACATAGCAAATATATGTCATAGACAAGAATTCAATTGTGGCTCCAAAGCCACAAATAAATTTCTTTCAATTATACCCTCCCCCACAATGAGACCAGAAAGTTTCCATTTCTTACAATATAGAGGAAAAATAATCAGCAAAACCAATCAATACATCCGTATCTCTTCAAAGATCCAGAGGAGGTTTCATTTAGCTTTATGATTTATTTCTTGTCTTTATTTATTGTCTTGTCTTTATCATTATTCAGTGCATTAAAATTAAGCTAGTATTTGGATCCATATCTTATTTGTTGACACTAAACTGATGATGGTGATGATGATAATGTTACAGTCTGTGAAATTTAATTTTTCTGCTTTTATATTTGTATTTTTTTTAGTGCTGTCTTTTAGTTAACAAGAATAATTAGTTAAAATAGGAAGTGACCTGATGGTGTACCCCACCTATACAACTCTTTGGACAAGCCTAGTACTATCATTCCCCATCCTTCCAGCAATCTGCAGTACATTGGCAATGCTCCCTACTGCCTCCTGAATCACTTTCTCCACTAACCATAAATGATTTCTTAACTCCTGGAGATGGGATAGCTTCCTTACCTTCCTTGAAGTCTCAGCTCACCTCAGCTTCTACCTTCTAGAAGAAACCTTTCCCAGCCATCCTTAATCTTAGTGACTTCCTTGTGGCAGCCCTTTTTTGTAGTGACAAGAAACTGGAAACTGAGTGGATGCCCATCAGTTGGAGAATGGTTGAATAAATTATGCTATATGAATGTTATGGAATATTATTGTTCTGTAAGAAACAATCAGCAGGATGATTTAAGAAAGGCCTGGAGAGACTAACATAAACTGATGCTAAGTGAAATGAGCAGAGGGAGGAGATCATTGTATATAGCAACAACAAGATTATACAATGATCAATTCTGATGGGCATGGTTATTTTCAACAGTAAGGTGATTCAGGTCAGTTCCAATGATCTTGTGATGAAGAGAGCCATCTACAACCAGAGAGAGGATTATAGGAACTGAGTATGGATCACAACATAGCATTTTCATGCTTTTTGTTGTTTTTTGTTTGCAACAACTTTCTTTCTCATTATTTTTTCCTTTTTGATCTGATTTTCCTTGTGCAGCAAGATAATTGTATAAATGTATATGCATATATTGGATTTAACATCTATTTTTACCATGTTTAACATATATTGGATTATTTGCCATCTAGGAGAGGGAGTGGGGGGAAGGGTGGGGAAACTGAAACACAAAGTTTTTTCAAGAGTCAGTATTAAAAAAATTATCCATGCATATGTTTTGAAAATAAAAAGCTTTGATAAAATATAATAAAAAAAGAAAATCACAAGTTAAAAAAAAATCTTACTTGCTTTGCTCCCACATTTGATTGTAAACTCCTTGAGAGAATGGCCTTTTTTCTCCTCATTTTTTAGTATCTTTAACAATGGCACATAGCAGATATTTAATAAATTCTTGTTGATTTATTTTTATTCAGCATTTGTATTTGATCATAGTTCTAATTATAAAATTCTTGATATGTGACAGTCCTTAGAGATTATCTAAATCAATTTCACATTGGTAATACTGGCTATTTGGCCTTGGGGTAACACAAGGGCCTGGGGAACACCATTCTGCCTGATGGTTATAATGCCTCTTCTACTAAACTAGTCTGCAATTCATCCTTTACAATGTCTCCAGTTTGAGGGTAAACAGCTAAAACAATCTCGTGGGAAAAATATGTCACTGAAATATCCATTAAGAACATAAAAATATGATTTAAAGGGCTAAATATGAAATTAATGAAATTAAACAATCAACAAAGTAGCAAAAGTTTATAGAAATGATTTTAAAAAGCCAACACTTTTTTTTTTAGGTACTCAAGAGTAATAAATCTTTTACAAACCTGACCTCAATAAAGAAGAACAAATTAGAAGAAATAGAATTATCAAAAAACTATTATTCATAATTATATGTGGACTGAATCAAATATTTAAAGAAAATGAATTATTAAATATGACATATAAATAAAATAAGAAATGAAAGTCCTAA